>NC_073267.2:60066071-60717142 GCF_029289425.2 Pan paniscus | reverse complement strand
TAGTTGGTGTGTGTGCGTGGTTGTGTGTGCCCCTGTGTGCACGTGTGTGTTTGTGTTATGGCTAAAGACTAAGATGAGTTAATGTACAGCATAGATTTAAAAAGTATCAAATTAATTAATTGTGCTTTTGTATACTTTAATTCTGAAAGTTAATTATTTGTCTGCTGAAGGCCTGCTGCCTTGGTCAGAGACGCTAGCACAGGGGAAGGTATAGTAAATGGTGGCATCCCAGTTTGCAATGAAAAGCATAGAATGCAAGCACATTTATGAAATACAGACATCACTTAGAACAGGTCTGGAACCAGGCATAACTCCTTCAGGTGACAATTGGTCTTGTGCATAGACCAGAATGGAGTTATGGAAATACAAGCCAGTAGCCTGTAATCCCAGCGCTTTGGGAGGCCGAGGTGGGCAGATGACTTTAGGTCAAGAGTTCAAGACCAGTCTGGCCAACATGGTGAAACACTATCTCTGCTAAAACTACAAAAATTAGCCAGGTGTGGTGACATATGCCTGTATTCCAGCTACTTGGGAGGCTGAGGCAGGAGAATTGCTTGAATCTGGGAGGTCAAGGCTGCAGTGACCTGAGATTGCACCAGTTCATTCCAGCCTGAGCGACACAGCAACACTGTCTCAAAAACAAAACAAAAACAAGCCAGTAATTTCTAGGCAGATTTTTCTCCTGTGAGCTGTTTGCCAGCAGCCATTTACCTGGCAAACTCTGGATCTAGAATTCTCCTTCTTGGTAATTCATGATTACACAACTCTGATGTTGGCTGGCTAACGTTGACTCTGAACCCTCCAAAAGGAAAGTTTTCTAAGCAAATGAACAAAAATCATGAAATATCAAGGAAGCAGGTCAAATTATTTAGGAAATAGAGGTAGCCCATACCAACATAGAGGAATCTATTTACATACAAACAATATATTAATTATAAAGCATTCTTTACTATTCCTTAAAGCAGGGGACTCCGAAGGATGTTCCTCTATATAATGCAGTAGCCTTATTAGAGTTTCTGTCTGTGTTGAAAGGCAACACAACTGCCTCTCCAGTACATTAGAGTGAAAGAAAGGGAGGAGAGAAAGGGAAGGAAAGGAGGAAAGGAGGAAAGTAGGAAGAAGACAGGGAGGAAGGAAGGAAGAAAGCGGGGGAGAAGGAGGGAAGGAGGGAAGGGGGGAAGGAAGGAGGGAGGTAGGGAAAGGAGGAGGGGAGGAGAGGGGAGGTGAGGGGAGAAGGAAGAGAAGGAGGGAGGGAAGGAGGAAAGGAAGAAGGGAAGGAAGAGAGGGAGGGAACAAGAAGGAAGGAAGGAAGGCAAAAAGAGAGGGAAGGAGGTAAAGAAAGAAGGAGAGAAGGAGGGATGGAAGGAAAAAAGAAAGAAGGGAGAGAGGGAAGAAGGGGAGGACTTGCAGCTGCCATTTGCCCAGTGCTTAGTGTGCCAGGCATTTGTGCTAAATGTTATACATACTTCATCTTTTAATCTGCCAGCCACCCTCTGAGATAGGTATTTATTATTATTTCCATTTTGCAGATTAACTGAGTTGAGGTTTGGAGCAGTAAAGCTACCTACTCAAAGTGGCAAGACCATATGTGCAGGGTATAAAATCCAAGTCATAGCTGAATGGAATAGCACATTCCTCCTCCATCACGATCAGACCACATCGCTTCTAGATCTTATCGCTCTGAATTTCCTTCAGGCAGAGGATCCTTCCATGGAATAATGCAAGTGCAGAAGGCTTAATCCTTCTCTCTGTGCGTGTGTGCATGTGCCCATGTGTGCAATATGAAATCACTTTAAAATACCATGTAAACCATAATGAGGTACCTCATTTCCAAAAAGATCAGTTGGCAAGCATTTTAAAAGTTTGACAAGTCAATCCTGGTGAGGTAGTGGAGCAGTGAGAACTTTCTTACCCCTCTGGTGTAGATATAAACTGCTAAAAATCATTCAAGAATGCAATTTGCTGATTTCTAGAAAAGCTGAAGCCATGTGACTCCCATGACCCAGCATTTCCAGACCCACCTGTATAGACAGGAATTTTCACACATTTACATAAGGAGTCACATGGAAGAATATTCATTGCTATAGTGCATGAAATCTAACAAAATTAAACTTGTTGGATTTGGAAAGATACCACGTATCGGTTAACAGGAAAACGGATAAATAAAGGGAGATCATGATGCTGTGACAGTTTGGCTGGAAGTTGAAGCAAACTGGAAACCCAGAACTCCTGGCAACAACATGGAGAACTATCAAATCAATACTGAAAAAAAAGAAATAGCTATCGGAGACGACCAACAGTGTGACCACACTGATTCTCTAAAAGTGTAAAAGCACATGGACACATACAAATGAAATAAAATTTAAAATCATATATGGGAAAATTTAGGACAGCAGTTACCACTGAGGGAGAGAAGGAAGAAGGGAATTGTACAGTGAAAAGGCTTCAACTGTGTTTGCAATGTTTTCATTCTTAAGCTGAGCGATGGGTATGTTAACATTTATGAAATATTCTCTATAAGTTTTTTTTGTATTCCCAAAATACTTCAACATAATGCAATTTTAAAAGAGGAAGAGGAAGACTAAGTGTTTTGCTTTCTATAAGAAATGCTACTGGGGGATAGCAGGGCTGAGAAGTGGCCAGACTATTTGTGAACCTGGATAAAGCTTCTAATTTCTCCTGGCCTGGTTGGAGGTGCCCTGCCCTTGGCAGGTGGTCCAGCCCATGATACAGCTGCACACAGCAATGCCTGTAAGCAGCAAGCATCGTAAACCTCCCGGGATGCCACCTCCAGCCTGCTGCAACTCAGAGCATGTTCCCTGGGAAGCCGTGTTTTCTCCAGGTGAAGGATGGGATCACTCCATCTCTGTCACCTGCAGAGAGAAGGAAGTGCTATGGAGAGACAGATTAGATCATCTATTATCAAGTAGGCATAAGACCGACCAAGGAGGCACCTGCCACTCGCCAGATGTTCTATTCATTATCAGAGTCGTGGGGAGGGTGGACCTTGATTCTTCCTCTCTGTCCCCTGAATCCAGACTCTCTAGGGAAGAATCAGACAGGAGACTGGATCATGGACCAGCTCCCTCAAAACTGGCCTGATGATGGGGTGGGGTGGGGCGGGGATTGCATCACAGGCAGCACAGAGTACATTACTCCTAGGCTGTGGAAATACTCAAGAAGAGAGTATAATATTTTGGAAGGTTCTTGTGTTCAGGCCAGTGGTAAAGCATGATGAATGTCTCCCCTGGGACACTTAAACAAAAGCCCAGCCAATACTACCATCATTGTCATCATCATCATCATCGTCAAATGCTTACTCTGAGCCAGAAACTCTGCTAAGAGTTTCACCTGCATTTTCTTATGGACTTATGGCAAGGTCTTTACAAGGAAACAACTATGCATGTGCCCAGGTGACAGCAGAGGAAATGGGCAGGGGGAGGTAAGTAACCAACTGAGCTCCACTAAAGTGAACTGCCACAAACATGCCATCTTCTCTACCTCACCATTGACCTGTCAATGACCTCACCCAGGCATCCGCTCCAAAGGCGGGGAGGTGGGCAGGGTCCCTTTGCTTCCTTATATCCCAGAAACACTCTGGGCAGAAATGGCACACACAGCACCTAGCATCCAGCACCCAGCACCCAGTACAGCCTTCTCTAACCAGCCAAGGCCCAGCGATCCGGGCTTTGAGAGCATTAAAATTTCTAAAACAGGCACCTAGGAGTGTTACATGACTTTCCTGAGAACCCAAAAGGCTCTTCATGACTTTATGAATCTTCAGAGATGAGGATGAGCATGGCTGTTAGGTCTCCCACCAGGCGGCTAGCAAGACCTAACCCTAAGCCCCATCCCTGGTCATCTAGGGGATCCCCTCATCGCTCATCCACTCCTAATTGCTGGCTCTTGGAAACAAGCAACACAGAGTGACTAACTCCACCAGCACCACCACCATATCACCACTACCACCCAAAGCCCACTACCTTCCAAATCTAGGGCACATCACCATCTGATCTGGAAGCCTCTTCCTATACGTCTGATGTTCTGTTTCAATGTCTGAGCCCAGATGTAGACACTCTATAAAATACCCCGAGCTGATTCTGATGGTCTTACAGATTTAGTACACATGGCCTTAAGCTATAGAAAGTTCTAATGATAGAATTACAGAATTCCATCTTGTAGTAGGAGCAGGAGGCGATGGAGATGTCAGCTTTTCTGGCAGAGAACAGAATTATGCCCCCAAAACTTAACTCCCCACCCCACCCCCTGCCCCTGGAAACATTGGTTAGCAATCAGGTCACACAGGGAGAAATTACCCTTTAGAGTTTCACAAGCCAAGGATCTACATCAGCTCCACTCTACTCTGGCCCCCAGACACCCTCCCTCCCTTTCCCTAAAATCATCCCATCTGCAGCCAGGCTCATTTTCAAAGTCATGTTCACTTATTTGTCTGGACCACAAGATGCCCAGGCAGATTGCATGTTCTAGGTCCAAGGGAGGTGTGTTAGTCAGCTCAGGCTACCATAACAAATACCACAGATCGGGTGGCTTAAACCACTGAATTTCTTCCTCACAGTTCTGGAAGCTGGAAGTCCAAGATCAAGGTGTCAGGTCAGGAGTTCGAGACCAGCATGGCCAACATGGGGAAACCTCATCTCTACTAAAAATACAAAAATTTGCCGGGCTTGGTGGCAAGTGCTTATAATCCTAGCTACTCAGGAGGCTGAGGCAGGAGAATCGCTTGAACCCAGGAGACAGAGGTTGCAGTGAGCCAAGATCGAGCCACTGCACTCAGCCTGGGTGACAGAGTGAGACTCCGTTTCAAAAAAAAAAAAAAACAGGTGTTGGCAAAGTCGGTTTCTTCTGCGGCCTCTCTCCTTGGCTTATAGCTGGCCATCTGCTCCCTGTGTCCCCACAGGGTCTTTCCTCTGTGTGTGTCTGTGTCCTAATCTCCTCTTCTAAGGACACCAGTGAGATTGGATGAGAGCCCACCCTTGTGTTATCTCAATTACTTCTTTAAAGGCCCTATCTACAAATACAGTCACATTCTTCAGGACTCGGGGTTAAGGCTTCAAAATGTGCACTGAGGGGCACAATTCAGCCTGTAACAGGAAGGAAAACAGCTTGCAGAGAAATGCAGGGAGTTTGCATGCCATTCTCTCATCCACTGCGATCTTCCACCTGGATTTACATCTCCTTTCATTCCTCTCTGTTCCCCCGAAACTCTAAATCTTGACATACTCTAATGTTTTATATTAACCCATGATATTATATTTTCTCTTTTTTTTTTTTTTTTTTTTTTTGAGACGGAGTCTCACTCTGTCACTCAGGCTGGAGTGCAGTGGCGCAATCTCGGCTCACTGCAACCTCCACCCCCTGAGTTCAAGTGATTCTCCTGCCCAAGCCTCCCAAGTAGCTGGGATTATAGGTGCCTGCCACAGCACCTGGCTAATTTTTGTATTTTTAGTAGAGACAGGGTTTCACCATCTTGGCCAGGCTGGTCTTGAACTCCTCACCTCGTGATCCACCCACCTTGGCCTCCCAAAGTGCTGGGATTACAGGCATGAGCCACCGCGCCCAGCCTCTCTTTTTTTTTTTTTTTCTTTTGAGACAGAGTTTAGCTCTTGTTGCCCAGGCTGGAGGGCAATGGCATGATCTCGGCTCACCGCAAACTCCGCCTCCCTGGTTCAAGTGATTCTCCTGCCTTAGCCTCCCAAGTAGCTGGTATTACAGGCATGTGCCACCATGCCTGGCTAATTTTGTATTTTTAATACAGACAGAATTTCTCCATGTTGATCAGGCTGGTCTCGAACTCCCTACCTCAAGTCATCCACCTACCTCGGCCTCCCAAAGTGTTAGGATTACAGGCCTGAACCAACGCGCCTCACCTATATTTTCTCTTTACAGCAGGAATTACAGAAAATTTAAAGCATCACTGCAAGTGCAGGAGATGAGCCCTGGAAAATATTATCATCATGCCCAACGTTGGCATGCATTCTCTTCTCCCTAGTTGGGCTCCTCTGTGCTCATTAATTAGTTCAGTGAAGAGCAGCCATCAGTCACTGGTGGACTCTTCTATAAAACTCTATTTGATTTTCTTGAATTATCACCTGAGACAGGGTAAACAGGAGATGCATGAAATATTCTGGAATTCCAAATTGAGAGAGAGGCATCATGCCAGGCACTGGCACCCATCAAACTGAATGACTCAGAATTTACACAGATAGGATGGAGGCCGGAGAGGACGAGAAGAGGTAAGGACAGGGTGGAGCTGAGGGAGTCCCCGGGTTTGTAAGCCCACCCAGTTCATCACAACTGGAAAGACAACAGCAGCCTGGACCTCAGCCTGACTGAACCCCAGATCTCCAGATCAGCTCTGGGGAGAGGATGTTTGCAGGTGGTGTCCATTACCCCAGATAGAGAAAAAAGCCAAGAAGGCCCTTCTGACTGATAGTGTTGACCTGCCTTCAGCAAACAGTCTCTAAACATCAACAAAATGGCATCAGGAGGTGGTTTTGGTAAATTGTTTGCTTGACAGAAGGAGTCATTATTTTATTTTATTTTTCAGCTTTTATTTTGGCTTCAGGGGGTACATGCGCAGGTTTGTTACATAGGTATATTGCATGACACTGAGGTTTGGGGTATGAATGATTCTGCAACCCACGTAGTGAACATAGTACCCAATGAGTAGTTTTTCAGCACATACCCACCTCTCCCTTTTCTAGTAGGCCCTGATGTCTGTTGTTGCCATCTTTATGTCCATGTGTACTCAATGTCTAGCTCTCACTTATAAGTGAGAACATTCGCTATTTGGTTTTCTGTTCCTGCATTAATTTGCTTAGGAAAATGGCCTCCAGCTGCATCCATGTTGCTGCAAAGAACATGATTTTGTTCATTTTTATGGCTAAATAGTATTCCATGGTGTATATATATTGCATTTTCTTTATCCAATCCATTATTGATGGGTACTTAGATTGATTCCATGTCTTTGCTATTGAAGAGTCATTATTTTAAAAAGCATTTGCCAAATTCTTGTGGATATTGCCCAAAGTGTATTTTTCCCAGCACTCCTCCTGTCTTGGGCCAAAGCCTTTTCTTGACCAGAAGGCAAATAATGACCAGAGGTAGATCTTGACATTGAGATCCAGAAATAGCCCCAATTGCTCAACAGAATCTGTTATTTGGGAAAAGGTTACTTCAGGTGAGGGAGTTTTGAGGATGCCTGGGTTTACTGCAGGTGCCAACCTGCAGCCAGCCCTGTCCCCAGAGCTCTGTCTCCAGACTCCACCTATTCCCTCCATAGCTGTTCTGCTCCTCCAGGCCCTTGCACCCTGCCCGGCCCAGATGTGTTCCCCCACTCCCCACTGTCAATGCCCTCTTGTCTTAGGAGTGTGTCTAAAATGTTAACACTATATGGATCAAAGAAATGTATACTGTGGCTTCTGGAAGCCAGATATGTATAAGCTCTTCAGAAGCAACTTGGAAATGGCTGAACTGAGACTGGCCTACCCAGCACTTGCAGGAGTGAGAGATCTCATTAGGCTGGACTTTCTCTCCCTTCCAGGAGCCTGCTGTTTAGAGACCAGCAGTCGATCACTTGGGGGCAGGGAATGAGGGGAATGAAATCTGCAGCTTTAGGAAAATGGAACTGAAAACATTTAACTTTGAATCATAAACAGAAGCAATAAATTAGAGAGAGGTCAGGGAACAGGAAATCAAGAGAGGAGAGGCCTGTTCCCAGGAAATAAGGAGATTTGGTTGGGCAATGACATTCAGCAGCCTTTCATGGAGATACTGATCACTGGGGCTGGCTGGCTGCTGCACCACTGTCAGAGGAGTCTGGCCCAGAGGGGATATTCTGAGGCTGCCCTTCACTGAATTCTCTAATTGTCCCCAGAAGCACAGTCCTAGGCATAGATATTTTACATCAGAGAAAGGGACAAAGATCCCAGTTGGAAGTGGGCATCCTCTTGCAACCCAAAAAGGGATGCATGGTGCAGGTTCTAGTGGGACTTTTCAAAGACAGGATATATTTCTAGCATTTCTCCAGATGATAACAGGATTTACACCTTTGGGCAATTGCATAAACTCCCTGGCAATACAAGTCTATAGCTGTTCTGAGGGCCCTGAGTCAAGTGTTTTGTAGGGGCGAGAAAGGCTGAGATGAATGAAACATGGCTCTAGAGCCACCCAGTGTAATGGGAGAGACAGACACATTGACAACAAAGCATAATATCAAGCAAGGCGGTTGGTGATGAATTGATCTACATCAGTATGACATAAAAATAAGTCGGGGTGGAGCCAAGACGGCCAAATAGGAACAGCTCCAGTCTACAGCTCCCAGCATGAACGACACAGAAGACAAAGGTTTTCTGCATTTCCAACTGAGGTACTGGGTTCATCTCACTAGGGAGTGTCAGAAAGTGGGTGCAGGACAGTGGGTGCAGTGCACTGAGCCTGAGCCAAAGCAGGGCGAGGCATCCTCTCACCCGGGAAGCACAAAGTGTCAGGGAATTCCCTTGCTTAGCCAAGGAAAGGGGTGACAGACGGCATCTGGAAAATCGGGTCACTCCCACCCTAATACTGTGCTTTTCCAACGGTCTTAGCAAACAGCACACCAGGAGATTATATCCCGCGCATGGCTCGGAGGGTCCTACACCCACAGAGCCTTGCTCATTGCTAGCACAGCAGTCTGAGATCAAACTGCAAGGCAGCAGTGAAGCTGGGGGAGGGGCGCCTGCCATTGCTGAGGCTTAGATAGGTAAACAAAGCAGCCAGGAAGCTTGATCTGGGTGGAGCCCAATGCAGCTCAAGGAGGCCTGCTTGCCTCTGTAGACTCCACCTCTGGGGGCAGGGCATAGCCAAACAAAAGGCAGCAGAAACTTCTGCAGACTTAAATGTCCCTGTCAGACAGCTTTGAAGAGAGTAGTGGTTCTCCCAGCACACAGCTTCAGATCTGAGAATGGACAGACTGCCGCCTCAAGTGCATCCCCAACACCTGAGTAGCCTAACTGGGAGGCACCCCCCAGTAGGGGCAAACTGACACCTCAACGGCTGGGTACTCCTCTGAGACAAAACTTCCAGAGGAGCGATCAGGCAGCAACATTTACTGTTCACCAATATCTGCTGTTCTGCAGCCTCCGCTGCTGATACCCATGCAAACACGGTCTGGAGTGGACCTCCGGCAAATTCCAACAGACCTGCAGCTGAGGGTCCTCACTGTTAGAAGGAAAACTAACAAACAGAAAGGACATCCACACCAAAACCCCATCTGTACGTCACCATCATCAAAGACAAAAGGTAGATAAAACCACAAAGATGGAGAAAAAACAGAGCAGAAAAACTGAAAATTCTAAAAATCAGAGCACCTCTCCTCCTCCAAAGGAACGTAGCTCCTCACCAGCAACAGAACAAAGCTGGACAGAGAATGACTTTGACGAGTTGAGAGAAGAAGGCTTCAGACAATCAAAGTACTCCGAGCTAAAGGAGGAACTTCAAACCCATGGCAAAGAAGTTAAAAACCTTGAAAAAAGATTAGACAAATGGCTAACTAGAATAACCAATGCAGAGAAGTCCTCAAAGGACCTGACGGAGCTGAAAACCATGGCACGAGAACTACGTGACGAATGCACAAGCCTCAGTAGCCAATTCAATCAACTGTTAGAAAGGGTATCAGTGATGGAAGATCAAATGAATGAAACACAGCAAGAAGAGAAGTTTAGAGAAAAAAGAGTAAAAAGAAACGAACAAAGCCTCCAAGAAATATGGAACTATGTGAAAAGACCAAACCTAAGTCTGACTGGTGTACCCGAAAGTGACGGGGAGAATGGAACCAAGTTGGAAAACACTCTTCAGGATATTATCCAGGAGAACTTTCCCAATCTAGCAAGGCAGGCCAACATTCAACTTCAGGAAATACAGAGAACACCACAAAGATACTTCTGAAGAAGAGCAACTCAAAGACACATAACTGTGAGATTCACCACAGTTGAAATGAATGAAAAAATGTTAAGGGCAGCCAGAGAGAAGGTCGGGTTACCCACAAAGGGAAGCCCATCAGACTAACAGCTGATCTCTCAGCAGAAACTCTACAAGCCAGAAGAGAGTGAGGGCCAATATTCAACATTCATAAAGAAAAGAATTTTCAACACAGAATTTCATATCCAGCCAAACTAAGCTTCATAATGAAGGAGAAATAAAATCCTTTACAGACAAGCAAATGCTGAGAGATTTTGTCACCACCAGGCCTGCCCTACAAGAGCTCCTGAAGAAAGCACTAAATATGGAAAAGAACAACCAGTACCAGCCAAATTGTAAACATGCCAAATTGTAAACATGCCAAAAAAAAAAAAACATGCCAAATTGTAAAGACCATTGAGGTTAGGAAGACACTGCATCAACTAACGAGCAAAATAACCAGCTAACATCATAATGACAGGATCAAATTTACACATAACAATATTAACCTTAAATGTAAATGGGATAAATGCTCCAATTAAAAGACACAGACTGGCAAATTGGATAAAGAGTCAAGACACTTCAGTGTGCTGTATTCAGGAAACCCATCTCATGTGCAGAGACACACATGGGCTCAAAATAAAGGAATGGAGGAAGATCCACCAAGCAAATGGAAAACCAAAAAAGGCAGGGGTTGCAATCCTAGTCTCTGATAAAACAGACTTTAAACCAACAAAGATCAAAAGAGACAAAGAAGGCCATTACATAATGGTAAAGGGATCAATTCAACAAGAAGAGCTAACTATCCTAAATATATATGCACCCAATACAGGAGCACCCGGATTCATAAAGCAAGTCCTTAGAGACCTACAAAGAGACTTAGACTCCCACACAATAATAATTGGAGACTTTAACACCCCACTGTCAACATTAGACAGATCAACGAGACAGAAAGTTAACAAGGATATACAGGAATTGAACTCAGCTCTGCACCAAGTGGACCTAATAGACATCTACAGAACTCTCCTCCCCAAATCAACAGAATATACATTCTCTTCAGGACCACACCACACCTATTCCAAAATTGACGACATAGTTGGAAATAAAGCACTCCTCAGCAAATGTAAAAGAACGGAAATTATAACAAACTGTCTCTCAGACCACAGTGCAATCAAACTAGAACTCAGGATTAAGACACACACTCAAAACAACTCAACAAAATGGAAACTGAACAACCTGCTCCTGAATGACTACTGGGTACATAACGATATAAAGGCAGAAATAAAGATGTTCTTTGAAATCAATGAGAACAGAGACACAACATACCAGAATTTCTGGGACACATTCAAAGCAGTGTGTGGAGGCAAATGTACAGCACTAAACGCCCACAAGAGAAAGCAGGAAAGATCCAAGATTGACACCCTAACATCACAATTAAAAGAACTAGAGAAGCAAGAGCAAACACATTCAAAAACTAGCAGAAGGCAAGAAATAACTAAGATCAGAGCAGAACTGAAGGAAATAGAGACACAAAACACCCTTCAAAAAATCGATGAATCCAGGAGCTGGTTTTTTGAAAAGATCAACAAAATTGATACACCACTAGCAAGATTAATAAAGAAGAAAAGTGAGCAGAATCAAACAGACGCAATAAAAAATGATAAAGGGGATAACATCACTGATCCCACAGAAATACGAACTACCATCAAAGAATACTATAAACACCTCTATGCAGATAAAGTAGAAAATCTAGAAGAAATGGATAAATTCCTCGACACATACACTCTCCCAAGCCTAAACCAGGAAGAAGTTGAATCTCTGAATAGACCAATAACAGGCTCTGAAATTGAGGCAATAGTTAATAGCTTACCAACCAAAAAAAGTCCAGGACCAGATGGATTCACAGCTGAATTCTACCAGAAGTACAAGGAGGAGCTGGTACCATTCCTTCTGAAACTATTCCAATCAATAGAAAAAGAGGGAATCCTCCCTAACTCATTTTATGTGGCCAGCATCATCCTGATACCAAAGCCTGGCAGAGACACAACAAAAAAAGAGAATTTTAGACCAATATCCTTGATGAACATCGATGCAAAAATCCTCAATAAAATACTGGCAAACCGAATCCAGCAGCACATCAAAAAGCTTATGCACCACGATCAAGTGGGCTTCATCCCTGGAATCCAAGGTTGGTTCAACATACGCAAATCAATAAATGTAATCCAGACTATAAACAGAACCAATGACAAAAACCACATGATTATCTCAATAGATGCAGAAAAGGCCTTTGACAAAATTCAACAGCCCTTCATACTAAAAACTCTCAATAAATTAGGTATTGATGGGACGTATCTCAATAAGAGCTATCTATGACAAACCCACAGCCAATATCATACTGAATGGACAAAAACTGGAAGCATTCCCTTTGAAAACTGGCACAAGACAGGGATGCCCTCTCTCACCACTCCTATTCAACATAGTGTTGGAAGTTCTGGCCAGGGCAATCAGGCAGGAGAAAGAAATAAAGGATATTCAATTAGGAAAAGAGGAAGTCAAATTGTCCCTGTTTGCAGATGACATGATTGTGTATCTAGAAAACCCCATCTTCTCAGACTAAAATCTCCTTAAGCTGATAAACAACTTCAGCAAAGTCTCAGGATACAAAATCAATGTGCAAAAATCACAAGCATTCTTATACACCAATAACAGACAAACAGAGAGCCAAATCATGGTGAACTCCCGTTCACAATTGCTTCAAAGAGAATAAAATACCTAGGAATCCAACTTACGAGGGATGTGAAGGACCTCTTCAAGGAGAACTACAAACCACTGCACAATGAAATAAAAGAGGATACAAACAAATGGAAGAACATTCCATGCTCATGGGTAGGAAGAATCAATATCGTGAAAATGGACATACTGCCCAAGGTAATTTATAGATTCAATGCCATCCCCATCAAGCTACCAATGACTTTCTTCACAGAATTGGAAAACACTACTTTAAAGTTCATATGGAACCAAAAAAGAGCCCACATTGCCAAGTCAATCCTAAGCCAAAAGAACAAAGCTGGAGGCATCATGCTACCTGACTTCACACTATACTACAAGGCTACAGTAACCAAAACAGCATAGTACTGGTACCAAAAGAGAGATATAGACCAATGTAACAGAACAGAGCCCTCAGAAATAATGCCACATATCTAAAACTATCTGATCTTTGACAAACCTGACAAAAACAAGAAATGGGGAAACGATTCCCTATTTAATAAATGGTGCTGGGAGAACTGGCTAGCCATATGCAGAAAGCTGAAACTGGATCCCTTCCTTACACCTTATACAAAAATTAATTCCAGATGGATTAAAGACTTAAATGTTAGACCTAAAACAGTAAAAACTCTAGAAGAAACCTAGGCAATACCATTCAGGACATAGGCATGGGCAAGGACTTCATGTCTAAAACACCAAAAGCAATGGCAACAAAAGACAAAATTGACAAATGGGATCTCATTAACCTAAGGAGCTTCTGCACAGCAAAAGAAACCACCATCAGAGTGAACAGGCAACCTACAGAATGGGAGAAAATTTTTGCAATCTACTCATCTGACAAAGGGCTAATATCCAGAATCTACAATGAACCCAAACAAATTTATGAGAAAAAAACAAACAACCCCATCAAAAGCTGGGCAAAGTATATGAACAGACACATCTCAAAAGAAGACATTTATGCACCCAACAGACACAGGAAAAAATGCTCATCATCACTGGCCGTCTGAGAAATGCAAATCAAAACCACAATGAGATACCATCTCACACGAGTTAGAATGGCGATCATTAAAAAGTCAGGAAACAACAGGTGCTGGAGAGGATGTGGAGAAATAGGAACACTTTTACACTGTTGGTGGGACTGTAAACTAGTTCAACCATTGTGGAAGTCAGTGTGATGATTCCTCAGGGATCTAGAATGAGAAATACCATTTGACCCAGCCATCTCATTACTGGGTATATATCCAAAGGATTATAAATCATGCTGCTATAAAGACACATGCACACGTACGTTTATTGTGGCACTATTCACAATAGCAAAGACTTGGAACCAATCCAAATGTCTAACAATGATAGACTGGATTAAGAAAATGTGGCACATATACACCGTGGAATACTATGCAGCCATAAAAAAGGATGAGTTCCTGTCCTTTGTAGGGACATGGATGAAATTGGAAATCATCATTCTCAGTAAACTATCGCAAGAAGAAAAAACCAAACACTGCATATTCTCACTCATAGGTGGGAATTGAACAATGAGAACACATGGACACAGGAAGGGGAACATCACACACCAGGGCCTGTTATGGGGTTGGGGGAGGAGGGAGGGATAGCATTAGGAGATATACCTGATGTTAAATGACGAGTTAATGGGTGCAGCACACCAACATGGCACATGTATATATATGTAACAAACCTGCATGTTGTGCACATGTACCCTAAAACTTAAAGTATAATAAAAAAAAAGAAAAGAAAATATCACCGATAACAAAAAAATAAATAAATAAATAAAATAAGTCAGATAGAGCAGGCGTGGTAGCTCACGCTTGTAGTCCCAGAACTTTAGGAGGCCAAGGCAGGCAGATCGCTTGAACCCAGGAGTTTGAGATCAGCCTGGGCAACATGGCGAAACCCTGTCTCTACAAAAACACAAATTTGCCAGGCCTGGTACATGTCTGTAGTCCCAGCTACTCAGTAGGCTGAGGTAAGAGGATCACTTGAGCCCAGGAGGCAGAGGTTGTAGTGAGCTGAGATCCCAACCTGCACTGCATCTGGGTGACAGAGTGAGGCTCTGCTTCATAAAAAAGAAAAGAAAGAGGAAAGGAAAGAAGGAAGGAAGGAAGGAAGGAAGGAAGGAAGGAAGGAAGGAAGGAAGGAAGGAAGGAAGGAAGGGAGGAAGGAAGGACGGGAGGGAGGGAGGGAGGGAGGGAGGGAGGGAGGGAGGGAGGGAGGGAGGGAGGGAGGGAGGGAGGGAGGGAGGGTAAGGGAAAGGGAAAGGGAAAGGGAAAGGGAAAGGGAAAGGGAAAGGTCAGAAAGACCCAGAATGCAACCCCAGACTTCCACGTCCCACTTGATGGTCTTTGAACAAGTTATATTGTTTCCCGGAAATTCCATTTCCTAGATCTAAGAAGTACAGCCCTCATTTCTCTGAAGATCCACAAGGCAGGGGAAGTGGGGCAGTGTGGCTCACAGGGAAAGAAAGGCCCAGGGCACTGTTTTGAAGCCGCCTGAGGGTATGCACCGATGTCCTTAGGTGGATTTCTAGAATCCCTATTGAGATTTGTGCCATCTAAGTAAAATGAATCTGAAGAGGTTGTCTGAACATAAAACTATTCCTATGTTTGGCCCAAGGTCAGTGCTGAACAAATGGGAAAGTAAGCAAGAGAATGAATGGGGTAAATAGCAGAAGTGATTCGGGACTGACTCTCTTACCTCTCAGCAAAATCCCCAGTTGAACCCCTGAGAATAAAGGAGATTTTATTTATTTATGTATTTGTTTAACAAATACATGGCACTTAATTTGTGCCAGGCATTATTCTCAGTGCTTCACCTAAAAAACGCCAGCTTAATATTCACTATAATCCAAGGAGGTGTTATTATTATCCCCATTTTACAGATAAGAAACCTAAACAGAGAGGTTTAGTACCTTGGACAAGTCACATAGCTAAAAAGTAGCCAAGACAGTTTTTGAACCCAGGCTTTGAACCCAGGCATTGTGGCTCTGAGAATCCACATTGCTTCTCTATTAAGGAGGCTAAAACGTCGCCTGAAGCCTCAAGGAGCCTGGTACCAGTCACACCCATCTACAGCCATTAGCTCAGGTGGGAAACTGCTGAGATGGTATTCAGAGCCGGGGTGTGGTACTCAGCCTCTGCCTTGATTCAAGAAGCCCAGTTTAAGGGCCTCCCCACCCAACCCCCAGGACTTTGTCAGGTGCCCCCTAAGCCTAGAGGCCTCAATTCTTCTACCCAGATCTGTGAAGTGTCCTTGGGTCTGTGGTGGCACTGGCCACCCTGGGGCCTCCTAGAAAGGGTCCCTGCCCCGCTCCTCTCCAGTGGCCAAGGTCTGTCCTTGTGCCAAATGCAACTGATCCGTAGTGGCTGCCTGCAATACTGAATGGAAAAGAACTTGGGGTCACATCTGGGCTAACCAGGAAAGACACCCTTGTCCATCGGTGATTTCCTCATGGGCATAGGAAACAGGTTATCGGCCACTGGCATAGCATTTCACTCAAGCCCATGGCTGATGCTCACAGTCCTCTGCCCAAGCTGGGCTGAGTGTTTTCTCCTTGTAACCTTCAGACTGTTCTGCTACTATCTCAGTCAGGACTCTTCTGATTGCAAGTGACAGAAATCCAGCTCTACCTGAACATGCGAAAAAGGAGAAATAACTTACTTAACTGAATTATGCCGGGGCAGATTTCTCAACTTCTCCATCTCTCATGTATGCTTTCTTCTGGAACAACTTCATTCTCATGCAAATTCCCCTCTCAGGATAGCAAATATGGCAAAAACGGCTACCAGGACTGACAAGCTGGTCTTTCAGCTATAGTTTCAACAGAAGCTCCAGAGTTGAGTTTCACTGGCTTAAGTTGGATCACATGACCTCCCCTAAGCCAATCATCATGGCCAAGGGATGGTCCAGTGGGCCAGGCCTGGGTCCCATGTTTGCCCCTGTAATGAAATGGGGAGATGGGGATGGAGATTAATCTCACTCGCCATCTAGCAGCCTGTGGTGGAAAAGGGCTGGCTCTCCAAAGGAAACTTGGGATGCCTTTCTCAGCATTTTAAACACCTAAAAATCGTGTTTTAAGAAGGTTTTTCTGGGAAAAATGTTTACGGGATGGATTAGAGCATTGAGCATGTACTATGCCAACAAGCCAGTCTTGGCTCCTCTTCCCTGGTTTGTGTTTATAGACTTCAGTCCTGGGAAGATGGGTTCTTTCCTGACTCTCTTGATCATTCACATCAGAAAAGAGTTCTGTTCCTTGGGATTTTATTTTTAATTATGGGAAATTTTCAGATATAATCAAAAGTGTTGAAAATAATCTGTGTCTGTTCCTCAGCTTCAACAATGATTAACTCAGGGCCAATTTTATTTCATCTATAGCCCTGCCCATCCCCACTCCACCATGGATTACTTTGAAGCAAATCCAGACATCATATATCTTTAAGATGCTCAGATTGCAAGGCCCTACAAGAGCTAGAGATTCCATTCTCCTTGAGAAGAAAGGAATCTGGCCTGTTATTGTACGTCACTTAGCAGAGGAGAGTCTTGCCTTTCCTCCTCCATAAACATGGCCCAACTCTCCTTACTTGATATTATACTTTGAGTCTTTATGAGTGGAAAACTGCACTTTGTTTATTCTTGTCTGGAAGTGCTCAGCTGGAGTGATTGCAGTGTTATCTCCCTGGGCATCCCCATTGTCCTCATCCTGCTGTTGTCCCCGACCCCATTTCAACCCACTTTGCCTGTAGCCTTGTTTTCTGACCTGCCCCCTGCCTCCTCTTACCTGATTTCTAGGGTCCCTTTCCCCATTCTTCTAGCATTCTAACATACACACAGTCCAGAGAACAACAATAGCCTGAAAAAACTCTATTTCCCATTTTATAATCCCAACACAGAGCAGTCTCTCTGCCATGCACCATACCAGCCTACAAATTGCTGCAGATACATGCATCAAAGAGCCATTCGGCTGCTCATGTGAACACAGGCTTCCCTTGCGCTTCCAAATGCTATGTTATCTCTGCCACAGCAAAACCCCTTGAATAGCTAATAAATGCAAAAGAAAGTTTGGGAGGAAAAAAGTTACAAAAAATTATTATTATTACTTAAAGAGCCAGAGAAAGATAGCAAGGTTCTTCTAAAGTTACAACACCATCGTTAGCAGCTGCAGGGTACATGAAAGCCAGGGGCCGGGGGAGGGAAGATAGGGCATATTTCAAAGCTGACTGCTGCAGTAACAAAACGCGAAGGGGGTGTTGTGTGGAATACGCCAAGTGTTTGAAGTGGACAAGGTTTCTAGCATGTTGCCTTGATGCCTGTACATACTTAATAACAGATGTTTGGTCTCTCTAGGCAGATAATTGTCCTTCTGTAAGGTTGACTTGACCTGCCTGAACGGTCCAGCTTCGAGCGCTGCAGCAGTAACAAATGATCCTAGCTTCTCTCTTTTTTACTAGGGAGATGCTCAGCCACGCTTCCTTTTAAGCACACAATTACTCGGCAGCAACTGAAGCCTATACATTCCCCTCTCCTAATGGCCATGGAGCCATTCGGTCATAATTTATGGGGACAGGGTTCAAAGTTTTAATAATATTTGGATAATATCATTGCCCACACGTCGGGGACGTCGTGATGAATAGAAGGAGAGTGGGCTTATTTCGATTCCATGCATGACAGTGAGGACGTTAACGACTGGGTGCCCGGCGTGGCCTTTATGGAAACTGCCACCAGGCCATCAGCTCATGAATTATAGATCTGGGCATGAAGGATCACATAGGGATGTTGTTCATGAGGAACTGTCCTGTTAGCGCCTCTTCCTTATGCAGATAAATGAATTGCAGGGAATACCAAAACGGCGTAAATAAGCCCTTAGTGGATAACACATTAGAACATCAACATAAAAAACCCAGTGCTGGGGCCTGCTTGGGGATATTTATGTTTATACTCTCTGCTCAAGTGGCTCCCTTATTTTTTGGCTTCTTACTGCTCACCTCATAATTCCAACCTCCTAACGGCACCTCTGGGCATGTTTCTCGGATGCTCTGTGGTGCCTGTTGACATTTGTACACAAGTTTGCTGAGAGAAGTGCTTTTGGGTAGGCAGATGGGTGAAGGCTTGTCAAATTCAAAACAGACCTAGTTAGCCTTGTCTTAGTGACGTGGTGGGGTGTCCCTAAAACATAGGCCACACACTGGCAGGTGCTAGCAGAAGAAGAGGGGCAACTATGTCCCCAAAAGTAGAAAGAAGGGAGACATTCTCAGTCATAAACCAGATAGAAAATATCCTTGGAAAAGATCGAGTTCAACCACACTACTCCCAAAAAGCAGGTGGCAAAATTGAGGTTCAGAGGAGAGCAGGGACTCCCCCTAAATTACAAAACCTTGTTGCCAAGCCAAGATTCCTGACTCCCAAGTGTGGCCCCAGGCTGCCTTATCTGGCCTGAGTTTTCTCTCCCCAAAATGTAAACATTCAACACCAGCACCAAATGATAGTGTTAAGACTAAAACAATGTTTGCCAACTTCCTCCTGTTAATCTAGACTGACTCACTCTGAACTTTGACAAGGTTCGCGTGCCGTGAGCAATCATTGAACTTACACACTCGATATCCATTTAATCTGAAGGATTTATTTGGAAAGAACAGCAATTATAGCTGCACCTCAGAATAACTAGGAAACGGCGCATTTAAATCTCTTTAAATAGCTTGCTGGAGTTCTAAATAGCTCCCCCACACCCAGGTTCTGATCTGGAGTTCTCATTTGCCTGGGCCTTTTCACAGAGCCCAGGAGTGGTTTGGAGCAGATTTCAAACGTGGAGGTTTGTTTCTCTACTGGGAGGCACTTTACGTCGAGAGCTTTCTGTTTTCTGACACATCTAAGGATGTGTTCTTTTTTTATCTTGCCAGGAGAAAGGAGGTAACAATGTTCTGCTGAATAAAGGCCAAGAACATTTACCCATTTATAATTTTTTTTAATATTCATACAAAAAATTAACTTTTGGGGGATCACAGCTTTATGAATTTTAACACATACATAGAATCATGTAACCACCATCACAATCAGGATACAGAACAATTCCATCACCTCCAAATCTCCCATTAAAAAGTAAACCCCCAGCCAGGGGTGGTAGTTCATGCCTGTAATCCTAACATTTTGGGAGGCTGAGGTGGGTGGATTGCTTGAGCCCAGGAGTTTGAGACCAGTATGGGCAACAAAGCAAGACCCCCATGTCTACAAAAATTAAAAATTTAGCCAGCCATGGTGGTGCACACCTGTAATTCCAACTACTCAAGAGGCTGAGGTGGGAGGATGGCTTGAGCTCAGGACTTTGAGGCTTCAGTGAATGATGATCACACCACTGCACTCCAACCTGGGTGACAGAGAGACCCTGTCCACCCTCAAAAAAAAAGTCAAACCTTCCCTTGGTCCCTAACCCCTAATCCCCACTGATCTGTTCTCCACCCCAATAACTCTGTTTTTTGAGAGTGTCATATAAATGGGTTTATACAGTTTGTCACCTTTTGAGACTGGATTCTTTCTCTCAGCATAGTGCCTTTGAGATCCATCCAAGCCCTTGTCTGTATCTACAGTTCAGTCCTCTTTGTTGCTGAGCAGTATTCCATCACAGAGCCCAGACCTCAAGTCAGGCATCACCAGGTACTTACAGGATGAGGACAGTGGCTAATGGCTGTGATGTGTGTGCTGTGTGCACCACGCTCTGTCCTAGTGTTTTACTGTACTAACTCATTTAACCTCTCAACAACCTAATGGGGTGATTACTAGCATTATATCCATTTTGCAGATTAGGAAATTAAACCATAAAGGGGTTACATAACTTGCCCAACATCACACAACTGGTAAGTCAGGAACCACCTATAAGGTTAGAACCAGCCAACCCTTGTGCTTCATCATGGTACATGCTAATTATAAATATCTCTGGAAGGGAAAGGAGAAATGTCAGTCTCCAGGGAGGTGTAAATGACTGACAGTGTTGCCTTGCCAAGAGCAGGCTGTGCCAGGGTTTGAGGAGGACAGCTAACATGATCAGGAGGAAAACAAGGAAAGGGGCATGTACCACATGCCACAGAGAACCACTCCCAGAATGTGCACCCAGATACCCACACACACCCTAAAGGGAAAGGAAGGGAAGCAGGAGAAGGCAGCACTTCACATAAATGCAGTGGCTAACAAATAGGAAACATCCTGGCCTCTGCCTATCCTACTAAGTCTCAGGGGTTGGGAAAAGAACCAGATCTGAGAATTTCAAATTAATTGCCGTGAATCCTGGAACTGTCAGTCTCAGGTTTCCAACAGCATGGTCTTCAGCTGTCTTACCTAGCCTCCTTTGAAGCCTGAGATGTGGCTGCTGTCCTAGGAATCATAACGACCTAAAACATAAATGTGGAATTCCAGGAGTGATTTCACCCAGCATTGAGCCTGTGGGGAAACTGAGGCCTAGAAAGAGAATGGACTTGGCCAAAGGCACATAGCAAATCAGTAGCAGATCCAGGACTGTAACCCAGATCCCTTCCTCTATACATCCACCCATTCATTCATTCAACAACTGAACCTACCATGTGCCAGGCACTTTACTGGAAGCTGGAGACAAAGGGTGATGAAGACACAGTACTATCCTACATGGAGTTATAGTTTTGGCAGGAGAAAGACATTAAACAAATGATCACAAGCAAATAGATAATTTAAAGTCATAGGGAAGATTTTAAAATTTTCTCAAGACCCATAGCAAGTGTATTTCCAACTCACCTCCCCTGCTTCTATTTCCTAAATCAACAAGGTGAAGTTTCCTATAGTAGTAAAAGCCTCCATGTGCCCTCTCAATAAGATCATGGAAGAGGTAGTTATGTTGTTCTATAACATTTTTTTTTGAGACAGAGTCTTGCTGTTGCCTGGGCCGGAGTGCAGTGGTGTGATCTCGGCTCACTGCAAGCTCTGCCTCCTGGGTTCATGCCATTCTCCTGCCTCAGCCTCCTGAGTAGCTGGGACTACAGGCGCCCACCACTACACCCAGCTAATTTTTTGTTTTTTAGTAGAGACGGGGTTTCATCGTGTTAGCCAGGATGGTCTCAATCTCCTGACCTCATGATCCACCTGCCTCGGCCTCCCAAAGTGCTGGGATTACAGGCATGAGCCACCATGCCTGGCCGTTCTATAACATTTTAATCACAGGTGTTGAATGCTGGCTCCCCAAATACCACTAACAGCCTGTTGATAAAGCAAAGCTGAATTGATTGGTCACCGCAATGAGGGAGAACACCACCTCAAAAGAGCTTTGGCAGTGCTATAGTTTGGATGTTTGATGCCTCCAAACCTCATGGCAAAATATGATCCTCACTGTGGGAGGTGTGGACTAATGGGAAGTGTTTGGGTCATGGGGTGGATCCCTCATAAATGGCTTGGTTCACTTGTTGCAACAAGAATGAGTTCTCACTGTATTAGTTCCTGCAAGAACTGGTTGTTAAAAAGAGCCTGGCATCTCCCCTCCTCCTCCCTATTTCTCTTGCTTCCTCTCTCACTGTGTGATCTCTGCACATGCCAGCTCCCAACTGCCTTCCACCATGAGTAGAAACAGCCTGAGGTCCCCACCAGAAGAAGATACTGGCACTGTGTTTCCTGTACAGCCTACAGAAGTGTAAGCCAGATAAATCTCTTTCCTTTGTAAATTACCCAGCCTCAGGTATTTCTTTACAGCAATGCAAACAGACTAAGACAGGCAGCATCTTAAATGCGGAAGGGCAAGGTTATTTTTACTGAGATTCTCAAGTCTGGTTTAAAGAGTATTTTCAAAGGGAGGAGGAGTTGGTTAGAATCAGGTAAGTACCATGCTATGATAGGTTAGGATTGGCAGAAACAGCAAAGTGAGGGTTTTGAGGGGGCTACTTCAAAAAGTCTTAGAGGGTAAAGCATTGAATGCTTTATATTGGAGAATTGATTTTTTTTTCCGGGATATTCTGGTAATGAACCATAAAGTTAATTGACAGGGCAAGAATATTGCTGGAATAGTAAAGTTATGCTAATAAAAACAGGAATAGTAAAATCATGTTATTATAAAAGTAAGCCATGTGGGGTAGATGGCTTAGGTTCTCATAGAAATGATACCTGTTCATCCTAAGCTAGCCAATAGAAGCAATAATTGTAATAACATCTACCACTCTATGCCAATCAGCGAATGTTAGGAAGGCATGCGGAAACCTATTTTACAGCTGCTGACTCTGAAGTGGAGAGGGGACAAAATGCTCAGCCCAAGTCCTCAACTTTGAAGCAGGAAAACCAGGATTCGAATGCGGGTCTGTCTTTCTGTGTCTCTGCTCTATTGCCACCCAGCCAAAAGGAAAAACAAAGAAAAATTACCCATGATCCCACTACCAGTATTATTATTCTCCCCTGAATGTTCTCCTTTAGCTCAAGTCCACCTGGGGAACTTTGTCTCAGACTGAAAGGTTCAAAGAGAGGATCTTCTCTGTTAAGCTGCCAGCAAATCACCACCTCCTCCTTGTTCATCACCATCACTACCATCACCCCCATCACCTCCACCACCATCTCTACTTCTACCAACTTCACCTCCACCACCACAATTTTCATCACCATCTCCACCACCATCTTTACCTCCACCACCTCCATCACCATTTCCACTGCCACCACCACCACCTCAACCACCACCACTATTTCCATGACTGTCTTCACCTCTACCACTTCCACCACTACCCGCATCACCACCACCATGTTTACCACCGTCTTTGCCTCCACCACCACTACTGCCAGCATCTCCGTTACCACCTTCACCACCATCACCACCACCTCATCTCCACAACCATTTTCACTTCCAACACCACCACCACCACTGCCACCACCATCTCCATTATCATCTCCACCACCATCACCACCACCTCCACCACAATCATTACCACCTCCAACACCAGCACTGCCATCACCACCACCTCCACCTCCACCACCATCCCATCACCTCCACCATCACCACCATTTCCACCATCTCCACCACAATCTTCACCTCACAACATTCACCACCACCACCATCTTCATCACCAACTCTACCACCATCTTCACCTCCACCACCAGTACCACCACCACCGTCTTCATTACCATCTCCACATCACCACCACCATCACCACCACATCCACCACTATCATCACCATCTCTATCACCATCTCCACCATCATCTTCACCTCACCCACCACTATCATCACCATCACCACCACCTCCAACACCACTACCACTACTGCCACCATCACTACCAACTATCTCTATCACCATCTTTACCACCACCACCATCTCCACCATCATCACCACCTCTACCACCAGCACCACCATCACCATCATCATCACCACCACCACCATCACCATCACCATCACCTCCACCACCATCACCATCTCCATCACCACCAACTCCATCTTCACCACTACCACGAGCACCACCATATCTACCACCATCTCCATGACAAGCACAACCACCTGCACTGGGGTGATCGTGCCTTCTTTGTGACATTTCAGAAGGGCTATTGCAACATTCTCCAGGGGTCTTTGCAAGTTGTTTGTGCAAATTTTCTGTGCTCTCACTAGATTGTGAGCTGCTTGAGGGCAGGGACTTTCTGATTTACCTCAAAGCCTCCGAGCCGCTTGCACATGGGCTGGTACAGAGAAAAAGCTCAGCCAGGATGTGTTCAATGAGTGAGGGCACATGAGATTCTGGAAAACCTAGATTCCTGCAAAGCAGGCTGAGGCAGAGTTCTTGGCCCCCTCCACACCCCTACTGACTCAGTATTTCTGGATGCCTTTGATCCTCATCTCCCATGCTGGCATGGGCATGCCCCTCTTTCTGTGCCCCCACACAAGCACTGAGCTGTTTAGAAGGCAGTTTCTGATGCCCCAGTCTTGGGTAATAATAATACTATTATTGTTATTATTATTATTGTGCCAGTCATTGTGCAGGGCCTGAGAAGTGAAGAGGTGGTCAGGGCAGGGGTCCAGCTGGGGGTAGCCTGCTCAGTAGACTGAACTTCATGGCAGCAGGCACCAGTTCACTCAATGCTAAAATTCCAGTCTGCCAAACAAAGACCAAAAGTCAGCCCGTATTTGTTAAGTGAAATGAGCTTTAATTCTAGATATTTACTTTTTAACCTTAAAATGAAACCCCTTAGTATAGTTGTTCTGAAATTTCTGAGTGCATCAGTGGACCACCACTGCTCTCATGAGAGATGAGTGAGAAGGCACAGGAATTGTGAATTGGGAAGACCGGGAAGTCCCTATCCCATCTTCTCCCATCCTGTACCCCCACCTGGCATCAAGGCTTTCCTGGACCATCAGGGCAAATGTGGGAGACCTCCTCAAAGAGTCCAGCAGAAAGGCCTGGGGGGGTGCTGGGGCAGACCCTACCTGAGGAAGGGGTGTATCCCCAGTTGGCCTCCTGTTTAGCCAACAAACAGAAAGGGCTAAATACCCAACTGGACCTGCTTGTTTGAGTAAACACCTCACAGGGCCGCCTGTGTAAACACCCATTGTCTACAGGCGGATTAAGAGTGAGCAGGAGCTGGGCTTTTTTTCTTTCCTTTTTTTTTTTTTTTCCTTTCATTTTTTTTAAGCACTGAGAAAAGCCATTAAGGGATTAACACCCCGATTTATGAAAATGGAGGATGATAAAGGAACAATGGGGTGACAGCATTGTGTAAACGACATTGATTCATTTCAGAGACAGGGCTGTTAACTGGGAGAAATGGAGAAATAAATGGAACAATGAGGAGATGCTTTTACCAGCTTGTCATTAATTAGCCGAGAGTACAATTGTTTTATTGTCCTTTTTGAAAAATACAAAATTGGTAGGAAAATACAAGCACTGAGCAAATCGATTATTCTGTGTCACAGGCTGACATCTGCTTTTCCTTTTCTCCTGAAGCTTGCCTCCGGAAGTGGCTTCCTAAGGGAGGAAAAGAAACCTTTCCCTGGCAGGAGGATCTTGCAGGGTTTGGGAATAAAATGACCCCACTGCCCAAGGATACCCCAAACTTCTTGGCACTGGAGGGTGGCCTCTAAACAGGAGAACCCCACCTCCATCCTCTTCTGGCCTTCACCAGTGAGGGAGTGAGGGCCTGGGAGGTGGGAGGTGAGTGGGACCCCCCTGGGAGGCATCTTGCTGCAGGTGGAAGGAGACAAGGAGCTTGGGGAAAGGGAGATGAGCTTCTGGGGGTAGCAAGACTGACACAGTGGTCCTGTACCTGCTGACAGCTCTTTCAGCACCACTGTCCAGGATCCAGCAAGATTCCCTCTCTCCATTCATTTCATCTACAACCAGGAGCTGAAGTGCCTGCACTATGCCTGTGCTGGGATGCATTGAATGAAAAGGCTTCTCCAGGCACAGAAAGTGAGCTCAGATCAGAGTGGGTGTCCTGACCACAGTGGACTTTCCAGAGCTGTGAGCAGTGCCAGCCCTGCCTTGGAGAAGGACACATTTCTGGGTTGACGGGTGTTGAAATAAGATTTTGCTGGATCCAAGAGGACTCCGGTTAGGGTGAGCTGGAGAGGAAATGCATGGCGTGGCATAGGGCCATGGAGACACACGGGGTAGACACAGAGCATGTCTATGGGGAATTTTGACGGAGTAAAGAAGGCCAGGCATGTACAGGCTGGATTATCCCCACCCAGCCACCCAAACAGAGATGCAGCTAGGGAAAGGAGAGACGCTGCTTGAACCCAAGTTCACCTCTCTATTTGTAAGGGAGGTTTGTAAATCCAAACATCCATGTTTGGATTCTAACCTGTCAGAAGAGTTGGCCAACTGGGGCTATTTCAAGAAAGAATCTGACAATCCCACAAAGGGTTAATAGCACTTATAAAGAAAAGGAGCTCACAGAAACAGTATGCAAGGAAACCGTAAACAGCATTGCCATTGTCTTTGCCTTCTGTGACTACTGGTCATTGTTTGGCCTTTAATCTGCAAGCACTATAGATATAAATATAGCTGTCTTTATAGCATTGTATCTTTACAGCCCAAGATAAAACAATGCATCTTTATGCCTCTAATCTTTATATTTATATAAAGATATCTTTATTTGGAAAGATTAGATATGTATGTCTCACAGATTAACGTTGACTGGACATAGATTTTTATGCATTCATTTCCTACATTCAATGTCTCCGATGTGCCAGGCACTGCTCTAGTGCTGGGTATAGAGCAGGGAACAAATGAGAACCCCGGCCCCAGTCCCCACTTTCATTCCCCAGAGAATTACATTGCCAGATGTAAGAGAAAAAACTCAACAAATATGTACTAATAGAAATAGATTAGATAGTAATGAATGCCATGGAAAAAATGGAGCAGGTTTAGAGGGTAGAGAGTGGTGGGGGGTGCTGCTGTTTTCTATGGGGTGGGTAGGGAAGGTCTCACTGATAAGGTGACAATTGAGCAAAGACCTGAGCAGGCAGCTGTGCAGGGGCCACGCTGTTCCAGACAGAGGGCACAGCAAGTGCAAAGGCCTGGAGGCAGGAACATGCTTGGTGGATTAGAAGCAGAGAAAGCTCCTAAGAGGCTGGGCGCAGTGGCTCACGCCTGTAATCCCAGCACTTTGGGAGGCCGAGCACGGCAGATCACTTGAGCTTAGGAATTCAAGACTGGCCTGGCCAACATGGCAAACCCCGTCTCTACTAAAAATACAAAAATTAGCCAGATGTGGTGGCACACACCTGTAATCCCCGCTACTCGGGTGGCTGAGGCAGGAGAATTGTTTGAACCCCGCAGGCAGAGGTTACAGTGAGCAAGGACTGAGCCACTGCACTCCAGCCTGGGCGACAGAGGGAGACCCTGTCCGGAAAAAAAAAAAAAAAAAAAAAAAAAGATCTGAAGAGGCAGGAACAGTGAGCGAAAGGGAACAAAGTCCAAGATGAGCTCTGAGAGGCACAGATAAGGGGGTGGGGATCTGATCTATGAGTTGAGTTAGCGTAGGCAGGTGAGAAAGGGAAGAGCGAGCTGGAGTCGGCCTGCTGGTCTAAAGGGGCAGGCACTGCTCAGCTCCTGCTGATGGTTGAACTTGAGAGAGATGAGCATGGAGTGACCATGTCTTATCATCTTTAAAGCAAGGCTGGATTTTCAAGTGGACTATCCTTATTTTAAATCATGTACAGTTAAACAAAGCATACTTGTGGCCAGATTCACCCACAAGCTATTATATATACCTCCACCTTACCAAGCAAGGAGAACTCACACAAGTCATACATCTTCTTGCCCTTTATTATCTGGGTGCCAGAGAACTCGGGGATAATTTTAATTTTAAGGCATTATAACAATACTGCATAAAATTCTCGGCAAAATCATCTCTCTTCTCCCAGTTCTCAGTTTAATATGATTTTTATAAATGTCCAGTTAAAGGTTGTGTGCTTTTTATTATAAGCAACCTTAAATTATGTTCAATTAGGAATAAATTCTAACAAAACTAAACTGTAAGAGAATAGCTACTGTGATCACACTCTTTTGTAACCATTTATTATGGATGTTCAGGGGGAAAAAAGCCAAGTGCCTGCTTCTTTGATTCTCTATAAAGGAATCTCTGGCTCAAGTCGCTTGGAATCCACGCAAACCCTTTAGATAATGGAGGAGATACCATTTGCCTCCCACATGCCAATTCTGATCAGTTGGAAGATGCTGCTGAAAACATTTGTGTTAAGAAGGAATCTGAGGCCATGCTTACATTAAGTAGGAGAGTGCAGGCTGGTCAACTAGGAATGTCTGCTGTCATTATAGATTAGGCATTTTTCCATGGTGTAGGGAGGACAATTCTAATAGAATTGCATATAAAGGCCCAGGTAAAATCAGCCACCAGTTGAGGGTGGAAAAACAGGGACTTTGGCCAAAAGTTAATAGCCCATACTAGTAACAGCCCTGGATTCGAACCCTGTTTGTCTTCTACAAGTTGTATCAAGTTTGTCACATTTCTTAATCCTTTTCAGCCTCATTTCCTCATCCATAAAATGAGGATAATAGTTGTATCTTAAATCACAGGACAGATGGGATGATTAAAAGGAATAACCTTAACTCAACTGTAAAAAGTATAGGCACTCAATCAATATCACCTGTTATTAATATTATTATCATTATTTTTCAGACTGCACCCTCCCCACCACCGTCCATCACACCAGTCACTGTCTTTTAAATAAAAGTAGGGGATTTACTGGCTTATGGAACTGAGAGGTGCTCAGGTCAGAAATCTGGGTTCTGCTGTCACTTCAGCCTTAGGGTTTGAGAGACAGCTCATGCCCTGTGTTCAAAGCCTGGCTCTGCCACTTTAGAGCTACAGGATCTTGAATGAATAGCTCAGCTCTCTGGGCCTCAGTTTCCTTATTTGTTCATATGGTAGTGGTAACAACTTAGAATGACTTTATAGAACTTCTGTGAAGATTAGATAAGGTAATATATATGAGTCATAACAGCACAGAGCATATAACAAGAGCATAGAATTGTTAGCTTTTATGATTATGATTTTATAATAGATAGTTTGGGATAGTTATTCTTTTGGTTACACAGCTTGTTAACTTCCTGCTTATTTGGAAGAAATTTTCCACTTTCTGAGTCTTGGGAGGAGCTGAGTCCACCTCCCTCAGCAGACGATAAAAATGGGGGATACCCATCTCCCCAGGATCCCTTGCACCTGAAGCAGAGGCATGTGACTGTCTTCCACCAATCAGAAGCATCCAGCCCAGGTTATTCATTGGATCTCTGTGGTACAAAAAGTTGGGGATTGGGTAGCATTCATGGAGCAGCAGTAGCCATTGCAGCAAGACCAAATCCCCAGGACAGCCATGGCAGGGCTAGGAGAGAGGACACGCACCCAACACATAAGAATGATGTCAACAGTGCCCTCACCAGACCTTCCTGTGAGATGACTGGGGCATCCCCCTGGCTGCGTGGCCTCTGAGCCTGGCTCTCCAGCCCTCCTCACAATGCAGTCAGCCACCCATACTCTTGAATTCATTTCTTTCCTGTGTAAGGCAGCCAGTATCTTTTTCTGTTCCTTGCAGCTAAGAACCTTCCCGATACAGTAAGGCAAGGCAGAAATCTTCCTCCAAGTTCTGGAAGGATTTGAGTTTTGATTCTGTTAAATTACTGACCTTATAAAGAAGCCTCTTCCACCATGACTAAGCCCGAGTGGCTTTGCAGTTGGCGTTAACGGGTGTACCCCCCACCCCTTACTCAGATGTCTGCAGATCCATATGCAGCCAAGGCTGTGACAAAGATCTTGAAATGTCTGCTTTGCCCAGCACTCACCACTCTAGGGTGCTACCTGAACTCCCTAGGGAAGAGCAAGAAATGAGAGGAAGTGAGGAAACTCCCTGGAGAAGAGCAAGAAATGAGAGGAAAAGAGGAAAAGCAAGATATTCCTGGCAGCAGTAGGTTTACTCCACTAGAATCAAACACAAACCTGTGTGAGGGCACAGAAGTTTGCCAAATACAGCCTGAGCCCTTCCCTGAGAAAGCCCACTGGAGGAAGAGGAAGCCAAACCAGTTTCAAGGAACGAAGGTGTTGTTGGTAAATAAAAATCAACACCTTTGGCTAAAACTCACTTCTTCGGTATCCACTAGAGCCTGGATACTGACTGGCACAGACTAGGAGCCACAGACATGCAGAGATCACGAATCACCCTGCCTTTTGAGACTGCAAAACTGCCATGTGGAACTAGTGCTGAAGGAGTTGGGAGGGATGGATTCACTTATTAGACACAGCACCTAGGGTGGGCATCAGAATCACCTGAAAGTCCTGTGAAAATCAGATGACAGGACCCCACCTTAGAGTTTCTGATTTAGAACTTTCTGTTTTCCTTCTAGCAAGTTCTCAGGTGATGCTCACACTTTAAGAACCACTGATGTCTAGATGCAGTGGCTCATGCCTGCAATCCCAACACTTTGGGAGACTGAGGTGAGATGATTGCTTGAGGCCAGGAGTTTGAGACCAGCCTGAGGAACATAACAAGATCTTGTGTCTACTACATTTATTTATTTATTTTTAGTCTCTGGGCATGGTGGAGCATACCTGTAGTCCCAGGTACTCTGGATGCTAAGGTAGGAGGGTCACTTGAGCCCAGGAGTTAAAGCCCAGCCTGGGCAACATAGCAAGACTTCATCTTTACAAAAAAATTTTTAAAAATCAGCTGGGGCTGGGTGTGGTGGCTCATGTCTGTAATCTCAGCACTTTGAGAGGCCAAGGCGGGCAGGTCACATGAGTCCAGGAGTCCAAGACCAGACGGGCCAACATGGCAAAATGCCATCTCTACTAAAAAAAATACAAAAATTAGCCAGATGTGGAGGTGCGTGCCTGTAATCTCAGCTACTGGGGTGACTGAGGCATGAGAATCAATTGAACTGAGGAGGCAGAGTTTGCAGTGAACAGAGATCACGCCCCTGTACTCCAACCTGGGTGACAAAGCAAGACCCTGTGGCAAAACAACAACAAAAAAATCAACTGAGCATGGTGGCCTGCTCCTGTTGTTCCAGCTACTCAGGAGGCTAAGGCAGGAGGATTGCTTGAGCCTAAGAATTGAAGGCTGCAGTGGGCTGTGATTGTGCCACAGCACTCCAGCCTGGATGACAAAGCAACACCCTACCTCAAGAAAAATGAAACAAACAAAAAAAATCACATTGGCTTAAAACAAGCCATTTACAGTTTCTTCTGTAAAATGGGAGTAGTGACCGTGGCTCATGAGATGGCCTGAGTGTCAATTACCTTTGTGAGTGTGAGAGTGCTATACACCAAATTGCACCATCAAAATGTGAGTTGTTCATAATAATGCTAATGCAAGTTTCCCAGCATGAAGCTGGCGTGCAGCTGCATAATCACAAGTGACGCATTTATTGAACCTCTCTGCTATGCTCAGCACTGCTGAGAATATAGTGAGTCCTTCCTTAATGTCATGGGTAGCTTCTCAGAAACTGAGACTTTAGGCAAACCGACACATAATGAAACAAATTTTACCACAGGCCAATTGATACAAACAAAAGTTAAGTTGCTACAGCATATTCCTGTTCACACAAACATTGCCAAACTTCTAAATAAATGCTTCTAACATTAGTCATTTTAATAAATGTGAACTCCACATTCTTTTAAGAGAGATTGAAAAAGACAAGTAAGAAAATTATTTACCCAATTTTTGGTGCATCTGTGAGTGATGGCAGTTGTAGTGGTGGTGGGTTAAATTAAAAAAAAAAATGTTCGCAAAACAAAAATTGTAAGGATTGCCTCCTGCCACCAGGCAGTTAAAAAATCAAGCACGGATACAGAGGGCTCGCTGGGCACTTCCGTCCACAGCTTTTACTGTGTGCATTTGTAGGATTATTGTAGACTTTACGAATTTTTATTTTACAGTAATTTGTCTTCATTCACTTCCCTTTCTTTTCTTTCACTTTTTCTTTTCTTTTCCTTTTTTCTTTTTTTACTTTAAATTCTGGGATACATGTGCAGAACGTGCAGGTTTGTAACATACATATACACGTGCCATGGTGGTTTGCTGCACCTATAAACCGTCACCTAGGTTTTAAGCCCCACATGCATTAGCTATTTGTCCTAATGCTCTCCTTCCCCTTTTTCCGTCCCCAAGCAGCCCCTGATGTGTAATGTTCCCCTCCCTGTGTCCATGTCTTCTCACTGTTCAACTCCCACTTATGAGTGAGAACATGTGGTGTTTGGTTTTCTGTTCCTGTATTAATTTCCTGAGGGTGATGGCTTCCAGATTCACCCATGTCCCTGTAAAGGACATGATCTCATTTCTTTTTATGGCTGCATAGTATTCCATGGTGTGTATGTACCACATTTTCTTTATCCAGTCTATCATTGATGGGCATTTGGGTTGGTTCCATGTCTTTGCTATTGTGAATAGTGCTGCAATCAACATACATGTGCGTGTATCTTTATAATAGAATGATTAGCTTATACCCAGTAATGGAATTGCTGGGCCAAATGGTATTTCTGGTTCTAGATCCTTGAGGAATCACCACACTGTCTTCCACAATGGTTGAACTAATTTACATTCCCACCAACAATGTAAAAGTATTCCTATTTCTCCACAGCCTCGCCATGATCTGTTGTTTCTTGACTTTTTAATAATCACCATTCTGACTGGTATGAAATGGTATCTCATTGTGGTTTTATTTTGCATTTCTGTAATGATCAGTGATGTTGAGCTTTTCTTCATATGTTTGTTGGCTGCATAAATGTCTTCTTTTGAGAAGTGTCTCTTCATATCCTTTGCCCACTCTTTGATGGGTTTGTTTGTTTGTTTCTTGTAAATTTGTTTAAGTTCCTTGTAAATTCTAGGTATTAGACCTTTGTCAGATGGGTAGCTTGCAAAAATTTTCTCCCATTCTGTAGGTTGCCTGTTTGCTTTGATGATAGTTTCTTTAGCTGTGCAGAAGCTCTTTAGTTTAATTAGATCCCATTTGTCAACTTTAGCTTCTGCTGCAATTGCTTTTGGCGATTTCATCATAAAACCTTTGCCCATGCCTATGTCCTGAATGGTATTGCCTAAGTTTTCTTCTAGAGTTTTTATGGTTTTGGATTTTACATTTAAGTCTTTAATCCATCTTGACTTAACTTTTGAATAAGATATAAAGAAGGGGTCCAGTTTCAGTTTTCTGCATATGGCTAGCCAGTTTGCTCAGCACCATTTATTAAATAGGGAATCCTTTCCCCATTGCTTGTTTTTGTCAGGTTTGTTGAAGATTAGATGGTTGTAGATGTGTGGTCTTGTTTCTGAGGTCTCTATTCTGTTCCGTTGGTCTATATGTCTGCTTTGATACCAGTACCATCCAGCCCTGCTTATTTATTCTGGTTCAGGGTTGTGGGTGGTGAGCATACACGCTGGCCAGGATGTCATCCCATTGCAGAGAACACTCACACATACACCCATACTTGCTCACACTAGGACTGTGTAGACATGCCAATGAAACTCAGATGCACAGCTTTAGGATGTGGGAGGAAACTGCAGTACCTGCAGAAAACCCATGCAGACATGGGGAGCATGTGCAGACTCCACACAAACAGGGGCCCCTGAAGGAATCTTCTTTTTTCATCAAAGTTATAATGAAATTATGCTGAATGGAATGATGCTATTGGAGGGCCTGCCGAACAAGAGAGCAGCTGAAATGATCTCACCACTCCACAACGGCAGCTGCTCCAATTCATTTTCTCATTTTCCACTCAAGACAATCCTTGGGTTTGGTAGCCCCATTTTACAGAAGGAAACTTGGCTCTAAGTTATGAGGGGACTTCCAGAAGCCACCAGGAGTGGACACTTTCTGGGGTGCCTGAGCATCTCCCAACACGCTCCCCACCCAGAGCTGCCTTCCCACCCTCAGGGGTTGCCTAGATGTCAACTTGGTGCTTTGCAACCCTGACATTCTGGCCAGAGGTGTTCGATCAGAGGTTGACTCCTGACCTGAGATGGTCCAATTAGCATCTGCCTCCTGGAAACTTAGAATCACTGCTGAGAGACTGAGTCACCAAGTGTGGACCAGAGGATGCCAGGGTGAGAAGGGAGAAGAATAAAGCCTGCACGCAGAAGCAGCAGACATGAGGACCAGCAGGCTGGAGCTTCAAAGTTCCTGTTTCCAGTCAGTTCCTGGGACCCCACTCCATCCCTGTCCTTGGATTCTCTTATATATTTTTAAGATTTTTTTTAAGTTATATATATAACTTTATATAAATATATATTTTAAAAGTTATATGTATAACTATATAAATATATACTTATATATACATTTATAAATATATAAATGTATATATTTTTATATATAAATGTATATATATAAAATATATAAGAGAATATATATATACATTGTAAAACATTTAAAAAGTTTAAAATGAAATAAATTCTTTAAAATATAAAACAGAGTAAAGTTTTTGTTTTGTTTTGAGCTTTGCTATAAGTGAAAGAAAAGTTCCCAGGTGGCTTTATATAACATAAATGTTAATGAATGTCATTCATATTGCTGAAAAGTCCAGAGGTAATTCTTTCTTTAGATAGCGCTGATTTGGTGGTTGAAATAATGCGATCAAGTACCCAGTTTCTCTCTATCTCTTTCTCTCCCCCTCCCCTCTCCTCTCCTCTTTCGACTCTCCTCTCTCCTTCCTTTTGTGATGTAGAATTTATTCTCAGGGACCGCAGAGTTATTTGCAACTCTAGGCATTTCTGTGGTGGTAGCAAAAGGGTTTCATCAGCTCCAGACCTCACACCATAACCGACATTATCCAAACAAAGAGAGACTCCCTTCCAGTTGGTTTTGCAAAAGTCCTGGGATTCACTTTCATTCGTCTAAACTAGGCTACTTGCCCAACTCTGAGCCAATCACTGGATAAGGAGATAGGATATACTGTTTAGATGGAACCAATCAGGACTTTCCCTTGAAGCAGAGGTGGAGTCTATCCCTCCCACATCATATGATTAAAGATGGGAGAGAGAAACTGTCCCCAAAGAACAATCAGGCATTTTTGGTGGGAGTAGGAGGCAAGGGATACACATCTCAAAAGCAACCAACACATGTGCACTATGTCTTATGGCTTCAATAAATGTTTCTTCTTTGCTTAATCTTTCTTGAGTTAATTTTAAACTTTTCATTAATTTATTCTAAAACATTCCTGGGAAGCTCTTGGGAAACTCTTGCCCAGTTTAAGTGGAGAAGAAGGAAATCCAAATCTCGCCCATTTGGGGTGATGAAGAGAGGTTTAGATAGCCTTGATTAAGATTCTTACCTCTACACAAATTTAACAAAAATACAGTTATTAGGATCAACAGTAAATTATAAACAAGATCTAAAAGAATGGTACTAAGTAAAATTATGAGGAGTAATAGAAAATATTTAAAATACCAATCCTATATATTTCATAATGCTTCATTAACTTATAATCCATTTCAATCAAGATTCTGTTGCCTAACTCATATTGAAGGAATCTTGAGTCATTGTGACCAAAAAAAAGGTTATTATGTTTTACTAGATACCTTTTATTCATATAAATATTTATATAAATATTTTCAAGTGAAGGAAATCTTTAAAAATCTTAATTTGTGAACTGCCACAAATGATTAAGCCACAAATAATGCTGTGTAATCTGTGCGATGGGTGTACTTGCCTGGGAAGAAAATGCCAGAGACAATAGCTAAGCACTCTTAAGAATTGCTGAATTACCAGTGCACCCTGGCATAGGGGACAATATTGTATGGAGAATACAGGCACGGAAAACTCAATTCATAAGTAATTTGAAAAAGGTAGCCTCTGAATGTGAAGATGTTATTCACATTCAGATGTTTTCTGAATGTGAAGATAAAAAATGCCTTATCAATTTATTTCTTCTTTATGTTTGTACAACAGGGATTTATATATATAAAATACATGTCTAAATATAAGTGTAAGAACTCTTTGGATAAACTTAATTTTAAAATTCTAATAATAGGAAAACATAGCATGACACTTATTTGGGGGCATATTTTTTCTTCCTTGTGGTATATGAAATGATCACCTTACCTTGATAACATCCTGGATTTGATATAAACACTGTAGTTCAAGTCTCATAATATAAGAGCTCACATGATGCAACCCTACTGTATTATTATTTCCTATTGTTATTTTTAGCTGCTATTGGCCACTCTCTTACACACCAAACACTATTTTCTTTTTATCCTCGTATGTATGCATCACAGCTGAAGTACAATGAGCCTTCATGTTTAGCACATTCACTGGCCAAGATATTGTTTGTGGTTCTATCCAAAAGGGCAAGTGCATTTTTTTTTTTTTTCTTGAGACAGAGTCTTGCACTATCGTCCGGGCTGGAGTGCAGTGGCGCGATCTCGGCTCACTGCAAGCTCCGCCTCCTAGGTTCAAGCCATTCTCCTGCCTCAGCCTCCCAAGTAGCTGGGATTATAAGCACCCGACACCATGCCCGGCTAATTTTTAGTATTTTTAGTAGAGACAGGGTTTCACTATGTTGGCCAGGCTGGTCTCGAACGCTTGACCTCATGATCCACCCGCCTCGGCCTCCCAAAGTGCTGGGATTATAGGCGTGAGCCACCATGCCCGGCCGGGGTAAGTGCATTTTTACAAATAATTTTACAACAGTACAAATGCTACTATATTAAAACTTTTTCTGTGGTCGAATACCCTATTTCATCCTCCGAGAATCTAAGATCTATAAAAAAAAAACATACTAAGAAAACCTAAACCCATTATCATTTACTTACAGGCACTGACAACTCTCATGCAAAAGGGAGAACAGTTCAAATAAACAAATGCTTAGTGTTATCCAATGAAGTGTAAACAAAATCCAAATAAATGAGTGGGCACATTTACTTCCTGCTCAGGCATCAGTCCTTATTGACTGTTCTTAACACCTTCAGTGCCTCCACCCGGATGGGATTCATCAGTCAAGTTGCCATACATTTCCGGCTGTTTCTAGAAAATTAATGCTAGAATTAATGCTAAAAACATGTTAAAGCATAATCATGACTCTTGCAAATCTTTCCCCTTCATGGCTGATCATTCCATTACGTCATAATTATCATAGAGCTATAGCGTAAATACATAGTTATTTCCAACTCTCCGTCCAGATGGTCGGTTACATGATAATTACAGTATGTTTGTACTTACTGGGTTTAATTACCAGATAATCAGGAAGAACATGCAAATTGCTAGGTTGTTGTAACACAGTACATTGAACCAAGTTAAACCTGTGTACTGCATATAAGTAAACAAGTTCTTACATGGGATTGTGCACTGTAACCTGTGACAACAAGAAGGCCAGACATTTGTTATAGGTCCATTGTGTGGGTTAGCATTACACTCGCAGAGCATGGATTAATGTCCAGATTACAAGGAAATGTAATGGGAGAGACACTCATGCTGCCACACCTGCCACAGGGACAATGGGAAACTGGCCACAGGAGTGGCTGAGCAAGGTGCCAGCTCTTGGCTCTAGAGTTCAATTCTTCCAACACAGTGCATTGCACAGTCACCTGCATGCATCTGTTCTCAGTCCAACCGTGTACCTGCCCAAGTGCTGGCAAAGAGAGATTGCAAACCATCTACCAAATAAACATCTACCAGAATAAAAGATCACTCCAGGCTGGAGCAAATTTATAGTTTCCTGGTGTGTGCATTTTGCCACCACTGTGATGGCTAAGTATTTTTCCCTCTTAATCACATGAAACGAAGCAGCCCAAATCAGCACTTCTGATTCCCCCAAGCAGCCCACTGTCGCACATTGCTTGGTTTCCTCTCTAGCATACTTTCCTACTTTCCCCTTCCCAGTTTCCACTTGGAAATAAATCCATGCTGTTCTAAAGAAGCCAACTTCACCCCTCACTTCTAAGAGTGAAACTTATGACCTTTGCAATTAGCATATTCCCTCCCCTCTGGCTACAGCGATTGGTTTAAGCTCATATTTAAGCCTCAAGCTGCTTAAGCCAGTCTTAAAGTAGATCACAGTCTGGAAGTGCCAGGAGCAAGGTACTCTCTCTTCCTCCTTCAAAACAAATAATGAAGCTGAAGCCTCAAGGGCCACTGAAAGCCATCTTGCAAACCCAAAGAAGAAATTTGGTGTTTAATGACATCCGTGAGCCATGGGATCCAGCTTTACCTGAAACCTGTATCTATGTTTTCCAATTATATGAGTGAATAAATGTCCTTTATTGTTTATGCCACCTAGAGTTGGGGTTTCTGTTATTTATAACTAGAAGCATCATAACAATTTATAAAGTTGCCAGATTTATCTGCCTTGCTTGCCACGGAAGATTCCTTACAGGCTTTTTTCATGGGAATCTTCTGCACCACTACCTAGACATGAGCAGCCTTCATGCTCTGATCAATTCTAAGGCTTTCATGTTGATTGCTTTTCCTGCTAATCTGAGATGGCATACCAGTGTCTACCTATGGAAGCTGCAACCTCATTCCTGGGGAAGGAGAAGCAGAGAATGTATTCTTCATCCATGAATGGGGTCGGGTGGGGGTGAGGGACCCTCCAAGGTCCTACTCTTTTCCCTACAGAGAAGTCTGGTGGGAGGACCCTGAGTCCAGCAAGGTGGAATATTATTTGAGGTTACTCAAGGACATAGGCCAGGATGGAAAGGGACCAAGGCCACTGACAGGAAGTAAACAGACTTCCATAACCAGAGGGCTAAGCAACAGCACAGTGGCAGGAGTGGAGAGGCACCTTGGGACAGAGAGGCAGAACGAGGTGTATACAGTGGGTGAAGAACAAGCACCAGGTCACCCTGCCATCTTCCTCAAGTCAAACCTTGAAACAGCAGGTCAGGCTGGACATTCACTCATCCCACATACGCTTAGCTAATGTCTAGTTTTGAGTGCCTGCAATGGTCCCAGAAATTGAGTTAAAGATAGATACAACCCATATGGCCTTTGCCTTCATCCTTCTTATCTATCAAGTGAGGCAGACAATTCAACAAGCAATGACAACAAACACGGTTGTCACCAGGTGTTGTGGGAGAAGACAAGGAGAGAAAGCAACCAAACTCAAGGACAACTTCCTGCAGGAAATGACATTGACACTAAAACCTGAGTGATGGGAGGCCTTCAGACAAAGATGGACAGGAGAGAAAATGCCTCCAGCAGAGGTAAAGAGCTTGTGAAAGGCAGGAGTATGTCGATGTCTAGGAACAGGAAGGAGTCTGTTAAGGTTGAAGAGGGGATGGCCAGGAAGCAGATCTTCCAGGTGCTGAGGCAAACTGGGGCCAGATCTCCCAGGGCCATGGCCGCCTAGTAAAGAATTCCCATTTTATCTCAAGGGCAGTTTTCAACAGGCAGGAATGACATGATCAGATTTGCCTTTTAGGGGGCCATTACTCATATTTTATTCCAAACACATAACTAAACTACTTTTCAAAGGTCTTCTTTGGGGAGATCAAGAAAAGGGGAAACAGTATCAATATACTGCCTAAACATATTTTCCTATAAACCCATGTGCCACAGAAGAGAATAAGCTGTGGGTTTCAGATACCCTTGTACTTCAATTGTCAGTCCCCTTTTCACAGCTGTTTGATGTTCAAGATGCTCTTGGAATACTTTCAATAAATCTTCTTAACTCTGTTTTTCCTTGAAGCAGGAAGCCTTGTCCTCAGCGTGTGATTAGGCTGTAAAACCCGGCATTTTCCAGACCCTACGCATCAGGCATGATGGAGCTCCTAGCCTCCCAATGCCCTGCCTCACTCTCACCAGGATGGCACGGCCCATGTGTATGCGTCAATAAACTCTTTTTCTGATATTATGAAGCCTGAGAAGAACGTTAATTCAGGATGCTATCAGATTTGTTTTTTTTTTTTTTTTGAGACGGAGTCTCGCTCTGTCACCCAGACTGGAGTGCAGTGGTACAATCTCAGCTCACTGCAAGCTCCGCCTCCTGGGTTCAGGCCATTCTCCTGCCTCAGCCTCCCCAGTAGCTGGGACTACAGGCACCTACCACACGCCCAGCTAATTTTTTGTATTTTTAGTAGAGATGGGGTTTCATCGTGTTAGCCAGGATGGTCTCGATCTCCTGATCTCGTGATCTGCCCGCCTCGGCCTCCCAAAGTGCTTGGATTATAGGCGCGAGCCACCACACCTGGCCGCCATCAGATTTTTTTTAAAAAGAGATGTACCTTGAGTTAGATGACCACAATTATGTTCTCAGTTGGGTTCTTATGGACCAAGACAGATGACAAAGAAAAGCAGGAAATGAATTCTTATTTCCATGAGCTGGGTCTCAGAAATATATCTGGAGTTTTATTGATACGGTCGTCCTTTGTCTCTGACATTTCTCTGATTTTCTTTTTTTATGTGGCTCATCATAATAATCAGAGAAGATTACCATTAAGTATAATGATCAGTAGCAGTGGTGACAATAATGGCTACCACTCACTGAGTGTACAGTGTGCTAGGTAGCTAAACACCTTAAGTACATTATCTCATTTAATCGTCACAATAACCTTGTGAGACAGGTAATATTATATTCCTATTTTACAGATGAGAAAACTGAGGCTCAGAAAGGCAAACAGGATCTAATACTGTAGGGAGGGTTTGAATCCAGACCATCTGACTACTACCCACAGCATACTTGGCCTGAGGGAAATCCCATCTTTATGAATGATTGGGAAGTCGGCTCCAGGCCCTTGGGTCTGCTAGCTTTCCTGATGCCCATATCGGGTACGTCTCTGTCTGCCTCTGTGTATTTCTCCCTGCTGAACTCCCTGCCTATAGCCACAGTACTGAGCCAAGAGAGGCACAATCACCTGGGCCAAGTTCTCATTAAAATGTGTGTGTGTTTGGGGGGCCTAATGATTATTTTCAGTCCTGGTTCCTGCTTATTTGGTTTGGGTTTTGCACGATTAATTAGGAGCCTAAATTAATGAGAAGGGAAACACGTGTCCAGCTGGTCCTCCCAGATGTTCCTGGAAACAAACTCTCCAATTTGCACAGCAAGACAGTGTAAACATGACTTGGGGAAGCCGCTCCGAGTTGGTTTAGTCCCCGACTCCACGGGCTGGGCATCCATGCCTGGCCAGGTCTGAAATGATATCTCAGATGTATTTGCTGATCCTGTTCTCCTTGGCTCTACCATGGGGCAGCCTCAGTTACACTTCCTCACCTGAACCTCAGAACAGGCAAGGACAGAACAAGCCTAAACTTGGAGCAAGAGCTAGAGAAAGAGAAAGACAAGGAAAGAACAACACAATTCTTAATGGACGGATGGTAAGAAAAAAAGTTCTCCAAAATTCAGTGCCATGTGCATTTCACAGACATCTGCCAGTAGCCTAAGAGTCCACTTTTCTTTCTTATCCCATCTCTGGTGTTCCTTTTGCCTTCATGATGAGAAAAGACTGATTGATCCATTCCAGTTTTATCTTATTTGGAGTGGTGACTGAATGAAAATACACTGGGATCCATCAGAGTCATCCAATATGTCTCTCCATGATGGAGTCAAATACCATTAGGGAAACCTCCCTTCTGTAGCCGCCACTTACAGGAAAATGAAGGCAGTAAGCACCTTAAACAAATTATCTCTTTTAATCTTCACAATAACCTTGTGAGACACATAATATTAATATTATATTCCTATTTTAAAGTTAAGAAAACTGAGGCTCAGAGAGGTGAACAGCAGCTAGTACTGTAGGAAGGTGTGAACTCGGGTCATCTGACTCTAATACCCACAACACATTTGACCCTGGGGAAATACCATCTTTATGAATTATTAGGAGGTCAGTCCCAGGTCTTGCTGGTCTGTCCAGCATTGGGTAAACATCTGTCTGTTTCCGTACATTTCTTCCTGGTTAGATTCACAGTACTGATGTGGGCAATTCCTAGAAAGTCAACAGGAGATCCAGGGACTCTATATTGTCTCTCTCTCAATATATTGGACACCTACCCTATGCCAGTGATGGCCACTGGGGCCATGCAATGAACAAGGTAAGCGTGATCTTCATCCTCAAGCAGTGTGTAATCTAGCTCTTCTAGCTTCGCAGCTCACAAACCTGACCAAGGATATTAACACAGTCAAGAAACTCTCTTGGGTATACACATGCAATGATGTGTTATTCAGCCTTGAAAAGGAATGAAATTCGGACATATACTGCAATATGGGTGGATCTTGAAAACATTACACTAAGTGAAATAAGCAAGACACAAAAGGATGTCTACTCCATGATGCCATTTATATACGGTACCTAGACTAGTCAAAGACACAGACAGAAAGTAGAATGATGGTTACTAGGGCTGGAGGAGAGGGTGAGTGGGGAGTGAGTATTTAATGGGTACAGAGTTTTAGTTTGGGATGATGAAAATGTTCTAAAGATGGATAGTGGTGCTAGTTGCACAGCAATGTGAACATAATACCATTGAATTTTACACTTAAAAATGGTTAAAATTGTACATTTTATGTTTTGTATTTTTACCACTATTTTTTTTTAAAGAAAAAGAAAGCCTCCTTGGGACCTGCTAGACAAAAGTTTCCTGGATGAATGGGGAAGTTGAGCCTCCAGGCACGCCCCTGCTGAGATCCCCTTGCTCTAGCTGAATCATCATTGGTCTTCACAAGATTCATTTTTAAATATTAAGAAAGTCGTCCTACACACTGGGAAAATGGATGTAAACAAGAGAGAAAGTTCCTGAGGAGATCAGATAACAAGCAAATTGCAAAACTACACCCCCAACACACTATATTTTGGCCCTGTTTTATTTTTATCCTTAGTATTTAACACAATCAAACATAATACATTTTTGTTAATTAATCCTGTGTGCCTGTATCCCTCCATCCCTCCACTGATATTAAGGGGTATCAGGTGGGATTTCATTGTGGTTTGATTTGCATTTCCCTAATGATTAGTAATGTCTAGCATCTTTTTGTGGATTTGTTGGCCTTTGTATATCTTCTCTGGAGAATGTCTATTCAAGTTCTTTGCTCGCTTTTTAACTGGGTTATTTTGTTGTTGACAGGAATTCTTTATATGTATTGGATATTGAATATATATATATATATATATTCAATATCTAGTCCTCCAGCTTTGTTCTCTTTAAAGATTGTTTTAATTGTTCAGAATAACTTCAGGTTTCATATGAATTTTAGAATGGGTGTTTCTATTTCTGAAAAAAACAAGATTGAAATTTTGGTAGGGATTACACTGGATCTCTAGATTGCTTTAGGTAGTATTGACAGCTTAATAATATTAGGTCTTAAAATTCATAAACATGGGCTATATTTCTATTTATTTATATTTTTAACTTCTTTCAGCAATGTTTTGTGGTTTTTATGTCTTTCACCTCCTTATTTAATTCCTAAGTATTTTATTGTTTTTGATGCTACTATAAATGGAATTGTTTTCAGAATTTCTTTTCAGATTATTCAATATTAGTTTATAGAAATGCAACTAATTATTTGTGTTCACTCTGTATTTTGCTGAATTTATTTATTAATTCTTAACAGTTTTTACAGATTTTTTCTGTTTTCTACATATAAAATCCTGGTAGCTACAAATAGGAATAATTTTTTTCCTCCTGTCCAATTTGGATATCTTTTCTGGTCTTTTTCTTGACTAATTGCCCTGGCTAGAAGTTTCAGTACTATGCTGAATAGAAGTGGTAAAAGTGGGCACCCTTGTCTTGTTCCTGATTTACAAGAAAAGCTTTTCATTTTTCACCATTGAGTATCATGTCAACTGTGGGTTTTTCATATATGGCCTTTATTATGTTGAGTAGTTTCTTGAGTGTTTTTATCATGAAGGGGTGCTTAATTTTGTCAAATGCTTTTATATATATATATATATATTTATATATGTATCCTTTCAATATGCTGTTGAATTGTGTTTGCTAGTCTTTGGTTGAATATTTTTGCATCAGTAGTCATAAAGGATATTGATCTGTAGTTTTCTTATAATTTTTTTGGTCTGGCCTCATTTTTATCTGTGTAATGATGGCTTCATTGAATGAGCTAGGGGGTTTCCTTTCTCTTCAAATTTTTGGGAGAATTTGAGAAGGAATGGTATTAATTCATCTTTACATGTTTGATAGAATCCAGCAGTTGAAGTCATTTGCATTCACCAGTTGAAGCCATTTGCAAAGTCAGGGCTTTTCTTTTGGGGAGGTTTTTTATTCTTAATTCAATCTCTTCGTTAGTTGTAGGTCGATTCAGATTTTCCATTTATTCATGATTCAGTCTTGGTAGGTTGTGTTTTTGTAGGAATTTGGAATTTGTCCATTTTATCTAGGTTAACCAATTTGTTGGCATGCAATTATAGTATTTTTAATTTTTATGAAATCAATAGTAATATGTCGTTTCATTTTTTATTTTAGTAACTTAAGTTTTCTCTTTTCTCCTTAGTCAATCTAGCAAAAAGCTTGTCAATTGTGTTGGGTTTTTTTTCAAAGAACTAATTTGGTTTCATTGATTCTTTTTCTACTTTGTCTGATATTAATATAACCACCTCAGTTCATTTTTGGTTGCTATTGACATGAAATATCTTTTTCCATCCTTTCACTTTCAATCTATTTGTGGTCAAAAGTGAGTCTCTTGTAGGCAGCATATAATTGGATCTTGTTTTAACTCCATTGTTCCAATCCATGCCTTTGATTTATGAGTTTAATCCATTCACATTTAAAGTAATTACTGAGACTGGGTGTGGTGGCTCACACCTGTAATCCCAACAGGTTTATAGGTTTGGGAGGCCAATAGGTTTGGAAGGCCAAGGTAGGCAGATTGTTTGAGCTCTGGAGTTTGAGACCAGTCTGAGCAACATGGTGAAACCTTGTCTTTTTTCAAAAAGAAAAAAAAAAAAAAAGATAAAGTAATTCCTAATAAGAAAGGGCTTACTTTATGCCACTTTGTTATTTGCTTTCTCCATGTCTTATAGCCATTTGTCTTTCATTTCTTTTCTTCTTTTTTCTTTTTTTTTTTTTCATAGTGAGGAAGACTTTATTCAGGACCATAGATATAGGGACCACTTCAATAGAGTCTTGAAGTTGAAGTGACAGATTGGGCTGAACTCCAAATACAGCATGAGCCACTGGGAACTGAGAGCCAAGGTGTAGGGTGGGAGTCAGTTGATGAAGCTCATTTCATTCTTTAGAGTCTTCTTTGTGGTTAATTGACTTTTTGTAGTAACACATTTTGATTCCTTTCTTATTTCTTTTTATGTATATTCCATAGATATTTTATTTGTGGTTATCATGGAGATTATCCTTAACATCCTAAAGTTATAACAATCTAGTTTGAGTTGACACCAGCTTGGCTTCAATCACATACAAAAACTCTACAGTCCTGTCGCTGCTTTACTTTCTGTTACTGATGTCACAAATTGCATCTTTATATATTGTATGCTTATTAACATAGATTTATAATTATTTTATGTATGTCTTTTAAATCCCATAAAAAATTAAAAGTGGAATTATGAACCAAAATAACAATAATAGTTGCATTTTTGTTTACCCATATATTTACCCTTACTAGAAATCTTTCTGTTTTCATATGGCTTTTAGTTACTATCTAGAATTTTTTCATTTCAACCTGAAGGACTCCCATTAGCATTTCATGTAGGGCAGACCTACTGATAATAACTTCTGTCAGCCTTTTTTTTAATCTAGAAATGTCTTAATTTTACTCTCATTTTTGAAGGAAATTTTTGCCATTTTGATGTTCAATTCTTGGTTAAGAGGTTTTTATCTTTCTTCAGCACTTTAGGTGTATCATTCCACTGCCTTCTGGCCTCCAAGTTTTCTGCTGAGAAATTGGTTAATAATTTTATTAAGAATCCCTTGTACATGGAAAATCAATTTTTTCTTGCTGTTTCAAGAATTTCTCTTTGTTTTTGTCTTTCAACAGTTTGCTTATGTGTCTAGGTGTGGACCTCTTTGAGTTTATTTTACTTGGGGTTCATTGAGACTTTGACTTTTTATGTCCATTTATTTCCCCAAATTTGGAAAATGTTCAGCCATTATTTTTTTCAAATAAGCTCTCTTTGTTCCTTCCTCTCTCTCTTCTACTTTTAGTACTCCCATAATGCCTATGTTGATGTGCTTGATGATGCTCCATAAGTCTCTTAGGCTCTGTTCACCTATCTTCATTATTTCTTACTGCTTCTGAGACTCAGTAATTTCAAATGTCCTATCTTCAAGTTCACTGATTCTTTCTTCAGCCTGCTCAAACCTGCTGTTAAGCCATCTAGTAATTTTTTTAATTTAGTTATTCTATTTTTCAGCTTCAAATTTTTATTTGACTCTCTTTTATAATTTCCTTCATTTTAATAATATTTTCTCTGTTTTTTGCATATAGCTGTCCAGTTGTTTCACCACCATTTGTTAATAAGGCTATACTTTCTTCACTGAATCACCTTTACATCTTTCTTTTAGTTGTTCTTTTATTTATGGGTCTATTTCTGGGCTCTGTATTCTATTCCCTTCAGCTATTTATCTACCTTCACATCAATATTATGCTCTCTTGATTACTGTAGCTTTCTAAGAAGGCTTGAAGTCAAGTAGTGTTAATTCTCCACTTCTTTTGCAAAGTCGTTTTGGCTTTTCTAAGCCCTTTGTATTTCCATATAAATTTTAAAATCAACTTGTCAGTTCTGCAAAACAAAGGGTTGCTGGAGTTTTTATTGGATTGTATTAAATCTATATTTGTAGATATATAGATCAACTTGAAGAAAAGAATATTTAGACTTTCAACTCATGAATGTAGTATATTTCTCCATTTCTTTTTTTCTTGCTTGCTTTTTTCAATTTTTTTTATGAGATAGGATCATGCTCTGTTGCCTAGGCTGGAGTGCAGTACTGCAGTCGTGGCTCACTGAAGACTTGACCTTCCAGGCTCAAGTGATTCTCCGGGCTCAGCCTCCCAAGTACTTGGGATTACAGTCACAATTTCTCCAGTTCTTTAAATCATTAATTTCTTTCAGCTATGCTTTGTAGTTTTCAGTATATAGGTCTTTTATCAGATTGAAAATGAAATATTTTAAGCAGGAGATGGACAAAGTCTACTTTACCTTCTAAGGTAAGAATACAGGGCTGAAAGAGGTCAAAAGTGAGAACAGGGAGGCATATTAGGAGACTACCACACAGATCAAGCAAATATTAATGGTGGCTTGAACCAGGATGGTGGCAGTGGAGACTGAAAGAAGAGCTGATTTGAGATTTAATTAGGTTGAACCATATGGAATTGACATTTTTTGCATGTCAAAGAAGGTATAAATTTGTCAACTTCATATGTTTCAATCTAATGTTTTGGAGCTAAGTCTGGACTTAAGACCTGCTGGTTGATTCAATGCAGGGAGCTAATGACAAAAAAAGGAGCAATGCTGGCTTTTATGTGCTTTGCTCAAGCAACTGAGTGGACGATGATGTTATTTCTTAAGATTATGAAGAGTAAAGGGGGAAGGAGCTGTGCAGCTCCACATTCTTCCTGCCTTTCTCTTTATTTCAAGCTTTTTTTTCTTTCTTTCCCTCATCTTTAGCTTTTCAGGGGACACAATTATCACAGGCTACATGTTTACTTTTAAACATGCATTTTTCCCACCTGGCTCTTTGTCTGACATTTTAATGACTTCGCTGGCTTGGTTTTTCATGGAGAGGGCATACAGAAAGAATATATTTTCTGTGCACAGTTTGAGGTTCGTGTCTATTCCCTTAATGTTAATGCCATAGCAACATGCCCTTAACTTTTTATTTCTTTGAGCCCAGCCCTCATCTGGAAGGGTCTGGGGCACATTTTCAAGCAATTTGGTGCCGATCATCATGAGACTCCTGAGTTTATGGAGGGAAGGCTAGAAACGTATGCTTGAGTTTATACTCAAATTACTATCCTAAATGACTCCATGGGGGGTTTCTTTTAGGGGTCACTGAGAGCCAGAGTGGAATGTTTTTCCTTCTTCACTTTATCCCAGGCCTTGGGGCACGAGAACCGTAAGTGCAGGTAATGTGTTTTATAGCCAGATTCTCTAGGTTCATTTTTTTCACTTCTCTCCCCACCCCCAATGATATCCATGAAACTCCACAGAGTGGCTAGAGACTCATTTTGTTGCAGCCCTGTTTCTACAAAGGCTAAGAGATTTGGGTGACTGATCAACATAGTAGGGCGCATCTAAGAAGCGTTGACACTTCCCATTCTTGTCTCAGCCAGGCATGAGGGATTGCCCTTAAGCCCAACGGAGAGGTCCAAGATGAAAAGGGTTTATAAGGTAGTGAGATCACAGTCACTGGAGGTGTTAAAGCAGTGCCCAAACAACTATTTGACAAAGGTGTTTGGAATGAAAATTTATGCATCCAACAGGAAATCAAACTATAATCCTTTAAGTTTCTTTACAACACAGACTTCTTTTTTGAGACTATGATGCCCCTTCTTTGCTTCAACACATATTTATTATCTACCATGGGTCTGGGAATTGCACCCTGAGGTACAACAGTGAAAAAGATGGACATAGGCTCTGTGCTTGAAGAGCTTTCAGTCTAGTGAAAATGACAATAATAAATAAGTAATGAATAAATGAGGTGATGAAAATAGTTGTGGCTACCAGGTATTTTACATGGGTTATTGCAAAGGTGCTTCCCAATACTATACGATCAAATCACACTTTATAAATGATAAAATGCAAGCTCAGAAGTCTGCATAAATTGTCCAGGCTTACAGCTGTTACCTGCTAAACCTGCAGCAGCAGCCCAGGCCTTTGGGTCTCCAGGGTTCATACACTTAACTATGCCTCTGGTTAAGGTTCTTACAAGACCAAGCAAGCACTCAGGTCCTCAAGGCCCAGCTCTCCACGAATGCTACCCTCAATCTTACCTCAAGAAAGGTAAACAGTACAGGTCTCCCCTCCCCCACTCCCGTCACCAAACATATTAGTCCTCAGAGGCCTTCAAATAAAAACCATCTCTCTGCCTTATGCAATTAACTACACCAGCTCAAAAAAAATAAATTATAATAACATGTTTTACTTAAAACCTGAGGCTTGATACTTGCCAGATCTCCCACTGCCTTTTTAAAAGTGAGGAGTGGGAAAGGCAAGGCAAGAGGGTTGATGAAAGCCCTACTATGTGCTCTGCCCTGGAAGGGGGTAGGTTTGGGCAGCTGGAGTGCGGTTCACAAATGAAATGAAGAATATGCTACCTGTCCTTCACAAACTTAAAATCTAATTTCAGAGACAAAAAAGAGATGAGCAGGAGGCAGGCAAAGAAGACCAAGGAAAGGACTAAAACGTGGCATCTGAGCTATGTACTTTTCAAATCCTGGACCTCTCTGCATGTCTTTGGACAAGTCCCTTTGCCTGAGTCCTGATTTTTTTTATCTGTAACTATGTTTTCCAATAGAACTTCTAGCGACGATGGAAATGTTCCATATCTTCAGTGTCCAATAAGGTAGACACTAGTTATATGTGGCTTTTGAACTCATGAAATGTGATTCATGTGATTGAGTACTAGATTGCTAATTTTACAAAATTTTAATTATTTTAAATTCAGCCACATGTGGCTAGTGGCTAGCACATTGAGCTACATAAATCTAGAAAGTGAGGAGTTAAGAGGCTTCATCTTTTCCAAATAATATGTTGAGAAATATATTAGAAATGTGCATTTTGCCTCTAGAATTGTCTTGAAATAATAGTAGGAGAGGGGAAACATTTGGGCTACAGAGACAGGAGCCACATCCAAGCTTTAACATGTCTAGTTGTGAGGCCCTGGACAAGTCCATTAGCCTCTCAATGCCTCAGTTTCCTCATCTGTCAAGTGGAAATAATAATAATAGTACCTATTTCACAGGGTTGTTGGAAGAACTAAATGGCATAATAAATGGAGCTCACTGAGAATAGTTCTTGACACTTGGTAAAGGCTCAACAGATGTAGCTGCTTTTTAAAAATTATTGTTGTTATTATTATTAATGGGACTCAGCATTACCCAGCCTCCTTGAATCACACCTTGTTCCCCTAGCAACTCACTCTTCACCAGGAAGCCATCAGGAACCTCTGAAAGCCATCTTCTTGATCTTAGTTGCCAACCTGGAAAGATGAAGGATGACAGCCCAAGTCTAGGGGACCCTCTGTATGCAAAGGACATTTACATTTTGGTATTGAGAGTCTCTTCCTTTCCAGCACCTGGCAACACATAAAGAGAGTTTAATGTCCTTATCATCTTCAGCACCCCTGAGACCTCTGCAGAAGGGATTAAGATGGTTCTTGGGCTTTCAGATTAAATGATAAGTGCAGATTGATAAGATAATGATTAGGGTGAAACATTCAGAAATTTTTATCTGTAAGATTTTTTCAGGTTGCTAATAAAAATTCAGAGGGGAGTGACAATAAACACAGAATTTCCTTCTTCTTCTTTCTTTATTTCCAATGCATTTAAGAAAGAAAAGAAAAAAACATCCTGCAAGGTATGGAAATCTGTTCTTAAGTTGCTTTAGATTCAATTCAGTGTAATAGTTACTATGGGATTTCTGTGTATAGACAACTCCCTGATGAGTGATAGTGATGTCACCAACTCCATTTGTACCCATGGCTAAGTGTCTTCTTTTTGGGCTTCAGTTTCTCCATGAATACAACATAGATTTGGACTTGGGATGGGAAGTGGTTCCTTAACAGCATTTTCAGCTCTGAAAATTTAAGTTTTGACAGCACCCTTTCTTTTTAAGTTGACAAGATGACTGAGTCAGAAAGGACTGATCATTAAGCAACATTCCCACTTTTCAGGCCTTGAAATTCACAGAATAGCAGTCAAAAACTCAAACACTTTCCGTGGCCAAGCAGGTCACAGAAATGAATGAATTTGGCTGCATAGACACTATGGTGAACTGGAGCGCCTATGACCCTATCTAAAGGAGGCTGTGACTGTATGTCTGCAGGTGACGTTACCACATTCTGTGGACATTTATGGAAAGATCTTCAGCTTTTCCAAGGAATACCAGAAATATGGCTTTTTAAAAAATCCTCATTTTAAATGCTAACCCAAAGAAAACAAAAACAGAAACTTTAGACTAAGCAAACATTAGTGTGGGATGAACAGTGTCCTCACCCCCGCCCCTCCAATACCAGGTGTAGATGGTGGAACCAAAAAGGCCTGCATCCAGGCCAATTCTTGGAAGGTGATTTTTAGAGGAAATCCAGATATCAGGCCAGTTCTTTTAATTTGACTCTTTCTGCTAAAAACCAATATGATGACCTTTGGCCAAAAACAGTGAAGTCCAACCTGGACTGAAAACTAAAAGTAAACAAGAATCCTGCTGTTTTCCAGGAGTTGGCTCCTTTGTGTCGAGAGTTGACTATTGCACTTCATCAACCTTCCAAGTAACTAAATCCCAAATTTCCTGGTTATCTTGAATTCCTGGGCATCAATGTCATTAAGAAGTTCCCACACTGAGTCATAGAATCACTTTTTCAGAATCGTTGGGAAACAAACATCCAAGGGGATGCTCGATTCCCATCTAAACCATCCTGCAAATGGAAGAAGCTGGGCTGCCTTTTATCCCCTACCAGAGCAGCCTGTCTATGTCCTCATAGCATTTATCACAATCTATGATTTAGAAATATTTTGGTTTCCTTGTTTATCATCTGCATTCTCAACCCCACTAAAATGGAAACTCCACAAGAATGGGGCCCATGCCTATCTTGTTCACAGCTATTTCCCCAGCTCCTGTAACAAAGTCTAGAACAGTAGGGCTCCAGATAGATATATTTTCTAAATAATGAATTAATGAATGATCATCGAGGTCATATTTCAGTGTTTCCAGGAACATGCAGCTTACTACTTCCCAAAGCAATCCATTATTTCATCAGACACTTTTGCCGATAGAAAGTTCCAACACAGGTCTAAATTTAAGTGATTTCCATTAGCCTGAGTTTTATCTCTTGGGGATACACAAGCCAAACTTACCTCTTCTTTTAACTCCCAGGCTCTAATTCACAGGTACGAAGTCTCTTTGAGTCTAGTTTTTGGTTTTGGTTTTGTTATTTTAATTCAGGCAAAACATGTTCATTTCTGCCTGTTGCTCTTCTAAAGAGGGAGAATGATGATTGAAAGCAGGAGAGATGCAGAATCAGGACAAGTGGGAGTCGGTAAATCAGAAGTCCTGAACACAGTGTGTACTTGACAACCTCACTGGCACTCTTACTTTCAATATGTATTTTAAAGCCAGATGGTCTGGTTTTTCAAAATGTGCATTTCTCAGTCACGTTTGGATACACACATTGAAAAATAAGCCTGTATCTTTGGCCCTAGCCACATTTCCATGTGAATGAAACAGAAGGAGCCATTGGTTATGTACTGAGAGAATGTCTTGGCCCTGCCAGCCTTGAGATTCTAGGACTCCATGAAGAACACCAACCACTATGTGAGTGTGAGTGTGTGTGTGTGTGTGAGAGAGAGTTTGAGTGTACAGATGGGCTTTTCTCCTAAACACATGGCTCTGAAAATGCCTTTCAAAGGGTTCAGACCCAGTGGCCCAGAGCCAAGGAGCAATGGGGCCAAGAATGGTGATTCTGTCCTTGAATGACCCACACCTCTTTGGTGTCCTGAAGGTAATTAATCTTTATGGAGAACAGGGCTATGCTTCTGCTGCTTTGCAAGCCTCCTGCTTAACTGACCAAGCCTGTTAGTTATCTGACAAGGTTTGGATGGAGTGTTGATCAGGAGGCCCAGCTGACATCCTCCTGAGGCTTAGACATCAACTGCGGTCTCACTGGAACCCACATGCTACTCACCAGGACTTTGCACTGGGAAGCTCCAGTGCCTCAGGGGTCGGAGGTGACTTTCAAAGCACCAGAAAACCAGAGGAGAAGGAGTAGATACAGCATGGTGTGTGATCAGCTGAACCTCTATATGAAGCAGAATAAAAACAAACAGCAAATACAGCTGGAGACTGCACACACTTGAATATTAGGCAAGCTTTTTTTCCTAAAATTAATTCTTGAATGAGAGGGAGATGGGTTATATTTGAATCTGCTTGAGGTCTTTCATGTTGTAAAAGACTTTCTCAAATACTTTATTTTGAACAAACAGTACTATTTCAGGAAAACAAGTTAGCCTAAAATAACTTCAGCCAGCTGGTTTGGAATGCTAAGAAAGATCACCTGACACAATCAGTAAAGAAAGAGGACAAAGACATTTAAAACAGATTTAGTCATTCTTCCTGGGGGTATGAATTCACAAGGGCAAGCTTTAAATGTTGTTGTGCACACGCCTTTAAATGATTGGTTCAAAAAACAATATAGTAAGTTGTTAATGGTGAGGTTAGTGAACAGTACTTGGGCATTAGGATAAAATTTCCAATGACAACATCATGCACAGATCCAAAAAATGCAGTATCTAGGCACAAAGAACATTTTAAAACAATAAAAAGTCAAATCCAACAAGGAGACATAACAGCTATAAACATATAGGCACCTAATAACAGAGCCTCAAACTTTATGAAGCAGTAACTGACAGAATTGAAGTAAAAATAGACAATCCAACAATAATTATGAGAGCTTAAATACTTCATTGTATACAGTGGACAGAACAATTAGATAGAAGATCAACAAGGAATAGAGGACTTAAACAGTACTATAAACTGCTAGACCTAACAGACATCTATAGAATACTCCACCCAAAGCAACAGAATTACACATTCTTCTCAAGTGCATGTGGAACTTTCTCCAAGATAGACCGTATGTTAGGTCATAAAACAAGTCTCAATACACTTTAAAAGGTTGAAATTATACAAAGTATGTTATTTGACCATGATGAAATGATGTTAGAAATTAATAACAAAAATACATTTGAAAAGTTAATAAATATGTGGAAATTAAATGACCTTCCCCTACCTAAACAATGGATCAAATAAATAAACCACTGGAGAAATCTGAAAACACTTTGAGATGAATGAAAATGAAAACACAACATACCAAAATTTATAGGATGCAGGTAAAACAGTGCTTAGAGGGAAATTTGTAGTTGTCTATGCCTTTAAAAAGAAGAAAGATCTAAAATCAGCAACCTAAACTTCCATCTTTAGAAACTAGAAAAAGAAAAGCAAATTAAACCCAAAGCAAGGAGAAGGGAGGAAATAATAAAGATTAAAGTGGAAATAAAGACTAGAAAAACAATAGAGAAAATCAATGAATCAAGTGTCAGGTCTTTGAAAATATCAACAAAACTGACAAACCTTTAGCTAGACTAACCAAGAAAAATCAAAGAAGACTCAAATTACTAAAACCAAGAATGAAACAGCGAACATTGCTATGTACCTCACAGGAAAATGGAGTATTTATGCTTTTTGTAGATATCGGTAAGCTGACTCTAAAATGTATATGGAAAGGCAAGGAAGTCAAATAGTCAATTCTAAAAAAGAAGAATGAAATTAGGGGACTGCTACTTCTTGTGCTCCAAGACTTAGCAAAGGTGTCAGGTTTTCCGTATAGCTGTCTTTGATTCTCTCATTTGTTTTCAGCTTCTCTCAGTCATGTTCCCATAGGAACCTGTGCAAAACTTCAGCAGGACACTTACTGCACTATACTATGTGATCTGCATCTTGAAGACACGGATGGCATCTTTCTTTCTTGTACCCAGGACCCGGCAGAATGCCCAGAAGAGAAAAGATGCTTCATAAATGTTATTTTGGGTGGATGGATGGATGGATGGATGGATGGATGGATAAATAGATGGATGATGACTTTAGAATCTTTACCTGCACACAAATTGATGAGGCAGTATAGTTTCTTATATGCTTATCAAGGAAGAAATACTAAAGTGAGAAACCAAGAGACTCCCCACCAATTCTGCCATGACCCCCCACATGGCATTTGTCAAGTTATTTCCCATTTCAGATCCTCAGTGCCATCTGGAAAACTTGTGAGTGTTAATAGATGATCTCTAAGTGTCATCCACTTATCAGCTCTATAATCCTAGGACTAAGCAGGTTCTTCTATGTCCAGTGCATTTAGCAGTTGATGGAATTGGCCTTTTAAAAGCCAAATTTAGCAAACCTATTCATTAAATCTTACAAAGTAGTCAAACCAACTGTGTACCTAAACACAATACTCTGTCTCTCTCAAAACTTTTGTACAACTTAAACTCAGTACCCTTTCAGCCCCTTTCTTAGAAAATTTACATGGCACTCAATTGGCATTCACAACAGATTTTTGGCATGGATAATTTGTCAGCCACAGCAGTGTCACCCTATAAACTGGCCCTAAATTCCATTTTCTTTTACTGATGGGAAAGGACATTGTAGATGGGAATTTATGGGATGCCTCAGGTTTGACAGGCAGTCACAAGGGTAAAAGAAAAGGGCAAAGGTATTTAAAATCATGGGTCCTCCCATAAAACCTGGAAATTGTTTTTGAATAACCACAGCAAAGAACAGAACTACTCAGCACTTTTTTGTCTCTCAATTTCAGAGACATTCCAGTTCAATACTGGATTATTTCTCAGAGATTTTCTTAACACAGAAAGTAAATGGCTTGTTCTAATTTTTGAACTTTAGCCCTTTTTTATTTTTGACCAAGACACCCACTCAATTTCTCATTCTGATTCCAGCCACAAGAGATTTGACCAGGACTTAATTTTTAACATCCTTGCCTGGGCCAACACAGTGGTTCAAATCTAATATTTGGACACATATTCTTGAAATTATTTACTTATCCTGTCATTGCAGCAACTTTGGAATATTTTCCAGGAGAGCTGAGGGTGACAGAAGCTCTTCATTCTGCCATCCTAAAAGAATATAGTCTTTTTAGGTAAAGAAAAAATTCAGTCTTTAGAGTAAGGATGTTGGCCATCCTTCTATTGGTTTCCTAGAACTCACTGTTCTTTTTTTCTTCTTTTAAAATTTTTTATTGATACATAATATTTGTACATATTTGTGGGGTACATGTGATATTCTGACACATGCATACAATGTGTGGTAATTAAATCAGAGAATTTAGGGTATCCATCACCTTGAACATTTATCATTTTTTTGTGTGTGTTGGGAACATTTCAAATATTCTTTTCTAACTATTTTGTTATGCTGATTTTTTTTTGGCTTTTTTTTCTACCTTTTTGTGGAGAATGGGGTCTCACTATATTGCCCAGGCAGGTCTCAAACTCCTGGGCCTAAGCTATCCTCCCGCCTCTGCCTCCCTGAGAGCTGGGATTACAGGCATGAGCCACCATGCCCCGCTTAACTATTTTGTAATATACAATATACTGCTGTTAACTATAGTCACCCAATTGTGCTATTCAACACCAGGCCTTATTTCTTCTATGTTCTTATTCTAGAAATGTTACAGTTAAAATAATCTATAGCTTGAATCTGTATTTTTAAGCATTATTTTATAACAATTATACAAAGTGTTTTCTTTCAGTTGCTATCAAAAATTCTTAAACATCATTTAAAAACCTAAAATTTTAAGCCAGGCATGGTGGCATGCACCTGTAGTCTTAGCTACATGGGAGGCTGAGGCAGGAGAATTGCTTGAGCCCAGGGTGTTGAGGCTGCAGTGAGCCGTGATTGTGCCACTGCACTCCAGCCTGGGAGACAGAGCAAGACCCTGTCTCCTAACAAGAAAAAATGGACAACTAAAATTTAATAATTTTAATACAGTTATGATTTACCATTTCCATAATTTGATTTCACACAGAGAAAGACAAAACTGGATACTACATTAAAAAGAAAAAACAATAGATTTCTTTCTCTGCTTTTTCAGGCAGCTCACTATGAGGCTATCACAAATCAATGGAAGCACATTTGGTGAAGAGTACAGGCCCATCAGAGGATACCTCTGTATGTATTTGTTTGACAATCTTGGGACATATTTTCCGAATTGTAACTACAGTGTCCATTCCATTCCAGTGGCCTGAGAATGTCACTGGCCAGAAGAAGTTGAGTCCCTAGTGTGTTGACCCACCAGTGCTCTCACTGACCAACTAAGTGACTGGGTACAAATTAAACAGGAGAATTTGAATGTCCGGCTGTCTGGGAAATAAAAGGTCAGAGGGTTGATTAGCACCATCAAGCCCCAATACCCAGAATCATGGAGAGAAACAGTGGCTCAGACCTCTAAGCGGCACCTCCAATGACTTCCCTGCACCTTGGGGTATTCCCTCGCTCCATTTTTTATCCCATTGCCTCTTCTGTGCCAGTCTCTTCCTCTGCAAGGAAGTGGTTTGAGAACCCTAAAAACGAATCCAAGGAATCCTTTTTGTTTGGGGCAGTTTTCTGCAGGCAACATCTGTGTGCATCTTAGTTGTCACAGGTCTGGTCAAATGTAGAGATGAATAAATTTTTAAAATAAACAACTACAAAAATACACAAATTAGCTGAGTATGGTGGCATACACATGTAGTCCCAGCTACTAGGGAGACTGAGGTGGGAAGATTGATTAAGCCCCAGAGGTCGGGGCTGCAGTGAGCTGTGGTCACACCACTGCGCTCCAACCTGGGCAACAGAGCAAGACCCTGTTTTGAACAAAGTCACACCTGATATCTGCAGATGTGGTGAGGGTTGGGGGCCAGGAGGAGGGATAAAAGGGATGGGGCATGGCCATACACTAACTCTCCAATCCTTCAGCATTGTAGCTCCATCAACGGGGCATCCCTGCCACACTCTCCACTAGGAAAAGGAAGTGGTGAGGACACCTTTCACCATTATGTCATTGCTTCCCATAAGAAGTTTAGTCATTTCTCACCACTAGGACTCAAGCACCTAGGGCCACCTCACCTCATGATAGAAAATGGAATCATAGCAAATAGGCAGTTATCATACAAAAAATAATTAATAATATTAATAGATAGATAGATGGATGAAAGATAGATGGATAGATAGATGTAAGTAGATAGATGATAGAGAGATGATAGAGATAGATGATAGCTAGATAGATAGATAATAGATAGATAGATAGATAGATAGATAGATAGATAGATAGATAGATAGATAGATAATGGTGGGAAGAAAGCAAGGGAAATAGGAATAAAAGGAATTGAAGATTATGGTTTCTTCATAACGTCCACTGGGGTTGCAGAGCATAAACCTTCTCCTATCCTGAAACTCTTCTTCTTTCTTGGCAAGTTATGGAAGAACATAGCCTTCAGCTACTACTTGTAGAGTGAAATACCGTGTCCCATAGGGCACAGCTCCCCATGTCTGGCTTAATCACCAGGAGGGCCCATCAAAAATATACCTTCCCAGAACCCATCTCAGAGATCTTGACTTTACAAATCAAGAGTGAGATGGGACATTATGCACTTGTGTGTTCTCTCTTCTCTCTCTGTCTCTCTCTGAGTTCCCTGCTGGTTTTGGTAGTTTGAGAACCATAAGGTATGTAAAAGAAAGCCAAGCATGGGGACTTCTGTCCCAGAGATGTGTAAATACGATTGGATTCTCATTCTAATGCAAGTACTTCTGAGAAAATGCTGGACATGAACCATGCTGAAAACTAGAGCTGAACCCAAGCTCAGCTACTTACTCACGTGGACACCTTGGCCACCAAGTGTCTTGAGTCTGAAGTGGGGATACTAATAGACTCTATTCCATGGAGTAGCTGAATGGATAGAACGATATCTTTTCACACGTGAATCGCTTAGCACAGGGCCTGGGACAAATAATAAGGGTTTCATAAAAAGGGGTATATCATGTTATTCTTATCACAGCCAAGTTAGAAAGTCAAGCCTTATTCAAGTGCTGTGAAAGACAACAGAAAGAAGAAATTTTCATTGATATTAGTCGAGGAAAATATAATAGTAGTAATAGCAGTTGGGGGCTACTTATTCCATGCTTGAAGAGTTTTTAGAGAAAGGGAATTATTAGTCTCATACAGTGAGATCATTTTTCCAATCCCCCATGGTTATCACAAGTGAGGGCCTTAGTTATCACAACTGAGGGCCAAACTGAGCTCTATCCATGTGAAAGAGAGGGACCAGAAGAAAAGGCTGGACATTATTAAGAATGTGAAGTTGGGCTTAGCTCATCTCTGCTCTTGGTTTGGTTGCCTTGGTCCGATACCAGATACTTTCACTTCTTAACCTTCCTTGAGCCTTGCCCTTCCTCCCAAAAAAGGACTAATAAGTTCAGTCCCAGTGTACTATAAATGCATAAGACCCCTGAAAAGCTCATTCCCCACTGCTGCCTGAAGATTTCCACATTTTCTGAAAACTAAAAGCTGTAGGCCAGGTGTATTGGCTCACCCTACAATCCAAGCACTTTGGGAGGCCAAGGCAGAAGAACAACTTGAGGCCAGGAGCTCAAGAGCAACCTGGGCAATGGGCAACATAGCCAGATGCCATCTCTACAAAATTAAAAAAAATTAGGTGGGTTCAGTGACATGAAACTTTAATCCCAGCTACTCAGGAGGCTGATGTGGGAGGATCACTTGAGCCTGGGAGTTCAAGGCTGCAGTGAGCGATGATCACAGCACTGCACTCTAGCTTGGGCTATAGAGTGAGACCCTGTCAGGTAAATAAATAATAAGTGCCTTAAACCAAGAAGATGATCTATGATTGAAGAGCACAGCATACCCTTGGATCAGGGGGAAGGTATTCTGAGGGAGGCAGGAGCCCTGCTTCTGCTGTTAAACACCAGCCCACCCACAGGAAGTGAGCACCTTTTGTCCCAGATGGGCAGCACTTCACAGTGTAGCAAGCTCTCTCACCTGATTTTCTCACTGACTTCTCGGCAGCTTTGTGATGTGGATGAAGAGTGAGCCAGTGGTTAGAGCCAAAATAGCCCTGAAAGATGATCAGCAGATCCAGAATTCCCAAAGCATGGATTACACACAATACATGCATGCCCTTGGGTGGAATCACCACCTGCCCCCACAGAGACCCTTGCAGCCCCTATCCTATCCCTTTGATTCGCTATAGAAAAAAAAGTGTCCCTGGGTCCCAGGGTCTTTAATCCCTCTCTAACCCTTGTCAGCTCCTTTTTAGGAAACCACAGATGAACCTAGGTCTCAGAATCTTTGGCAAGCCACAGCATCTAGCTGTGACTTAATAACAGCTTTTATGGTTTTCAGTATACTTATTTTTTCTATTAGTTTCTATTTATGCTAACTGATTTTCCATCTATGGGAGTGAAAAAATATTCCTTTTTTTAAAAAAATTTAAGTAAATGTAGTGAGCCAATGAAAAGGGTAATATTAAATAACCAAGAGTATGAGTGATTCACAGACATGGCAAAAGTTGTAAAAATGATGTACACACATGATTTAAGTCTAGAAAACCCTCACCAACCCAACCCACCATCCTAGCAGTAGAGAACTCAGGCCAAGTTTAAGGTCACTTGCTTTTCGGTAGCAGAATTCGTCCAGGGCTCATTCTATACATGGAGCCAAGCCTAAGAGATGAGCAGTGGAAAAAAACACAGAGTCAGGTCCCGTGTAAGCAGGATAGATCCTCAGTGATGGGCAAGGAGGTAAAAGGAAAAGGCCCTGAAGAGTCTGAAATCTGATCAACAATGATCCTGTGTTACACATCTGTCTGCAGGGTTAATTCTTCATTAGGAGGCATAGCTCAGGGTAGGAGAGCATCTAAACCCTAGAGTTCAAGGCCATTTCCTTTTGCACATATCTCTCTGTGGCTAAAGTAGAAACATCTTGGGTCCAGCCTCCTTGGCTCAGTGGTTGGAGGTTTATCTGAGATTAAACATATGAACATATGAATGTAAAAGAGCCAATATGGGGCATCATTGTGGACCAGCAGAGATCTTGTCAGAATGAACAGTTACCACACTGCACTGCAGTCATCTTCAACAGTGACTCCATGTGGTGGGGATAAGAAATAGCAGCATGATACTGAGAACTCATGTCTGTCCTTGCTTGGTGTTTGGACTAGAGCTGACCCTCTTGGGTAAAAGCAGGGTTTCTCAACTTTGACACTGAGTGCATCTGGGGCTGTGAGAGGCTGCCATGTGCATTGTAAAATGTGTGGAAGCATCTACCTGTAGATGTCAGGAGTACCTTCCAAACCCACAGCCACCAAAAATGGCTCTAGACATTGTCAGATATCCCAGGAGGTTGGTGGGGATTGTCCCTGATTAAAAACAACTGGGTCAAAGTCATCCCAAAGAGGTTCTTGAACAATTTAAAGAATGAATTCTCAAGAGGGAAATATTAGATATCTTGGCTCTAGGGGATGCAGGAGCTCAAGAAATTTACTAGAAAAACAAGAATTTCTACAATAAGACTTTCGGGATATAAATATAAAGGGCCTGACTTACAGTAAATGCTCAGTAACATTGCAATTTCCTTGCTGTGCTCTTGCCCTTTTGCATGTTTTTTTCTTCCATGAGCTTTTAAAGATCACTGTGAGTATGCATATGCTAATTTCAAAATCAGGAAGAAATACTGGAGGAGAGAAAAGGGGGCATCTGTGTCCAATTAAAAGACGCCCCTTACACAAAATGGTACAAGAAACAAGATTGCGGCAGGCACCTTTCCTTTGGGACTTAAGACTTCTCACTCAGTCTTGGTCACAGGGATGGTGAGAACAGCATCTAACCAAGGCCAAGCAGTGTTTCCTAGGAGTTTGATTCTTAAGTAGATATGCACAGGGAAGGTGTTTGGAGTGTGGCCATGTGCTGGCTGCTTTTGAGAAAGACAGACCAAGACTTCCTGGCTTACCATGTTCACCAGAGATGCTCTGAGTGCTGCAAGTACCACTCCCACAATTTTTGTGTTTTGCTTACATTAGTGAAGCCCAGTCTCTATTATTTGCAAACAAACAATCTAGTAACAGTCTTTAAAACTCAGAGTGACACAGATTGGACCAGCTTCCTGTAACAGGAGCGTTGAAAAATTTAAATTCTGGCTGGGTGTGGTGGCTCATGCCTGTAATTCCAGCACTTTGGGAGGCCGAGGCAGGTAGATCACCTGAGGTCAGGAGTTAGAGACCAGCCTGACCAACATGGAGAAACCCTGTCTCTACCAAAAATACAAAATTAGACAGGTATGGTGGCGCATGCCTGTAATCCCAGCTTTTCGGGAGGCTGAGGCAGGAGAATCGCTTGAACCAGGGAGGCGGAGGTTGCAGTAAGCCAAGATCATGCCATTGCATTCCAGCCTGGGCAACAAGAGCGAAACTTTTTCTCAAAAAACAAAATTAAATTCTACTCAACCAATTAGAAATTTGTTAAGATCAATGACAGAGACAGTGGAAATTTATTTATTTGTTTGTTATCATTTTTTTTAAAAGACAGAATCTCACTCTATTGCTCAGGCTGGAGTGCAGTGGTGCAATCACAGCTCACTGCAGCCTAGAACTCCCAGACTCAAGCAATCTTCCTACCACAGCCTTTTCAGTAGCTGGGACTACAGGCACACACCACCATACCAACCTGATTTTTTTTTTTATTTTTTGTGGAGTCAGGGGTCTCACTATGTTGTCCAGGCTGGTCTCAAACTCCTGGGCTCAAGAAATCCTCTTACCTTGGCCTCCCAAAGTGCTGATGTTACTAGTGCAAGCCACTGTGGCCAGCCTCAGTGGAAATAAATTTAATAAATTGCAAGAGAGCTTGTAGAGGCAGCATGTAGTTTAAATGTAAGAGAGGAAAAAATTAAATCAATACAGTCTGCATTGAATAACTGTAGTATGCATTCTACACAATAATCATTGGTATTCTATGCTCACTCAGGTGGGGCAGATGGGGTGCAGTGTGATTCTTGTATTAGGGAGTAGAATTTGTAAATACATACAGAAGAGTTGCATCATATGAGTTTACTTCATTCAAATCTAGCTAATCAAACTCAGTAGAGATAGAGACAGAGAGAGAAAAGGGAGAAAAAGGGAAATATTAGAACATGTGCCCCAGAAGTAGTGTGAGATGAGATTCATTAATCTTCTGTCCCCTCTATTGGCCTCAGTGTCTCTGTGCCTCCCACAGTGTGTCTTGATCCAGTGAGTGTGACTTCATATTTTACACACACACAAGTGAGCATGCACACACGCAGGACCCCTCAACTACTTCACCTAGTGCTCAACTGAAAGAGTATGCTCCCTCTTCCCACACTAAAGGAAATTCTCTCAGGGTTGGACTCACTGAGAAGGTGGATAAGAGTAACTGAAAAAACCATTTGTAGTCTGGGCACAATGGCTCACACCTGCAATTTCAGCACTTTGGAAGGCCAAGGTGGTAGGATTGCTTGTGGCCAGGAGTTTCAGACTACCCAGGGCAACATGCTGAGATCCCATCACTACCAAAAAAAAAAAAATTAAATTAGCCAAGCATGGTAGTGCACACTACTCGGGAGGCTGAAGTGGGAGGATCTCTTGAACCAGGAGTTCAAGGCTGTAGTGAGCCATGATTGAGCCACTGCACTCCAGCCTGGACGACAGACTGTATCTCTAAAAAATGACAAAAAAAAAAGCAATTTGGAATTCTATTTTCTTTACTCTTTATAGGCAGAATCCATGTCAGTTATTTTACCTGTCCAGGTGTGGCAGCCCCAGTGGGTGTGTGCCCATATCCCTTCACCATTCAACTCTACAAGCTGCACGCTGCTTGGAAGGAAGACCTGACTCTGTCTGGGGGCTCTTTCTGGCCTTGGAAGTAGAGAGCGGTGGCCGTTTACTACCTTGGAAGGAGTCCTGAACCAACAGCAGACAAGGAGTTGGTGAATAAATACCACCTTCCTCACTCTCCATGACTCAAACTCTGAAACAGGTTCTATTCCCACTGCGCAAGTTGTCAGTGCAGCTGAACCCCTTTTCCCCCCATGACAACTCCCTGTTTATGTGACTGCCTTTCCTTCCCTATCTCACTTACAAACCATTTGCTCTCAAATTCTTATCTTAGGATCTGCTTCTGGAGGAACCCAAACCAAGACTCCTGCATTTTTAACACATCAAATCTTCACCTCACTGCTATGTTCCAAAAAGGAACTCGGTGGGTTTTGAGGGTCAAAATCCAGCATTATCAACCAAGACATCTTCTCCATTAAAAACTGTAGTCACACCACACACAGCCTGTGAGCTTTTCAAGGGCCCAAGAAATGGTTTGAAACCCCAAACAAAAGACACAGGCAGAATAAATAAATAAATAAGTAAATAAATAAAAAACCCCAGGGAACCTGCAAAACCATGTGTACCATATGTTGGATTAAATGTCTACAAAATGTAGTATGAGGCCAACTTGTCAACCACAGATGAAATGATTCGTGAGCAGCTATACATGAATTATAATTAATGCGAGGGGTGGGTATTTTAGGATGCTATCATTGATAGCACGCAGGGCAGAGCATGAAAAAGGCAGGCTGATGGGCTATGAGTGTTATAAAACAGTCCTGTGGTTCAGACTGGAATCCCTGTGTCCAAGACTACACACTGGACTCTTGAAAACACATGAGAAAATGTCTTTCTGGCTGAAACTGCCTCCCTCAGAGTTATAGATCACCATCTGTGGACAGAAATCTTTTCTGGGGAGAAGATGTCACTGGCGTTCAGAATCCAATATTTGCCCTGGCTTTGTTCTTCCTTCACAGGAATCCATGCTCCACAGCAGTTCCCAGCAAGCTGCACTCTTCGAAGGCGGGATGCTGAAACCTCTGCCCCCACCCCCCACATTAACTTTATATCCAAATGTGACTCGGAGGCTGGTGAGCTCAAGGTGATCAATGACAGTTCCAATCAAAGCCACCCAGTAGACAGTGCACTCACCACTCCTTGATATAAAAGGTGTTTTATTTCTCATCCCTTTATTTTTGTCACTGAAAGAATGCTTCCCATGTGTGGATTAATTAAAGTGTAAACATTAAATATTGATTGATGCATTATCAGCATGGAGCAGTGGCCTCCTGTCTGATTGATTCCTGCAGTGATTTATTGTCATATTTGGGGAGTCATTTCATTTGATAACCAAGAGGGATAGCCTGCCTCCCCCCACCACGCCAGCTCCACTCCCCTCTTTTTTTCCCGGTACCTCCTCTTATTCTTCTAGGTGACATCGAGTTCCAATAACTAAAACATCTTCATCTTACTGTCGAGAGAAAAGTGTGTGGCCTGACATTTGTTTTGTGTATGTGTATGTCTGTATGTGTCTCCCAGGCAATTATCAAATCAATTAACAATTTAACACAGAAATAACAAATTTACCCTCTTCTTAGGGATATTTCTGATTAACAGAGCTTGCCCCTACAAATCTCTGTGAGATATGATTATGGGAAGTTGGGGGCGGAATGTTGGGGAGAGCATAAAATGAAACAAAGAGAAAAAAAAAAGCTATAGCTCCAGTTGTGTCATTTTTCTGAAGTTTGCTTTCACTGTGGAACTAGAAGCGATGGGGAAATAAAATTGCAATTTATATTTATAATTGGATATAAGTCTCTATAGATATGAATCACCATACCACATTTTATCAGGTTGACCCACATGAAATTGCTGTTTTATAGGTCAAAATGATCAAATATTGACAATTTCATATAGCTGAAGCTTATATATTTAACCTCCCTTCTGAAGTAGGATATGATGGTTAGTGTTTGTTCTGTTTTCCAATGAGAAAAGGGCACAAAAGGGTGATACATACAGTTACCATTTAGTTTGTTTTAGCATAAACCAGGCATTAATCTAAACACTTTACATAATTTTCTACCACAGCCTATGAGATATAGGCACTATCGTTGTACCCATTTCACAGACTTTTTAAGAAACATAAACAAATAAAACAAGGCTTCAGATGACTAAATAAGTTGGTGGGGACTTCATGGAGCACAGAAGTCTGAAGATTTCGACCTCCCTGCAATGTGTCCAGTTCGAGGCATTCACCAGTCAAGGGGAGACACTGAGATATCTCAGGGGCTCTTGACCCCAGTCAAGGGCACGCATGGTCCAGCGGCCCCACAAATGGCTTGAAGACTTTGGCTTTGAAATCCTCCTGGTTCCTGGCTTCTTCTCGGCAGAAGGAGGGAGCAGACACTGTCCAGACCTCCAGACCAGCATGGAGCAAACAGAAGGAGAGTGTTTGACCCTATTCTCTAGGCTGCTGTTCTGAGCAGGAGCCCAGAGTCAGCACTCCATAAAGAAGGGGGCATTTGAGGCCTTCCTTGCTCCAGTGAGGGAGCCCAGAGAGGACTTCCCAGGGGTCTTCCATCACCAACATCCAGCCTGGAGGATGTGCTCAGGGAGGCCAGACTCTGGTCTCCTGATTTGTCATCAGACTAATTATTAAATGGAACCAGAAAAGAAAGCCAGCACACTGTTCCCCTGGACCTCCCTCAGCCCCAGAAATGCTGGCTGGTGGCTTAGGGTCCCCATCCCCATAGGACTCTGCCTATTTCACTCAGGGCTCCAGGTCCTCGTCAATGCCACTGCCATATTCTACAAATCACATCATGCAGCAAGATGCTTCTCCACATGGTCAAGGGCTGAATGAGCCCTCTGCTCCCTCCAGGACCTGCCTGTCAGTTCCCCCACAATCCTTCCTCTCCATCTGCTTTGATTGACACCTTTCTGAGGATGACCCCAATAAAACAAAACGTGATTGGCTGTAGCCTATAGAAAACTTCATACTCTGTATAAGGGCAGTATATAATTACAATGATCGATTAGTGGAAAATTTATCAATTGGTGACTCCTTTCAAAAAAAAATGCCCTGGTACAAATGCATCCCACTATCATAAGATTCTTCTATGATAAAATCTTTTTCTTCCTTAATGTGTGTGCGCATGTGTGTGTGTTGGTGGTGGTGGTGGTATTCTTTGTTTTCCAATTTCTCAAGTTGAATGGTTTGGTATGTGTGTTCTCAGTCTTATATTTTAATAAGCACCTTGGTGGTGCTCAAGTTAGTGGTAGAAGTGCCATTCACTGCTTCCCTCCAGAGACACCTTCCCAATACATGGCCTTCTTCTAACCCACCAGGCATCTGCTGGGCATCTACCACCCAAGAACTTTTACCCAGGATCTCTTTTCGTGTAATCCTAGTATTTCTGCCCATTTTACAGATGAGTACACCAAGGTTCAGGCAAATACACTCACCTAAAGTTAGCATCTCAGCAGGATATGGTGTTCTGATGCCAAAAACAGTGCTCATTCCAAGAACCTAACATTGTGGGGGGTGGGGCGGGTTTCATCAGAAGGAGCCTTAGCATTTAAGGCTATAAATTGCTCTCTGAATACTACTTTAGCCACATCCCATAATTTCTGGCATGTGGTGCCATTCATTTCTAAATGGTTTCTTATTTCAGTTTTGACTGCTTAACCCAAAAGTTAATTTCTAAAGACGTTTTTAAATTTCTAAGGGAGAATATTTGTAGCATATTTTCTAGAAATATTACCTACTATAAATTCTAGGACCAGTTAAACTTCCTGGAATTGTCCTTTTCAAATCAGTTTCATTGCCCTTAAACTTCAAAGATCCAGTAAGATTCAACTGACATGATCCCATTACCTGCAAGGTAGATCTAATATTATTGACATACCAGATGGATGAATTTTATAGATTTGTCCAGAGCTGCAGAGCAGGGAAAGGACACACTCTATGGCCTCTGGACTCCTAGTAGAGTGCTTGTTCCTGCCACATTTGGTCCTGGCTCTGAATAAGATTCATTTTTCTCAAAAATATTTATCTAGTGTATTATCTAGTTTATGCTAGCTACTATTCTAGGTGCTGGGAGTGCAGCAATAAATTTTACAGATTAAAATCCCTATTCTCAACAGCATTTTCTTGGGGAGCTTACTTTCAGGTGAATGAGACCAAAGTGTGAAAATAGGACCCAGAAAGAGAAGAAAACCCATGGGTGCAGAGGAGCAGCTACTGCAGAGTCAGGGAAGCAGAAAGTCCTCCTCAAAAAGCCAACACCTCTGTGCCTAAAGGGTCCAATAATTCTTGCAAGCCTGTCTCACCTACTCCTTGGAGGTGCTCAAGTTAGTGGTAGAAGTGCCATGCATTGCTTCCCTCCAGAAACACCCTCCCAAGACATGGCCTTCTTCTAACCTACCAGACATCTGCTGGGCATCTACACCCCGGCACTTTTACCCAGGATCTCTTTTCGTGTAATCCTAGCATTTCTGCCCATTTTACAGATGAGAACACCAAGGCTCAGGCAAATAAACTTACCTAAAGTTAGCATCTCAGCAGGATATGGTGTTCTGATGTCAAGAACAGTGCTCATTCCAAAACCCTAATGTTCTGGGGGGGTGGGGTGGGTTTCATCAGAAGGAGCCTTAGGGGAAGAATCCGTGGAATTTTGGTTGGTCTATTACCCTCTGTTATCTATATGTGTAACCTACTGTCATCATCATCACCATCAACTTCATAATCTCATCAAGAGATAATCATCTTCATTGCTGTTATGTTATGAGCAGCCAGTGACTGTGCTATCCAAATACTTTAGATCCATTGGCCCTTTGCTTAGGATAGTGGTGAAGAGAGGGGAATCTAAAATAGATGTCTTGGGTTTAAACACTAGTTCTTCTTCTTAACAGAGTGAGGGTGGCATCGGGCTTAGTCTCTTGCCCAATATTGCACAGGAAGTAAATGATGGTAGTCTGGATTAAACCCAGGCTTTTTGGTCCACAAAATGCATGTTATCCTGCCTCCCAGAGACTGGGCATGGCTTTTAAACAGAGTCCTTGAGAAAATAATTCCAACATCTTCAAGGAGCACTCTACAGACTCATAGATGCCATCGAACAAACCTGAAAAGTCGAAGTAGTATTGGGATCACATCTTGCATCCATAGGTAAAAAGGAAGAAATTGGACATATGGACATTTTTTGAATCTCAGGTGGGCCTGGGGAAAACCAGAGCCCAAGCTTTCTTGCCACTTAGAGCATTATTGCCTGGAAGTTAAATGACTTCTTCATGTGGTCACAGGCTGGAATGAGCCCTCTGCTCCCTCCAGGACCTGCCTATCAACTCTCGCCACAAGTTTTCCTCCATCTTCTTCTTCTTTTTACAAGGATCACTCAGATAAAACATGATTTGCTGTTATAGAATGGCTATAGCTTACAGAAAGCTTCATACTCTACATAAGGGGAGTATATAATTACAATTATTGATTACTGAATAGTGTGTCAACTGGTGACCACTTTCAGAAAATTTCCCGGCACTAATGCATCCCACTATCATAAGATTCTTCTATGATACAATTCAGGCAAAAAATCCTTTCTTTCTCTGTGTGTGTGCAGGGTTGTGTGTGTGTGTGTGTGTGGTGTAGTTGCAATTGGTGGTATTATTTTTTTCCTAACTTCTTGAGTTGAATGTTTGGTTCATGTATTTTCAGTCTTAGGTTTTGATATACCTATTTAAGGCTATAAATTGTTCTCTGATTACTACTTTAGCCATGTTAAAGAAGGTTCTGTAGAAGCACGGCTTGACACAGAACTCTGAATGCACAGAAATTGTTGAGGAGTGATCCAGGGAGGGAAAGAAGCAGGGGAGAGATGGGGAAGAGGCTGAGCATGGCCGTGGTCTTGAGTGATGTTAAGCTTAGCCTGAGGGAGGTGGGGCCTCTGAGAGGTAAGTTGCTCCTTAGGGACAGGATCAGCCATTCACTGGCTGTGGGCTGCTCGGGTAAGGATAAGTCTAACTCTGCCAAGAAGATGATAGCTCTGAGCCATTGGCAGCCAACACTCAGCAGCCAAAGAGTAGGTGTTCTCACTCCTGACCCAGCAAAGGGGATCTGGACCAGGTCCCAGTGTTAGCCCCCATACACAGCTCAAGTGTGCATGACTGAAGCATCCTCTGTACCAGCACACGAGTACCTGAGTGCTGACATTGGAACTGCTAGCTTATGGTGAAAATAAAAAAGAAGACACTTTTAGATGGTATTCTGACCTTAAATATTCCGCAATCAATGCACCCTCTTATTGCATGCATGCCACTGCTGGTACACTGAAGGACACAGGGCTTCTGAGAGGAGGAGAAGCCAAGGAGCCATCTGCAGAATAACCAGGAGGTGTCCCATGGGCTTCATGTTCTCAGAACTCGGCTTTGTCCATCACTCAACGGGAGCACCCTAGGACCCACTCACGAGGGAGGTTTGAGGTCTTGTTCTCAAAGGTTCTCCCCATCTTCACCCCCCAACTTCTCATTCAATAAGAGAACAGAGCTTCTCTCTGAAGGAAGCACAATTCAAGCCCCACCCAATCTGAGTATCCTTCAGTCTTTCTTAACAAAACTGTAACACCTAATACCCCCATTTCCTATCCTGGAAGAAATGGGAATGGGAATGGAGAGAGTGACAATCTGATCTCTATATTCAGTGAGTTCTAAAATAATGCTTAAATGACTCCAGGATGACCTTGATCTGAAGACACAGAAATTTCAACAGTGCATTCTCACAGATGTCTCCCTAAGACATTTTAGATGAAGACATCCCTAAGATGATCCCTTCAACTCAAGAAGGAAGATTCTGACGTTCTGGTGGTGCTGCTTCCCCTGCGGATACATTGCAGATCACTGCAGGTCAAACAGTGGCTGCATTTATTAAAAAGAGGATTCGCAGGAGGCAAGATGACCAAGGCTGCTTCTCACACAGCACCAAGGTGCTCCTCTTTAGCAGACATTAATTCAGAGACACAAGGATGCAAGAAAGTCATTCTTGTGTGGCTGAAGGGACCCAGAGCTGTGACAGAGCAAGAATCATAAAAGAGAGTGCAGGAACCATGTTTGAAAGCAGTAGAGCTTTATATTAAAAAAAACCAGGATCTCCTTTTATACAAAAGCTGTATCTGTGACTAACAACTTTTTCACTGAAAGGGGCTTCTTTTTCACTGTCAAAGAGAAATTATTATCTAAAAGGAAAAGGATCTAATATTTTATTTTATTGTTTACCCCCATGAAAAGACACAAAAGAACTTAATCACCAACTTCATCACAAAATTCATAATTCTATTACTTGAACTTGGACCCTCTTACAATAAAAGTTTACCTACTGTTCCAAAAATGAGGGTCTGGAAGAGAAAATTACATCATTTCTTCTTACAGAAATGGCTTTCTCATTTTTTAATCAACAAGCATAAGTCATCTCCTCTTGTTGGTGTGTTATTTCCTGAAATTGTATATGATGGGTTTAGAGAAATTTGAAAGAAGAGTTTTGAAGTTTGCTAAATGCCCACCATCTCCATAACCACTCAAATCAGGCTATTTTTTATAATTCCTGTAAATTAAATATCTTTGATAATAAATGCAAATTAAGGAGCAATAAATTATAACTTCTAGCCTGACCAGTGACTAATTATATATATTATAATTAACTATAGTTTCCAACACAAGGTATTTATCTTAATAATCATCCCATATCCATTAGCATATCTCAAAGGGTTTTTCTAAAACAGCATTCACCATTTGAAGAGCCATCTAAGGTTCCCCCTTTGGGCTATGAAAGGGTCCAGATTCAAAAGAGATGAAATTACTTTAAAAAGAAGTCTGGGCTAAATATAAGTTGAGAAACTCAGATTATAGGCATAAAACCCTGATTTAAAAATATTTATCCTAAATATACCCTCTGACCATCACTAAAGAGCCTTTAGGTTCTAAAAATCTACAATTTCCATGAATCTCCTCAAAATATCTTTAGCCCTCCTAGGCTCTTGTGAGGGCATCAATCAAAATTTGGGGTTATGATTTGAGCTTTACCAAGGGAATCTATCAGATTTTTCAGGAAGTCTCTGATCTTCTTCTATGAAAATCAATAAGGGGAACCAACTGTTGGTGGTAGAAGGAATGAAATGGCTCCCACTGACTCCATTCTTATCCTTGCTCTACTATTTGTTTTAGAAACTTAAGTATCTCCCTGACCCACAGTTAGTTGGTGGTGGTAGAAATAAAACATCTCCCACTGACTTCATTCTCATCCTTGCTCTATTATTTGTTTTGGAAGCTTAAGTACTTCCCTGACCCACAGTTAGTTGAGCTCTTGGAATGATAAATAAGGCAGGGAAAGCCCACACAGGCTTTTTGAGACCCAGTTATCTGCCAGCTTGTTGTAAAACTGAAAGTTTTGCTTCTTAGATTTGCTATAGAGTTCGGGGGTACATCTAAAAACACATGAAAATGGCCCCTAGGTTCTCCCCTTTCTCTGCCCGCAGCACCAGCGCTTCTTAGAAGCCATCAGAGCCTCCTCTGAGGGTTGTTCCTCTGGTTCTCAGGAGTCTCTGGCATGAACGGTTAAGCCTTCTGATACAGCTGGTAATCCAGCTCTGGCCAGTATCACTGCATTTTCCAACTATCCCTGGGTAATTGTCCCAGGGACTTAAACAAGTTGGACCAGCCAAAGGCACCACGAAGGTCAAACTGCAATAGAGCGTGCCCTGATTTTATCCGGGAGATTGATGCGCAAATCACCTTGATTTCGATTTGGCACCAGTGTTATAAAATGCACTTGCAATCACTGATAACATGTAAGATTAGGCCCTATCGTGGGACACTGTATTTTATACCCTCCGTGGAGTTTTCCCTAATGCAACCATAAATCAGCCCACAAAGCAGGGCGTTTTGTCCATGTTAATAAAGAGGACAGTGAGAAACCCAGGGTGCCTTGAGATGGAGACATTTTTGAACTTGGAACGAGCCTGAAATCTTTAGCTTGTATCAGGGCCACCCGGATGCAACCTTGAGGAGACAAACCACAGTGGGGTCTTTCAGGGAAGTCACAAAAGAACAGTGACTACAGGATCGCCCAGCAAGAAGTGCATGAGCATGGCCACATGGGTGCAAAAATGTCCATTTCTGAGTATTTAAGCAGAGATTCAAACTCTTGAGGTAGGAGAAAAAGTACCAAATAGAAAGCAAAGTTGCTCTAATATACATATTTCAATATGGAAAAGAGAGTAACGTAGTAAAAAGAGGTGGGAAAAAAATAAGCAATTCAATCAGAAAACCACAGTTTGCAAAATAACTTTTGGCAGTAGCTACAGTATGTCTTCTTCTATGTCTTTCCTGCCTGGCCCCACTAAAGGCTTACATCAAATAATAATAATAATAATAATTATTATTATTATTATTATTATTATTATTATTATTTTGGCCAGGCATGGTGACTCAAGCCTGTAATTCCAGCACTTTGGGAGGCTGAGGTGGATGGATCACCTGAGGTCAGGAGTTTGAGACCAGCCTGGTCGACATGGTGAAATCCCGTCTCTATTAAAAATACAAAAAAATTAGCCAAGCATGGTGATGGGCACCTGTAATCCCAGCTACTTGGGAGGCTGAGGCACAAGAATCGCTTAAACCCGGGAGGCGGAGGTTGCAGTGAACTGAGATTGCATCACTGCGCTCCAGCCTGGGTGATAGAAAGAGACTCTGTCTCAAAAAAATTACTATTATTTTTTAAGAAAACAAGTACTTTAATTATTTTTTTTAATTCACAGAACCCATCGCCATAGTTTTACACAACCATTTAATAAGGTGTCCAGAGTGTTAGATTTCACTGATATAGAAAGTTTTAACTCAGTATTCGGGAAAAAAACATGTCTGGAACCACCAGGCTCATCTTCCCCTTGCTGCGGTGGCTTAAGCTCAGCCCCAAATTCTGCTTATGGAAACTGCTCTGCTCTTCTCCCTAATTCCTTTCCGCCTCAACACCACCACCCCATCCACCTATGGGAGTCCAAACCAGTGGGCGTCTGACCTTGCTCTGTGGGGCTGAGGCGTAGATGGGCAAGGTCCAATATGCCTGGTGTGGATCTACAAAAGAAGAGGGGAAAATCTAGGCTGGAAAAAAAACATTGAGGTAATTACTTGCATTGTTTCTCCCCGCTCCCCCACCCACCCCACCTACATTTTTATTCTTCTAGAGCTTCGAGACTTCTCCCCTTTAATCTAAAGCAAGTAAGAAAATGTCTAATGAAAATGATTCCCCTGTTGGGGGCTATGCAGATAGCCCTTTCTCCCAACCAACAGGCTGAATGTTCAAGAAAAATTTATTCCACTTAACGCAACTAAATTTCCCTTCAATTTCAAGAAAAACTGATTAAAATGAAACACACATTCGAGTCTTTTATAAAGTTTCACATTTGTATTTTTGAATGCCATATAAGAATGGGCATGAAGTAGGTCTGAAATGGAAGAAAGTAGAGAAACCCAGCTCTGACACTTGCAAATAAAAATAACCGGCAGCACTGGCCAAGCAGGAAGCATGCTTCTTAGCAGACACCATTGGATACTTTTTCTTTTAATCAAAGTGGAAAAAGCACATGCCACTTCTTCTTTTTTCTTTTTTAAGAGACGATATCTCATTCTGTCATCCAGGCTGGTGTGCAGTGGCGCTATCATAGCTCACTGCAGCCTCCAATTCCTGGGCTCAAGCAATCCTCCCATCTCAGACCACTTCTTTTTTGAACCATCCTTTCTCTAATGATATCTTATCAAACTAGGAAAATAAGTTACTAAACATAAATTTGCAATGAGTTTAGAAAGGGGGAGAAAACTGACCTTCTTACACATTTTAAGAGCTCAGAGTCTTGAGGGTAAACTTATGTTGTGGTATCTGGCTTCATTGTTTCCAAATTAAACTCTCCAACAGTTTTAGACAGTTTACAACAAAAACACAAAACAAAAAGATAAGAATAAAAGGAAGCTCCCTGCTACACTCTGCCCAAGGTCAGGATGTCAATTTGAAGTAACAAAAAAAGAGAAACAAAGTAGAAATCACATCCTCCTTAAAAAAAAAAAAAAAAAAAAATGGAGGCTGGGCTCAGTGATGAGAAAGAAACCCAAACCCCGCCCTGTGCAGTGGAGCCTGCCCGCTGTCCAGCACAAGGTGAAGGGCTTAGGAGCATCTGCCCACCTGTGGGCAGAGCAAACTGTGCCCAAACCCAGGAAGAACTTTCTCACCGAGGGTACCTCACTGACCCGGCTGAGTGGGCACACCGAAGAATCTTCTTTCTGCTTCCAGGCAAGAGGGAGATTTTTCCAGGCAAGAGGGAGCTTTGTGGTTGTTGCTGGCAGGAGAAAGGAGGCAGACAGATAGGATGTGGGGGAGCAGGCACAGACGGAGAAGTCCTGGCTGGTCCAGTAACAGGACCTGGCCTCTGTCTCCCACCCTGGGCCTCCCAGGAACATGGGAAGCTATGTGATTCCCCAGCCAAGGGCCAGGAGGCTAGGCTCCTTGTAAAGTGTGCCACCCAGGGCTAGACAAGGAGAGTGTGCATACTTCAAGGCAGAGGGCAGGAGGCAAAGGGCATGTGTGAGAAAGCTGCCCCAGGAGAACCCCTCCCAGGCAGGATACATTGTCTCATCTTGTCCTCACCAACTTCTCCCCATGGGCTATCAGAGAGGCTAAGAGTCAAGGGACCTGATCTAACCTAGGCTGGTCATTGCTATAGTGAGCCTGGGATGCCTTGAGAGTTATCCTGCCAGGGCCTCAGTTTCCTCACAGGGGAAAGGCAGTGCTGATGGACTACCTGGGCACCTGGGAGGCTCAGCCACCTGCAAGTTCTGTGACTGTGACAGGGAGGGACACCTCCTGGCCAGCAGCTCTATACTACGAAGGAGGTAGAAATCCTTCCTGTGAATACTACTGAGATTAGACTGCCTAACTGAGATAATGCTGATTAAACACACACACACACACACACACACACACACACACAGTCTAGTGGCTAGTGACCCGGCACACAATAAAGTCCAAAGGTAACACAAGTTTGTTTGCATATATGCTCATTTTCCAAAACACTACCCTTCAAAAACAGGGACTCACCATATCTGAGTGTCACAAAAGCCTTCCTCCTCTGATGGTCTCTCTGATACCTTCAGGAGAAAAGTCAACCCCACCCATGTTCAATGACCTCCATCAATGCCTGTTCCTGTGCTTGTGAAGTCTCCCAGATCAAATCAGGGGGAAGGAAAGCCAATAAAACAAGCACCAGATGTAATAATCCCCTCTAGGGGTGAGACCTCAAAATGGCAAGTGTTGGAGGATCAGAGAAAAGAAAATTTTAAAAGATGGCTTTTGAAAGCAATAAGGTTATATGGGAGGCCAGGTTATGTCTGGAAAATCTCTGTACCTTCCTCTCAATTTTGCTGTGAACCTAAAACTGCTCTCAAAAGTCAAGTCTTTTTTAGAAAAAAACAGTAAGTGGTAACTTGATAGAGCTCATGAATAGCCAGTGGGTTTGTGGGGCTTGGCCTTTACGTCCAGGTGACAGCCTCATAACGGGTTCCAAGAGTACTCTATCCAAAACCACAGGAGCATGGGGCACCGTGGCTCACCCCTGTAATCGCTGTGCTTTGGGAGGGAGGCCAAGGTGGGAAGATCTCTTGAGCCCAGGAGTTTGAAACCAGACTGGGCAACATATTGGGATCCTATCTCTAAAATTTTTTTTTAAATAAAGAAAGAAAATAGCCAGACCTGGTGGTGTGTGCCTGTAATCCCAGCTACTCACTCATCAAAGCAGGGGGATCCCTTATTCCCTGGGGGTTCCAGGTTGCAGTGAGCCGTGATCGTGCCATTGCACTCCAGCCTGTGTGACAGAGTGAGACCCTATCTCTAAAAAACATATTTTAAAAATAAAAAAAAAGAAACCCTGAAGGAGCAGTGGGCCTGAAAAGCAGCATTCAATCCAGGGATGATGAAGGCACTGGTAATGTTGAAATACTATTTCTAGCCTAACAGACTACACTCAATATAAAAAGTAGATATCATTCTAATTTCTGAACATAACTAAGTTAATAGATTAGACATTGTAAGCAGACATGAGAACATTTATTCCTTGCATCCAAGAGTTAAAGGACTGATGTGGGCAAGGACTTGGGGAATGTAAAGAGCTAATAGATGTCTGGCTCTTACTCCCTCTGTCTTGTCCAGGAAGGCAGACCTACCCTGAGGGGACAGGACAGGAGGGCTGAGCACAGCACACACTTCTGTTCTCTTTTCATGCTTGCACACTTTTTCTGCATCTGTTCAGTGTGTGTGTGTGTGTCTTGTTCTCGCTGTTTCTTCTCTCTGGCATTGTCCCACCCCCTCCTCTGTTTCCCTCTGTCCCCATGACTCCCCACCCCACACAGACACCATTCTTGATAATTATAGTTTATTGATTCTCCTGGTGTTAGCTGCCCCCGGCATCGTCTTCCTCATGTTAGCTGGGGCACCTTCCCAACTCCATCACAGCCTGCGTTTCTCAGGAGGCAAAGCACTCCCAGCGCTAATCCGGAGAGAGCTGCTGCCTGGACCAAGGCCCCTGGAGTCCCTCTGGGAGGTAAGCCTGAGCCCCTGCCCCCAACCAGGACCCCAGCTCTCCACCCCCTGGAAGCTGAGGCTGAGCCCAGAGGGCAACTGAAATAATAGTCATAGCAGTAAACATGTATTGTCACTTACCACATGCCAGGCAAGTTCACAGGCACAGTCTGCACATCCTCCCAAATCCCTGGGGGAAGGGGCTACTACTCATCACTGTAAATGAGAATAAGGGAGGTACAGGGCTCCCCGGAAGTCACACAGCTGCTTCGTGCTGCAGCTGGGATCTGGCCCCCAAGCTTGCACACACACATCTCCAACTGTCTCCTGAAAGAAGCAAGACCACTGAGGTGAGGGCCAAGCAGATGGCACGGGGTGAAGGAAAAATGCCCAAGATGCTGACTTTTTAAAAATGCATTCTGAGATGAGCGTGACTGGCAGATTCTCCGCCCATTGCCACCCAGAAAGAGAGGGTCCCCGGCCAGCTTGAACCAGTGCCCCAGCTGTGGAAGGAGACAACCTGGCTCCCGAGCTGTTTACTTCTCAGCCATAAACAGGAAGGCCATAAAAGGGGCCCCTTTTGGTCAACCACTCAGGGGCTTCTCTCTCCTCCTCCTCTTCCTTTTCCTCCTCCCAAGTACGTGTCCCTAGGCAGAGAGAGTGTTTCCTTGAGGCTGCTACCTCCCAAGTGTCATTGTCTCTTTGCCTTAAAGAACCTCCTTTGAGCTGGAAATTCCAACTGTTGAAGTCACTACTGAGTTGAAGAAAAGGTAGATGCTTGTGCCCAGCCTAGAGAGCTCAAGGACTTGTGGGGTACAGTGCCAGGCATGCAATAACCTCTCTGATCTCCACTGGCCACTTTGAAAACTAATGAATAAATAGAAATGGCTCCTTTTCTGAAAAGAGAAAACTGCAATTCTAAAAGAAACCTGGAGAGGAAGTGACCAAGATATTCAGAGGTGAGAACCCCCCAAAGGAAAGTAGACAGCACGTCTCAAATAATGTTCTCTATCACATTCTTTCCCAAAAGCTTCTGCAAAAAAAAACAAAAGGTAGAGAGAGGGATTCCACAACAAAGCAGGGTTGCCCTCTTAGAGACACATGCAGCGCGTGTGGCTTTTTAAAGGTTCTGAGAAGTTCTGCAGCAAAGGACCTTGTTTCATTGCATAATGTGTTTTCCAAATGTTTTTGCCCACAAGATTCTATTTCCACAAATGGTTCATTTATTCTTATGACATTTCAAGTCCCCTTTGATGGCTTTGAGAACCTCTGGGTTAATGCATGAGGTCAGGTGTGCTGAACGTTCACTGGTCTCATCTCACCTTGACTTTCCTTTTCAGTCTTCATGTTAGGGACTCTTAGACGTAAGCTTTACTGTTTACTGTCTCCACTCCCCAAGAATGAGCTGAGCCCCACAAGACAGCTGAAGAGATGAGGCAGATGGAAATACCTGGGCCTCTTCAGGGAGTTATCAGGGAATTGCTTTCTTTGGATCCAGGGAGATCTCCTGTTTTCAGGAAGTCTTGTTCAGTTACAGCCTCTTCTCTCTTTGGCTCAATGACATTCAGCTAGATCCTGCTCAATCCCACAGGGCATGGTGATATGAAAGCTTCTAGAAATGCATCATGTGAAACTATTAGTGTTTCCTTGAGGAGTATTTGTGTGTGAGTATGACAGCCTCATGCAAAAATTTGGATAACCCTAGTAAAACATTTTTTGTTGAGACAGGGTCTTGTTCTGTTGACCAGGCTGGAGTTCAGTGGCTCATTCACAGTTTACTGCAGCCTCAACCTCCCAGCTCAAGCAATCCTCTCACCTCAGCCTCTCAAGTAGCTGGACTACAGGTTCCCACCACTATGCCTGGCTAATTTTTAAAAATTTTTTTATAGAGAAGGGGTTTCACCATGTTGTCTAGGCTGGTCTCGAACCCCTGGGCTCAAGTGATCTGCTCACCTCAGCCTCCCAATGTGCCACAGGTATGAGCCACTGTGCCTGGCCACAAAACATTTTTGATGTGACTGAGTCCTTGAAAATCTGTGTGACTATTCTCTTTCCATCCCCAGCCCGGGAACACCTCCGACCCCTATCATCTTACTTCAGGGAATCTCTCTGGGCACTGGACATCTTACCACAGTCCTACCTCCCCACCAAAGCCTTCTCAGACTACCATGGCTATGTCACTAGCACATATCTGTTACTGGCTTGAATTTTTTTGTGCTTTGTTTTGTTTTTAATGAAAACTTGAATGTTGTAAGGTCTCAAACTGATGAACCAAGCCTAGCTTACTGATGTCTTAGCTTCATGGTGTTTAAAAAAAGAAAAAGAAAATATTTCTATCGGTTGGTTTTACATTAAAACGCTGGATTTATGGCCTCTGCTTTAAAAAAAAAATCAGAGGATCTGGCAAAGAAGGCCTACATTCCTCTTTTACAACCATCAGCAGGAAGTCAGAAGCAGTCTTCAGATGAAACAAATACCTTCAGTTTGCTGGTCCCCACCATTCCCTAATGTCACTTAGAAACAAAGACACTGAGCCATTTATTCCAGTTTTACCATTAACTAGCTGGGTGATCTCAGGCAAGTAACTAAATCTCTCTATGTCTCAATTTTCTCCTCTGGAAAATGGAAACAATAATAAGACCCTGCCTATATCAGTTAGGTTAAGCGAGGTTCACTGTGGTTAAAAAAAAAAATCTCCAAAATCTTAGTGAATTACCATGACGAAAGTTTATTTCTTACACTCCATATCTCATGCCAGTTGACACAGGGCAGGGTTAAGAGAGAGGTTGCTCTAGATATCATAGACTCAGAGTTCCAGGGCAAAGGAGGTTCCATCTTGGCACACTTTTCCGTGGTCAATCCAGGGACCATGGGAGTCAGGGTTAGGAAACAAAGTGGAGAATCACTCACTAAGTCTTAAGACTTCCACCCAGAAGTGGCACACATCAATTTCATTCACATCCCATTGGCCAAAGTAAGTTACATGCTCTTGCCTAACTTCACAAGGGGCAGGGAGCATTAACGTGCAACTAACAGACTTACTGTAATGCTTCCAAGCTCTTCTCTTTCATGGGACCCTGTGCCTAATTTATATTTGTAAGTTGGTATTCCTTTCTTTCAAGAGGTCCCCACAAATTGGATAAGCTTTAAGCTCGGCAAAACCTGGATCCACTTCTGGACAGAAACATTTGTTAAGAACCCTAATGATTTCCCGACTACCTCATGAGCTTGCTGTGAGAATGGAGTTAAAACGTAGCACTTTCAAGACAGCATCAAGCACTGGGTCTCTATTCTATGGGTATTGACTTCTATTATTATTAGGACAATAGTAACACTTCACAGTTCTGACTCTCATACTGGACACAAAACACACACACACACACACATACACACACACACACACAATTTGCTCAGTAATGAACACTGGCTCATCAGGAAGCCATCACTAACCACCACAGAGAATTGTCATATGTTAGGGGATCCTTGACTGTGACCTTGAGGAAGTCCTGTTCCTTTTCTGGGCTTCAGTCTCCACTTCTGTCCGTGGGGGTTAGTGGGGAGTGGTCCCAGATGACTTGTGCTGCTCCATGACACTGAGTGAGGGGCCCCTTAAGGGCTACGGGTACAGGTAGGAATGCTAGTTGTGGCGAAGAAAGCTAGAGCTGATTAATTATGCAGGCAGCCCCACCTCTGCAAACCACCCATCTGGGAGGTCAGCCTGCAAACATTGTTTCTCTTGATATTACAGGCCTGCGTGTCTTCGCCCTTAGTTGTCCATATAAAGCATCCCAGCAGCCCACTTCCGGTGGCCTCATAAGACCCTGCCCCCACACATTGTCACTGGCTCACAGCTGTAGGTCCTTTTTCTAACAGCTTTTCTGCTCAGACACAAGAGATGAAAGAAAGGACCTCTCTGATGAAGCAGTTGAACCCGCTGCTTGATGTGTTCTTCCCTGAATTATTTTTTTCATCCTCCTTTGCAAGCTCCCAATTGCAGTCTCTCCAAATGCCTCTTCCTATTTGAATGCAAAAGACAGTAAAGGAAACACGCCCCCACCCCATCCTAACTCACACACAAAAAAGCCCATTCAAGTCCTCTTCCCCCATTTCCTGGATGAGTGTCCTGGGCAAGTAACTTAATCTCTCTGAGTCTATATCATCACCTGTAAAAAGAGAGACACCTGCCCTCACCATATATGAGTGTTACATTGGAAACACCTTGTGAATGTAAAAGGGTAGAGAAGAGTGCACCACTTCTGTTTTGATTTCTCTGAATCAGTATGTAGTAGTTTTCTGTTGTTGCGAAATGAATTACCACAAATTTCGCAGCTTAAAACAACATCCATTTAATATCCCACAATTCTATAGGTCAGAAGTCCAGGCAGTCTCACCTGGATTCTGCTCAGAGTCCACAAGGCCAACATCAAAGTGTCAGCCAACTGGGTTCTTATCTGGGGGATTTGGGAAATATTCTGCTTCCAATTTTTTACAGTTGTTGACAGAATCCTGTTCCTTGTGGCTTCAGGTCTGACGTCCACATTTTGTCACTGTCAGCTGGGGGTTGGGGTTGGTCTCGGCCTCTCCAGGCTGCCCATATTCCTTCTCATGGGGTTCCCTCCACCTTCAAAGCCACAGAAGGAACATCAAATCCTCACCTTTTCAATTAAGAGGTCACCTGATTGGGTCAGGTTCACCCAGATACTCTCCACATTTTAAAGTCGATTTACTTAGGGCTTTATTTGCATCTGCAAAATTCCCTCTCAGCAGCATTTGTGTTAATGTTCAATTGAGTCAACAGAAGAGGAGAATCTTGGGGGAAACAAGGGCATTTTTAGAATTCTGCCTACCGTAACACAGCAATTCTCAAACTGCCTTCCACAAACGTAAGATGATGATAGCTGTTCTGTGAAGAAAGCAGTTCATAGCCAAACTATTTGAAGAAACACCGGGGGAAACAGAGTGAAACCAGTTTCGTTTGCTAGTTTTTCAGTTCAGGACATAGGAGAGTCATTAATATGCCATTGTATCTGGTGATTCAAGGCATGCAGTATTTCCCAAATTTATTAAGCCGTAGTATTCTTTTCTGCCAGAATATCTGCTATTCTTTATAACCCGGTTTGGGATACAATCATGCAGATTTAAAAAGGAATTTGTATAGGCAAAGACAGGATGATAAACAGGAAATTCCTTATATCTTTACACATCTGTGTTTAGAAAATTGTGACCTGATGGTAGGCTCATTATCTGTAGGCGCCCTCCGAGGCATAGTCCTGGATACCAGTTTCTGGAAGGAGTTAATTATCCATGGCCCTCCAAGGGGCCCCTCCGCTCCACTTCCTCCAAGGGCTAGGTCCATGGTGTTGTGCCACTAGCAAGAGGCCTTCTTCGGGTGCCATAACTGAATGATGCTCACTGTCTTGAAGGCATTTCCCTGCCCCATGACTCAGTTTGCCTGGGATGAGTCTGAAAGGCCAGAGTGAGGTCCATAGAAGAGAAGGAGGGAGGAGGGGTTTGGGCACAGCATTCTGCTGAAACCAGGCACCTATCTGTTCATTGTCCTTCCAGGCTGAGCTTCTCTGACCAAACCCTAAAGCAGAGAGAAAAGCCTCTTCTTGGAAGGTATGCTTCTAGCAAGCAGCCCTTTCCTCTGCTGCCTCTTCTCCCCTCCCCGGGACAGGCCTGGCACCACTTTTACCAACTGTGCCAGGGATATCTCACAGGCCAGACCTGTGGCCACTGTATGATTTAACCCTGTGCCTTTGGGATAGAAAATCAGTGCAGGTTTTATCATCTCTCCCCTGAAATCAACTCCAAAATAATTTTAGCCTTCAATCCATTCATCTGCCACTCTATGCTTGATTTCAAATTGTGGTTTGTTTTCTCTGTAAGAATCCCCTGGCCATCTTTTGGGTAAACAGCAAGTACGTTCTGGGCACTCTAATAAATTGCAACTTCAGACAGAAGCTTGCTCTTGCTGGAGGCAAGTGATTAAACATTTTAATAGCACAGCAAACTTATCAACGGGCATATCAAGAAAGAGAAAAGGAGGTGATTTTATTCTCCCAGCTTGTATTTCAGAGTATTTTACTACTGGGGTCAAATGTCTCTCAAAGATTTTTGAGGCCCAAATTTGACTTTGAAGAACCTCAAATGGTTTCTAGAATGCACACTGCATCATGCTCTATAAACAGCCCAGGATTTTCCCTGCACACGCCTAACTATCCAATTCAATATCACCATGGCACCTAAAAGGTTTTTAATATAGATATTAAATATATCTACATCATCGCTTCAGTGAGAGCCTGAGCTGTGCTTTTTCCTCTGGGGTCTTCCAAGCTATTTGCTGCTGACATACACTATTAAAAATAAACCTACCCTGAGGAACTAGTCATTTTACATGGCATTAGGACTAATGTTATCATTTAAGTAGCTGCAGAGATTTGCCAACTACAGAGGCCTCAGATAACGAAGGAAACATGATCATGTGAGATAATCTTCTGTGCAGAAATGACTTTCATCATCTGTAATATGTAGTTTAGATGTTTATTTAAGATTTATACTATTGAACAAATATTGATGCCTTCAACAGAATAAAAAACATCAATGCTAGAGTTAGGTAAAAGATCGGATCCACTTCCAGTGCTTCAGACTTGGCTGGGTATAAAACAATATCCTTGAAATCTGTGTAGTGCAGAGGGGAAGTAAGAAGGAGATTCATTTCCATTCTACCACCTTCTACTTGGTAACATGCCAGGCCCCGGCATGTACAAATTTATAGCATCTACACAATAATTTTATAAAGGAGGCAATATTTTTATCCTCATTTTACAGATGAGGAAGCTGAAGGTTAGCACATTTTCTTAAACTGACGTTTGAATAAGCTCACTGCTAAGATACGGCAATATTGAGAATTGAACATGGCTCTGACTGCAAAGTCTGTACACACTCTACAAATATTGTCCTTTTCCACCATTTGCAAAAGGACCAAGATTCTGACTGCTTTTTCCACTCCACCCACAGGGGAGAAAATTGACAATGTAATTGACCATCTATTCATCCATGGATGCAGATGATTTCATTTATTCATCCATCAATCAATACATATTTCTTGAGCATGTAATGCACCAGGCACTGTGTCAAGCACACAGCATACAGAATGGGAACAGGCATAGGCCCCAATCCCAACAGCAGAGATAGATGTGCACATGCAGGCTTTCCTAGTTTGGTGAAGTTGGATGCCCTTGTTCAATGGCTGCACAGCTCGATAAAGGCAGTGCCCAGGTCGTTTGCCTGCATAGTTTTGCAGCCCTTTTGATAGACCAGATGGGAGTGATGACTTCCTTAACCCCTATCAGACACAGAGCATCGCCTCAGCCTCCCAAAATGCTGGGATTACAGGCATGAGCTACCGTGCCCAGCTGAGATGCTCTTCAATCTTATCAGACTTGGCAGTCCCCAAAAATGCAGACATCATTACTCCACATGCAAAACTAGCTTCTGTTTAATGGCATGTTGTTGTTTACTGTTACACAGCACTATGACATCCATCCATTATTAGCCCACTTAACAAATGAAGAAACTGAGGCTCAGAACGGTGAAGTGATTTATCCGTGGGCAGGTAGATGGAGTCATGCAGTGGAGTGAGAACCCTGGGCCTGATGTTTGACTCTCTTCACCTGCCCATGTACCTATCACAAAGGAAAACATCATCTGAGAGCTTACATATTGCAGGCCGTTTGAGGTGGGTGCTGTTATTGTGCCCATTTAGGGTGAAGAACACAACACACAGAGAGGTAAGTCACTTGCCTAAGTGCACACCACAAGGAAGAGGCAGAAACAGAATTTCAGCCTGAGCCTTCTGACTCCAGACAAGAAGGTTTGGGGTGGTTCTCATCCTTATGGGGTGGTTCTTTTTGCAAAGGCAACTTGGGCTTGGTAATGATGCACTGGGTCCTCTCCAATCCTGATGCTGTCATTGAGGGGATCAAACCCTCATTAAAGGAAAAACACTGAAGAGGCCCTCTCTATTGTCCATCTTTCCCCCACTGGCTTCTCAGATGCTAGGATCCCTGCAGCCTCATAAGACCTGAAGCTCTTGAAAGAGCCTCTTCAGAAAACTATGGGGATCTATTGTTATATTAGAAAATAAAAATAGGCAATCCCAACACATTGAGAGGCTGAGGTGCGAGGATTGCTTGAGGCCAGGGGTTCAAGACCAGCCTGGGCAACATGGCAAGACCTTGTCTCTACAGAAAATTTAAAGATTAGCTGGGCATGGTAGTGCAGGCCTGTAGTCCCAGCTACTCAGGAGACTGAGGTGGGAGGATCACTTGAACCCAGGAGTTTGAGCCTGCAGTGAACCATGATTGTGCCACTGCACTCCAGTCTGGGCAACAGAGTGAGACTCTATCTATAACAAAATAAAAATAAAAATAAAAATAACTTGCATAAGGGTTCCAGCATGGTGGAGAAAAGAAGATGAAGGGAGGGCACCAGGGCTGGTACTGGGGAAGGCCTGGTGGTGATGGTGTTAGCGTCTGGTTAAGCTGCATAGTTGGTCTGATGGGATTTGGCAAACTCCAGCCGTGTCTCATTTCTAGTCATTTTTACCTGCTGCATTTGCATATACATATGATATCTGTTATCCTAATTATATCTATTTTCCCAGGTACAGACAGACATACCCCAGAGTTGGGGTGCCCATTAGCAGATCACACAGGCCTCTGCAGCTGTGTTTTGATTAGCGGAAGAGGTTCTTTGGCATCGGAGAACTGAAATCACCTTTTAGGGTATGACAAGCTCAGCCAAGCGTCTCGCAAATGAAAATCAGAGGTTTCTCTAAGGAAGGAGTGAGAGCGACCATACAGAATTAAAAGGAGAATAACCTTTAATGGTTTCAGGTGTGAACGCTCAGTGACGCTGAAGGCCTGCCATCCATGAGACAGCACGATGTTCCAGGATCTCTCCAGGCCCACATTCACGCCCATATATGCCTCTGGAAGGAGGGGACAGCCATGGGAGCCCCCCAGGGGGAGCTCAACTCACCATTTTTCCAGGCTGGGTTCCAGCAGGGAAGATGTGAAGGTAAAGGGGCCAAAGATGGCTGGAAGAGGGAGCACAAGAGTATTATGGATCATGATGCATGCCCACCTGCCTTAAATGACTTGCAAACAGTGTGAAAATCCTTATGCAAGTCACTAAAAGCCCCCTTTTATTCCCTATGGCTCAGGGGCTCCTTTTAGAATTCACGCAGGTTTTTTCGTGATTGCATGCTCTATTGTGGACTTGCATGCCCAAGCTCTCTCAACTTCCTTGCGAGGTGTCTCAGTCCATCTGCATTGCTAGAAAGGAATTTCTGAAGCTGGGTAATTTATAAAGAAAAGGTTTATTTGGCTCATGGTTCTGCAGGCTGTACAAGAAACATGGCACTAGCATCTGCTCCTGGTAAGGCCTCAGGAAGCTTCCACTCATGGCAGAAGGGGAAGGGGAGCTGGCACCACATGTGAGAGAGGAAGGGTGCCAGGCTCTTTTAAACAATCAGCTCTCACATGAACTAACAGAGTGAGAACTCACGCATTATGGTACCAAACCATGATGGATCTGCCCACAAGACCCAAACACCTCCCACGAGGACCCACTTCCAACACTGGGGATCACATTTCAGCATGAGATTTGGAGGGACAAACCCCCAACCCATATCAGGAAGGTTGTGCCTCTGCGCTGTGAATGTGGTCTATGGGTCAATACTTTAGGTGTTAAGTTGGTGAATTCTTCGTAATACATGGCATTTTCATAAGCTCTATCCTATGTGATCCTTGATAAGTCGACAAGGGAGCCTGAGCAGGTTTTGTGACCCCTGCTGTACTGGGCCTAAAGGCACTTAGTAAGTTACCCAAGGCCAAAAACAGTCAGGCTGCAGTTGAACCCTCCCTTGCACCCAGGTGGTACATTTCTCTGATTTAAACATTGCACACAGGGAATGGTGGAGGACTAGAGAGGAGCATCCAGGAGAGGGAATTCTCAATATTTCTTTCCTTCTTCTGGAGGGAAGAAAAACCCTCCAGTGGCAGGGTTTCTCACTGGAGGGAGGAAAGGCCATGTCACTAGGAGGGGTCACCAAGGATTTGTGGATTCAAAACACTCATCAGGGGAGTATTCTGGGTTGAGAATTATTCATTCATTTTTTTCCTTTGACAAATATAGTCACGTTATGCATCACTTAATGATGGAGATACGTTCTGAGAAATGCATCATAGAGTATACTTACCCAAACTTAGATGGTACAGCCTACTACCCAGCCAGGATTTGTAGTGTACCTAATGTTCTTAGGCTACAAACCTATACAGCAAGTTACTGTGCTGAATACTGTAGGCAATTGTAACACAATGGTAAATACTTATGTATCTAAACAAACCTAATGGGAAAAAGTACAGTAAAAATATGGAACTATAATCATATGGGACCTGTGTCATATATGTGGTTCGTCATTAGGTGGTGTGTGACTGTATTTACTGAGGACCTACTACATGCCATGCATTGTTCTATGCAAATGAGATTCAACTGGAGGCAGACAATGATCAATTGTGCTAAGGGCTATGATGAAAATAAAATATACCAGCTGAGGCCAATTTAGCCAGGGCAGTCTCTCTGAAGAAAAGCATCTGAGCTAAGACTCTTCACTGAGCAAGAGCCATCCACCCAAGAGCCGGGAGAAGAGGTCTCCAGGCAGGGCTGCGCTGCAGGCAGAGGTTCAGCAGCAGAAAGGGCTGGAGGCTTAAGAACCAGAAAAGCAGTGGGTCTGGCTGAAGCTGGCTAGAGCAAGGTTACGAAGGGCAGATGGTCTGAGATGAGTTTGGAGAGGGAGGCTGGAAAAAAACAGGGCAGGACTTCAGAGGTTTTTTAGGTAGCCTTTAAGCTAACCCCAAATGTAGTGGCTTATAATCAATAGTTTGGTTTTTTAATTAAATAGATTAGAATAATAGTCTATACTGTAATATGTAGTAGTTCTCCAACCTTAGCATGTATCAGAATCACTTGGAAGGCTTAGTAAATCTCACAGAATGACTGATGCAGCTTACCTGAGATTGAGCCCAAGAATCTGAATTTCTATTTTTTTTTTTTTTTTTTTTTGAGACAGAGTCTCCCTCTATCGCCCATGACCTCGGCTCGCTGCAACCTCTGCCTCCCAGGTTCAAGCGATCCTCCTGCTTCAGCCTCCCAAGTAGCTGGGATTACAGGCACCTGCCACCACACCCAGCCAATTTTTTTGTATTTTTAGTAGAGACGGGGTTTCGTCATGTTGGCCAGGATGCTCTCGAACTCCTGACCTCAGGTGATCCACCCACCTCGGCCTTCCAAAGTGCTGGGATTACAGGCGTGAGCCATGGCGCCCAGCCAAGAATCTGCATTTCTAATAAGTTCTCAGGTGATATTGAGGCTGCTGGTCCCAGACCATTTTGAGAACCACTATATTAAGAATGCATCACATATATTACAGTCAAGTTTTGTTTCTTTGAAACTCTTGTTCCAATAATATATCTGTTCACGTGTACTGGATCCTGATGGAAAAGGTTGTTTGTTGTTGTTGTTGTTGTTGTTGCTGTTTTTGAGATGGAGTCTCGCTCGGTCGCCCAGGCTGGAGTGCAGTGGCATGATCTCAGCTCATTGCAAGCTCCGCCTCCAGGGTTCACACCCTTCTCCTGCCTCAGCCTCCTGAGTAGCTGGTGGACTACAGGCGCCGGCCACTACACCTAACTAATGTTTTGTATTTTTAGTAGAGACGGGATTTCACCATGTTAGCCGAGATGGTCTCGATCTCCTGACCTCCTGATCCACCTGCCTGGGCCTCCCAAAGTGCTGGGATTACAAGCGTGAGCCACCACACCTGGCCGGAAAAGGTATTTTTTAAGGATGGGTTCAAAAAAGTTTGAAAGCCCTGGATTTAATAACACAGGATCTTTCTTTAGAAGAGAAATTATCCTTTCTTTTTTTGTTTAGCTCTTGTTGCCCAGGCTGGAGTGCAATGGCATGATCTTGACTCACCACAATCTCCGCCTCCCAGGTTCAAGTGATTCTCCTGCCTCAGCCTCCCGAGTAGCTGTTTCTACAGGCATGCACCACCACGCCTGGCTAATTTTGTATTTTTAGTAGAGATGGGGTTTCTCCTTGTTGGTCAGGCTGGTCTCAATCTCCTGACCTCAAGTGATCCACCTGCCTTGGCCTCCCAGAAGTGTTGGGATTACAGGCGTGAGCCACTGCGCCCAGCCGAGAAATCATTCTTGAATGCTGTAATTGACTGCTGAGAATCTTGTGACTTCCATAAACATAAATAAAATAGTAAATATATGAATGGCCCAGGTATGGTGGTTCATGCCTAAATCAGCACTTGGGGAGGCTGAAGCAGGAAGATCACTCGAGGCCCAGAGTTCAAGACCAGCCTGGGAAACACAGCAAGACCCCATCTTTACAGAAAAAATAATTTTAAATTACTTGGTAGTGGTGTCCGGCACCTGTAGTCCCAAATACTTGGGAGACTGAGGAGGCAAGATTGGTTGAGCCCAGGAACTCAAGGCTACAGTGAGTTATGATCACAGCACTGCACTCCAGCTTGGGCAGCGGGCTGTCTCTAAATGCATATATATGATAATAGATTAAAGAATATCTAGCTGGAATACAAAACAAGTTTCTCCTGTTGATGGCCTCACCTCAGCCTTAATTTATTGTCCTACTGAATCTCCAAAAACATTGGATTGCATTTTGGCATAGAGCCCAGGATCCCACTCCAAGCTGCCTGCCTCCCTATTCAGTGCTAGGGAGCACTCCAGCCACTCTGACAATGCTTTCAGGTCCTGGTTGCATCTCCACGGTGCTGGCATCCTCCAGAGGACTCAGCCGCATTCAGTCCTTAAGATGCAAGCCCACGCACCTGGTTTGCCACACATACCTGTTGACAGTTTATGTGACAGTTTCCTCTGCAGGTTAGCCCTGCTTCTCCTGTGAGCTGCACTGGTGCCAGATCCCCATGGGAAATTAGGGATAAATCCCAGCTTCTCCTTTCCTGGCCAGTTCTGACCTCAATTATAAAAAAAGTGTTAGATCCCCATTTGGTAACAAACCATCCTGGTGGGGAAGTTGAGGGCTTATTTCTGGAATCCTAATAGAAAGGCAGTAGCTTCTGTAATCTACAGTAACTCAGGAGTCTAGAAACGTGCATGCATTCATTCAGTAAATCTATCAAGTACCTACTGTGCGCAAGGCACTAGCAAGGTGCTATGACTATCCCGGGAGTGAACAGAACACGCCCTCCTGCTGCTCATAGTGGGTGCACTTTCTGCCTCCTTCCCCAACTTGCTAGGTGACTTAGGCCAACCACTGCCCTTCTTAGACACTTGGCATGACCAGTAGGGCACAGAAAGGAGCATGAAACGTTAGCACTGCAAAGTACCACAAGAGTGACTGAATCCTATCTCCTCGTTTTATGAATGGAAACTGGTGAAGGAAAGGGACTTGCTCAGGATCACATGGTGTGTTGCTGGCAGCACTGTGCGGAAGGCTGGCTGAAACCTCAGAGGCTGCCTCCCATGGAGCCTCCTTATGCTCCTCCCCATGGCCCCTTCCAATCCCCTCCTTCTCGCCTATTATGAAGACGGAAAATTCTGTCTAGTTGGAAATACATGGAACTCCAGAAAGATATAGTGGACATCAGGTAGTTGCTGTTTTTTTTTTTTTTTTTTGGAACAATTCAGGTTTAATTGCTGTGACCTAGATGGTGTTCTAGAGAGAATATGGGTTGTCAGAGCCCAGGTCAGGGACAGAAGCAGCAAGAGGCTCTGAACCCATCCGGGCAGAACTGACCCCCACCACTGAGGTAGGAGGTGGGACTCAATACCAGAGATGGGGCTCAGACACTGGACCAAATTGAGGACTAGCTAAAATAGGAACTAGGCAGAAGCAGCTTTCCATAAGACATGCCCACCAGTGTGCCACATCAGTTTACCTTTGCGTGGCAACACCCAGGAGTTATCACTCCTCTCCATAGAAATGACCTGATGGTGCAGAAGTTACTACCCTTTTCCTAGAAATGTCTGCAAAAAAACACCTCTTAATCTGCATGCAATTAAAAGTAGATATAACTATGACTGCACACCTGCCCTGAGCTGCTGCTCTCAGCATACTGCCTATGGGGTAGCCCTGCTCTGCAGGAGCAGTCACAGAGCTGCATCACTGTCAGAACTGCAACACTGACACTTCAGTAAAGCTGTTTTCTTCTACCTTACCACCATCTCACCCTTGAATTCTTTCCTGGGCAAAGCCAAGAACCCTCTCAGGCTAAGCCCCAATTTGGGGCTTGCCTTTCATGCATCACCCTTCCTCTTCCCATCTACTGCATTTCTGCAGACCACTCATGCACAGCTCAGTGGGTGTTACATATGTGATACTTGCCCCAGTCCACCAGTTGGAAAGAACCAACCTCTCCTCCTCAAAACCACCAGCTTGTGTCTCTCTTTGGCACTTCTCTCATTCTGCCTTGCATGGGGAAGAATTTATTCAATCACTCACCTGACATACCTGTGCAGTGTCAGGAAAATAACTAAGTTCTGGAGCATCAAGGAGACCCAGACACAGCTCCCCACCCTCAAGAAGTCCACTCACTGGACAGGCCCAGTGGCTCATGCCTATAATCCCAGCACTTTGTGAGGCCGAGGTGGGTAGATCACTTGAGGTCAGGAGTTCGAGACCAGCCTGGCCAACATGGTGAAACACCATCTCTACTAAAAATACAAAAATTAGCTGGGTGTGGTGGCATGTGCCTATACTCCCAGCTACTCGGGAGGCTGAGGCACGAGAATCACTTGAACCCAGGAGGCGGAAGTTGCAGTGAGCTAAGATCATGCCACTGCACTCCAGCCTGGGTGACAGAGTGAGATTCCATCTAAAAAAAAAAAAAAAAAAAAAATCCACCCATAGACAGCTGTCACCATATGCAGTGAGTGTGGCAGCAGAGGACCTCTGGAAGCCCAGTGAAGGCCCTGAGTTGAGCACACATCTCTCTCCCCAGCCAGCCTTTGGTCTTCATAAGGGCATGGACTATGCCATGCCCATTCGCCCAGCTCTGTTCATCACCACCTTCTGAAAGATCCAGCAGCTTCCTCAGGGAATCCTCCAGAAGAAGTGGTGAGAAGACAGAGCTCTCTAGTTGCCTTGGAAAACTGCAGGCACAGCCAAGTCTACAGAATCACAAGGGGGAATTCCCTTCTTTTTCTCCTGCCACCTGCTCCCCTCAATGGCACTAGATGATTATGATGCAGCCTATGGGACTGTCCTCCCAGGACTCCTTTTCCAGGAATTGTCCCATCACTCCCCATCTCCCATCTTCTACATGGTCATTAAGGGAATCACCCTGCAAGTCCAACCTGACTCCTGACCACAGCCTCAGGGGTTGGCACCTGTCACTTTGAGCCAAAAAGAGATCTTTCAGGAATCCTTGAAATTAAAATAAAAGAGAGCGCCCAGTATCTTCGAGCAAGGCGTGAAGTGTTCTTGGTAGCCACATTTCCTTCCATGAGGGTGTCAGAAATGGAAGAAGCTAGTGTGCAAGTGGATAGGATGAGCAGATGCCCAGCGGGAAGCAGAAAAAAAGATCACTTGTCCTGATCCCATTTGAACCCCTCATTCCATTAGGTCCTGTTGCATCTTTTCTGGCATACTCCAGAAAAGTCTTCCTCTTTAGTCTCCCTCTTCCATAAACTGGCTCAACTTGAGTTTCTGTTACTTGCAACCCATGGCCTCCAAATGCTGCAATACTGCTCTGGGAAGTCGCTATGCTTACAAAGTATCACACCTTTGGGGGAGTTTCTTCTCTATCCAACCCTTGCCCCTACCTCAAACCGAGAGTCACCCATAGATGGTGCCATCATTATATTAGAAGGAAGCCAAGTCACAAACTATGTTTAAAAACATCAAAAAATAACATGAGCCTCTAATGATAACGGAAGGTGGTTAGCCAAGCTCCAGAGCAAGGTGTCTGTAACAGATGTCTTTTGGCCATAGATCAGTGAGATGTTAAAGTCCAGGCTAGGAAGAACAATGAAGAAATAATTTATGTTCATTCTGTTTATACTACTGCTATGTAGTAAAGCATTTACTAGCTAGAGAAAGAGTTAAACTTGACCACAGGTATCAGTATGGTAAATATATTGACTGGCCTGGGTCCTTGTTCTATATAAAAGAGGAGTTAAACATATACATTGTTATTCCTCGTAGTGGACCATGGTCAACTCCCCAACAGCTAAACCACCCTGTCACCTTGCAAAGGCCATGTAGTTTGGGGTTTGAATCCAGCTCCTGTGGTAGGTCTGAGGTTAATCACTCTCAGCAAGTGGTTTAGTAGTGGACGTGTGATCCAATTCCAGCCAATAAGACTTAAAGAGAGGTTTGCCAGAGGCTTCTGAGAAAGGTATTTCATGCACTTAAGAGAGAGAGAGAGAGTATGAAAGTCCACTCTCACTTCCCCCAACATGGTGTGAACAGGGAAGCAAAGAGCTCTGATGCCTGTGGCTGCCACCCTGAAGCCGTGAGGGGACCCAGCCTTCAGAAGAAGCAGCTACAAGTCCCTGATGTCATGATGAAGGCCCTGGATTAATTCTGAGTGTGGGAGCAAATAAATGTCCATGCTGTTAAGTCCGTTTGAGTAGTGTATCCTATTACTGCCAGCTGAACTCATCCTAACCAATGCATTCTCTAATTAAAGGAAGAGCAGTGGCCAGGTGCAGGAGCTCATGCCTATAATCTCAGCACTTTGGGGGACCAAGGCGGGAGTGGATCACCTGAGCCCAGGAGTTCAAGTCTGCAGTGAGCTATGCTCATGCCACTGCACTCCAGCCTGGGCAATAGAGCAAGACTCTGTCTGTGGGAAAAAAAAAAAAAAAAAAAAAAGAGCAACAATTTTGAGTGAAAATCTCAGCTCTGCCACTTGCTGCTGGTATGAAATTGAGCAATTTACCCAACACTTCTGAGCATCAGTGTATTAATCGGTAAATAGGGACATTAATGTTACTGTGGTGTTGATTGGTCAATTTGGACTATCTGGAATCCAGTCCCCCACCTTCAAAACTTTTTGGGGAGCTCCCCCAATGATATATATTCTTGGAGAAAGATAGAGCCTGCTACGTTCTCTTGTTGTTTAACAGACAAGATCTCTTTTTCCTGCCTTGGCCCAGCCAAATGGCAGGTCTTGAAGTAAGCTCAGCAAATCCCAATTGAGGGACTCCAGGCCGTGGAGACGACTGGAAATTTTGTTGATTGTAGTAACAGAGGTTTCACATGGAACAGCCTTCCTGATTCTCTGGGGTTCCATGAATCCCCCTTCCTTTTCGCAACCTTGTGCTCCAGCTTCTGACAACCTCCTTCCAATAAACTCTCTCATTTTGGGAAAGCAAGTCAGCTTCTGTTGCTTGCAGCCAAGAATGCTGGCAGATGAAAGGGTCTTCTTTATAAGGCTGTGGCGAAGCTTCACTGAAATCACTCTTGTAAAGCCGGGCTCCATACACGTTAGCTATTGAGATGAGTACAGATTCAGATGGCCCCCACGAAGGGATGATCTGAGTTCAACACAAGGTTTTGATTGACCAAAAAGGGTACACAGTATCCCAGTTGCTGAATTGGCAAACTTCCCCTCTACACTTAACTTTGGCTGCTTGGAGTCTGCTTGCCACATTCACCACAAATTGGCAACATGTGATGAACACAACGGCATGGAGGCACAGACCCTCCAAAAGCCAAATCCAAACAAACAAAAATGTTGAGTGGCAATGCTGGCAGCAAGTTCTCCTTCTTAACCACGGTGTGCTAGTCCTGATGTTAAAATCACTTTACAGTCTCTGGACACACAGCCAATGGGCAGCACGAGGGAGTCAGGGCACTGAGGGAACAGGGGCTTGAGGGCAGAGATCCGAGACCAGCTCCAGTGGACAAGTGACTGTCCCAGGGACATGTCCTACAACTGCTCTACCTGGCTGTCTGCACCATCAAGCATGTTTCGAAGTGGTTGAACCTGTTCCTTAACTGACAGAGGAACGAGTCAGATGACTGAGGCACGTGGCTGTACTTTGTAAGTTGATACATTCCAGACACCAGGGATCATTGCCATCAACCTCACTACCACCATCATCATCAACAGCATGTCTTTCTCCTCTCTAACGTTTATTGAGCTATTATTATGCTCCAGGGACAGGTTTAATATTTTGTAAACACGAGTTCATGGAATCCTTGCAAGAACATTAGGAGGTCAGGTACTATTCTGTTCATTAATAAACTGATGCAGAGAGTACTTGAATGACCTGCCCAAGGTCACATGGCTAGCAGGTAATAGAGCCATGACTCACCCCCAGGTTTGGCAGGGTCCTTAGCCATGCAGCCATAACTCAGCAATATTGTTCCAGAGATGCCCTTCCTTCCAAACACACACTTACACATTCGGACACTAATTTCAGCCTGCCCTATGCTCAACAGACTTTTCTCTGCCATTTTAACAGCCACGCAACAGAACTTTTGCTAAAGTGCCTTTGTGTTTTTATTTGGAAGATGGGTTTTATGCCCTGGTGGGGGCTAGTGGTGAATCTTGTCTCTTCTACATTATAAACTCTTATGAACATGCCATAAAAATGTCCCCTGGGTGCTTATGGCAATATATGAATCATGGCCATTTAATCTCATATGTACAGTCAGAGGATTGGGTCCACACTTATTTTCTACGAGTTTGGCCTATAGGCTTTAGGCTTGTAAATCTTCCCTCATACACCAATGCTGGGGCACCAAGAAAAACAATTATTTACGAATGGGATATTCAGGTGTTCTGCTCCAGATTAATTGCTTTCAATCCTATTTAACAGACATCTAATGCGCCAATGGTAGAAAAATGAATCACCGCCACCACTTCAATGAGAAAGAAACATCAGAAAAGGCATGCATCTTTCTGAGAGGTCACTGTGAGCTGGGCTTGTGTCTGTGGGGACCAGTATGGTGAGGATCTGCGGTTCTGGAGGGAGGGCAGCTGTGAGGATGACCAAGCACAAGCTCACCCCAGGGAGCCCACACCACCACCCTCCCCAGCCAGCAGTGCCTGACTTTTTTACTACTCTTCCTTTGTTCCAGGGAAGAGGAAGCACAGATCAATAGGATGCTTGACAGAGGTGCCTGCGAGCACGACCATTCCTCAGGCCAGACACTGATGGCACCTATCACTAGCAATAAAAGGCTGCTGGAGACAGAATTGAGGCTCCTCCCTTTGTGGGCCATCTACCCCTCTCTGACAAGCATCTCCTGCATGAGCTCGCAGCAAAAGAACCATTTCCAGGAGGCAACGTGCTCCCTGCCTGCCATCTGCACTCCACTTCCCAACAGACATTTCCTTATGTTGTTCAAAAGATTTTCCCAGCCAGGCAAGGTGGCTCATGTCTGTAATCAGAACACTTTGGGAGGCCAAGGTGGGTGGATCACTTGAGATCAGGAGTTCGAGACCAGCCTGGCCAACATGGTGAAACCCCATCTCTACTAAAAATACAAAAATTAGCCAGGTGTGGTGGCGGTCCCTCTGATTCCAGCTACTCAGGAGGCAGAGACAGGAGAATTCTTGAACCTGGGAAGCGGAGGTTGCAGTGAGCTGAGATTGCACCACTGCACTCCAGCCTGGGCGACAGAGCAAGACTCCATCTCAAAAAAAAAAAAAAAAAAAAAAAAAAACCACCTTTTTCCCAGGCTCACCAGTACTAGCCAGGCCACCTGTAAGGATCATGGCATTTTATTCCTGTGCATTGTGTGGAATGGGGAATGCTGCTGGAGGTTTTGTAGCAGCTCCTGGCTCTCAGGAAGGTGGTGCAAAAACCCATGTGCTGTCAAGATCCATTCCATATTAAATTCCTAGAGGGAGGCCATACCTCATCAGTCCTTCTTTATTTTTTGGAGAGGAAAAGGCATTATTTTGCCAAACTAGTTCCTTACAATGCTAATTTTTTTTTAGTCCCTTTTGCTGTGTTTGGAAAAAACAAAAACTAGTGTGGATGTTACAGCCAAGGTGGGCCTAAGAGTTCTGCCTCCTTGTTTGGGCTGGCATCCCTTGCTGGTCTTGGTTAGGGAGGGTAGATAGCGACCAAAGAACTGTGGTCTAGTTCTGAAATTGATGACACTAGCATATACCCACTGAGGCTCCTTTCCCCAACCCTCCATTCACATCTTAAATGGGAATATGAAATTGTCCCTCTCATGTCCCTACTGTAAAAGTTGGGGGTGGGGGGTATAGGGTGAGGGGACAGTGAGGAAGCCTCTGCAGGCCCCTAGTTTAAACTTGTACCACTAAGAGACTCTAGGCTTTAAAAATTAAGACATCATAACACATGTTCACTCCAAAGTCAGTTTAGCAAGCTTATAGAATATTCCACGGTAGAATTGGGGAAGTAATCTCTATAGGAAGAACCATCTAAGCCAGGGTTTCTCACTCTCGGCACTGTTAACATTTGTGGCCTAATTCTTTGCTTTGGAGGGGGGCTGTCCTGTGCAGTGTAGGGTGTTCAGCAGCCTCCCTGGTCTCCACCCACTAGGTGCCAGTAGCACCCCTCAGTCATGACAACCCAAAATGTCTCCACATATTGCGAAATATCCCTGGGGATGGAAGTTGCTCCCATCTGAAAACCATTGCTCCCAGCAAAGGTGTGGAGGTGGGAACAAGCCTGGTATATCCAGGATCCAGAGATAAACAAACATGGCACAATTATTACCCATGTCATTGTGTTCCTGAGAATACTAAATGAGATGTGAAAGGACTTCATAAAATAATCATCATCACCATCATCATCCTCATCACAGCAGCTACTGTTTCTTGAGTGCCTATCACATACCAACCATATGCCTGGTACTGGACACCCACCATCTCTAACAAGTATTCATGGCAATTAATGCTGGTGCCACGGGCTGGTGACTCACAGTAACAGACAGCCACAGCCATCATGTTCACCAAATATGGCAAACAAGAAGTAGCATGGCCAGGCTGCCCTCACTGCTGCAGGGGAAGCAGAGAGTGTGCTCTTTCTTCGCTGACAGTCCTGTGTTGTCAGACTGGGGATGTTTCTTGACACAGGATGGGCTGGAGAACTGAGTCATGCTCCTACTGGAAAATCACTAGTCAAGGTGACCCCTGCCCTATCCCACTCAACCACACATGACTTGTGGACTCACTGGCCACTCATTTATACCCTCACTACACAAAGAGTGGTCCGTGATCCACAGCCACAGCAGCACCCCAGAGCTCATTAAGGAATTCAGAATCTCGGGCCCCACCCTTGACCTTGCAATTCAGAATCTTCATTCTAACAAGTTCTCCAGGTTATCTGTGAATGCGTTAAAGTCTGAGATACTGCTCTGTGGTAAGAATCCAAGGCTGCTAGCATCTGTCAGCATGTTAAAGTGTGCACAGATGGACCGTAGCATCCCTTCACTCTCTGGATTCACCCATTTGATAAATATTTCTCGAATGCCTACCACATGTCCTGCCCATGTGGGGCTGACAATCTGGTGGCCTCTGGCCACCACCCCCGCCCAGCTGGTGACTACCCAGATAAAGTCACTCAGTTTACAACATAGGAGGAAAGTGAAGCTCTACCAGATTAAGAAACTTGGGCAAAATCCCGCTGCTAACAAACAGAATAAGAGTTTTAACTCAGGCATTCTTTTCCCAAATCCTGCCCCTTTCTCCTATATTCATACTACTTTTCAACCATACTCATTGGGGTAAAAAGAAGACACAGAGGTTTCTGCATATCCTAACTACTGAATCATACTAAAAGCAGGATTGCAGGATAGGGGTCACACAGACTGGCGACTGGCATCAGTCATGAACTCATCCAGAATCAGAGGTTCAAAGACAGTTTCATTCACTGGGGTGGAGTTAGCTTTGCTCTAAGCTCTCCATCAGTTTCATCAGTTCTAAATCAAAGCCATTTAAAGACCACCCATTAAAAAAAATACAAAGCAACTGCAGCTCCTGAGATTTTAATGAGTCTGTACCCTCATACTGTATCTTCCTAACATCTTAAACCAAAACAGGGACCCAGATCAGGTCACTGCTGGGAACTCCAAAGTCCTGCCCCAAATCCTTCTGCACCTGGGCTTCCTAAAACTTGAAGCCTTTTTTTGTTATCATGTAGTTTTTGTTTTCTTGTAAAAATGTCATGAGACCTGGTTTTAGGCATCAAGCAACTCCAAGGCTTCATGACTTCAAGGAAATTGCTCATGAGTCTCAGTTTTCTCCTCTGTAAAATGGGGAAAACAGAAACACTTGACAGAGTTCTTGGAGGAATATGTTGAGATAATGGGTGTACTGTGCTCAGCTGGAGTCCTGGAAAGTGTGCAATAAAAGGCCAATACCTTCTCCCTCCCTTTTCTTCTGAAAACATCCCAGGGGTCTGCTGAGGGCAGATGGCACCTGATGAGTCTCCCTAGCAACTCTCTGACACATGCAGCTGAGCTGAGCTGGGAGTGTGAAGGAGGCAGAGCCCCATTCAAATGCACCACCACACATGGCTACTTTTTTATTTTTATTTTTTTGTACAGACTCAATCTCACTATGTTGCCCAGGCTGGTCTTGAACACTTGGCCTCAAGCAATCCTCCCACCTTGCCCTCCCAAAGTGCTGGGATTGCCAGCGAGAGCCAATTCATCCAGCCTCTCAGTGTTTAAATTAACCAGTTTCTGTTGCTGAAGCTAAGAACCCTGACAGAAGCAAACCTCAGTTTAATTCCTGGTCTTAAATGTAACTTGTAGAAATAAATAAATGTGTACACTTAGAAAATCCCCACCACTGACCTAACTCCACTATGTCTGCAGAAGTACTTCTGAAAATGAAGCCCTTGGAACACACCCATTGGAGTCAACTATGGTGTTACTAGGGTATTGATGGTGTTACTAGGGTATTGATGAAAATGCAGATTCCTGGTTTAGACTCTTGGAGGTTGCAGTTCAGAAACATGCTTTTTTTTTTTTTCCCCAAGTTCTCCCTACCCATCTTTCTAATTGTTGTGCTCACTAAAATGTAAAACCCACTGGTCTCTGGTGCTTCCTAACCTTTTCTACATAGACAAGTATTAACATCTGTGTGGCTCACTGTGATGAAAGCTAGAAGCTCCTGTGACCCAAGGCAACTGACTCTGGGGTACTCTGGCTGTTCCAGGTCATACCCAGCCACCCTGAGCACTAAGGAGAAACATTATCTAACTACCCACCTGGTGGGTACAATGGCTGTGAGATTCTGGACTATTTCAGAGCCACCCAAACTCTGGTCCATGGACCAGTGTGATCCATGAGTTTGTAATCCATCTGCAACACCATAACTACAGAAACTGAAAGTAAGCATTGAGAACTTACTTTGGCATTTTGCCAGAATAATTTCTTGGTTGCTAAATCCATCATACAATTTTGGACTAATGTTTTCTGTGACCCTGTTTTCTATTTCACTTTTTTTCAAGTAATATTTTTCTAATGTATTCCCCAAAACATTGGTCCACAATACATTTGGAAAAAAAAGAAAACCAATTAGTCCTTCACCACAACCAATCCATAGCATACCAAAAGAATCATCCAATGGTGAGTTATGTCAGTTTGGGGGTTCTGAGTCATGTTGGTCCAGCTTCAGACCTTGAATTCCCCCGGATATGTCTGCCACTGGGGGCTGTGGGCTTCACTCTCACCACAGACAGGGCATCTAATTGTGAGACTAGATTAGTACCTGACAGCCAAAGGTCTTTTTGCCTCCAGGCAGAATAACAGAATAAGTTACTACTACTCAGAAACACAAGGAAAACTTTATGCTGTCTCCAGAGTCAATGTAGGTGGCTCAGTGCCAGCCCCATCCTGTCCCCACCCTAGCTTTGTTCCCAGATCAAATGCAACCAGGCCCCAGAGAACTTTTAGCGTTCAAACGCTGAAATATGACAGTGGCAATTTTCCTTTTCCCTTTAAATTCTTTATGTACAACGACCATTTCCAAACAGTTTCGGAAATGAGAAACTTAACTTTTCAATTTTATCAAGATATTGTGGAAATACATATATGTCAAATGTACAATTTGATCAGTTCCTCTGCCCCCTGGACTCAAGCAATCCTCCCACCTCAGCCTCCCAAGTAGCTGGGACTAAAGGGGCACACTACCCTTCTTGGCTAATTTTTAAATTTTTGGCAGAGATAGGGTCTCTATGTTGCCCAGGCTGGTCTCGAACTCCTGGGCTCAAGCGATCTGCCTGCCTCGGCTTCCCAAAGTGCTGGGATTATAGGCATGAGCCACCATGCCAGGCTTGATCAGTTTTGAAATAGGTATATAACTATAAAACCATGAATACAATCAAGATAACAAACATTTCTATCTCCCTGCAGAATTTCCCTGTGCCCCTTGACAATCTCTCCCTCCCTCCCCTTCCACTCCAGGCAACCGTGAAACCACTAATTTGATTTCTGCCCCTATGGATTCATTTGCATTTTCTAGGAATTTTACATAAATGGAATTACACTGTGTGTACTCTTTTGCTACTGGCTTCTGTTACTAAGTATAATACTTTTGAGATTTATCTACATCATTGCAAGTATCAGTACTTCATTCCTTTTATACTGCTGAGTAGTACTCCACTGAATGAAACTATTTTCTATGCAATTGCAAAAACCAGTTATGAAAAAGGAAATTTAACTTTTTTAATCCTCCTGAAAGTATAATAACAAGGAAAAAGGAAAATAAAAACGGATCCCACTTCTCTGACCTCATTCCCACCTCAGGATCTTTGCACTTGCCCTGTTCTTGGCCTGGAATGTTTCCCAAATCTTGACATAGTTCATACCTTCTCATCATTCACATCTCAATGCTCCAGTCACTTCCTCAGAGGTCTTCCAAGATCACCATTATATCCTAGATGCCTATAATATTGACTGCTATATAGTAGGTGCTCATTAAATATTAGTTAAGTGAAAGTATAAGAGAATAAATGAATGAATGTATGAAAAGGTGAAAGAGCACTATGGATTGAACTATAGTTTTAAAAGTTATAAAACAGGTTTTTTTTGCAAAATCTCAGAACTCCCTAATAGAGTAAAGAAATCTGGAAGGCCACCCACTAACACGGGCTTGCTCATGGATTGGCGCAAGGGCCTGGACCAAACCCAGCAGCTGTGACACGAAAATCTATTTAACATGATGGTGAGCAAGTCAGCCTTGGTGATCCCCACCACACTGGGTGGCTCCGGTGCTCCTACAAATCATCTGAAATGCTAAATCATGTTTAAATCCCTCTGATTGTGACCACTAGGGACCCTGAAGGACACTCACATGTAATTTACATACTGCCAAGCTCCTAAGAGCCTCTAAATAAAGCCCCCGAGGGCTCCCAAGCACTATTTTTGAGGAGAAGGACATGCAGCGACAGATTACATCAAGTCTGCTACCCCAACACCAGGAAGAAAAGAAACCTCACCCTCCAGTTGCTGGGACATCTGCGAATGTCTTAAACTACATTCGCTGTCAGATGCTTCCCAGGGAAGCCGTGATTACATTGAAAACCATACACAGATGCTATTGTCTCTCTCATTTTATACAACTCCGCTGCTAACAGGTTTTTTTGCTCTGATTTTCATTCCTTTTCCAGATTCTAACCATAAAAAGTGTTTTAATCTGAAAGCACAAGGGAGGGGGTTTCACAAGGGCACTGTGCCTTCTGCCTGCAAATGTTAAATTACATTTGGTCACAACATGGTTATCATGCCAATAATGAGTTGGTCCATGCAGCAGCTATTGCAGGGTCTGAATGCGGATCCAGGAGACACACACCTTTAAGGGCAGGACAGGCTGATGGGAGGAGTTTCCATTCCAACTCTTAGATTTGGCTGCAGATTGCTCTGTTGTAATAAACATGACTAATTTTTACAATCTGACAAAATGGGAAGTAAAATTGCCAGAAAAGTGAGGCCTATGAGACCGTAAGTGGTTTAAACCTTACAGGTCCCCACTCCCCCCCAAAAAACGGCACCTGTTTTGTTTTGTTTTGTTTTTTCTTTTTCTGCACAATTCGGAAAACTACACAATTTTTTGTTTTAAGTGAACCAAATAAAACAACCAAGTGAATACACGCTGGCACCTGAGCAAAAGGCCACTTACGTGTCCACCGGTGCTTCTAAATCTTCTAGAAGCATGAAGATGGTCTGTCCCCAGCCCAGGAGACCCACAGGCAAAAGGATGCTTTGGCTCATGCACAACTTGCTGTAGTCTCAAATTTCTTTACTAGCTAGAACCACCCATTCAAATCTTAGAAATTACCTGAGATCAAGCAATGCTTTTATTCTTTCCACTACACTGTTCCCTTCACCCCCAACACTGAGCCAGGCAGTAACATGCTCTCAGGAAATAAGGTTTGATTAGTTGCTTGTAAGCAAGGAAAAGATATCCCATGCCTAGCACGCTCCTCTGTGACGTGAATGAATAAATGGATGGGTGGATGGGTGAATACAGAATGATATTTTAACCATAGGATATAATTTGATTCTCACAACCACCTTGAGAAGTAATAACAATAATAGTTCACATCTATAATGTGCTGATTATATGCCAGCCACTATTCTAAATTTTTCGCACATATTAACTCTTTTAATCCTCCAGAACTCTATGAAATACAAATGATTATTACCTTCATTTAGCAGACCAAGAAACTGTTGGAGACATATACAGGTCACACTGCTGGTAGGAGGCAAAGCCGAATCCTTGTTAGATGCTCTTAAGCACTATGCTTCTTTTCCCTTGGCTACATTTTATGAAGCAGAAAATGGAGGGTAGCAATCTTAATTATTATTATTATTATTATTATTTTGAGACAGAGTGCCGTGGCGCAATCTCAGCTCACTGCAACCTCTGCCTCCTGGGTCCAAGTGATTCTTCTACCTCAGCTTCCCAAGTAGCTGGGACTATAGGCACGTGCCACCATGCCCAGGCTTTTTGTATTTTTAGTAGACATGGGGTTTCACTGTGTTAGCCAGGATGGTCTTGATCCCCTGACCTCGTGATCTGCCCGCCTTGGCCTCCCAAAGTGGCGATCTTAATTTGAACAAGGCTCCCCAATCCTCAGAGGCAAGCTTAGGGCTGCATTCCCTGGCCAGTGTTAAATGGCAGAGCCAGAATGTGCACCCAAATAACCTGACTGTGAGTCTGCACGCTCAACTCCCAAGTAGCACATGCGGAATCAAGCGAGTCCACAGCAAATATGTGAGATCTGCAGAGGAGAGATTGTCCATGGGGTGGAGATAATAGGAACTGGGTTATTCAGCACTGTTCTCCCAAACTGAAGGTGTTGTGGGGTCCAGGAAAGAAAGAGCAAACAAAAACAAACCTGGAAAATGTGGGCTGCACCCCAGTTCTCTTGAAATCATTTTGCTTTGGTTGGAGAAGGAGGAATGTGCTGGCATCTTCCCTTGTTTAGTTCCCAGGCATCCTTTACAGCATGAGCAAAGTCCACAGCAAGACCTGGGCCCAGTTCTCAGCAAAAGTTACAGATATTACACCCTGAGCAAACTTCTGGGTGAATCTTCTCAAGGATTGGAATTTACTACAAAACATGTCAAAGAGTCTTGGGGAAGTGAGGAAAGCCAGGATGAAAGAGGGGAGGCCAGGACAAAAGGAGAATTTATAAACATGAAGAGGAAGAAAACATTGGAACTAGTTGCTAACATTAGTGTGTGGGTTTGGGATTATGGCTTCAGGGATAATTGCTTCTGTTTTAAGAAGGCATAAGAAAACAGGGAGACACGGGTTTGGGGTTGGGAAATGTTGGTGTCTTAAATGTAAAACTCTATGTCAAACTGGATGTTGAGTTGAAGAGAACAACATTGTTAATGTGGCTGAAGAGACAAAGATAAAAATTGAAAGAAAGAAATTATAGTGCAATAATTAAGAAAGTTTAGTCAATCTGGGAAAAGGGGAAGAGGGAGAAGAGTGGGCTATCCCAGCCACACCCTTTTTTTTACCCCTTCCTTACTGACCACACATATGGAGCTGAAAAGGAAAGAATGTGGGTTTGAACTGAAAAGGTTGCACAGGATTGACGAATTGAAGTTCATTGTGGGGACAGGGTAAAGCTACAAATGTGATTCAAACTGCAGCCCCAAGAAGCACCTCTCTCCATCAGGGAAAAAACAAAAAAAGATCTTTGCTCAAAAGTCAGTAGCAAGAAACCCTGAGAAATATTCCCTATGAAAGTCATAGCTCAGCTGAGACTTGTGGGGTTTGTAAATTATCTATAATGTGAGTGACAGGCAGACCTTGCTCACAGCCAAGTGTCAGTACCCCAGCACAGTTCTGAAATCAGACCTTGCCATTTCATTTCCACCAAACAGAAACCAAAAGGTGCTTTTTCCTGCATGAAAACTGAGGAAGAGAAGCCATTCACCAGCAAGGGTTCACTGCACACAACTTTTTTGTGTAAAAACCAAGATGCACATCTCTGAGAATTTTTTATCTGTTCTTTAACAATGGAAGTTCTGCTGAAAAAGTGGCAGCGTAAATTTTTTTTAAATAAAACTTTGTTGCAAGAGATGTGCTAAGTTAGTTCATCCAGGAATGCCATAAGGAAGTCGTTTGAGGGGATCTCATTTATGAATGAAAGTGAGTTTCCTGGCAGACTACCAGTCTCTTCCAAATGCACACGCTCCGAGAACAGGACTCCACAGATCTCACACCTATTTCCAACAGAAGACACAGGAACTAACCACTATTCGCTGGATCCTAACTAAGGTCCTACTGGAGCGGCAGATGGGAATCTGTGCGTCCTGCTGGGCTTCCTGAACATCCTACTACTAGGTTCTAAGAATTAGCTACACTCTATCACATGGTGATAATTTTTTTTTTCGCGCTCAGAAAACCGCAAAGGGATTTAACCAAAAGGAGGAAAGATTTTCTTTTTATAAATTCGATTAGCCTTTTCCACTTTCTCTACGTCGGGACATTTCCTCTGGGAGGAATTTCATACCCAGAGGCCCCTTGGCGAGGCACTGTTGCATGCGGGGCGCAGTGAATTTAAGTGCAAGACGCTCAGATGTGGACGGAAAGTCAAAATCGCAAGCACTTGCAGTCGCTAGCGAAGTCGGTTTCTTAATACCGGTGTAGGAACGGCCCTCCAAGCGGAGAAAGACGAACTTTGCCGCGGGCAGACAGTACGCGACTCTTGGCTCGGGCGCGCGCGGGTGGTTACCAAGCCCACCCTCCGCTTGCCACCGCTGAATTTCGCGCCCGAGCCGGCGCCAGGGCGCCCGGTCACGGCGCTGCACCCGGCGCCCGTCTGGAGATAGCCCTTGGTGGCGGGCGGCGGGAGTCCCCCCAAAAACCTGCGTTTTGCTGCTGGTATTGAACTGCTGGAGAGCGAGTGCGCCGAGGGCGCACAGTGTAGACTTGGCCAGGGGCGAGGTACCCACCCAAGCCTGCTCCATACCTCGGGTTCGAAGCCGCTCCAGTGTTCTAAGAGAGGTTAGTATTGAGTGACAGCAGTTCAGTAGGAAAGGAGTTTCTGAAACTCCCGGGGAAGCAAAGTCCCGGGGTTTGGAAAAATAACCGAATCTACGGAGAGCTTTCCAAACTTGATCTTTTTTTCTGTCATTTTTTTCCTGCTCTCCCCGCACCCACCCCCAACCCTAACTCCAACCCCAACTCCAACCCCAACCCCAACCCTAGTTAAGAGCCCTAAGGGCTAGAGGGTACAAGCCACCTCAACCCTTCCTCCTTTTCCCTCTGCCCCCGCAAACTTTCAGACAAGGAAAATACAAATAAAGCCCAGGTGGTTAATGCGGGTGCATTCAGGAACACCCCCCCCAACACACACACATGCACACACACACACACACAGCTGGCCACCCGCTCTGTCCCACCCACCTCCGGGCAGGGGAGGGACTGGGAACCTGATCTCCGGGCTCCTGCCCCGAACTTTTCCCCATCAATAATGTTGATACCATCGATGTGCCTCGTCCCCCGCCCCCGGGGCGCCGCTGCCGCCTTTTCGCCGCTTTTTGCCTTGCTTAAGAAAACGAAACCTCCACTACTGCCCTTCTAGCCTCGGCCGGGGGCCAGCGGGGCCTTGAGCTGGGGACTGAGGAAACAGGGGTGCAGGGAGAGCACTTGGAGACGTCCTCCATTTCTGGGGTAGGGTGGCCAAGCACCGTCAACGGAACGGAAAAGAGGGTCTGGGGCCCAGGCAAGGCCTCATCCCAGGCCCCATCCCAGACCCGAGGTCAGATCGGGCCAGAATAAGATACTTTTGAGGGTAGAAGAACCAGGCCTCAGAATGCGCGAGCCTTGACGCCCCCCACGTTGCCCTTCGTAGGACCAGAGGTTGAGCAAAGAAGCCTGGAAACCTCATGGCTGGGACCCCAGCTGTGGCCTGCGGCCTTGGGGCACAGACCTTCGGCCCCGCCAACCCACCAAGGACACTCTAGGACTTGGGAAAACTAAGGGGACGTATTAGTAGGAACGAGCATCAATCCCCCAAGATGGGAGTTTGCAAAACTCGCCAAGCGCCTCCCCCGGGTGCGGTTCCTCTCCGCCAGTGAGGTCGCGACCCCGGCGCAGCTGCCGCCTCACTTCGGGCTATCCCCATTCGCTATTGCGGATCAGCCCCTAAGTACCAGGCCCTCTGGCGGAACCTGCAAGTCCAAACTTCGCTACCCGGATTCCCCAGTAGTCCCCCCCCCCACCCACCCCACCTCCACCCAGAGCTAGGAGGGTGCTACCGCACGTAGAGCGCGCAGGTCTCTGGGGTGAGCAGGGCGCGTGCAGGGACTCCAGCAGTGGCACCTCACTCCCGCTCGCCGCCTACTTTCGACCCGCACAAAAATAAAGATTAACCCCCACTCTGCTTCTGTTTTTATTGATGTAAGTATTTCTTTGCATCGCGGCACGCGGAGCCTCGCCAGCGCCCTGACACTGCGGCGCCCGCACCAGCGAACCACGGAACTTGGGACCGAGACAATGGCCCGTAATTGATGTATTGCCATCAACAATAAAGACCAATTCTCCTCTCCCCGCCATTCCGACCATCCCCCTCCTCCCATCCCCCCCCCCTCCACCTCCCATCTCCTTTCCCGGGGCCACCGAGGGAAAGAAAACAAACAAGAAATTAGCGGGGGACGCCAAGCGCAGAGCGAAACGCCCGCCTCTACGCCGTCGAGGACGCAAAAAAACGAAAAAAGTTATTAAAGTTTGGATCCCCCAATTTATTCGTCTCTGCTTGCCCATTTTTAATTAAGCATCGCGTAGCTGCTTTTTGCATGTTCATTTCGTTTGGTTGTTTGTTGTGGTGTTTTTTTTGGGGGGGGGAATTTTTTTTTTCCTACACTTAATCTTAAATCACACGTAGACCAAGTAACAAACACGTGTGAAGTTATTCCCGGGAGCTTCCTGCTGCGCACGCGGCGCGCACCAGGAGAAAAGCTTTGCGGGACCGCCAGCTCCGCTAGGTTCCTGGCTGCATGCGGTGCCCGGGAGGCCCGGACTTTCAAGAAGCCAAGATTGTTAGAGAAGGATGCGGGCAGCTCCAAACACGGGCACATTCCGGGAAAGGAGTGTGCAAGTGCACACAAACGCCTTCGTGTACCTGGGAGAGTGTGGATTGGTGGGTGTGCGAGGACCCTTGTTTGTGAGATGGAGGCGGGTGCGGGATTTACACGTGCTCCCGTACACGTTCCCCGGGGTCTGGGAGAAGCGAGCCGCTCACACCCCAGGAGTGCGCAGATCCATCTTTGCCGAGGGATCTCTTTAAATATTCAGTGAGAAATAATGGCATTTGAAGCACCACCTATGGAAACATTATTATCTTCATTCTTCAACATCAGCCCCACTGATAGCTTCGTTTGTCTTTTTATCAAAATCTACTGTACCCATCAGGACCTGGCGAGAAAGGGAGAGCGAGGCGGAGAGGGTGTGAATGTGTGTGTTAGGGAGTGAGCGAGGGCAGAAAATAAGAAAGTAAGAGAAAAGGTGGAAAACGGACGAGCAGGGAGAAGTTATACCAATAAAAAAAAATAAAGTCAGCAGATGAAAAACAGAAACATTCATCGGCACACAAACACATTTACACCTTAAAAGAAAAGAAAAGATTTAAGAAGCTAAGAGAAAGGGAAGCGTCCTCTACCGGAGCGCAGTACAGGTCCGGAGTACACGAAGTCGGCTCGGGAGACCGGTGCCCACTTCGCGCGAACCGACCGTGGCACCGGCCAGACTCAAGGGCGCTCGCGAATTGGGGCGTCCTTATGAGCCCTCTCCTTTCCTGATCGTGAGATAGGGCAGGGATTGTGTATCTGCACCCCCCTCCTCCCCCATTACTCAGCCGAAGTTTAGTTTAGTTTAGTCCTTCGGGCGCAAGACTTCGAGAACCTTGGAGCGAGGAGACCCCGAGGCGCGAGGGGAAAGAGCTAGGCTGAGCCGCGTACCGAGTCTCAGGTTCGCGGGCGCCTGAGCCCGGCAGAGGGATCGGGCTCCTGGCTCTGGGCTCTGGGGTGCGGGTAGGGAGGTTGCATCTCAGCCTGGGGGAGATGGTGATAGAGCGAAAAGTTCGGGCGCCGCGCTCGGCAAGTGCCCAAAAAGTGGAGGCGAGCTTCGGCGACGCCAGGCAGCCTCGGACAGAACACCTCCCCACTGCCCTCCCCCCACCTCGCTTTCCGGCTCTGCGCCGCCACCTCGTCCCCGAAGGCTGGGGCGCGGCCCCCTCCCCAGGGCGGGGTGCCCAGGGGTCCCAGGGACTGGCCCAGTCCAGTGCCGGGTCCGCCCGGGCTGTGTCTCCCTAGGCCGGTGCTGGCTGCTGCGCTCAGTGTGAGCGGCAGCCCCTCCCCTCCCCCCGGCCGGAGCTGAACTCGGAGCCCAGGCCGGTCCCCGCTCTCCGCCCGCCCGGGGCTCTGCGGCGCCACCGCTGCCGCCGCCTCCCCGCGGAGTGACGCTCCCTGCAGCCAACCGGGGCAGCCGGGGGGGAGGTCCGGGAGGGGTCCTGGGCGGAGCCGGGCCGCCCCCTTATCCCACGGGCTCGGGGCTGCTTCTCCCGAAAACTTCAGCCCTAATTGTCCTGGGAATGTCCGAGGTAGAGAAAGGGAGCGAGGGAGCAAGCAAGAAGCTGGAGGATCAGTGCCCCTGGCGGGGAGGGGATGGGGTGGCGGGAGAACTGCCCCTCCCCCCCAGCCACAAACCCATCAGGTTCCCAAACCTTTCCTGGATCCTCTTCTCCGCGCCCCCGCGAGCCCGGGATCCAGGGGATGGAGAACTCGGGGCGGAGGAGCGCCGAGCCAGGCGGGAGGGAGGCCGAGCCGTGGGCGGGAGGCGGACCGGCGTGGGGCTGGCTCTTCCCCACTCGCTTATTTTTTTTTTTTAATGGGGGTGGGGGTGGGCTGCTTTCTGGTAGGTCTTAAAGAAACGAAGAAACACTCACGAAACGGGACGCCCTCCCCCCTGATCCCGCCGCGGGACTCCCTCCCCCCGCGGGCCGGCGCGCCTCGCGCCCGAGTTGGGAAGTTCGCAGCGCGCCGGCAGCCCGGGTCCCCAGCCCTCGTCCCCAGCCCTCGCCGCCCGGCCCCACCCCCCACACGGGGCGGCTCAATTCCGGGGAGGGCATGCTAATTTGGGTCGGCCCAGCCCGGGATTGGGGGGGGGGGCGAAGGAGGGAGGGAAGAGGGAGGGGAGAGGGAGAGAGCGGGGGGCGCCTGCCGGGGCGCCGGGCCCGCAGTGGAGAGGAGGCCGGCCCCCGGCGGCCGGGCCGCGGAGTCCCGGGCGGTCGCAAAGAGGGTTAACCCAGTGTCGGGCGGCGCGGCGCGCAGAGCCAGCCCCGCGGCCGGCTTATTGGGCCAGCGCGCGGAGAGACAGGGGTCTGCAGCAAATCACGAACTAATTGATTAAGGCGAGCGGGTTTGAATAGCGCTGGCCCGGTGCCAATCGCCTTTCAAAGAGCCCCTCTATGATTAATCGCAATGCATTATTGATAATCATAATTATAGCAGGACACATGCGCGCTGCGCCCGGGGCCGGGGAGCCGGGGAGGGGGCGGGCGGGCCGGCGGGCGGGGGGAGCCGCCGCCGCCGCCGCCGCTCGATTTCCGTAATTTTGAGAAGATTTTTTTTTAGTAATTTTTTATTCTGCCCCAGCTGATGTTTGAGCCAGCATGTCGCGGAGGAAGCAAGCGAAGCCTCAACATTTCCAATCCGACCCCGAAGTGGCCTCGCTCCCCCGGCGAGATGGTGAGTGCTCCGGCCCGCGCCGTGGACACACACACACGCACTCACACTCACGCACACTCGGACCCACTCACACGCGGCTGGCCCCCGCGCCTCCTACCTCACCGCCGCCGCGGCCCCGATTGCTTCTTCCACTCGGCGTAATTTTTTTTTTTCTTTTTAATTTTCAATGTGCTTTTGCTGGGCTTTCCCCCGCTGCCCCGGGGAAAGCGAGCACATCTCCTGGCAGGATCTTTCCGGAGTTGTTGGGTCCTCCCGGGGGAAGGAGGGCGGGCATGCCGGCCTGGCTTCTCCGTCCCTGCTTTTCCGGGGATCCCAGCCGCGGCCAAGACCCGGGAGCCCCATGAGGCGTGGGTGCGGGTGGAGGTCGTCCCGGCCTGACCGCACGGGGCCCCTAGCGCTCCCGGCGCCGGCCCCGGGGCCCCCGGCCCGGCCTCCGCCGCCCGGCCTTGCTGCCAGCGGGAAGGAAGTTTACTTCGGGCGCTGGGCTGAACTCCGAGCGTGGGGGAGCTCGCTGCGCCCCCCTGCCCCCACGCACACTCCCCCTCGGCCTGCGAGGCAGAACCGGGTGTCTTTGGAGGTTCAGAGCTGCAAGAAGATGGGGACTGGTGTCGGGGCGCCAGCGCCTGACCCGCTGGGGTTGCGGCCGGGGTGGAGAGTGCTGCTGGCCGCCAGTTGTTCCGGAGACGGCGCAAACGGACGGGGAAAGTGTCGGGGTCTGGCTCGCAAAATTTATCTCCGCATCCCTTCCCACAACACTTGCACCCTCTGCCCCCCAAAATCTTTCTGGTCGGTACGCGCCCTCTGCGGATCGTGGTGCTCCCTACTTCCAGGGGGGTCGGGGAAGAAGTCATAGAATAGTTTTTCAGGTTTGCGGGTGGCCAGCCAGAGTGGAATCCCCCCTGAAACAGGGGCACTTGCTTTCTCCGATGGAGGCGACAACTGTGGGTCCCGAAGGGGCTGAACAAGTCCAGAACAAAGTTTGTGTGTGGGGGCTATGGCAGAGAGTGGAAGAGATCCGGGCAGGGAGTTGGGGTACAAAGGGAGGACACCTGGAATCCCTCCTTGCTCCTAAAGGTGTTTCACAGTACCGGCCTCAAAGCTCCCAGGCCTAGCGCCCGAGGCGGTGCAGCGGCGCCCGGACTCGGGTCCCCGGGTCGTCCCGGCACGATGCTGGCCTCTCGGCTGTGGGAGGACGCACAAGGAGCAATCTCGGCGGGATCTCAGCGGCTCCGGATGCCACTCGGGATGCCCACGCCCTAGGCGGCATTTTGGGGTGTGAAGGAGGGAGCTGGGCCCCGACAGAGCTCCGAAGCCTGACCCTGATCGGCACCTCAGCCCACTAAGCTGCGGCCGCCCGGGCCCCCAGGTCCCCGGCTCGTTTCCCAGAGGCCTGCCTCTCGGTAGAGCTGGGGCACAGTGAAGCGAAGGGACCCCCGCTCCCTTTACCCCTGATGTCGGGAAAGGGGAATCCTGACTTGGGGTCCCTGTAAAAAAATGGGGGACTTGAAATTAATTAAGAAATGCTTTACAATAGCCCTCCTCTCGGCCCCCAGTGTTTCCTCAAGCTTGAATCCTTACCCATGGCCTCTGCGATTTCTCAGTCCGCTGAAAAGAGCCCCTGAACCCCGCTTTCCACCCCAAGCGAAAGCGAGCACGCGGGGTAGACGGAGGTGAGATGACCCAAGGCCGCAGCAGTTGCGCCGAGTGTTTTTCCGGGTTTTCTCAGCTTAGTTTCTTCTGCTTCCCGCACTCACACTCATCTTTCCTAAAGTTTCTGGTGAGACCTTTTGCACCGGAAAACTGTTCAGGTTAACAGTTTGTACACAAAAAAGCAAACTAGAGATAAGAGAGCATTTTCTAGTGTGTTTTGTAAATTTGTACTGGTTTTCTACATTTAAAAAAAAAAAGTCTCGGCCTTCGAGGAGAAATGATGCGTGGAAGATCTTTGCCTTTTGCCTTCAGTATCAGGAATTTTTAATAGTTAAGTCTTCTCATAAAGCAATAATATAAAAGGAGTTCACTACCTCTTACCATTATTCTTTATTAGTACTATTTTTTTCAGTTTAGTTTATTTGAGCTTTGAGGTAAGTTAAGTAACTCAATCAAGTTTCCTTTCTTTCTCTTTTCTCTCCTTCTTTTGATTTCTTTCTCTTCCTTCCTTTCTTTTTTCTTCGCAAAAGCTGGTACATTGTCCTAAAGAAGCAGTAAACTGTTAGGGGCTCCCTAGGAAACACCCCCTCCCAGCCTTCTTTCCTCACCTCTCCCCACCCCCTCCTCTTTTTCTTCAGTAATAATGGTTTTAGGTTATGACTGTTTTTACATGGTTGAACAATAAGTTTGGGAGAAGTTGCCTAGAGGGTAGATTTTGTAATAGGGTTTCAGGATTTAGTGTGTTGTAATAATATTAGTACACAAGTAATCCTTCCCCAACGCTGGACATACAGGAGGGCCTAACATACTCCAGTTCTTTTATTTGGGAGTAGTTCTGAAATAAATGGCATTGAAAGTTCATGACATAACTCAAGGTTACCTTTTAAAAGTCACCTTTTCTGCAGTGAGTTCAGCAATCTCATTCTTCTCCCCACATATAACCCATACTTCTAGGAGTAGCTGGATTTTCTGTTTTGTTTTGTTTTTTACGTAAAGAAACATTGTTATATTTTTAGAAGGCAAGCCCCTTTTCAAACATTCTGATTACTTTTTCTTATGTCTTGAGATGGTCTTTGAAATATGACAAATGACATATGAAACATACCAAATTAAATCTAGTTCATGCACTTCTCATTTATCAGCACCTCAGATTGTATGACTTCTACCCAGAGTGAGACCTAGAAAAGTTTGTAGACCTAAGTTACAGGAGCCCTAAAGAAGCAGCTCCCAAAGCTGAAAGCAGCTAGGGCTGCTTGGTGTTGTGTGTCCTGCCTGTGTGTGTTTGAGTGTGTGTGCTTACAAGGAAAATCCAGACCATGCTAAGGAGCCACACAGACAGCTTCATCTGAAGCAAATGCAAACAAAAAACAAAAACAAAAACAAAAGTGAGTATTTGGTCGATTTCAGGATGCTGGTATTTTATTTTACTTTAGTGTACAGCTGCTATGCCAGAAACACTCTAAACATGGTAATTTTTCTGCTTCTTATGAAACCAAGATTATGGCAAATATGACTTGTCTCCTAAATGATATTCAACAAGTCTTGAATTACTTGCAGAAAGATGACTGCTACTGGAAAGACTGTTTATCAAGTTAAATAATTCTGAGGAAAGGGAATATTACAATTTAATGATTTTATATGTGGGCTCTTTACTACAAATTGGGATTTCAGTTATGTGTTTTGTGTGCATGAGTGCATGTGTGCATGTGTGTGTGTGTGTGTGTGTTGGGGTTCTTCCTTTGGTGGCGTTTTTAAGATTCCTGTAACTTCTACATGGATGGCCCATTTAGACTCCATTCATTTATTTAAAAAGTATTTTGGTGCTCAGTTTTTTCAAGGAAAAGATAATATCGGAAGAATGAAACACCATGAATTGCGGATAAAACACTAACAATCATATGAAGTATCATAAAAATTCCTCTTATTTATATTAATAATGAAATTCTATTATTTAGCCGAAGTAATTTGCTCATTTTGAGCAGCTTCATAGCAACACATTGATCTCTGGGCCCAAAAGGTTAGCGAGAACTGTAATTAATTGCTTTTTTTTAAAAAAACCAACACCTGCAAGATAAGGCAGTTGGAAAGAATTCATGTTTAATCAGAGCTGTTTTAAGTTTGTTATAATGGAAGATTCTGAATGAGAAAATGCAAACTGTTTTTTTTTGTGATTTGATTCAGGCCGCACATACTTTGTAAAATGTTAAAAAACAAACACATAAATGAGCAAAGTCTAGTTAGGCATGAGGGTAGTATGTGTGAAAGTGAATATGTGATACTGAATGTTTTGTGATTTATTTTACATCACGTTTTCCCTAGAGTTCATTGGCACAAGTGCCAACGTATAGGTTCTTCTTTGGGGGCTCTATTTGTTTTCCTTATACTTTTGGAGGTAGCAAGTTGTCTTTACCAACAGAACCTTCTAGAAGGTAGAACTCCACATTTTTATGGTGGAGATCTTACTGGGGCAGAAATAGGCAGACTGGTTAAGTTTTTGAAATTGTCAAAAGCCAAGCTCTGTGTAGGAACTAAAACAAATTCCTTCTACAACCTCAACTAGGTTTTTCTGAGACACTTCTTGGTGCAGATAGCACCAGAATATTCCAAAAATATTCTTAGATTATTAAAACTGAAGTAGTTTGGCAAAAGAGGTGGAAAGTTAACCAAAGAACTAACACACCTCCCCCCAAAAAAGAAAAAAGTTTGTGTGCCAGGCTTTAGAAAACCTAGATGTGTCAAGCTGTTTTAACCTTTGTTAGCCTCCTCCCATGCAAAGGTGACAAGGTCCAGATCATAATATGTCCTTCAGTATCTTCCCAGTGACCCCCAAATTGAATCCTGCTAGTCACTTAGCAGGAAGTTAGTAGTTTATTTTAGTTTCACCTTATCAGCTTGGCGTCTTTTCCTAACCTTATTCCCCTGTCACCCTCAGATGCCAGACCCCCAAAGGGGAAGATTGACAGGTAGTTCCCATAGCTCAGTTTTACCCTCAAACAACAGGGATTTAGTTTCTTGTGCCTTTGCCAATGTTTATGTAGTCAAAGTTTAGATCTCGCCTTAAGGAGTCTCTTTTTTACGCGTCACTGCGATAGGAAAGCCACAAAGAAGTTTTTGAACAAACCCTTGCAACTGGAACCCCATCTAGTGTTCAGTTTGATTCATCCATGGGAAAGACATTTTCCCCTTTCATTTATTGTGTACATTAGGTGGGCTTGGATCACTATTTTAAAAGCAATGCCTCATCCATGTTGTTATTTTTTCAGAGATTTCACTTGTATTCTTCCACAAGAGAATACTCTAATCCCCGTCAGAACAGTGAGTGAACTTGAAGGGTACCAGGAAATTTGTCATTTGGTGGCATATCACATAGAGGAAACTTTAGACATCACAGAAAATATGCACAGCATATGTCGTAGTGTTTAAAATTTCTTTGGAATCCTAAGTTGGATTCAGATTTTTCCATTTGGATTCAGACTTTTCCCAGGTCGATGCAGAAAAGAAAAAAAAAGAAAAAGAAAAAGAAAAAAAAAAAGGCCAATCAATCAAATATGTTTGTGATAAAAAAGGAACAGGCTGTTAAAATTAAGGACTCCTAAACCACTATCATGAGAAATTCTATTAAGAAATGTAAATGCAATCTTAAGATAATGGGAAGTACAGTGAAGTGTCTTTCTGAAGAGCTCCAAAAAAGAAAACTAAACCTAGTAGAGTAAGGTGGTTGCGTTTGTTTTTTGTTTTGTTTTTTCCCTTCCTGGCTGGCTAAACCTTTCTGTGTGGGACATAGTTTTATTTTTATTTTCTCAGTAGACAGATATGGTAGAACACTTCAATTTTCTGCTTCCGACTCTGCAGTTTGGTTCAGATGATGAAAAACTGACAAATTTGAATTAGACGTCAGGTACCTAAATAGTACAACAGGAACTAAAGCATCTGGGATTTTAGTATAAATTTGGTGGAGGTATAAGATCACTCTTCCCGCCCCCCCAACAAAAGGCCCAGAAAATTCCAAATATCTGTTTGTGTGCACATACTTAGAAAACCACTGCTTCTTCAATTTTGCTATCTGACTAGGGTTGCTTACAAAATAATCTGTATGCAAAATCCATAGAAAAGGAACAGGAATGTTATTTTCACCATAGTACAAGGAACAAGGCAACTGTATTTACTATAATGGGGTCACCAGTTGCAATCTTGTATAACAGATTACTGAGAGAGATACAAGATAGCAGACAATCAGAAAAATGAATTAGAACATGTTCGTGTGTACGTGTGTGTGTGTGTGTGTGTGAGAGAGAGAATGTGTGTGTATGTGTGTGTGTGTATCTTACTACAAATTAAAATATTCCCTTTGATAAAGAGTCCAACTAGTCCTCATGTTTTGTCTTTTTTTTTTTTTAAGTAAAAGACTGTTTCCTTGGAATTTTGTTCCGAATGCAGATAGATTTCAAGTTAAGAATTATTACAGTGTAGCGACACCTGCTTTTGAAATAAATCAAAATAGATACCAGTATTTTGGGGATGTGGGGGTGTTCATAAACATCAGGAAATTAAATTAGTTCACTCTACAGTGAGATCAAATGTCAGCTTATTAAAAATGTTGTGAAAACCTAAGCTAAAATATGGACAACTTTTTAACACAGTCTCTTAAAAGCAAGCAGGCATTTGCATTTATTTTTAAACATCTATATTTTCCATCCAGTTAGCACAATCCTAAATATAAAAATGTTTACATTGAAAAACTTGAAAATTCTCAAGTGAGTCTCGAGGCAGCACAAATGCAGAATTTGAGTGCAGGAAAGTAATAATCAGCTAAATCCTGTAAAGTAACCTTCCTTTTATTTTCTCTATATATTATGAGAATATCAGATGTTTGCAAGTTATAAAGAATTAAAATCTCTTTTAATCGTGAGCACAGATGTGCTAAATATTTGAAGCAACTACATTGTAATGTGTACAATTGATGAAGTCAGTTTTCTGATTTCCCTTGCTAGTTATTTAGTTCTGAATCTGTCATTATTTGTCTAAGCCCAGCTGACCAAGCAAAACTGTGTTTTAAAGTGGCTTTATGTTTTGATAAATGTGAGCTGGTTGAAAAGTATTTTCCACTGAATGCAGAGCTTAATAGAACATGCTGACATAATAGTTTTAATGCATTTTGTTGAAAATGTGTGAACAAACAGAATAGCTTTTGTTCCTTCATAATTGGCTGTAAAAGTAGATGGAAACATAACCATTACATATGGAAATGTGCAAAGAGAAAGAAATAACATTTCTGTTGAATATATTAGGAATTGCATTTCCTAGTTTAAAATAAGCATCTGAAATGGATGCATCATTTAAAATTGGTTGTCAAAATAAGAAGCTTTAAAGAGAATTTTTGTCACATTATTTTTGTCCCAAGTTAAGCAATATAACTTTAGCAAATTTCATCTAATATTTTGTTTATATGATTTTAAGGCAGGGGGAGAAGCAGAAAGGGCTTAAAACAGCACCTTCCATGTGCATAGGAATCCAGTGCCAATTAGAATGCTTAAACATTAAATTAAAACCAAATCATTATTGGTATTTTCTGCTACAACTAAGATTTGTTTGGTGGTGTTCATGCATTTTGCACTATGCCCTTGTGGAGATTAAAAGATGGGTATTAGGAAAGCTAGCTTGTTAAGTATAACTTAGCTACTCAAATAACACTCCCAGTGAATAAAGTGTGCGTACATTTGGCATACTTCACCAGGGATTCTAATCAACTTCGGCATCACTCAAGGCAAATAGAGTTAAGGAATTTCCAGAAGTTAGTATTTAGGTATTAATTTTATTTTCTGGAATGCAAAACTAGTCAAGCTTTTAAAAATGTTTACTACAAAAAGGCAAACAGCTGACCCTTTCCAACAGACTTTAAGTTTACTGAAAAAAGCAGCATTTTGATTTTACATTTATTCATATCTGCAATTACTTTGTTTTCTGCAAGTTTTCTGGGAGATTCAATTTGGAAGTCATGGAAACTACCTATTATCTGATTCAGTTCTGCAGAAAAGCATGCAGGGAGGTAATCCTTGAATTAAACAGTTTTTTTTTTTTCTTCACAGCCTTCGTAGATGACCACACACCATTTGTACAACAGAAGTTGGTGTTCCCCATGCTGGGCAAACAATGGGAAGCCATCCTGTCTTTGAATAGGATGTTAGCTTGGAGTTAGAGATTTTTCTGTTTAATTTACAAATGGATCTTAGTGAGAAGACATCTGAGCAACCAATGGAAACAAACATGAAATAAAGGGATTTTTATAATAAAAGGTTCAGGACAATCTGTTAAACAATTGATAACAGTTAAGAGCAAACTGTTTTTAAAGGCATTCAGACAAGGAGAGCTGCAAAGCATTTTCAAACTCTAAACCAAGAATTATTTCTTAGGAGATGGGAGCACTTCTCAACTGCACATCCTTCTTGAAGTTGATGTTTAATCAGAAATGTAAATCTTGTGCCAGTTTTTATAGACATAGAGAGCACTTTTGATGAAATATTTAGAGGCATAATGTTGCCATTCGGAGCATGGTGGCATATATTCTTTGATTAGCGGAATGGTAGCCGGAGTTACATCTTTAATTTTAAAAATAAACATGCCATGGGGTGATATATATGTGCCAGGCAAGCCTTGTAATGGATTATGATCATTGTGTTTCTCTTCATTGTGTGTGTTGCCATCCCTTTGTGTTCAAGTGAGTTTTGAGGAACAGTCTGGAGGATTTGTTACTGATGTGACTAAAGTGTGTTTGTCACGGATCAGACTTAGCGCAGGTTCGAGGTAGGGGCTTGAGGTGATTTTCAAGTTGTCAGTCTACAGCTTGGTGATATGCATTTTTTTCCCCCTTGTCAACAACTGATTGGAACCTGAATGACTACAAATTAGTTTAGTGACAGAACAAACTGTCACAGATATCTTTGAGTCGGTTGAAAATGAATAAGGTTGACAGAAACTCAAGAGCCTAATAAGTCCTCAGAATGGTTTGTGGACCCTCTCCGGACGAGTAGACAATAAGGTGTATAAAAGATTGGAAATCAATATTTTGCTATGGAATTTCATCATGCACCAATGTCTCCCATTTGTAGTATTTTATATTTTGATGAATTATATGAAGGCCATGAGTCTCTGAAATACCAGATGGATAGGAATTCCTCCATACCCTTACAAATTAATTATCGATGTTCTTAGGTAATATTGATTGGTTTTCAAGGGCTACAGTTTTGAGTTTTGCAGGTAGAAAACCATTGATTAGCCCTTTTTTTTTTTTTTTAAGTCATAGGTGACTGTGTGTCCTGGCCCCTTTTCTAATCCTGCACCTTTTTGACATTTGTAGGAGACACAGAAAAGGGTCAACCGAGTCGCCCTACTAAGAGCAAGGATGCCCACGTCTGTGGCCGGTGCTGTGCCGAGTTCTTTGAATTATCAGATCTTCTGCTCCACAAGAAGAACTGTACTAAAAATCAATTAGTTTTAATCGTAAATGAAAATCCAGCCTCCCCACCCGAAACCTTCTCCCCCAGCCCCCCTCCCGATAATCCTGATGAACAAATGAATGACACAGTTAACAAAACAGATCAAGTGGACTGCAGCGACCTTTCAGAACACAACGGACTTGACAGGGAAGAGTCCATGGAGGTGGAGGCCCCGGTTGCTAACAAAAGCGGCAGCGGCACTTCCAGCGGCAGCCACAGCAGTACCGCCCCAAGCAGCAGCAGCAGCAGCAGCAGCAGCGGCGGCGGCGGCTCCTCCACAGGTACCTCAGCGATCACAACCTCTCTACCTCAACTCGGGGACCTGACAACACTGGGCAACTTCTCTGTAATCAACAGCAACGTCATCATCGAGAACCTCCAGAGCACCAAGGTGGCGGTGGCCCAGTTCTCCCAGGAAGCGAGGTGCAGCGGGGCCTCTGGGGGCAAGCTGGCCGTCCCAGCCCTCATGGAACAACTCCTAGCTCTGCAGCAGCAGCAGATCCACCAGCTGCAATTGATCGAACAGATTCGTCACCAAATATTGCTGTTGGCTTCTCAGAATGCAGACTTGCCAACATCTTCTAGTCCTTCTCAAGGTACTTTACGAACATCTGCCAACCCCTTGTCCACGCTAAGTTCCCATTTATCTCAGCAGCTGGCAGCAGCAGCTGGATTGGCACAGAGCCTCGCCAGCCAATCTGCCAGCATTAGTGGTGTGAAACAGCTACCCCCAATCCAGCTACCTCAGAGCAGTTCTGGCAACACCATCATTCCATCCAACAGCGGCTCTTCTCCCAATATGAACATATTGGCAGCGGCAGTTACCACCCCGTCCTCTGAAAAAGTGGCTTCAAGTGCTGGGGCCTCCCATGTCAGCAACCCAGCGGTCTCATCATCGTCCTCACCAGCTTTTGCAATAAGCAGTTTATTAAGTCCTGCGTCTAATCCACTTCTACCTCAGCAAGCCTCCGCTAACTCGGTTTTCCCCAGCCCTTTGCCCAACATCGGAACAACTGCAGAGGATTTAAACTCCTTGTCTGCCTTGGCCCAGCAAAGAAAAAGCAAGCCACCAAATGTCACTGCCTTTGAAGCGAAAAGTACTTCCGATGAGGCATTCTTCAAACACAAGTGCAGGTTCTGCGCGAAGGTCTTTGGGAGTGACAGTGCCTTGCAGATCCACTTGCGTTCCCATACCGGAGAGAGGCCATTCAAGTGCAACATCTGCGGGAACAGGTTCTCCACCAAGGGGAATCTGAAAGTCCACTTTCAGCGCCACAAAGAGAAATACCCTCATATCCAGATGAACCCCTATCCTGTGCCTGAGCATTTGGACAATATCCCCACGAGTACTGGCATCCCATATGGCATGTCCATCCCTCCAGAGAAGCCAGTCACCAGCTGGCTAGACACCAAACCAGTCCTACCTACTCTGACCACTTCAGTCGGCCTGCCGTTGCCCCCAACCCTCCCAAGCCTCATACCCTTCATCAAGACGGAAGAGCCAGCCCCCATCCCCATCAGCCATTCTGCCACCAGCCCCCCAGGCTCAGTCAAAAGTGACTCCGGGGGCCCTGAGCCAGCCACAAGAAACCTAGGTGGGCTCCCAGAGGAAGCCGAAGGGTCCACTCTGCCACCCTCTGGTGGCAAAAGCGAAGAGAGTGGCATGGTCACCAACTCAGTCCCGACGGCGAGCAGTAGCGTTCTGAGCTCCCCAGCAGCAGACTGCGGCCCCACGGGCAGTGCCACCACCTTCACCAACCCTTTGTTGCCGCTCATGTCCGAGCAGTTCAAGGCCAAGTTTCCTTTTGGGGGACTCCTGGACTCAGCTCAGGCATCAGAGACGTCCAAGCTTCAGCAACTGGTAGAAAACATTGACAAGAAGGCCACTGACCCCAATGAGTGCATCATCTGCCACCGGGTTCTCAGCTGCCAGAGCGCCTTGAAAATGCACTACAGGACACACACTGGGGAGAGGCCCTTTAAGTGTAAGATCTGTGGCCGGGCTTTCACCACGAAAGGGAATCTTAAAACCCACTACAGTGTCCATCGTGCTATGCCCCCGCTCAGAGTCCAGCATTCCTGCCCCATCTGCCAGAAGAAGTTCACGAACGCTGTGGTCCTGCAGCAGCACATCCGAATGCATATGGGAGGCCAGATCCCCAACACCCCAGTCCCCGACAGCTACTCTGAGTCCATGGAGTCTGACACAGGTTCCTTTGATGAGAAAAATTTTGATGACCTAGACAACTTCTCCGATGAAAACATGGAAGACTGTCCTGAGGGCAGCATCCCCGATACACCTAAGTCTGCAGACGCCTCCCAAGACAGCTTATCCTCTTCGCCTTTGCCCCTCGAGATGTCGAGCATCGCTGCTTTGGAAAATCAGATGAAGATGATCAATGCTGGCCTGGCAGAGCAGCTACAGGCCAGCCTGAAGTCAGTGGAGAATGGGTCCGTCGAGGGGGATGTCCTGACCAATGATTCATCCTCAGTGGGTGGTGACATGGAAAGCCAAAGTGCTGGCAGCCCAGCCATCTCAGAGTCTACCTCTTCCATGCAGGCTCTGTCCCCGTCCAACAGCACGCAGGAGTTCCACAAGTCACCCAGCATTGAGGAGAAACCACAGAGAGCGGTCCCAAGCGAGTTTGCCAATGGTTTGTCTCCCACCCCAGTGAATGGTGGGGCTTTGGATTTGACATCTAGTCACACAGAGAAAATCATCAAAGAAGATTCTTTGGGGATCCTCTTCCCTTTTAGAGACCGGGGTAAATTTAAAAACACTGCTTGTGACATTTGTGGCAAAACATTTGCTTGTCAGAGTGCCTTGGACATTCACTATAGAAGTCATACCAAAGAGAGACCATTTATTTGCACAGTTTGCAATCGTGGCTTTTCCACAAAGGGTAATTTGAAGCAGCACATGTTGACACATCAGATGCGAGATCTGCCATCCCAGCTCTTTGAGCCCAGTTCCAACCTTGGCCCCAATCAGAACTCAGCGGTGATTCCCGCCAACTCGTTGTCATCTCTCATCAAGACAGAGGTCAACGGCTTCGTGCATGTTTCTCCTCAGGACAGTAAGGACACCCCCACCAGTCACGTCCCGTCTGGGCCTCTGTCTTCCTCTGCCACATCCCCAGTTCTGCTCCCTGCTCTGCCCAGGAGAACTCCCAAGCAGCACTACTGCAACACATGTGGCAAAACCTTCTCCTCATCGAGTGCCCTGCAGATTCACGAGAGAACTCACACTGGAGAGAAACCCTTTGCTTGCACTATTTGTGGAAGAGCTTTCACGACTAAAGGCAATCTTAAGGTACCTTGCTCTGTCTGCACCATACCGACTCCATCAACCCTGTCCCACTGCCATTGATTATCTATAATGCATGCCCCCAGAGTCATCAGCCCAGATATTCAGGGAGAGAGCTCTTGCAAGGGAACCTGCTGCACATGGTTGACGGGGGAGAAACGGGGGAGAGGGTGCCTGGGAGGGTCAGGGTCATGGCAGGGACAAGGGCAAGCTGCAGCTCACTGAATGTCAGTGCACATTGAATAATTTGGTACCTAAGCGAAGCAGCGGCCTCTCTCTGTTGTCTAAGTGCACCAAATGAATTGCTTTACCTACCAAGAAAGACAGCCTAGCGTTGCCATGGGGTATTGATTAAAGACCTCCACGTGGCCTGTGTGCTGCCCATATCACTTAATAATTAGGGTTCTCGGCGTATGTATCTATTTTTCATAACTATGCAGTCCAGCATGGTTTGTTTGTCTAAAAACAATAACGTCACTGCTCTACTAATGGGTATTATGATAATTGATTATACAGCATTTCCTACTGATATGTGTTGGAAATAAAGCAAATATGCTTAAGTTCTAGAGCAACAGTTGAGTGCTCTTAGTGTGTACATTTTTCTGTTGACAGAGTATTTCTCTGGAGATTGCTCCCAGTAATGTGAGATAAATAATTACTTTCTGGCTTTTCTCTCCATACGCAGGCCCTCCAATGGGCAATCAGGGAGGGATACCTTCTCCCCATCTGAAAAGGACATTTATAGGGCAAAGGGTGTCAGATACAATACTTACCATTGCAATGAGAGTGGACATAACAATTCTAACCCTGAAAGGAGCTATCCGCCACTGCCTGGCTTGCTTGAGGCCATTATAAGCTAAATATGGGTAATAAAAAAAGAGTAAGTAAGGCATCCTTGCCTTGGAAGAGGGGAGACAGCCCAGGGCTGCAGAGAGTGAACATGTTATTACTAGACAGGAGGAATGGATGGTTCCTGCTGCCTTCACTGTCTGTCACATGATGAGAATAGACATTTAGGCCACTTGCTTTGTGGACATTTGGGATATGGGTTGAGACAGATTCAGCTATTAAGCTTCTCTCCCCCTCCTCTTTTTTTTCCCTCTCTCTCTCTGTCTCTCTGCCTGCCCTCCCCATATCTCAGGTACACATGGGCACTCACATGTGGAATAGCACCCCTGCACGACGGGGTCGGCGGCTCTCTGTGGATGGCCCCATGACATTTCTAGGAGGCAATCCCGTCAAGTTCCCAGAAATGTTCCAGAAGGATTTGGCGGCAAGATCAGGAAGTGGGGATCCTTCCAGCTTCTGGAATCAGTATGCAGCAGCGCTCTCCAACGGGCTGGCGATGAAGGCCAACGAGATCTCCGTCATTCAGAACGGTGGCATCCCTCCAATTCCTGGAAGCCTCGGCAGTGGGAACAGCTCACCTATTAGTGGGCTGACGGGAAACCTGGAGAGGCTCCAGAACTCAGAGCCCAATGCTCCCCTGGCCGGCCTGGAGAAAATGGCAAGCAGTGAGAACGGAACCAACTTCCGCTTCACCCGCTTCGTGGAGGACAGCAAGGAGATCGTCACGAGTTAAAGCAGCTCGGGCTGGAGACATAGCATTCATTCCTGTTCAGAATGCGACCTATGGTGGCCTCCTACTCCTTGCCCCCCACCCCGCCCTGCCCCTTCCTTCTGTTCCCCAGATCTATGAACTACAACATTATGAAGACATTCTTTTGTACCTTGTTCAACTTCAGAGTTCTAAGAAAGCTTATTTATTAGTGATATAACCTTGCTTTGCAAACAGAATGCAAGCGTTAACTTTGGTCTTCTGTATTTTGGACTAAATACTAATTGACTAGAGTGCTGTAAACTTGCTGTAACATTTATGGCAATTGCAAGTTGCCCTGCTAGGCAGTTGTAATCTGGCATTAACTTATTTTCTATATCCAGTTTAATATGAATCTGGTGTTGATGCAATGCCTCAGTGATGCATTAGATCTCTAATAAAGTCTGTATATACATGTACACTTTGATCCTGCTGGAAAATTTTATCAGCAAACACATTGTCTAATCTTTCAAAACAGATTTAAGGAAAGGACTGAAAGTACAGACTGAACAGTGTGGTTCTTTGAAAGGTTTGGTTTTTTTATTTTTATTCTAAAATTCAACCTTTTTTTTTGTCGATTTAACCATTTCCATTTTGAACTGCTATTTGTATTGTGCTTTTTACTTGAGTCGTCTTCAATGTTAATAAGTTTCTGTACAGTAATAAGCACGCAGAATTCTTTAGAGAAAAAGAAAACAAGTGTTGTTTTGGTAGTTGAAACTGAGACGTAACATTTTGCCTTGTAGGTATATTCACGATAGAAAATGTGTGCTGGAATTTCACAATGCTGCTAAGTATAGCATCTTGAACAACCTTCAGTGGAGAAAATGTAGATGCTCTTGTATATACAATAAGAAATATCACTTTCATTCAAATGTACATATGTTCCTTACAAGAGCAAATGCTTCTTCTTGATCAAGAGAGCAGGTATAGTGTTTGTTTATTTTGTATTAGGTATGGAAGAAAAAAATTGGACTGTTACATGCACTTTCTTGGAAAGTTGAAAGGAAAGGGGGGGTCCAATTTCTTTAACATTTAATACTTACTAACAACAGAGATACTGTAATTTTACTCAAGTAATCAAATACATTTTTTTTGCAACAGATAAAACAAAATACTGTGTCTGTGTTTTTAGAGTGCATTTCCATTTAGCCAGACCCCTAAATGCATTTTAACATTTCCCCAGGCAGCAGTCAATTGTGTATGTGAGTGTGTATCCCTCTTTAAATGAGGAATTGTAAAAGGCATAACAAACGGCTTTGCATGGGCCTGCGTTTTCTTTTATTTTGAAATTTGGAGGCCCTAGATATTTTCCCAGTATCTATGATTTATTTAGGAATGGATTTTATAGACTCCACTTGCTACCCACCCCACCCCCAAGAAAAGCAAAACAACGAAATGACATAAAAAGATGCTGTTGGAGGTTTTAACCCAACAGGTAAGTTTCTTTTAAGCAAGATATTTATGCCGATTTAGATTTCACTTTTACTATTCTGGTTTTATTTCACTTAATGCAGTCACGTTTTTTCAGGCAGCTGAGAGCCACATTGCTGGGGAGTTCCTGATGCTGCGGGGTTATATAATCTGACTTAAACTGGGCCTCAACCCAGAGAGGTCAACATGTTCTTTATTTAATTGGTCTTTTAGGCATTTAAACGCACATGCATATTTGAAAGAAAAAGTCTATTAGAAAGGTTATGTAGAGTCAGCTTGAATATTTCATCATGCAAATTCAAATGGATTCTTCCCCTCTCCCTGTTGTTCTGGGGCGGAGGGGGGAACAGGCTTTCTTCCTCCTGAGCACTGTTTTGAGGTGAGCAAACGGACTGAAGGGAAGCTGTGTCCAGAGGGGTCGCCGAATTTTTTTTTTTTTTTTTTTAATGTTTCAGGGAGCTGGTGAACCGCGCATCCGGCGGTTGTGCCCAGGTAAGGTAGAAAGCGTCGGGCCGCTTCCTGCAGAAGTTTCCACCAGGGCGCGGGCCACTCGGGTCCGCACTCCCCCGACCCTGTCGTTAGACCTCTGTGCCGAGGGGGCGCCCTCAACCCCTGCTCGGCCTCCGGGTCCGGGTCCGGCGTTCCAGAAGGTGGGCGCTGACCTGGGCCGGGAGAGTTCAGGGGAGGGGGTGGGAGCCCCCAAAGCCAGAGAGGGCGGCGGGGGGGCAGGGGAGAGGGTTGCGCGACGTCGTGATTGATGCTGAGAATCACCCCGAAGGCTTGGCACCCGAACATTTAGAGGGACAGATTTCTCGCTCTCCTCTCTCCTGTCCCGTCCCCTCCGCTCCAGGAGTGACATTTTTTCCCCAAGAGTGGGGACACGGATTGAAGGCCGGAGTTCCAGCCAGAAGCTCTGGTTCTGCGCGGGCCAGATGGAGCTGTTTCCGTTGCACAGACGACGTCCACAACTTCCCATCGCTGGGCGTGGCGAGGAGGGGCTGCCTCGGGCTGCGCGCCCTTTGCGCCAGGGACAGGGCCTGGGGACATCTGAGGGAAGTGATCCGGGGGGCTGCCGCCCACCGAGAGGGGCAGGCTTCGACAGCGCTACCCTGCCGCACATGCCCGGCGCCTCGCCGGCCCTCTCCAAAGGTGTCCAGGGGCTGCCCCGCGACACTTTCCACCGAGCGTCTGCCAGCAGCTGGACCCCGCTCTCCAATGGTCGCCGCCGCCAAGTCCCCGGGGCTCCCGCACTCCGGGCCGGGCGCGAAGGTCACCGCCCTGCACCACCTTGGGCTGCGCGTCCATTTCCAAGAGGCAGGCAGTGGGGAGAGGGGAGCGGGGGCGCTGTGTTCCCTTTCCCTCTCATCACTAACCTCCCACCTTCCAGCGGTTTCTGAAAGTGAGTTAAGGGGAGCAAAAGTCACTTCTCTTTCCGGAGGCATCAGAAGAGTTTAGGAAAAGGTCAGAGGGTCTCTCTGTCTGTCTCTCCGTCTCTTTCTCTCCAACCCCCTCCTCTCTCTCTCTCTCTCTCTCTCTTTCTCTCTCTGTGTCTCCTTTTGTCCCTGCCTATCCATTTATTGATTGACTATCTTTCTAATCTATTGATTATTACCTGCCCATTAATTCCCCTTTCCATCCATTTCCAAAATAAGAAATCGCCCTCTTCCCTGCTTCTCCTCCCGGTGTGAAAAATACACTCAGCCTTTGGGCTCGGCCCGCAGAACAGAACTGGATTTACATGTACAAAGCAACAGGGTTGAGGTGAAGGCAGCTGACGGGCGCGCACCCGCTCCTCACCTACTCCCCGACCCTTGCCCCGCTACGCCTCACTAGAGGTGCCTCGTGGTGGTATTGAAATCACCGAGAACCGAATTCACTGAATTAAGGAAGGATTGTTGCTGCAACTAAGTTCACAGAATTGTTTAGCTAAAAATATTCACTTTGGTGACAGTTTCCCCAGCTTTTTTTTTTTAAAAGGGGGAATTGTAAAAATACAGAACAGCCCAGAGAAGAATTTAAGAAACGCATTGTGTCTATCACTCAAAATTTACAAACGTTAGGAATTTGTAGTTTATTCGAGGTTTTTTGTTGTTTTTGTTCCCCCCACCCCTCCCCAGGAACTGCGTTTCCTGTTCTTCCTCTCTGCCTGGGTAGCTGTCATTCTCCCATTCTCTCTATCTTTCCTTCCTTATATTCCGTCGTGCTTTTTCTTTCTTCCTTTTCCCGTCATCTCCACTACCCTCCCTTTTCCACCCCCCCCCCCCCCAAAGGCTTCCTTCTTCCTGGAAAATATACTTGGAAGAGCAGTTTGGTGATTGACAGGGACCTGGGGAGGGAAAAAAAAAGAGAGAGAGAACCAATGACAAACCCAAGTTGCTCGAGATGACCCCTCCCTCTCTCCCTCCTCCCCCCCAACCCCACCCCCGGTCTGGGTTGGGGAAGGGTGGGTAGCGTAAGGGAGGGGTCCTGCAGATCAGCTGGAGATACCTGAAGCTGGCTTTGCGCTTTGAGTTTTTACATCCCAATCTTCACAGGCCAGGTCTATTCAAATGGCTTTTTAGGGAGTGGAGGGAGGGCATTTTTTTTTTTTAATTACAAGAAAAAAATGTCTTCAAACAGAAAATTCTTAATGATTTGCAGTTGACATAAATTTCTAGCAGTAGATTATTTGCTTATTGTTTTTGGCATGTCGTGAATGTCAAGAATGAGAGAGAAAAAAAAAAAAAAAGCTCCTACTCTGTTAAAACTTAGCAGTCCTGTTAGAAAAATAAAGCAATGGATTCTTTTCTAGGAGTTACACACTCCATCCCAAATGAAACAAATGTCAGAGTGGGTAACAAAGTGGAAAAAAGTATAAAGTGAATTTCAAAGGGCTCCACAGTAAAGCGCAATCTGAGATTCACAGAAAAGTAGAGACGGATAAGACAGGAATTAGGTCATCTCGTCCAGACCCCAGGAAATATGTCTAGATCAAAGCCTGCTCTGTTAGAATAAACAAAACAGGACCCATTGGGCCCTACCAATATTTTCATCTCAGTGCTAAGAGCTGCTAATCTAACCAGCTCTATTTGATGAAAGGGAGTAAAAATTACAACTGTAAAAATGACGACGTAATAAATGTCCTCTCAACTCTTAGAGGAAGATAAAGATTTAGATTTGAGCTAAAAAGTAACAAGATCCAGGCCCAGATCAACACAAACTTCCTGGAATTTTAGCACTAAGTAAATTATCTAATCCTAGCCATTGTTCCCTCCCTGCTGCCACCCCTCACCCCCACCCATCCCGTGTACCCCATGCAATTGAGTATGCCAGATGATTTACATTAAAAATTTGTTAAATTTTAACTGCAGTCTGAGGACATTGCAGGGGGCCTTTGGGGTTCCCTTCTTTTGCATTCCTTAAAGACCCACCGGTTTTCTGTCCCCCACCAACCCCAATGTGGCCTGCCCCCCTGGCAGTTGTTGGGGTAGCAGGCTGGATTTCTTTGTGTGGATGCTTTGTTTAAGCCCAGTCTTAAAGTTTGGGCTCTTTTTCCACTGTGAAGGGCAGATGGACAGAGGCCTGGCACGTGTGTCCCATCAGCCTGGCTTGGGGTCCACACAGTTCGGCAGCTCATTGATATTTTCGCAGCTAAGCTGAAGTACTGTGTAAGTACTGGGTAAGACTTTCACCGCCGACTTGATGGCCTTCAACCAATGACCAGGGAACATTCGAAAGATAGAAACATCTACAAAAAAGGACAGGAAATCCCAGAGAAGGAAAATTGGACCAGGCTAAATCCCGGGTTGTAGTTCCTTACTGAGCCTGGCTTCCTCTTAACTGTTTAAACATAGGACTTGGCTCCTCTCATGTTTCTGTGTCCATCTGAGCTCAAGTTGAACAAAGACTCATCGGCCGCATGTCAACCTGGCTCCAGTGCTTTCTGAAGCTAGGGACGGTGACAACGGGGGTGGCAAGTGTGACTGGCCTTTCCGAACGCCACCAGGAACAGACTGTTTTCTGTGTGTGGCCCCTGGCTGCTCACCTCGCCAAGGGCAATTCCAGGATCAGATTTTTACTTACATTCTGCGGAGGGCTTTGAAGACAAGTGAAACTGCATTGGAGGCCACACACAAGTCGATCCTTCCTTATAAGACCCATAGTGGGACCTAGTCCAGCTGCACCAGGTATAGCTGAATCCTGACACAGTGCAGTCTGTTAGGTCATGGATGCCTGGAGACCAGGAGGTCACATCATCTTCTCATCCCAACTACATTCAGGATGAGGTCCTGGAAGTCACCTGGAAACAAGGGTAAACATGTAAACATGGTAGACCCCACTCCTGAGATTAGGGCCAGACAAAACATAACTATACTAATCAGCCTGCAGGCCTGCTTCTGTATTCAGAATTTGGAATTCTCCATGTCTCATCTTGCTTGTGATCGTAACAATCCATTTAACAGATGACAAAACTAAGGCCCTGAGAGCAGAGAAGGAACATTTGGACACCAGGAGACCTGGAGCTATCACTAGCCTGAATGCCAACTTTGGGCATTTGGCAATCATTGCCTGATCAATGGTACCATTCCCCAAACTGTACCATGAGAGGTTAGACTTCCATCAATAGGCTCCAGTAGCTTCCTTCAAACTCTTGCCATGTTTATAACTACATTAGTGGAATCCCATCTTTACTTTTACTTATTTAATAATTTAAGCTGACTCCCCTTTTAAAACTTAAGTATATTTATTTCAAAAGGAATGGGAAACAAATTCATTTATCTCCAATAGTCTTTCTAATCCTGTGCCAGAGAAACCCTTATAGTGCAGAATGGTTTTACACTGGTGACGTTCCCCAAATTCAAAGTAATCTGAACAAATCCCACGGCTTCACTCATCGACACCCTTTCTGGGTTCTCTTCTAACCATCAGTCTCTTGTTTCAGACAAGCATGAGGTCTGTAAGTCTTACAGAGTTTTATTTAAGCCCCATCTCACTGCCCATATCTGTCAATACATACCTTAGACCCGGCCTAGAGTTTTCCAAACTGCAGGATGTGACCCACTGGTGCATTATGAAATCAGAATATATAATCACCAGGACTATTTTTTTTGATGTAATAGAACAGAAAATATCAGAGTATACCACATGTAGTAAGAGTAAGTGGTGTCTTGTGAAGCTTTTGTTTCAGTTATATATATGTGTGCACTGGGCATGGTGCCGTTCTTAGCGTGAGTTGACATCAAAAAAGTTTGAGTTGGGCATGGTGTCTCAGGCTTGTAATCCCAGCACTTTGGGAGGCCGAGGAGGGAGGATCACCTGAGGTCAGGAGTTCGAGACCAGCCTGGCCAATGTGGTAAAACTTCGTCTCTACTAAAAATACAAAAATTAGCCAGGCGTGGTGGTGCACGCCTGTAATCTCAGCTACTCGGGAGGCTGAGGCAGGAGAACGGCTTGAACCTGGGAGGCAGAGGTTGCAGTGAGCCGAGATTGTGCCATTGCACTCCAGCCTGAGCAACAGAGCAAGACCCATCTCAAAAAAAAAAAAAAAACAACTTTGAAATGGGCCAGGTGCAGTGGCTCGTGCCCTGTAATCCCAGCACTTTGGGAGGCCAATGTGGGCAGATTGCCTGAATCCAGGAGTCTGAGTTTGAGACCAGCCTGGACAACATGGTGAAACCCTGTCTCTACAAAAAATACAATAATTAGCCAGGTGTGGTGGCATGTGCCTGTAGCCTCAACTACTCAGGAGGCTGAGCTGGGAGGATCCATTGAGCCTGGGAGACAGAAGTTGCAGTGGGCCGAGATTGTACCACTGCACTCCAGCCTGGGTAACAGAGCAAGACTCTGTGCCAAAAAAATTTAAGAAAAAAAGTTTGAAACATAAAGAAATGATAAATATTTCAAATGATGGATATGCTAATTACCCCATTCTGATCGCTATACATTATATGTATCAAAACATCACTATGTACCCCATACAATTATTATTTATCATTTAAAGAATAAAAGCTACAATAATATTAATTACACATAATTCTTCGTTTAAAAATGTTTGAAAGCTATTGACAAAGACTCTAAAAGATATGGTTATCCTCTCTGTTTCTCAGCTGAAACACAGAACCAGGGTCCTCAGAGAGAGGACTGACACTCAGGTTTTTGAGGATCAAGAGAGCAGGGATGAAGACACATGAAGACCAAGTGGGTTCCAGAGTCTCTGCCTCACTCATCCACTGTGCAGAGTTTTCTAGCTGCTGCTTCTGCGAGGAAAGAGGCCAGCGCTGGCTCCTGGTGCTGGCTTGTGTGTGTTCTCCCCTCGTAGGCTGCTTCCACTTGGAGGATTTTAATAGCATTTCGTCGTCAAGGGGATTTCTCCTTAAACACACGCATGAGTGCAGAAGGGGAAAGAAAAACCTTGAGCAGGAAAGCTTAATGACTGCAGCAAGCGGCACTGTCTCTTTAAGATCCCTCCCCCATTGGTAATTGGGCCCAGCTCTTGGGTAACTAAGATAACATCCCTCCCAAATCCTGCCATTTCTAGGCACCCTTAGTCACTGTGTATTAACTGTGGGGTTTAGCATAGCCTAATAGTATAAAGTCCTAAGAAGTCATTCCTAGAAGAGTCCTTGTAGAAATGCTGCTCTGATAGGGAGGTTGTCTGAGGACTTCAACAAAGATAAGATTCCAACTCTAACACACACACGCGCGCGCACACACACACACACACACACACTTACTTATTTACCTAAATGTCCAGAGCTAAGAGTGGCCAGGGAGGAACTTCTTTGGCTATATAGAGGTTGGTCTGAGTTGAGGCCTGAGTCATTTAGAATTATCCCTCTCAATCTGGGAGCAGAAGTGACTTGCCCAAGGTCAACTTATGAGTTGAAGATAAGATACACTAACTCATTCTTGGTTCTCAATTCAATACTTCCTGTTTAAATGATAATTAAAAAAAAAAAAACCCACCCTAGTAGTTCCTTTATTGGCATCAGCTCTTCAGCCTCTTCGATCCATGCCCTTTGCCAGGTAACTTACAGTCCCTCCCCACTTCCCTGCCTCTTTGGGTTTGACTATGTGGCTTGCTTTGGTCAGGAGAGTGAGGTCGATGCTATGGTGTGCCAGTTCTGAGCCAGGCCTCAAGAAGCCTGCATGTTTCTACTTGTGCCCTTGCACCTCTGAGAAGCACGTGACATGAGAAGCACGTGCCGGCTGCTCTCAGGAAAAGAGTGGAAGCCCTGTGGAGCGGAGCTATCCCCAGCCAACCCCAGCCAACCCCAACCTAGATGTACGGGAGTGAACCCAGCCACACAGAGCCTACCCACGGTTCTGTAGGAATAAACGGTGCTTGTTTTAAGCCACCAGCTTGGGAGCGATTCCTTACTTAGCATCATCGGGGCACAGTTAACCATTTCAATAAAATGTATTTAGTAATGACAGTAAGATGTATGCAGTGATAACCGTGTCAGACATGGCTTTAGATGCTTTATTTGAATTAACTCATTTAATCCCTGTAACTATGACAAGAGGTAGGTGTTATCATTGACCCCATTCTATGGATAAGGAAACTAAGGCGCAGAGAGGTTAAGTCAAATGTCTAAGGTCACACACCTGGTAAGCAACAAGAATGTGAACCCAGACCTCCTGGCTACAGAGCACACATGCCGGTTCTTCATCACTATGCTGCTATTTTGCCCTATCTCAAGTCTCCCTGAGAAACCTGCTAACGGTCCCTCCCTAACTAAACCCCAGGTCTGGAATTATAAAAGAAAGAAACCTCACCCTGCACCTTCCCCATTCTGATGTTCTTAACTTTCTCTACTTTATATATAGGTCTCCAGAAGAAGAATCCTCAGCGATTTACAGGCAAGAGATTTGCTCTCTAAACTCCTCCTTCTCCCAGAAGAGCTCTCCTACCCAGAGTCCCTCATGCTCAGCATGCAGTGCAGACAGAAATAGCAGCGAACTACATGAATTGTGGATCCACGCACTCATTCCAAGATCTTCTTTCAGCGAGCAATGGATTCTTCATGCATGTGATCCTCACTACCTACCCTACAAAGACCTTGCTAATGCTTAGAGATCAAATTATTTGTGTATCTTTTCAGTGGAGGAAATGATCCATCCACCTGATAGTGTGTGAGCTTGTATCCCCTCCTTCTTTTTCCCTCTCATGGGAAAACAAATCAACTGTTTTTCCTTTTCCTTCTCACAGACTGCAAGTCATGCTATCTTTCACCGAGGAGGAAAAGTTGCATCTGAGTTATTGCTGTGAAGAAGTAGTTTGCAGGCACGGGCAGCTGGCATTTTTTTGTCTCTATGTGAAGAGGATCAATGCAATTCATGTTTTCTTGTTCGCACAAAGCTAGATTTGAAAATTCCTGGAAAATCAAGGAAATGTTTAGAGAAATTGTTAAAATTTTGGGAAACAGGAAATCTGAGAGGAAGGTCAGGTTTTCATAGTCTGGATATGCTATCGGAGAAGTGAGAAGGGGTGAGAAGATGGGTAGGGTGAGCTTCTTTCTTTTCTAGGCACTCATCCTCTGATTGGCCAATGTGTTGGTTTCCTAGGGCTGCTGTAACAAATAAAGCAATAGAAATGTATTCTCTCACTGTTGGGAGGCGAGGAGTCTGAAATCAAGGTGCTGGCAGAGCAGTGTTCTCTCTGATGCCTGAAGGGCAGAATCTGTTCCATGCCTTTCTTTTAGCTTCTGGTGTCGCTGGCAGTCCTTGGCACTCCTTGACTTGTAGACGCGCCACTCCAGTCTCTGCCCTCACCATTGCATGACAATCTCCACCTCATCTCCCTCTATGTCTGTACCTGTCTCTGTGTCTCTTCTCTTCTTAGAAAGACATCAGCCATACTGAATTAATGTCTACTCCACGGACTTCATCTTATCTTGATTACATCTGCAAAGACCCTATTTCCAAATCAGATTCCTACCAGGTTAGAGAGAAGCTGTCACAATAGCTCAGGTGAGGCACAATGAGGACCTAAGAAGAAAAGGAAGTATGAAAAGAGCTTTGGGTATTTTATTTTTATTTTTATTTTTTAGCAGAGTTCACAGTTCAGAAAGACCATGGCTCTCAGAGCTAAAAAGGTGCCCAGAGCCCCCAGGTCACAAATTGGAGACTCACAGACTGCACTGGGCTCACAGATGTGTTTTAGTTGGCTCAGGCAGCATAGTTAACAAATTTGTAAGTGTTGCCAATGTTTAAAAGTCAGGAGGTCTCCTATAAAAGTTCAGATTTCCAGATTTTTTTTGAATGTCAGATGATCTAGTGTTCTTGCCTTCCCACATTTCAACAATGGGCTGGCACAAAGGCATGACCATCCCCTTTGGAGGGAACAAATCTGCTCTCCACCTTTTTTTCATTCCCACCCAGCCATCTCACTCATCCACCCGCCTGCCGACCTCTGTCAGGTTTGACTTCTTGCAAGGGAGGAAAGGAAGGCCGAGAGACAGAAAGACTTTGCTTTCATGATGAGTGCAACCACAGATGAGTCCAGCAGGGGCAGGTTGTGGTGAAATGGCCCCAACTCAGACACCTTCAAGGTAAAGAGACAAAGATACCAAAGAAGGCCATGCACAGCCTACAGGTAATTTCAAGAGAAGGGCTCCACCCGGAAGCCGACCTTTGGGTTCAGACAGGACCCTGGATTTCCTGCAGAATTCCTTGTGGGAGATGCTAGACAGAGAAAGGGAGAAAAAGAACCCAAGGGCTGGAAGCTGACCCTGACAGCGGGAGAGGGAGTTTTGCTGATGATCCTTTGCATGCTGAGGCTTTGTGCTTTAAAGGGACTTTCACATTCTGTTTTTATTAACTGTACAGTGCAGAGCAGATGGCACCACCATTCCCTCTTCTCAGGTGAGGAAATGGGGGTCTAGAGGATTTACTGTGAACTCTCTGAGGTTTGATAGTACATGATAGGGAGCTATTTAAATTCAGGATGTTTCCCTGTGAGCCCAGTGCTCTTTCCAAGGAAACACCCACTATTTTTTTTTTTTTTTTTTGAGGTAGGATCTTTCTCAGTTGCCTAGGCTGGAGTGCAGTGGCACAGTCATAGCTCACTGCAACTTCAACCCCTAGGCTTAAGCCATCCTCCCACCTCAGCCTCCTGATTAGCTAGGACTACAGGCATGCACCACTATGCCCTGCTAATTTTTAAAAAATTTTTTGTAGGGACAGGCTGTGTTTCCCAGGCTGGTCTTGAACTCCTAGACTCAAGCTCTCCCCACATCGCCTCTCAAATTCCTGGGATTACAGGCATAAGCCACTGCGCCTGGCCAACACTCACTATTTTGAAAGTTGTATTTGCTCTCTGGCCACAAGGCTCTACCTCATTTGTGTCTGAAGTTTCAACTCAGGCCTGGTCACAACAAAAGCTAAAAAGCTTAGCTTACCCCAGAAGGGACAGAGTTAGCTAAAGAGAACAATCTCTAACTAACCACTTACCCAGACCCTCCCTCCCACCTTCCCTCTGCCCTCTCCTGCTTCCTTCCTTCATCAAATAGTAAACTGTTAAACACCTCCTAAGTGCCAGGCAGTTTGGTAAGCACCAGGATTGCCCTCTGGTGCTCACAAAGCAGTGGTGATCACTGTGCGAGCTCACAGAGCGCAGTGAAGTGTTCTAGACACATAGAACACTAAAGCAAAGCCACAGAAAGGGAAAGGGGCCCAGGAAGTCCTTCTCAGGCCCTGGGAATGTGCCTGACTGACCAGGTGGATTTCATTCATTTATTCAGCAAATAGTTAATGAGCATCTACTCTGCACTGGGCACTGTTCTAGGTGCTGAGGTTCATCAGTGCCCAAAGCAAAATAAGTGTCTGCCCTCAGGTTGCTTATACTCTTGTGAAATGTCTGGACGAGTAATTTACGTGGCTTTAGGCAGATCCTTTTCTAAAAGCTATTGCATTGCCCAAGTGGAATAACAGATCCTCGTAACCGCAATAACTGCTATAGAGGTATTTACATTCTGTGTTATTGGGGCACAGAGCAAGGCAACAGCCAATGCGGTGAGACATAGACCAAACAACCAATGGCCATGAACAAGCTAAATAAGTGGCCTCATTTCCTGAGGCTTCTGCTTCTGGAAGTCTGGAGGACCAGAAAGCCCTACTGCTGTAGAAGTTCTAGATGCAGGAAGGATCCTTTTCACAAGAGCGTAACCAAGACAGTCACAGGCTGCATCTGAAACCTGAAAAAACAGCCCCCATCGTGGTTCTGGGGGAGATTGTTCCTCCCCAGGCAAGGTCCCCTTCTTGTCTAAATTACTTCCAGCCAGATAACGGGCAAAGATCAAATCTTTTCCAGAATAAATGTCTTTATGATGATACAGGGGGGAAAAAAAAAACAGTAGCTGTCCGTGCCCCCAAATAAACAAAGAAAAAGAAAAAAGAAAGATAGCAGTCCTTATCTTTGAGTCCTCATTCACCACGTAGAGTAAATCTGAGAACACCCGTAAGTAGGTGGACTTGACCGTCACAGTGGGAGAAGGGGCCACTCAGGGAGCACAGAGAAGTCACGCTTTGCTTCTGCTCTCAAGCCTTGTGGCATCCTACTTTAGTACCCTTTCATAAAATAGAGTGCTGATAGAAATTGGGATTTTAATTCTAGTTCCCTTTAACAGAATGTAGCAATTTGGGAGAAAACAGAGTGTTTATTCTTGAATTAGTGATGGTCGTTAGAAATAATAGCTATCGGCTTCAAAGGACAGAGAGATAAAGTTAGGAGCCGTGGTCAGTTGAAAGAAACATTTCTTGATTAGAGAGCTATAGCATACGCACAGGGCTTGGATAAACGTGGTCTTTTTCTGACCACTGAAAGAAAAGAAGCAAGACCTGTCCTAAAATTACCAAAAGCTGTTGCAATTAAAAAAAAAAAAAGTCCATGTTAATTAGAGAAAAAGAGAGAGACATTTTACAGAGTCAAGGAAGATCACATAGATGACCACGCCAAGGAGACGTGTAAAGTGTTGCAAAGTATCGTGGGGAAGAGGAAAAGGGCCACGAGTGAGACTCATGATTGTTAAAGGTTAGTGAAAGAAGTCTCTACTGATTCCGCAGTGTTTGCATTTCTCTGTTTTTTAAAATATGAAATACTATACAACATAGTAAATGTGTATGCTTAGTTGCATTAATGAAGAACATTCCCTGTCTTTTAAAAATAATCTAAATGGGCTGGGCACAGTGGCTCACACCTGTAATCCCAACACTTTGGGAGGCCGAGGCAGGCAGATCACCTGAGATCAGGAGTTCAAGACCAGCCTGACCAACATGGAGAAACCTCGTCCCTACTAAAAATACAAAATTAGCCCAACATGGTGGCACATGCCTGTAATCCCAGCTACTCGGGAGGCTGAGGCAGGAGAATCACTTGAACCCGGGAGACTGAGGTTGCGGTGAGCCGAGATCGCACCATTGCACGCCAGCCTGGGCAACAAGAGTGAAACTCCGTCTCAAAAATATATATATATATATATAAATGGTAAAATAAATTTCAAGGTCTAATGCCCACTTGAAAGAATCTTTCTAGAGCCAATAAGTTCAGATTTCAAGGTTTCAGTTCAGGCCCTACAGTTCACCCAGAAAGGCTAACATAGGTATAACCTGTGGCCTCCTAATTCCAAAGCAAAAATCACAGTATGATCAGGTATTTTGTTACTCTCTGATCATTTATCACTAAAAATCACACAGCTTCCATTTTCTTCTCTGTCAAAGCTTTGTTATGATACATCATGCTGGTCTGAATCAGTGCTGCTCAGATTTTCATATATATTTAAATGACATAGAATGTTATTGTTGAAACGCAGATTCTAATCCAGTAGACCTGGGGAGGGGCCTGAGATTCTGCATTTTGACAGGCTCCCAGGGGCTGCTGCTGCTGTTGCTGCAGGCATGTGGACCACACAGTTAGTTCACTCATCATCTCTGTTCCAGCCACCCCCACAACGTTTGAGTGAGGGAATACTCTGGAGCTATGGCCCTCAAAATTTCCAGTGCATCAATATCACCTTGGAAGCTTGTTGTAAAATGCGAATTCCAGGGCCTTGGCCCCAAAGATTCTGATTTGCTCCTGCCGCCTCCCTATGTGGGTAGACCTGAGCTTGGTGGCATCAGGACCATGCAGTCAGGGTCCTGCCATCTTCTCAACCTGGCCTCCAGCTTTTCTTGAAAATCTCCAGCTTTGATGGCCTTTCTCCTCTTCTCTGAATGTGCCATGCTTGCTCTGTATATTTGAACTTAAAAAAATCAAACCTGGAAAACTGCCCCCAAATCTTCCCAGTTTCCTGGTGACTCTCTGTATTTTTTTTTTTTTTTTTTTTTTTTTGAGACAGGGTCTTGTTCTGTCACCCAGGCTGGAATACAGTGGTGCAATCATAGCTCAGCTCACTACAGCCTCAACCTCCCAGGCTCAAGTGATCCTACCAACTCAGCCTCCCAAGTAGGTAGAACTACAAACATGCACCACCACGCCCGGCTAATTTTCGTATTTTTGTAGAGATGGAGTTTCACCTGGCTGGTCTCCAGCTCCTGGGCTCAAGCTATCTGCGTGCCTTGGCCCCCCAAGGTGTGAGCCACTGCACCCGGCTTCCTTTTGTTCTTCAGTTCTCAGCTCAAATGTCACCTCCTCTGAGGGGCCTTCCCTGACCACCCAGGCTAAAGTAGTGCTGTCTCCCATAGTCTCTCTCTTTTTTTTCCCCTGTAGTCTCTCTATTGCCTTCACAATCCCTGTTACTCTCTAGAATGATCTCGTCTGTGTGTTTGTTTATTGATTCACTGTCTGTCTTCCATGAGAGTAGGGGCTCCACCTGCCTTGTTCCCCCCACTGAATTCCCAGTACCTCACACAGTGCCAGAGAATTGAATGAATGAAAGGATGCATGAGTCCACCCAGGTTGAGAAGCAAGGTGTAGAATAAAATAAACAATGTCATGAGTTCTGGCCTTAGAAACTTCAGACTGCAGAGTGAAGCAGATGTGAGGGTTTAATGAGGAAAAGGATCAGATGAGTAGGAAAGGAATTGCTTTGCTTCCTTCAGGGTTGGAAGAAAATTAAATTAGGAATAGAGGATGGCAGCATGTTGCAGCTTTCTTGTTCATGTGCTGTGTAATACAACATTCTTTGTCCTTTTTCTGTGTCTGATTTTGAAATTATAAAAATACTTGCTCATGGTAGATAATTGGGGAAAGCAGAAAAATTTAAATAAGAAAATATAGATGGCATTGTCCTACCACCCACAGAGAGCTATGGTTTTCATTTTTGTGTTTTTCCTTTTAAAACACTTCCTATATTTTCAAATCTGTATATCTTACAGAATCCATACAGGGCACATAACATATAATTCCATGTTCTGCTTTTCTCTAATGCCTATAGTATCTTTACAAACATGTTTTTAAATGATTGTTTAATATTCCATTATGTGGATGGAAATACATCATTAATTTTATTTATTTTACTCTATGTTCAGAAAAGCATTCTAACTTTGTGCTAGTTCTCTTTTAAATGGAATAGAAACAACTAATAAACGAATTTTTCCCTTGTTCAGAGTAGTGGTTCTCAACTGGGGATAATTTTGCCCCCAAGAGACATTTGGTCACGTCCAGAGACATTTTTGGTTGTCACAACTGGGGAGAGGAGGGCTGCTATTGGCATCCAGTGGGCAGAGGGCAGGGTTGCTACTAAACATCCCACAGCACACACAACAGCCCCCTAACATCAAAGAATTACCCAGCCCAAATGTCAATAGTGCCGAGGTTGAGAAACTCACTATCTAGGACAGTATCAGGGTTAATATTCAACATCCACTTAAAATTCAAATTAGCATGCTATCATTAAAAGTACAGGACTTTGCCCTGGGATTCTGCATTAGAATCGTGTCTCAGCTAATTAGAAGTCTAGTTACTAGAATCTAGAATAACTGAGTTACTAGAATCTAGAATAACTGATATTTTACCTGCATAATTCTTATTTTATTAGAAATTTTAAAATATCAGTTATTCCAGTGAAACTGGAAAGTGAAACTAGAGATTGTATTTTTAAAATTAAGCTCCAGGAATGGACTTACTGGTTCTGGAATTCATCCTCGATTGGGTCCATACTTTCATGTAAACATTGCTGCATAGAGAGGGTGTGAGGCCAGTCCCAGGCTATTAGTTGATCGAGCTCAGTAGAAAACACTTTCTAAGACACAGAATTGATTTGTCCATTAGAGAAATTAGATCTCTAAATTCAAAAGGAGTTTTGATGAGCACTTAGTTAAGTGTGGATGTTTGGAATCGTGTTCCCTGAGCCTTTCCTTGAGTGGAGGTTTCACAACTTTATAGCTTTTGCAATATGTGAATTTGTTGGGGAATTCCACATTTAGTGGGCAAAATCACTGAAACCAGCCCCCTTCCCTTCTGTTGAGAAATGCGCTCATCCCTTTTATCCAAGACTTAGATCTTTGGGACTTTACCCGACCTTTGCACAGAGACAATTGGTATTGAGACAATTTGTTATGATATACCTCCTGGGTGATCCAAATACCACTGGTTCAATCCAGAACAAAGAGAATGTATGCGGCACCTTTTCTTCGATCAGATTCTTGCTGGGGTTTATTGTGAATGGAAGGGGAGTTTAACTTGGAAATGTTTGGAATTGTGTTTCAGATATTTAGAAGATTAAACAAAAAGTCTTCCCAAATGGGTGCTGGGTAAGAGATATAAAACTCAACAGAAATCAAGAATTGCTGCCTGAGATGTAACAACGGAACTGCAATCTTTAGTTAACATGGACTCAGGATTTAGGGAGGGTGAGCGTGGGCTAAGGTCAGTGATTCACGTCTTGAGATCGATTCGTGCCTCTGACTAGATCATCTCTGTGTGCTGCGCTTGTTGGCAGCTAAGCCTTCTGCAGTATTTTATGGGGCTCATCTGCAGAGCCTCAGACTGGCAGTGAGGGGTCAGTGGAGCCTCACTTGCTATCGGATCATCTTCTGGGGGAAGGCATTTTCCCTTCTCCTCATCTCCTCTCCCCAGGGTTGGCTGAAAACAAGAAGTTTTTCTGGGCTCTAATCCACAGCATCGGCTAATGACACAGACTGTATCATTTGGGAGGCCTGAGAGAAGAAGGGGGAGCTGGGGAAGAGAGACAGAGTCCTGAGACTGGAAGACAATTTAAAATAAGCAATCATGGGCTAAAAGAGAGTATGTTGGCTATAAAATAAGTGCAAGAATAAAAGAGATGGATGGGAAGTCAATTCTCAGGTGCAGTATTTTATTTTTTCTGCTCTTAGTTGGCAACCTTTGGTTTCCAAATACTCCTTTTCTTTGTAATTTTCCATTAACACATTGATTCAAATGCTGAAAATGATATAGCTAGTGCTTAAGATTTGCAAGGCTGTAGAAAGGCAGCACATTTCTCTCTGGCAGGATATACATGTATGCAGACATAAAAATATACCAAAGCATGCAAGTGGCTGCACAATAACTTACTTTCTGAAAACACACACCCACATATGATCCAACTGATGAAACCCCAGCTGGAAAGGATTGTAAACTTAGGCAGTGTGACAAATGGGATTTGCTCATAGTCAATTGAATCCCAGATTCAAACAGTTTGGACTAGAGTTGGCTTGCGTGGTATAGGTATTAAGAATAGGTGGTTGTAGGGAATAAACTTCAAAATGTGGACAAATGTGCTTCCAGCTTCAGAATTTCTCAAAATAATGACTCCAACTCAAGTAGAAATCTCCAAGTCAAATCTTGATTCAACAATTCATCTTTGATTCAACAATTACTTAGGCAGCATCTATCTGCCTGCCAGATACCATGGCAATACCATGTGAATATGATATTAACATTGCCCTCAAGAATTATAAGTCTAAGTGGGGCATAAGACAAGCTTACAAATAGTTGTCAAGTAAGTCATCAAGCCCTGGTTCAAACTGACTTTGCAATTCTAAGAGCATTAGAATTGGTTCCTAAGATTTCTTTCAAATAGTTCCATTAGTGCAATGGGCCTCCCAGTAGAACAGAAAGTCCAGGTTGTGGTTAACACTTTACCTACCCATAAGCAATGGCGTCTGTTAGTTGGATTCTTTGTTAAAAACAAAGGGAGCTTTCTTATCAATAGAGTTGAAGGTAATATGATTCTAGAACTTTTAGCCCTAGAACAATTTTGCGTCACACTAAGGGAAACCGAGGCCTAGAAAGGGTAAGTGATCTGGCCAAGGTCATATAGCCTGTTATTTGAAAGAGCTGGGAGCAGAATGCAGGGTTGTAGATTTTGAGTTTTCTATGATCTTCCTGTTCTTGCATGCCTAATTCATAATAGAATTCATGCCTAGAAATCAAGTCAAAGATCTTTGCTGTACTGGGTTTATATGCTGAAAGATGTATCCTGATCCAGGCAGGAAAGACAGAAGAAGATTCTGTTGAAATAAACCATGTAAAGTGCACAGCAGAATGTGTGTCACATAAGAAAGTTCAATGAACATGAACTACTATCCTCATCTTCATCATCATGATTACTATCATCATTTTGTGTCTTACTTTAAGCAAATCCAATCTACAAAAACCTCTAGTTTAGACCAGGTGTGGTGGCCTACACCTGAAATCCCAGCACTCTGATAGGCCGAGGAGGAAGGATCACTTGAAGTCAGGAGTTAGAGACCAACCTGGGAAACATCATGAGACCTGTGTCTACTGAAATCAAAAAACAAAAAACAAAAAAGGTAGCCAGGCATGGTGGCACACCCCTGCAGTCCCAGCTACATGGGAGGGTGAGGCAGGAGGATCACTTGAGTTTAGGAGTTTGAGGCTGCAGTGAGCTATAATCCAGCCACTGCATTCCACCCTGGATGACGTAGTGAGGACCTGCCTCTTAATAAGAAAGCAAAAGAAAACCTCTATTTAAAGAACTGGTAAATTTACTTCTCGTAAAGATTCTTCACTTTACAAAGGCATCTTCAATAGTTTAAAATTTGATCTGTACTCTGAAAAATTTACACAACTGTAATACATTGTCAGGTAAAAGAAGATACATTTACTCTCAACTTGCCTACATATTTGCATATGGCATGAGAAATGTTAATTAGATTTTCATTTGTATTGTCTACATGACAGTGATAATAAAAGATGTCCATGAAGTCTAGAAATGTAGATATTATGAGTTGCTTTTATGACTGAAGATGTCTTTGACCACATTATTAAATATTTGTCTGTTTCCAGACTTCATGGGTACACTGTAGATCGTAAACACAGTAAACAAGAATAAATTGCTTAAAACTTTGGAGGAATTCCTAATGTTTTCTGTGCTTGGTTTAAAAAAAACACTTTTTTATGAGGGAATCTCTGTGATAATAAACAAAACCCCAAAAATTTACAGAGAAAGAAATCATTTTGACTTTATTACTCAATATTGGTTCTATAAACCATGACCAAATTATGACAAACTCTGACTCAAAGGAGGATTGAGTTATTTTGTTTGAGTTAGTTTAATGTGTTCAGAACTGGGCAATTTTTTTTTTTTTTTTCTAAACTTTGTCCTTCTCCAAAGTTTTACAATTAAATCATCAGGGCTAATTTTTCTTAGGCATTTCTGAGCTCTACAATATGGAGAATTTTATCCCATAGAGTTTTTCGTTTAGTCTCCTTTCTCAGATTCATGCTGGAACTAAAAACAGTTTTAAGGACAATGTTTTAAAATAAAACTCTAGGCCGGGTGTGGTGGCTCACGCCTGTAATCCCAGCACTTTGGGAAGCCGAGGCAGGCGGATCACAAGGTCAGGAGATCGAGACCATCCTGGCTAACACGGTGAAACCCCGTCTCCACTAAAAATACGAAAAATTAGCCGGGCGTGGTGGCAGGCGCCTGTAGTCCCAGCTACTCGGGAGGCTGAGGCAGGAGAATGGCGTGAACCTGGGAGGTGGAGCTTGCAGTGAGCCGAGATCGCGCCACTGCACTCCAGCCTGGGTGACAGAACGAGACTCTGTCTCAAAATAAAATAAAATAAATAAATAAAATAAAACCCTAAAAAAAAGAACCACAGAACAGATTACTTTCTAGTTTGGCTCTTAATATGATCAGGGGATTATCTGTAGGTATGGAAATATGGGGCTATTTCTCAATTTTCTGTGCTCAAATTAAACTGGTTTCCAGGTTCTGCAATGACAAAATCATAGCCTGGGTGACCATCTGCCTGGTCAATAAGTGGCCAGCATTGGCCTGAGTCAGCTAATTGTGCATAATTGGGATTATGTCGCAGGAATTGCAGTCCCCTCTCCAGACAAAGAAAATCACATTTGTGCTGTTTCAGGTGACCACTGATCTCTCCTGGCCAGTGACAGCAGAAACTTGGGTTGTTGCAAAGTCTGTCTCTGCAGACGGCCAGGACGGTAGGGATGATCAATTCTGGGATAAGCACGAGACAACAAGCAGTGGGGGAGGGGAAAATGGAGAAGGGGGCTGGAAAATAAGAACAACATCAGGGGGAGAAAGTCTAGTGCTGGAAAAATTATTGTCACCCGGCTTTTAGATCCTGAAATACAGGCACATTTACTGTCTGATTCCTGTATTTGTACTGCAGAATCTGCAATGATTTTGCAATGATTCTGAAATGAATCAAGTCAGATACCTTGGGGGCCAAGCAGGAGCATGACAACCAACCCTCAGCAAGCAGGTGACTGGTTGTTGTGTTGGAGCAGCACTCTACACCCAGGGTCTTGGGGAGAGATTGTGCTCCAGTGGCACCAGAGCAAGGGCCTGGAGCTGTAGCAGCAGCAGCAACAGGAGCAGCAGCAGCATACTGGGGACAACAGCTGTCGGTGGTAAACAGGTGGAAGGCTGGAATAAAAGTCCTGTTCCCCAGCCATGATATTATAGCAGAAGAGGAACAGGGAGTTTCAGCATTCCCCAAACCCATTTAGAGAGAATGTCAGAGAAACTGTGGTTGACGCAGTTACAGCAGCACTGTGAATTCTGAAAAGAAAAAAGTTGGTGCAGCCTCAGCCCAAGGTCCCTCAAACTCAGCAACATTGACATTTGGGGTTGGACATTCTTTGTTTTGGAGGCTGCTCTGTGCCTTGTAAGATATTTAGCAGCATCCCTGGCCTCTACTCACTAAACACCCGTTGCACCCCTTCTACCTCCTCCCTGCCTTCCAGGTAGTGGCAACCCAAAACCAGAAAGAGCCTTATCAGCACGTGGATTACCTGGGGAGTCACGCCTTCCTTGACCTGGCATGGTGTGTGTGCCCGTGTTCACATGTAAGGGTTTACATGTGGCTGTCCTGTGTTCTACTGACTACCTGAGAATGTTCCAGGAGTCAACCAGTTCTTGTTTTAAGTCAGTCCAAATGCATGGGTGCAAAGGCCACAGGTGGAGCCAGAAGGTGTACAAAGAGGCTGCCCATCTCAAGCCCTCAGAGAAATTGCTGTGGCAGAGACACGAGCCTGTGGCTTCCAGGCTGACCCTACAGAGCAAATCACTCCCAGATCCACCTGCTCACCCGATACCTATTAGGTGATGGTCACTATTTCTCAGGACACAGAGCGAAGAAAGCCAAACAAAGTTGCATTCTTTAGGGGACACACATTCCAGAAAGTGAAGGCAGCACAGAAATGTATGGATAATTTCAGGGAGCCTGGCCTTCCTATGGCTTAGACTCCTGCAGAAGCTATGAAGCTCCAGCTTTGGGGTCCCCACCCACCAAGCCCCCTCTAAGACCTGGGAACGATCTTAGCAATGTGTTCATATATTTTTATGAAATTTGCAAAAGTATGATCATTTTTCTTGAAGAGAGCCTCTCCTCCAAATTGCATAAGCTACAGACCCCAGAAAACCAGAATCTCTCCCTGATTTTCAGCTTCCTGTACATTATAGAATTGAGTCCTACTCGAAATATATCAAGAAGGAGAATGAGGAACATGCATCCACTTTTAATTCACTGACAGTGCAGCGTAAAGAATACAGCGTCATTCACAAACAAAGGAATGAGAAAACAAATTGCAGCTTGCCCATTGCATGGGGTGGATACTAGGGTGCTGAGTGCAGGGACCTGGTTGCTCATATTCACACACCCTAGAGTAGAGGAAGCAGTAGGAACCCGGACCTCCTCACCAGAGGGCTGGGGAGGGAAGCTGCAGTCTCTGGTTGGGAGGAGACGAGCAGCTGGCCAAAGGCCCCTTTGTAGAAACTGGCCATGCTCTTCCTCTGGGCGGGAGGCTCCAGCCTGGAGCTCCGGGCCTGCCCCTGGCTTTCTTCTGGCCATTGTGAGCGTGTATTGATCAGGCCGGGAAGCAATAGGCCTGCAGCAGCTGAAGCTCTAGGGTGGGCCGCATTGATCGGACCCCCGCCCCAGGATATTTATAGGATGGGCTGGGCTAGCAAATAATCGGGGAGAGCTTGTTTAACGAGGGTTCAGGGTGCTCTTCGCTAGCTGGTTAACTTTAAGTATTGGAAATGGAATTGATGCGCACATAATAATATTATGATTCATACAAACCACTTCTCAGGCAACTCAATATATTTCATTACCTCCTTTCTAGCAAATGTATTGATTTCTGTTTTGCGGTTTTATAACACAATTTCAAGGCTGTTGTGGGTTTAATGAGCCGTGTTCTTATGATGTTTAAAAAGATTTGAAGCTATTGTTAAAATAAATATTATGGATCACCCCCTCCTGAGGCCCCCTTCCTTCTCCCGGCTCTCCTCCCTCCTCGCCCCCACCCCCATCCTGCCCCCTCCCAGGCCCGGGCGGAGTCGTCAGCAGAAAGCCGGGGGCTGCAGCTTCGCGGCCCTTTGTGGCCCAGATCAAAGGACCCGAGCGCCACAAAGGCGGCCCCACTCCGGCCGCGCGGCCACACACAGCCGCACCTGCAGCGCAGCCAAATGTCATTGTCGCTTCTGCGGGGCGAGCGCGGGGGACGCACCTCGGAGACGGCAGATGACTCTAATAACGCTTGATGGGAATTGATGGGGAAGGAGGCGCGCAGTGCCCAGGGCTTTTTATTAGCTGCCTCGACTTCTCGAGCCTCAGCCCGAACGTCTGCACCTGTGCACCCCCTTTCTCTCGGCCTTTATGGAAGTTGACAGATTTTATTAACTTTAAGGAAGAACTTTCCAGCGTGCGCAGGGCCGCAGTTTATTTTGTATTCATGCGAAACGGAAACCGAAAAACCCACGTTTACATATTTACCGGCCTCCGTGACCTCCCTCTGGGGCTCCACAAGTCACGCTGCAGATTAATTTTGTCATAAAATTGACTGGTGTGCTCAGGGACGTTGGGAGTTAGGGGGATGTTGTTGGATGTCAGGATTTTTTTTCCAATGGGAGAAAGCTGTATTCAATTATCTAATATCTCCAAGGAACCCCCCAAAGACTTTCCAAATCGTGCAGAAATTGGAATTCTTTTTAAAAGCGTTTGCTCGTGGCGAGAGAGCATTTGTAGGCAACCCAAGTAGGCTCCGCTCACAGCAAGGTTCCCCAAATCTTTCTGACGACCTAGAAACAAAAGCAGGCACCAGAAGCATCTTCGAACTTTGTGAGAGTTGGTGCCCCTTGGAGGTTTGGGGATGGGGGCTCATGCATGTGTTCTACTCGGACGTTGGGGCTAAGTCCCAACACATTTGAAAGAACAAATTATGATTCATGTAATAAAATGATATGCTTGGTCAGGGAAATATTGTTACATAACCCAACACAGTTGTATAACTTCCACACTCTCACTATTGGGAAGAGCCTAACTGGGGCAGAGGATTAAGATTTTGCTTATATTCATAGTTATCCATGGCTCTCCGAGTGCTTCCAGGTTTTATGTCTCATGACAAATGGAAGTCCACGGCTATGAAAATTCATGTGATATTAATGGCCAAGTGTTGAAAATTCAGCCACAGAGTCAGCTGGGTATACTGCTTATTAGCTTAAAAGCACAAAGCTTTCTGGAGCTTCTTTTTGTGAGCCAGATAAACTTCAGATGAACTGAGGATCATTTTGCAGGAAACTCTGAAGTTGAGTAATAATAGAAAGTAGTTAGTAGAATATTACACTTTTCATTTGGGCAAACAGATGGGATGCCTGCTTTTAGATTTAATCAGGGGCTGACAGACAGGTAGGACGCCGGCATATTTTAGTTGGAGTCTCTTTCTTTTCAGGAAAGAATGAAACTACTTAATATTCAGTGTATCCTCCCCCCATCACCCACCCAGCCCCACTATTCCACAGTACCTCGTGATCTCTCACGCCTTTTTCTCATTTCTGATGACATTACAAAGTACAAAGGTCATCTAACTGCAAGCAAATCCATTTCTTAACATATTTTTCACTCTATTCTTCCCTTACAAAAAAAATTATAGAGGTGTGCAGTGTGTGTGTGTGTGTGTCTATGTGTGTGTGTGTGTATATATATGGTTAAAAAAATAAAACAAGGGCTGTTAAATCACCAAGAGCACACCCAAATCTCCATTTACATAGACACAGACATAAATAAACGATTTAACAATTTGGGAGTCATGAGTCTCTGACCTCATGCTTTCTCAACTAACCTTTTTAAAAGATTTTGATATCAATTGTTTCTCTTTTTTCCCCAGAAGCATAATACATGGTAACCTTAGCATGCACAATCTGTTTTAACAGAGGGATACAGACAAGTGCAACCAATGGTGGATTTTAATGTCATGGTAGAGCTTATATTACCTTGCTCGAAACAAAATCTCCCCCCCACCCCCTTCAAATGCAAGTCCCTTGACACCCCCTTTGGAGATCATTTGTTATGCAGAGTTTCGTGAGGCAATCAAAATTAATTCACAGTGATCTTTTCACCCAGAGACTCCAGCTTCTAATAATGGTCTTTCTCAACAGGTGTTCATTGTGGCAGTCTGACTTCAAATCGCCAGACTAAAGGTTTTATTCTTTAGTCATTTCTTTTTTAATCTCGAACTTGTAATTTACTAATCTGTAGCAGCTGCCAAGAAGGGCGCAGCTGCTTACTGAGAGGGGAAGTGTACCTCCGAGGAGGCAAGGGCAGGGAAGAACTTCACTTCCAGAGGAAGAGGAGGAAGAAATTGAAATTCATGGCCTGGAGAGAGGGTACAGTCCTGGGACTGGAGACCTGACATTGTCTCCACACTACTTTTCTCTGAGGCTGGTCCAAAATTGGTGACACCTGGTTCAGATTCCTTTGGACGGCTTCAGAAATAGGCTGGATTATGCACAAGTGCATAGAGAAGGGATTTTTAATAACAGCAACCACAACCACCAGATAAATACTATGCAGAAGAAAGGGACTTTTAGAAACTTGTATTTGTCCATTGGGCCAGTTTAACTAGCTCTTGCTCACACGCTGTCTTTGTCGACTTTCAAATCTGCCTCCTTTTAAGGTAACTTTAAAGAGAGATGGGAGGAATGAAGTTTTACTGCAGAGATTCTTGGATTTCATGGCTCATCAGTATCATGTTGGCTGAGGGCGTGTGAGAAAGCATGAATCTAGGCTCCTGATTTCCAAATTGCTAGAACTGCAGATTCCAGAGCCCCAGCTCCAGAGCTTCTGTTGTGGTGGATCTTGGCACAGGGCCTGGGAATATGCATTTTAACAAGCACCATGAGGTTCTGATGCATGTGTTCTGGTTTAGTGGGTAACCCACAGAGAAAATCGAGAGGCCTTGATTCCCTTTGATCACAGTTAGTTGCTCCTCTTGCCTCAGTAATCCTATCTCTACAGTGGGTTCTTGCTCTTCAGTCTCTTCTCAATCACATGGTTCTCAGAACTCAGCCTCTGAGCAGGTACACATGGGCAGGGCACAGTTCTCGCCCTGCTTTCTTCCTAAGGAGATAACATACATATCTTGTACAGAGGGTAGATGAGGTCATCAAGAAGTGACCACCTTTGCCATGCAGTAATTCTTGGCCTCTGGTTTCTTTTGCAAATGATGCCTGCAGCTTGTTTATTAACTCTGGGCTGATCTCTGAGGCTATCTCCTGGCAGAGACAGAAATGGGGACTTTAGACAAAGATTGAAACTGGAGTAAATCCTCCCTGACATGTGGAGACCTGGGGCCCACTGAGGGTTAAAAGAACATTTGGATGCATCACTTGTAGCCCTCAGCCTTGTCATAGACTAGAAGCCAGCTTTCCACAAGGGGTCAGAAAGGAAGGAGGGTGAAGCTCAGATTCCTGTCTGCCCCTAGACTTCGAGAAAGAAAATTTGGATTCTTTCTGTATTTAGGAGTACACATAGACACAAGCAGCTTCAGAGTCAAACCAGAAGTCATGTGAGAATCCCAAGCTACAGTGGAGAGTCTCGAAATGCTAGGCTCTCAAGGATTTATTGGAGACCTCATTGTGTTGTCGGCCACCCCTCCCCTGAGGCCATGCCTCCATGGAAAAATTGTCATTTGAGAGACAGGTTGTCCCACTAAGAGGGCTCAGGATATAGTTTCTCCTTGGCCTTTTAGTTTGGTTGTTCCCTTGTGAAGGGCTCTCCTGGATCCCTTCAAAACCTAATTATGGCTGTAAAAACTGTTCAGAGAGTGAAGCAGTGCTTATGTGGATGTTGGGCAGTGTCTGCTCTGGCACATTTGTTCACAGGTGGGCCAGCCAAGCAGCTCGGCACTGATGGGCATTGATTTTGTAATATGTGAGCAACTTCACTGGTTCTGTTCTCATAGACTCTCTTTTGTTTTGGAGGGAGGGAGTGAGAAGGTTTCTTGAGCTCCAAAGACCAGATAAGCCTCTCTCTTGCCAGTAGCCTATGGATACAAAATTATTGTTTCCCAGTCTCATTTTTGTGTTGTACGAAGCAACCCTCATATATTTCAAATCAGAAAGGATGCTCACCAGCTTCTCTGAGAAAATGTGTTTTTATTCTTGTCCTCAGTGGGGGCCGTCCTAGGGTTGACATTGCCTAAGGACACCACAAAGAGGTTTCTAAGTGGGAATTGCCATGCCAGCTGCCATGCAGCTTTCAGGACTTGGGTACTGAATCTTCACCCCAGTGTGAAGATTCTAATTTCCTGCTCAACAGGATGTATTTGTGCAACTTATTAATACAGAAATACATACTTTACTATTATATCCCAACCCCACATATGGAAGGTACCAGAAAAGATTACCTTCACGTAACAAATGAGGAAGCCAAGGCCCAGAGAGGAGAAGACTCTTGCTCAAGGTCACACAGCAAACTTGAGACAGAGTATATTGCTCAGAGGGTAGGAGTCATCTTTGACCTATGCATCAGAAATTTGAATCTGTTGAACTATGAAACACTGGTGGAGCTAATAGACACTAAGAAAATAATTACACAAAACTATTTATAGTCATGGTAAGTAATGTGGAGACAGACTCCAAGGTGTTACATAAGGACTTGCCCAAGCATGAGGAGAGGATGGACCCATTAGGGTAGGGTGGGTGTATCAGGCAGGTTAGGTTAGGTTTTGCTGTGTAACAAATAGCCCTCAATCCTCATGGGGTTAACAGGAGCTATTTATTTCTCTCAGGTAGGTCAGAAGGGACATTCTGCTTCTTACGTTCACTCAGAAACAGAATGAGAGGGGCTTCATCTCAACCCTGCTTCCACAGTCACAGGGGAAATAAAAGCATGTTTCTTCCTATAGGCAACACACATCACTCTGTCCACATTTCATCCCCAGTTGAAGTCACATGGCCACACCCAACTTGAAGGAGAATGGGAATGGGCAATCCCCCATGCGACTAGAAGGAGGAGATCCAGAATGCCTGCTGCATAGATTTAGAGAAGGCTTCTCTGGTTTAGCTGAGATCTGAATTGTGTGAAAGAGTTAACTAGTGACAGGCTAACATGAAGGAAGAGTGGAGGAGGGGTTAGGAAGTGGTGACAGCCCCTGGGCAGGGGAATCCTAACCTAATGGAAGAGCAGAAAGAAGCCCGAGGAACCAGAACCCAGACCGCAATAGCCCCCATCCCAAAAAGGCATGGCCAGCATACGGGCCAGGTGCAGTGTCTCATGCCTATAATCTCAGCATTTTGGGAGGCCAAGGTGAGAAGATGACTTGAGCTCAGGAGTTCAAGACCAGCCTGGGAAACATGGCAAAACCCCATCTCTACAAAAAATACAAAAATTAGCTGGGCATGGTGGTGTGTGCCTGTGGTCCCAGCTGCTCAAGAGGCTGAGGAAAGAGGATCTCTTGAGTCCAGGAAGTTGAAGCTGCAGTGAGCCATGATTGTGCCACTGTACTTCAGCCTGGGCAACAGAGTGAGACCCTGTCTCTAAATTAATTAATTAATTGGAATTATTTTTTAAAAATTTAAAAATAGAAGCCAGCATAAGACTGTTAATCTCTACGCCAGGGGCAGGAGAGAAGCCATGCTGAGTTTTTTACTTTATTTTAAAGATTTCAGGCCGGGCACAGTGGCTCACGCCAGTAAACCCAGCACTTTGGGAGGCTGAGGCAGGCAGATCATGAGGTCAGGAGATCGAGACCATCCTGGCTAACACGGTGAAACCCCGTCTCTACTAAAAAATTTCAAAAAATTAGCCAGGCGTGGTGGCAGGCACCTGTAGTCCCAGCTACTCAGGAGGCTGAGGCAGGAGAATGGAGTGAACCTGGGAGGTGGAGCTTGCAGTGAGCTGAGATCATGCCACTGCACTCCAACCTGGGCTACAGAGTGAGACTCTGCCACAAAAAAAAAATAATAATAAAATGAAATGAAAAATAAAGATTTCAGTGTTTAATGTTTATCAAATTTCATCTCTACAGCTAGCAGGATAATAGATGAGTTAATGGAACTCAGACCACATTTAAGAGAATGTTTATTGGGCAATCCCAATTACACCACAAACCAAACAACTTCTAGCATTTCCCGTGTTTGTACTTTCTTCATTTTCACCTTTGCCCAAGTCATCTGGTTTGTCATGGACACCATTGTGTGGGCAGTGATGGAATAGTGTCTTGAGAGTGAGACCAGAGAATCTTTAACAGACACGTTGGCGACACATCTTTGCCAGCAGCCACATTACCCAGGTCTCCAACCTGCCTCTCTTGATCCTTGGCCCACTGTGGTTTTTGGTTAAAGGATTAAAGTAAGGACCTGCCCTGGTACAGCCTGGTGTATTATCTCCAAACTGATGAACATGGAATCTGTACTGGCATTCAGTCAATCCTGTAATGCATTCTGACACCACAAATGGTTCATTTTCCTTCTGCTCAAAGTGGATGGTGCCCTGCACCGGGCTCTGGCCCTTCAACATGTACATGACCTTCATCATTATGACTCCAGGGGCCACACTCTGGTCTGGGCTCTGAGAGGTGTGAGGGACACAGGAGACACTGCAGGAGATGGTAGCACATGCTGACTTTCAAATGATGAGCCTGTAACACAGATCACTTTGGCTTCAATATAGGAACAGGTAGGTAAGGAGAGGGGCTGCAGGCAGTGGACACTTCTGTATTGCATTAGGCTCAGGAGGTGGGGAGAATGCCCACTATATTAGAAGGAAACTGTGAGCCAGAGAAGGTTAAAGGACTTTGCCCAAGAGTTGCAGCTAGCAAGTGCTACAGCCAGGATTTGAACCCTCTGTCTCAAACTCCGACCTTGCACAGTCCTTGCCGTATTCACCAGTGGCCTCCCCGCTGGTGCTGGAAGAATTTTCAGCATCCTGCCTTCTCCCTTAGCACCTCACGGGGCCAGACTCACATTTGCAAGGCCCATTTGAATTTCATCGAATGAAATCTCTGGCCAAAGCAAGTTATTGTGTCCAGATTCCCAACTGCTGAGGGGCTCCTCTGTGCCAAGTGTCTAAGAAAACTTCCAAAAGATGATATTTGTGTGTCAACAAGGGTGAAGTGTTGGGGACCTCAAAGAGAAGTTTCAGAAATGGCTACTGGAGAAAGCCGAGAAGCTTTTCCCTTCCTGAGCCCCCTTTTCTCAATTAGCATACAAAAACATTTTTAAAGGAATAACCTTTACTAATAAAATGCTATAATCTCAATAAGACATTTCAGCAGGGGAATTATTAGATATTAATTCATGCCTAGTTGCACTGACAGCTCTCGGTCATCAACGTTAGCCTAATAGCACACTAGGTGAGAATTAATATGCCATAATTCATGCTCTGTCATGCATTATTGCTTAAATAAGATACATGAAGAATAACCTATTCTGGTGAAATAACTGGTATCCTTAGAGTTCTCCTGGCCAAGTTATAAATAGTTATGTTAGGATCCAGAATTTTTTTGTATTACTAAATTTGAAATAAATTGTAGATATGTATCTTCATCTGTAATTACCGTGAACATTTTTCTTAAGTACTAACATTAAGTTCAGTCATATTCCATGTTTTAAAATTGAACTTAAGCAAAATCACATAATTTTCTTGAGACCAAAATAGAAATTTCTTTCCCCCATATATAATTGTATCTGGTACTTTGGCATACTATAGCTCATAGAGGCTATGACTTAGGAGCAGCAGAATGGGCCTGACTTAGAAAGGTACAAAATAGAAACGGGGGAGTGTCAGGGACCTGGAGGACATTCCATTTATGTTAATGAGGAGTTTGTGTCTCTCTGGACAATTATAGTTACTCATGAGTGCCTACGGTTTTCCTAGCAAGCGGGGAGTAGGGAAGTGGGAGGCAATCTCTGTCCTGCAGAAGCTTCGAGCCTCCTGGAAGGAACTGGATTGATGTAGATGACACAGTAACCTTGTCCTCATCAGGTAACAGGTGAAAAAATGTCAAGACATGAAGAGGAAGACCACGGAGTGAACTGAAAGAATTCTGTATACTAAGTGATAGACTTACAAAGTTATGAGATAAATTGGAAATGGAATCATTCATGCATTGATCATATTTTTATGTGATTTTTTTAGAGATGGGGTCTTGCTCTGTCACTTAGGTTGGAGTGCAGTCGTGCAGTCATGGCTCACTGCACCCTTGAACTCCCAGGCTCAAGCCATCCTTCTGTATAGCTGGAGCCACAGGCGCCACCACCACACCTGGTTAATTTATTTTAGTTTTTGTATAGATGGGGTCTCCCTATGTTGCCCAGGCTGGATCCTATATTTATTGAACACCTACTGTATGCCAGTCCCTGTGCTGGACACTTAGCACACAAAGAAGCTGGCAGTCCGATGGGGGACATGGACACTTATCTATGATGTGACAGGATGCAAGCGAAAGCCAGGTGATGACAGAGCTCAGAAGAAAGCCATGCCTATCTCAGACTGGCAATTGGTAAGTTGATCAAAGAAAGCTTCCTGGAAGAGGTGATACCTGAGATGAATCTTAAAGGATGAGGAGAAATGAGCCAGGTAACAGATAGGGGTGAGGTGCGAGACGGCAACAGATGTCAATAGAGAAATTGCAAACAGAAGCCAGATAGTGGCAGATCTTGCAGACCACGGTAAAGGGCTTGCATGTTGTCCCAACATGATTAATTTTTTCCTTCAGATCCAGCTACCAGAATTTGGTACCAACATCTCCATTGCAGGAGAAGTCAGGGCAAAAGGTCCAAACTTGGGAGTTATCCACATTTGAAACCTAGAACATCAGAGTTTCAAGGGTTATTAGAGATTGTCTTATTCATCCTACCACCACCCATTTTAAAAATGGAGAAGCTGAGCTCCAGGAAGGGGAAGAACCTTATCAAGATTACAACAGATCTCTGGGATCCTTTTCCAGATGGTTTCTTCCTTTTAGTGGAAGGTTTTCCATTTGAATGATCAAATAAGGGAACTGACTATGTAAGCAGAGGAGGGTAAGCCTAAGTGGAGAAATGAATGGCTTACAACAACGTTTTCTAGACTTCAGGCATTCTCCATCAGCATTCATAAATTTTACCATGATCAATGACTTGATATTTTTAACTGACTCCATTTTTTTGCTTTAATGCATTATTCAAAAGAAAATGCTTACATCACTTCCATAAATGGAAGTTGACCTTCTTTCGCTATACAAAGATGCAAACCTGAAAATTAACTCCATGAACGTCATCCTAAAATTCTAGCCAGATATGGTTGCTCACCTGAGGCCTACTCTCTCCTTTTTAAACAGAAAGAGCATCAAATTTTGGAGAGGTGCTAAAGATATATTAGCACCAAATTGAGGCTTTCTGCTTGTTTTTATATGATTGGAAGAAAACAGAAAAAGGAATTTTTTTTTTTACTGTGTGATTCAAGTTTATTAAGTAATGTCCCCCAGTATCATCTAAAATATGCCATGCTTTAAAAAATACTGGACTAGAAGAGGTGAAATAAAATGTGTTATTACCACATGCCTCAAAGATGGGATATTGCAAGGATTTATTATGTAAAAGAATTAGAAAATGCCAAACTGGCATGTATTTGTTGAAAACTTTATTAAAGAATCAATCAAACCTATTTTAAGAAACTCTTTACAATAATACTTTCAGCTTTGCTTCTCCGGGAATGAGGGTAGTCCCCTGCCCTGCACCCTGGGATGGTCATGAGGCTCAAATTAGAATGTCATATGTCCAAGGGCTGTGCTTGTACCAATGAGCTGTCTCCAGAAATTTCTGGATCATTCCTTCAGTCCGCCCCCACCACAGGAAGGAAACAGGGCACAGCCTCAGAGCAACACCTTCTGGGGAGTGAAGTCTACCTGTGATGTGTGGGGCATGTTGAGGGCACAGCACAACCCTAGCTTGATTTAGGGCCAACCAGGTGTCTGTCAACTCTGAAGTGCATGCCCTTGGAGGGGCTCCTGGTCTTTTGTCTTCCATGGGTCCTAGTTTGGGTTCTCCCAAAGCAGAACCTAAGACAAGGACTGAGGTACAGGCATTTTGTTGAGCGATGATCCCAGGAAGCAGGAATGAAGGAGAAGGGAGAACAGAAAAGGGAAGGAGGGGAAAGAAAAAGTGATTTGGTGACTGCATGAGTTTGAAGAATAACACAGAATTCACCTTAGTACTATCCTGCCCACGGAATGAAAGTAGGATTATATGCACATTCCCACGTCCATTGGTGGAGGGCCGCCTTAGGTTTGGAGAGAGGCCACTGCCCCACTGGCATTGGATGTGGAACTGTCTACCACCCCAGTGCTGAAATCAGGTGGGCCAAGGGGACATGGCTCAGAGCACAAAAATCATTGCCTCCCACTCCAACTGTGACAAATTTGGGTGCTACGGAAGCCAAAGGTACATTGCACCCCAAGAAGTGAAGTTTTTTTTTTTGGCTTTTTTTTTTTTTGAGACAGAGTTTCGTTCTGTTACCAAGGCTGGAGTGCTGTGGTGTGATCTCAGCTCACCACAACCTCCAACCTCCGCCTCCTAGGTTCAAGCAATTCTCCTGCCTCAGCCTCCCAAGTAGCTGAGATTGCAGGCGCCCACCACCACGCCAGGCTAATATTTGTATTTTTAGTAGAGATGGGGTTTCACCATGTTGGCCAGGCTGGTCTCAAACTTCTGACCTCAGGTAATCCATCCACCTCAGCCTCCCAAAGTTCTGGGATTATAGGCATGAGCCACCGCGCCTGGCAGCAAAGTTTTGTATTTACCCCAAATGGTGGTAAAGGAAGGTGGTTGATGGAATGGATGGAGTCTTGCCTTACAGTACTCTGACCTCTCTCCACACCCCACCAGGCCATTCTCAAGGAAGCTGTCTCACCCTTCAACTTCTGGGGACATGTTCCAGTTGGAGAAACCTTTCTTTGGCATGGCAGGACTCCATTGTCTATTTCAAGCTAACATTGATTTCTTATTTCCTTTGCTATACACCCAGGTGGAGAGGGCTCTTTAGGGCCACTGACTTTAGGGCTCAGTGGCCTCTTTCCACTTGTAATTTGGGATTTGAGCAAATTGGTCTTGGTGGGGAGCAGAAGGAAAGGAGAGGAAATTGCTAAAAGGCCACAGTCAGGACTCAAGGAGGAGCTACTTGTGCACCAGCTTCATTGTCTGTGCCTTTGAACCTCCCCCTGATCGTGGCCCTCTGAGCTTCTAGATTGTTTAAAGCAAGGCACAGGTGGAAACCACAAGAGGTGAGGGGTGGGGGCAGGTTCCCTTTCCAAGTCTCCCTGCCCCCTTCTCTTCCCTCCCAGCATGTCTGAAAAGGATGTGAAAATGTCAATTGTCTCCTGGCTCTGTTACTTTGCTAACCCAATCAATCCATATGAAAAGCACAGATTAAATTGACTGATCCTCATATATTTAATGATTGCTGCTATTTGACCAGGATGCGTTTCTCAGGAAGTGCCTGTCACAAGCTATCGATGGTCTTTTAATCCCGAGTTACTTAGCGTTGGGCTTACTTTCTCCCCGAGATGACCAGTCTCCAGTGATTCCTCAGCTTACACGGCAAAAAACAAGATGCCAAATGGCTCTTCTTCATATTGGATGACTGGGTTTAATTCCTGGGATATGGATTTGCCAACGGATGCAGCTTCTTGCACATATAATTCCATGACTTCCAACTTTACCTTTGAAATTTCTAGGAAGGTGTCTGCTAATCAGAAGGGATGCTATGAGATCCTTAGACAAAAAAAAATTCTCTAAATTTGTCACTATTTGCAATGCTATTATGTATGTCATGATAATATCAGCTAGTATTTTTGAAGTCTTTGTTTTACATGTTTTATTTGATTTTACAGTCAAAGAAAGGCAAAAAGGTTGATATTTTTATTATCTCTATTTGGAGATGAGGATACTGAGGTAAAGAGGTCAAGAAACATTCCTGAGATCACAGAGCTAGCTCATGGTGGAACTAGAATAGCTACCATGCTAAACGGCTGCACATACTGAGGGATTCACCACTGCACGAAGACAATAAAACTCACCGGCCCTACTAACTGCTGTGTGTGATGGCTACCAGCCCTGTGATGAGATCTGATCAAGATGCCAGGTTTCAAAATATGGCATTACAGTCTCCTTTATCCTTCAAGTTTCTCTCTCTCTCTCTCTCTCTCTTTTTCAGACAGGGTCTCACTCTATGCCCAGGCTGGAGTGGTGCATTGGCACAATCACAGCTCACTGAAGCCTCCACCTCCCCGGGCTCAGGTGAACCTCCCACCTTAGCCTCCCAAGTAACTGGGACTACAGGCACATGTCACTGTGCCCAGCTAACTTTTGTATTTTTTTTTTTTTTTGTAGAGATGGGGTTTCACCATGTTGTTTAGGCTGGTCTCGAACTCCTGGACTTAAGTAATCCCCTGCCTCCGCCTCCCAAAGCACTGGAATTACAGGAGTGAGCCACTACATGCAGCCTCTCTGTCTGTTTGCAGCCTTTGGAATACAGAATTCCCAAGAAGGCCTGATTCCTGGTGAATGCCTTAACTAATAATACTGTAGGAATACTTGTTCTAGTCTGTTCAAGCTGCCATAAAGTACCATAGACTGGGTGGCTTAACAACAGAAATTTATTTCTCACAGTTCTGGAGGTTGGAAAATCCAAGTTCAAGGGACTGGAAGGTTCAGCGTCTGGTGACAGCCCAATTCCTGGTGCATAGATGGTGCCTTCTCTCTGTGTTCTCACAGGGTAGAAGCAGTGAGGGGACTCTCTGGGGTCTCATTTATAAGGGCACTAATCCCATTCATAAGGACCCTATTCTCATGACTTAATACCTCCCAAAGGCCCCACCTCCTAAGACCATCACCTTGGGGTCTAAGATTACAACACAAGAATTTTTGGGAGACACAAACATTGAGTCCATTGCCAACACTTATTGCACCGTGTATATTTCAACCTCTCCCCATCCAATCCACCCACTTTCTGTCTCCTTCTCTCTCTGCAACTGAGTCTGGTAGCACACTTTCTTACTCTCAATGTTTTAAAGACCTGTCTCATATATTCACTGAACAACAATTTGCCAAGCACTTACCCCATGCTGACACTGTGCTAGGAAAAAGAAAGACATGGTTCTTGCTCCCAGGAAATCACAGTCTAGTTTAGGTGAATGTATAAAAACAGTTGCGGTAGAATGTAGGTCCTGTGGCAGAGACCTGGGGTGTTGTGGTGGCACTGAGGCAGCATGCTTCACCTGGGCCACATGGAGAACGCCTCCTGGGGGAAGTAGTGTTTGCACTAAATCTTGAAGAGAGGGTGGCAATAGGGAGGTGGAGAAAGGTTTGCATTCAAGGATGATTGGTTTATTTGGAAGCATGGTTGGTTCCTTTAAGAAGTTTAGAATGGGGGCTGGTACAGTGACTGGCTCACACCTGTAATCCCAATGCTTTTGGCCAAGGTCAGACGATTTTTTTTTTTTAGACGGAGTCTCGCTCTGTCACCCAGGCTGGAGTGCAGTGGTGCGATCTTGCCTCACTGCAAGCTCTGCCTCCCAAGTTCACGCCATTCTCCTGCCGCAGCCTCCCAAGTAGCTGGAACTACAGACGCCAGCCACCACACCCAGCTAATTTTTTGTAGTTTTAGTAGAGACAGGGTTTCACTGTGTTAGCCAGGATGGTCTCCATCTCCTGACCTCATGATCTGCCCTCCTCAGCCTCCCAAAGTGCTGGGATTACAGGCGTGAGCCACCGCGCCTGACCTGCCAGATGATTTCTTGACCCTAGGAGTTCAAGACCAGCCTGGGCAACACAGCGATACACCATCACTACAAAAGATTTAAAAACTAGCTGAGCATACTGGCATGCACCTGTAGTCCTAGCTACTTAGAACGCTGAGGTGGGAGAATTGCTTGAGCCCAGGAGTTTGAGGCTACAGTGAGCTATGATTGTGCCACTGCACTCCAGCCTGGGTGACAGAGCAAGACTCCATCTCTAAAACAAATATTAGCTGGTGCACAGTGGCAAGACACGGTGGGAGGCTGCGTAAAGAAGGAGGGAGTGGGGAGCTCTAGGAAATAAGACTGGCAGGTTACGCACGTTGGACTTCCATCTACAAGGCACCGGACATCCATGGAAGAATTGTGGGCATGGCAGTGAGTGAGTGAAAGCATACAGCTCATAGCTGAGAGTATGGCTTCAGCCATGGAGGTTCAAGGCTGGACTCTCACTCAAGAGCTGTGTCTCCTTGAGCTAGTTAGTGTGTGTCACACCTCACTAAGCCTCCAAGTCCTTATTTGTCAAGTAACAAAGGCATCTCAGAGGGTGGCTGCAAAGACTAAAGGAGATAGAGAAGGTGACTTAGTACCAGCGTTGGAAACATAGTAAATGCTAAATAAACAGCAGCTGCTTCCATGAGCAGATTTGCATTTTAGAAATTTTGTACTGGAAGGGACATATTAGAAGAAATCCAGGCTGGAAATGGGGAGATAAATTAGGATCCTGATAGGACAAATAGGCACGAAATGGCAGGATCCTGAGTGAAGGCATCGGGAGCGAATGGAGATTCTGTATTAGTCTGTTCTTACACTGCTAGGAAGAACTGCCCGAGACTGGGTAATTTATAATGAAAAGAGGTTTAATTGACTCCCAGTTCTGCATAGCTGGAGAGGCCTCAGGAAACTTACAGTCATGGCATAAGGCAAGGGAGAAGAAAGGCACTTTCTTCACAAGATGGCAGGAAAAAGAAGTGCGGAGCCAAGGGGGGAAGCCCCTTATAAAACCATCAGATCTCACGGGAACTCACTCACAATCATAAGAATAGCATGGGGGTAACCGCCCCTATGATTCAATTACCTCCCACCAGATCCGTCCCAGGACATGTGGAGATTATGGGAACTACAATTCAAGATGGGATTTGGGTAGGGACATAGCCAAACCATATCAGTTAGTAAGGAGGAGACACAAAGGAATGGAGATGTTAAGGGGTTGAAGTGGCCGTCAGTGGTGAGAAATGGATGAGGGAGATGGAGGCATATAGAGTGACTTCCTCATTTCTGGTCACTCCCTGGGATAGTTATTATGGAAAAAGGCACAGGCTTGGGAGTGACATGAAGAGTTCCGACTGGGAGGTGTTGGGTTTGAGGCACCTAACGGCTCATCTGGGATGCTGCCTGAAGACAGATCTGGACTCCTGAGAACCTCCTCCTCCCTAAAGGATTGAAAACTCCTCCTGGCCTGAGGCACAATTTGTTCTTCTTTTGTACCTTCCAGAGAATGTCCCTTAGGGCTGGGTCCATCCTGTAAGGAGAACCTTTAAGGAACCGATGACCACCTCCTGCAAGAAGCCTCTTTGATCACTTCCCAGCGCAGAGCTCTCTCTCTCTCCCTTGGGCTCTTATCACATGGCTTCTTCTTTAGGGCCATTTTGCAGTTGTTGCCCATGGGCAGGTTTGATATACCTGTGCCTTGCCTCCACTAGATTATAAACTCCTGGGTGGGGAAACGATTCCTTTTCTCTCACATTCCCCCAAGCCTGGCACAAGGCTGGGATCTGTCAGCTGCCAACTGACTTATTGATGGGTGGATTCCATCCCCCAGAGAAAGCTCTGAGGCTTTCTGCTTTGTCTTCTACATCTACAAAAATATAGAATTTGCCCTTAATCCATGTGGAAGGGAATATCTGACCACAAATGAGAGCCATCGAAAAGATCCTGAGACATCTGCCCTGAGCTCACAGGGCCAGCATTGTTAACACGGTGGCTGATGGCATGGAGGTCCCCAACCCCTCCCCAAGGAGCTCTCAGAGGCAGATGCATTTGTAGCTCAGCCCTGACTCCTGGTTTGTAAACACACAGTTGTAGAGTCCCAGTTTCTGAGAAGGTGGATGCCATGTAAGAGCTGCTTCATTTTATAGCTTTATCCCACCCTTTCTGACCCTGACCTTCCATACATCATTCTTGACTTCTCCCACCCCACATTTCTGCCTTCTGCATTTGATCTATGGACTATAAGTAGATATAATGAAATGCCAGTTTCTTTAAAAAGAATCCCCCTCCCCTGCTCACTGCCAACACCAAAGATTGGACCTGGGGATCGTCCAATAATAGACAATAATGCTCTTCTCACTTGTGTTGGGCTGGAGCATGTCACCTGCGTAAAGTCTTGAAGACCTGGAGTCGCTGTGTGCTATGTGGTTTCACTGACCATTTCTCTTAACCTGTATTTATTTTCATTTTGCTCACAGGAAGCCACAAATAACTTGTTTAAAGGTAACATGAAAAGCTGAGCAAAGAGGCTCCCTTCCCTTCCTTAGCTCCTGCTTCAGCAAAGAGGCAAATCTGGAGTAAAAAGGATGTTGGTCTTGGTCCTTTCTGGCTTGCAAGTGTGACCCCATAAGGTTGCATGGAAGAGCTCTGTTCCTTTATTTGTGGGGAAGGTGAGCTCCAGGGTCCCATCAGCCCAGACTATCTGCTCCTTTCTAACCCAGGACTTTAACCTCCTTCATTAATCAAAGGGTTATGAGGTCTTCTCACAGTTCCCTTATCAGGGCTTCCACCTTCCCTTCTATAAAATAATGGATTAGATCAGGGGTTCCCATCGGAAGAGTTTACATATCGAAACCGACAAGCAAGAGAAGGTTGGCAGCTTCTAGAGCCCTCTTTCTTCTGGCTTAATTTAGAGGTGGCTCCAGGAGCAATGCTCTGAGGTTCCATGGAAGGCGTGATCTTGCTGTGCTCCCAGCTCATCTCTCCTGCAAAGTCTAACCAGACCATTACCTGCAGGCCCCTCCCTCACCCCACCTGTGCCTATACAATTCTCTGTCTATAAGAGAGTTTCTCAACCTTGACACTATTGATATTTTGAACCAGATAGTTCTTAATTATTTGTTGTGGAGGCTGTCCTATGCATTGTAAGATGTTAAGCAGCATCCCCGGCCTCTACCCACCAGATGCCAGTAGCAGCTCTCCCCAGCTGTGACATCTCCAGACATTGCTGAATGTCCCCTGAGCAGGGGGAGTGCAAAGTCACCCCTGGTTGAGAATCATGGTCTATAACATTATTGAATCAGGCTGTACTTATTATTTGTCTCTTGCAGTAACTCTGGGCCCAGACTGTGATTATTCATTTCTGTGGCACAGAGTAGGCCCCTGGAATTAATGACACTGGTAAGAGACAGTAGGTGTCTGGATCAGATGAACTTTTTGTACTTCTTGCACCGTATTCATCCTTTTATTACTAAATATTTGTTAATCACTGGTAGGTGCCTGGTACCTCTGTTCTGGGGGCATACTACAGAATGTGGCAGCCAAGGACAAGGACCTTGAGGAACTTTCTTAAAGTCCAGTAAGGATAGGGCGGTGATGGGAGATATGCAATGAATAAATAAGCAAGATAATTTCCAGCAATAATTAGCTCCATGAAGAAAATGTTTAAAGGGCCAAGGATAGAGAGTGACTAGGCTGTGGGTCTCAGACTAGGTGGTGATAGGGGTCACCTCTCTTGGAAGGTGACATGTGGGCTGTCGCTAAAACTTAGGAAGGCAGAGATGCTTATAAAATATTCACCTTTGCTTATTCATCCATTTCCTAGTACCTGGCACTTAGTAGGTGTTCAGCAAATGTTTGTTGGTGGGGTGAATGCTCTCTCTTCTCTGTGCGAGCAGAGTGAGTGCTGCCAATACCCATTGCCCTTTGAATTCTAGTGTAAGTTAGAAACATCAGCCAAAAGGGTGTGAGTGCACAATGTTTGTGGGCAAAGTCTGAATCGACCCCTGAATCATCCTGTCTCCATTCGGTTCTGTTTTTACAAAAGAGAGTTTCTTTGAAATAGACGGGACAGTAATCTCCTCTCCAAATCAATCATTTAATCATGCGTCAATCATCATAGTTATTTAAAACCTGAAACCGCATCTATACACTCTGGCCATTTCCCGGCCCAGGTGTGAACCCCAGGAACGGCTGCGGGAAATATTCGAGCTTCCCACCCAGTCATCTACCTCGCGATCAAATGCGCTCTGAGGATGGGGTAACAGGACTATTGTGCTTGGATAAGAAGATCCCCATCCCGGCCCCCACCCCGCAGCAGGGGGGAAGGAAAAAGAGCTTAATCATTAATAACACTAACTTGCATTTCTAGAGCCTTGAAAATGAGAATTTTGCCCTTTTTTCCCTGGGAGTAAATTGGGTCAGAGTGTTCCCAGAATTTACATTTCAATTAAAAATACAATAATAACACATTGTGCTAATAGTGAATGATTCCGACTCAGGGGAAGATGACACCGCCCGCTACTTTGTTAATGAAAAGCCCCCTTCATTCGGACGGGCCACACATCAGCGGTAACAAATCCCCTGTCTAGTTCTGGGTCTCGGGCTGGGTGGAATGGGCAGGGAGGGGTGGGGCTGGGGGAGGTAAGCGAGTCACCACCGCCCTGCTGTGGCTTCCAGGAGAGGCGGGCGAAACGGGCTGCCCAAGGTTGCCCTTTGGTTCTATCCCCAAGTCCAGCTTTCAGAACAAAACCTGACTTTGCTTTGAAATCAAAATTTAAAAAAATTAAATCAATTGAGTTTTTTTGGTTTGCATTTTGGGTTTGTTTTTGTTATTTTGTATTTCAGCTATTGGTGATGGCATCGGAGAGCTGCCACGGACCCCTCCCCCAGGCCTTTGTGAGTGGATTTAACTTTAAAAACATCTCCCGTTAGCCTCTGAGGCTGGAATCTGATAGAAACTTCAGCACAGGGCTGCAGGCAACCTGAGTGCCTGGTCTTGCTGCTTCTTTGAGAAAAAGCCACTTGCCTGCCCAGTATGGTGGTGGTGAAGCTAAGGCCGTCGCTCGTTTTGAGAAGGCCCCTGCCTCACTGGTTTTCAGAGTTGGTCTACAAATCCCCCAGGCTTGTGTCTTTATCCAGATGTAGATGATCTGGGAAAGTAAAAGGAAAGATGGCCCCAGCAGCGGGGCCCCTCGGAGGCTGCTGCCTCCGAGTAAGAAGGGGGTTTTCCTCAACAGAAACAGGTGGAAGATTTTTGCTCACAGATTGTTTCTGAAAATAAATAATCCAGTTTCGTTCTGTTTTCATTAAAAAATAAACTTATTTTCTATTTTTTACTTTTTCATGATGGAGTTTTGCTGTGTTACCTGGGCTGGTCTCAATCTCCTGGGCTCAAGCAATGCTCCCTCCTCAACCTCCCAAAGGGTTGGGATTATAGGCGTGAGCCATCGCGCCTGGCCGAAAAACACTTCATATGTGGGAGAAAGACTATCACTCAGCACTCTCTCCAGGGCGGGGAGGACTTCAACAGCATGTGTACGTGCAGTGGGCTGGCAGCCCTCAGGGAACCGTGAATGTTGGGACACGGACCCCAAATCAAATCAGGTGATGCAGCAGAACGCTGGCAGGCCTGGCGTCCCTATTTTTCCTGTGGGCTGGGCCAAGTAAAGTAAGGGGAACATCCTAGGATATATTAAATGCAGGCAGCAAATGCAGCTGTGCCTTCCATCGTGCATGATTAAAAATATTTTAGTGAATTAAAAATATGTCTATATAAAGAATGAAGATGAAATGCCTCAAATTCCTAAGATATTGGAAACTAGAAATGCACTCTCCTTCAGAAAACAGGCCAGGCATGGTGGCTCACATCTGTAATCCCAGCACCTTGGGAGGCTGAGGTGGGTGGATCATTTGAAGTCAGGAGTTCAAGACCAGCCCAAACAACATGGTGAAACCCCTTACGTACTAAAAATACAAAAATTAGCTGGGCATGGTGGCCCACACCTGTAATCCCAGCTACTCAGGAGGCTGAGGCAGGAGAATTGCTTGAACCAGGGAGGCAGAGGTTGCAGTGAGCCAAGATCGTGCCCACTACACTCCAGTCTGGGCGACAGAGCAAGACTCCATCTCAAAAACAAAACAAAACAACAACAACAACAAAATAAAAACCAATAGTGAGTGCCTTGCACATCTTCTGCAGCCCAGCTGACACGGGATGGGCCAGGAACTGGCCTTGAATGCAGGCTCCTCCTCACCTCTGTAAGGGAACTGCAGAGCTCCCCTGTCCTGAGCCTGGGCCTCTCTCTCTCTGTTTCTGAATCACTGAAGGAAGACAAAGGTCACTGAGGTTCAGGTCCTCAAGTCTGAGGTCTCATCATTATCAGAGTGTAATTAGCACTCTCAGATAGTAACATTCAGTTTGCTATAATTCTCATTTTACCCCAAAAGGTAGGCCGAGGTACTTGAACAGAGATGATATAGGGAGGTGGCATTAATTAACGTTGGTCGATTATTTCTCTTTCATTTTCCTTAAGAACCCAAACCTCCACACTGAGCTGGGTCCTGAGAACCCAGCCACACCTCATCACCTGCATTCACATGACTTTCTAGTCTCCTGTCCTCATAAGCCTGACTTTGCTTTTCTGGGACTGTTCTGCCCAGCCAGATGGTCTGACTGTTCATGACAGAGACCTCCCAAAAGACCTATCCATTCTTCAGTGAAAGAATCAAGAGACAATTTGTGGTCTAACATTCGGTTGAATCTATCCTCTCAAAATCCATGCCTTGCTGTTTCCACCAATCCTGACCTGTTGAATCATGATTTTACCCAATCCTGATCAAGTCCTTGCATTGAGACGTCCTCCTTAAACCAAAGTTCCAATTCTCAATACATTCTAACTTAGCTTCCCCTCCCTCATCCTACACCCCTCTGTGAGACACCATCAAAACTCTGCCAATGGTGGTGTCTCCGTTGCTGCAGTCAACAACAAATTCAGCTTTGTCTTAGCAGCAGTTGGGTTGGTGATAATATTTGGGGAGCTAGATTTTGATACTTTCTCTCTTTCCAATCACCTGCCTGAGTGAAATCTGTGTTGGTTGCTAGCTTGTCTTTGATGCCCTTCTTGTTTTTTCCAATCTCCTTTTCAAACAAAGATCAGGTCTCAGGCTCAGAGCTTTGAACAGGCAATGATGTTCAGTGAAAATTGAAACAAATTGCTTTGTGTTAATTGAATTATTTTTAATTCGTTGCAAGCATGATGTCAAAATGATACACAGTTGTTGTTTCATATATAGCTGTATAGTGCAAGGCTTATAGTGAATGAGGCTTATCATAAACAGCAGGCCCCTGGGGTTGGCCCGCTCAACCCCAGAATGTTAGCTCCCTAAAACAACCACTGTCAATTTTTATAACTGTGTCTTCTATATTTTTTCCCTCTGTACTTTTAAATGATGTGCTTATGCTACTTTCTCCTGATTTTTGAGACATTACACGTAGATATTATTAATTTCCTAATATGAATGAGTGGTCATGTCTTTCTCATATATATCTCCCCTCTTTCCAACTCCCCACCAAAAGTTTATTGCATTGTATTTTATTAATCCAGATTTAGTGTTTTATTATGATGAATGGGCACAGACTATTCCCAGCTTAGTTGAGTGGTGTTTTAGGATGTCATTCTTTCCTGGCCCCTGCTTCCTTTTTCTGGGCTTTCTTTGACTATCTGGGTGACTCTTCCCACATCCTCCAGGAGCTCTGTACAAAGGCCTTCAATCTGATTTTACACCCGGCCACTCCTGTCAGTTAAGCTGTCAGCTCCATTTTTTCCTGGAGACATCCCTCCTGGAGTTGTTCATCCTATGACCCCATCCGATCTCAACGCTCCCCAGGCCTACAACACAGCTGCCATCAGGGACTTCCCTCTGCTGTTGTTCTGTGCAGGAGCCCTGCGATCGGGGACCCATGTCTTCAGTTTTCCTGATTTACTCCTTTGTTTTGGTGGAGCACATCCTCTGATATATTCCCCATAAAGCATCTTATGGAGACAAATTTTCAATATGTTACATACCTAAAAATAAGAATTATTATTAGATTATATGGGATTGATAGTTTGGCTGTGTATAAAATTCAAGAGTCAAGGTAATTTTCTCTCCGAATTTTAAAACCACTATTCTAGTGGCTTCCAGTGTTGCTGAGGAAAAGTCCATTGCCTCGCTGATTCTCAATTTCTTATATATGTGACCTGGATTTTTTTTGTTGTTGTTGTTACTGTTTAATTTTGATTTTTGTTTCTCTTTGGAAGATTTTGGGCTTTTTGCTGTATTTCTGGTGCTCTGAAATTTCACTGGGACACCCCTTGGTGTGGTTGGCTGTTCATTTGTTGTTAGGCACTCAGTGAGCCCTTTCAGTCAGAACACCAAAGTCTGTACTTTCTGGGAAGTTTTCTTGCATTATTTCTTTAATAATTTTCCATCCTCTGTAGCTTTATTTCTTTTCTTTTCTTTTTCTCTTTTTTTTTTTTTTTTTTTTTTTTTTTGTCTCTGGACTGGAATATCTATTATTCAGATGGCAAACCTAAACGAATCCACTAATTTTCTTATCCTTTCTCTGCTCTCCTCCATTATTTTTGGCCTTTTCTTTCTTAATTTCTGGGGGTTCCTTTTTTATAGTTTTGTGTTTCTATTTCATGGATGAAATATCTTTTCTTATCTGAGTATAACAGAAGCTGCAGTGCCCACCAATGTCCTTTTGGGCCTTACCATTTTAGTGCACACAGGCAAACTTCTCATCACGTAAGGAGAGTGTGATACCCAGGTAATAAAACACCAAGAATTGGTCACTGTTGTTAGTTGCATTTTCAACTTTTACAGTGTTATAAAATTATTTTGATGGTAGAAGGACTGATTTCATTATCAACCTCCCCAAATAATAAATATCCCATCTTCTGGGAAGCAAGAGGAGTGGTCCCTGGCTGGAGATGGTGGGAGAGGGACTCTGATTCCAAGTCAGACTTTCCATCAATCCTCCTGGCTTTACCCCTACCTGAACTCTTACCTCCCCAGAAGGCTTTCCAGGGTATCATGGCTCAGAACTGCTCAATTCTTTCTTTTTTTAAATTATACTTTAAGTTCTAGGGTACATGTGCACAACATGCAGGTTTGTTACATATGTGTACATGTGCCATGTTGGTGTGCTGCACCCATTAACTCGTCATTTACATTAGGTATATCTCCTAATGCTATCTCTCCACCCTCCGCCCACCCCATGACAGGCCCTGGTGTGTGATGTTCCCCTTCCTGTGTCCAAGTGTTCTAATTGTTCAATTCCCACCTATGAGTGAGAACATGGGGTGTTTGGTTTTTTTGTCCTTGTGATAGTTTACTGAGAATGATGGTTTCCAGCTTCATTCATGTCCCTACAAAGGACATGAACTCATCATTTTTTATGGCTGCATAGTGTTCCATGGTGTATATGTGCCACATTTTCTTAATCCAGTCTATCATTGATGGACATTTGGGTTGGTTCCAAGTCTTTGCTATTGTGAATTGTGCTGCAATAAACATATGTGTGCATGTGTCTTTATAGCAGCATGATTTATAATCCTTTGGGTATATACCCAGTAATGGGATGGCTAGGTCAAATGGTATTTCTAAGAATTGCTCAATTCTTTGCTTCTTTTTTTCCCAGGCCTAGATGTCAGTTAATCCATTTTCTCACTATCCTCCAAAATTTTGTTGATATCTGTCATTTGCTCTCTGCTCCTTTTCTGTTGTTTTTGGCACTGTGGATTTATGCCTTTTTGTTTTTTATTTCTTAACTATCATTTTATGAGGTTTCAGGAATGAGTAGAGTGAAGCATATGTGGCTAATCAACAGTGAACTTCTCTTGGGCTTATTTTTATGGTCATTGTCTACTGATGAGGTGCAATATTCATCTTCCAGTTTGGGCAGCAATAAAAAGTTTTCTTTAAAATAAATATTTTCTTTTTCTACAAAAGTGAGTCAATTCATTAAAAATATTAAATATATTGTGGAATATGGCCGAAATCATGATGGTACGAAGAAAATGACAGGAATTTGAGATTTACGGAATTAGAAGGTTGTATTCTCTTGCTGTGGCAGATAAGAAAATCCTCTGTGGGGCTTTCTTCCGTGGAATGGCCACTGACTCTGATGCTGAGGTGCTCACTGAATTCATAATTGGAGATGGCAACAATATCCCATAAGTCAAGGTTAGAGAAGGCCTGGGATTGTGTGACCCCTAAAGACTGACTAACTTCAAGACTAACTTCAGGATGGGCCCATGGGGAAGGGAGTTGAAGTTGGGAGCACAGCCAAAGGGAGGAGAATGTGGTTTCTGGCCACTTGTGATAGGTCACTCCCTGGTCATCTGGCCTGAGGGTCAGTGTGGTCCCTGTACCAGTGTGACTCAATGTGATCCTCTGACTGGGGAAACGAGGCGTGTGCCCGGGGCCCTGCTAACGATACTCCTGGACACGTTCAAGCATCAGAGTGGACTACAGAGGTTGATGAAGGGGCTGCTTCAGAGTGGACCTGGTACTTCTTCGTCAACCACCCTGATGGCCCAGGCAGCTGAGCAGTGGAGATGGAGGATTCTCACGGTGTCCACCTCCCAGGAGCCACTTCATTTTTACCAACGTCTCAGGCACACTGGGTTGCATCTGCTACCTATACCGGCAGAGAACCCCAGCCGTGTGAGGTGGGCTGATGGCCTCTCTCAGCTATTGCACTCCCATACTTCAGCAGGGTGGAAAGGGGGGATTTCCATCCTGTGTCGAGTAGATGTCCAGACATAGTGGGCCAGCTGGGGATCTGCTTGTGCTGTTTGGGCATGTTGGGGTGTGAATAAAGGGCATTGATGAGTCTTTGTGTCTAATGAAAGGAAATCATTCCTGCAGCTCCGGAGGTTCTGGCTGCAGATTGCCTGGGGGTTATTTGTTTATCTAAGTGAATGAAGTAATGGACAGTGCAGATGTCTGAAAATTGCTGGGTTTGTTCTCTTTTTGCTTACCTGTCCCTCCTGGGTACCATTAGTCTTCAGCACCCACTGCAAGGGTGATTTCGCCAATCTATCTCTGTTAGGTTAAATCAATCCTCTCCCAGGTTGGGTAATGGGAATGGAGAGAGAAGGAGGTTTCCTCGGTCTTTAGGCAAGAGTTGGGGAGCCAAGAAGGAAGCCCAGTCCTGGGACTCTGGTTCTCCCTTGAGGGTATGCAATTGTCAAAGCAGAGAAGGTTCCAGCTGGAAGGGAGCTTAGAGGGCAGGGTGGGAAGGGAGGCTAAGTGGATGTGACTTTGGGTTGTTTTTATTTCAAGATAGCAGCTTCATTGTTACCTGCTTTACTTTTTTTTTTTCTTTTTCTTTTTTCTTTTTTTTTTTTTTTTTGAGACAGAGTCTCACTCTATCACCCAGGCTGGAGTGCAGTGGCGTGATCTCGGATCTCTGCAACCTCTGCCTCCCAGGTTCAAGCTATTCTCCTGCCTCAGCCTCCCGAGCAGGCGTGTGCTACCACACCCAGCTAATTTTTGTATTTTTAGTAGAGATGGGGTTTCACCATGTTGGCCAGGATGGTCTCTATCTCTTGACCTCATGATCTGCCCACCTCAGCCTCCCAAAGTGCTGGGGTTACAGGCGTGAGCCACCGTGCCCAGGCATCTGCTTTACATTTTAAGCTTCTGAAAAAGATTTTGATAGATACAGTTGCTATACACTAATTTGAAAACCATTGCCCTGACCCAACCTACAGAGCAGGTATCTGAGGCTTTGAGAGATCACTGTTGTCATACCTTGAGCCTGGTTTTTGGCTTATATGAAGATACAAAGTGTGGCCGATTGTATTTTACAAAAATGGCCATAGTAACAGTTCGGGTCTAATATGGTCTTTCCAAATTTTGTCACTCACTGTCAAAATATGGAGGCTATTTCTCTCCCCTTGAACCTGGGCAGGGCTTTTGACTGCCTCAATGAGTGGAAGGTGATATATAGAGTCTATTTCTCTCCCCTTGAATCTGGGCAGGCCTTTTGACTTCCTCAATGAATAGAAGGTGGTATATGGAGTCTATTTCTCTCCCCTTGAACATGGGCAGGCCTTTTGACTGCCTCAGTGAATAGAAGGTGCTGTGAGTGATGCATGACTTCTGGGGCTAAGTCAGAAAAAGGGCTATGACTTCTTCCTGGTTCACTTGCTCTTTCTCTCTATCTCTTTGGATATTGTGCCTTTAAAACCCTGAGCTGACGTGTGCAAAGTCTGGTTACCGTTAAGCCACCATGCTGCAGAGACCAGCTGGAGATCAAGAGGCTCCAGCAGCCCTGGCTTTCCCAGATCCAGCTGGCTGAGCCCATGCACCAGGCAAGTGAGTGTGGAAGGCAGCACGATAATTCCAGCTCCAGCCAGTCTGACAGCAACCCTTGCCCACCCACCCACCTCCCATGCAAGAACTATCCAGTTGAGCCCAGTCAACCCCCAGGTGCACTGAGAGAGAATAATAAGTCATTGCCATTGCTTTAAGGAGCATTTTGTGGTGGTTCGTTAAGCAGAAAGAGACAACCACAACATAAGCAAGTACACCATGGTGAGATGGGATGATCCAACATCTTCACTTTCCAGAGGAAGATCTAAGATTTTTCCTCTTCCTCATTTTCTTCTCTCACATCTGAAAGATCTATCCCATAGGGATCAGTTCAGTCTAGAGCCTTGGAGTTGATGAATAAATTTCTTCCATGTTTTTGCTTGTTTCAAAGGGAAAGAGTCTGGCTGGGCTTGATATTAAAGTTGTCTTCAGTGTCAGTGTATTTTGATAGGTTGCATGAAGGCTGGCCACAGATGGCTCACCTTCAGCCTGTAAACTCTTTTGCTTGATAGGGGTCTATTGATTACTTGTTACCTGCCTGCCACAGTGCTGCTCATCCCAGCAAGGGAAAAGTAGGTAGAGCCCAAAATCTACCTTCAAGGGGCTTTTCATCTTACAGGGGGAGATGAAGATCACAATGACTAACTTGAAAAGGGGGTGTAATGCAATGAAATAAATAGAAAGACAAGCCTGGTGATGTGCAAACTTGGAGTAGAAGATAAGTTTTACTTGGGGCTTTTGGGAAGACTTGAATCTGGCTTAGGGCCTGATAGGAATTTGTGTGGGAAAAGGGCAGGCAGACAGAGAAAGCCTGAATAAAGCTTAGGTGTGGAATTGTGTTTGGGGGATTGGGAAGAAAAAATATGGAAAGGGATTAAAATGGCAGGTGAGATTAGTCGGGGAGAGAAAAGGACTATAAAACACAGGAAGGAATGCAGTTACTACATCAAAACTAAGCATTTGATTTGCTAAAACACATTATGGACAATCAGCTGGGGTTGACAGCCTGGGAGAGCAAAGGCCTAGGCAATGCATAGGGGCCGACAGGCCCAGGGGAGATGCTCAACCTCCTAACAATCAGCAAAATAGAAAGAAAAACAGGTAGGTTTCATTTGATATCCATAAGATTGTTAAAAAAAAAAAAAAAAGAAAAAGAAAAAAACTAGAAAAGCTAATAATGCCAAGTGTTGGTAATGATGTGGGCACATTATAGGACCAGTCATGGACTGCAGGTGGCCTATGAATTGACATGGCCATCCTGGACAGTAATCTGATTTCAAGTATGAAACTGAATATATGTAGACCTTGAAATCTTTTCTTCTCAGCTCTGGCCTCACCCCCAGGCAAACTGTTCTAGATATACCAGGGGCCAGTTGCTGTGGCTCATGCCTATAATCCAGCACTTTGGGAGGCTGAGGCGGGTGGATCACCTGAGGTCAGGGGTTTGAGACAAACCTGGCTAGCATATTGAAACCCAGACTCTACTAAAAATACAAAAATTAGCCAGGAGTGGTGTCATACGCCTGTATTCCCAGCTCCTCAGGATGCTAAGGCAGGAGAATCGCTTGAACCCATGAGGCGGAGGTTGAAGTGAGCTAAGATTGCACCACTGCACTCCAGCCTGGGCGACAGAGTGAGATCCTGTCTCAAAAAAAAAAAAAAAATATATATATATATATATATAAATTATGTATATATATATACACACACACATACCAGGATGCTCACTGCAGCACCGTTTCTGAGGCAGGGAGCTAGGGGTGATCTGGTTGTCCATCCCTAGAGCAACTCAAAGATGAAAATTTTGTGGAGATGTGCATTTAGAAGCAGAATAGGTCTATCTTAAAGACATGGAGTTTAGTGGAAAGTCAGAAACAAAGAATTCTACAGCACCACCATTTATATTAATGTAGGACATAGACACAGAAAACAATCTGCATTTTACTAGGAAACATATCTGAGAGAAAATATATCAAACATATGACTAGGGTGCCTAAGAAGAGATGAGGGAGGATCCAGGGGATCAGAAATTTAAAAGAAAATAAAACAAAATAGAATGATGAAAATAGTGGACTAGGCACATTGGCTCACATCTGTAATCCCAGCAATATGGGAGGCCAAGGCAGTTGGATTGCTTGAGCTCAGGAGTTTGAGACCAGCCTGGGCAACATGGCAAAACCCCTTCTCTACAAAAAATATGAAAATTAGTCAGGCGTGGTGGCTCATGCCTGTGGTTCCAGCTACTTGGGAGACAGAGATAGAAGGATTGCTTGAGCCCAGGAGGTTGAGGCTGCAGTGAACACAGATTGCACCACTGCACTCCAGCTTGGGCAACAGAGTGAAACCCCGTCACAAAAAAAGAAAAAAAATTGGTAGACCACTTACCTAGGAGTGGGCTGTCTCAACCCTTTGCACCTGAAGTTAGAAAAACATAAAATGGTAAGCAAATGATTAAACACACACACAGAGCACCAGGCAGAAAGGTGAGAGGTCAATAAGTGTGGTTTTTGTTTTGTTTAGTTTTGTTCTGTTTTGTTTTTAAAGGCGGTCTTGCTCTATTGGCCAGCTGGAGTGCAGTGGTGCGATCTTGGCTCACTGCAACCTCCACTTCCTGGGTTCAAGCGATTCTCCTGCCTCAGCCTCCCGAGTAGCTGGGATTACAGGAATGTGCCACCACACCAGGTTAATTTTTGTATTTTTAGTAGAGACGGTGTTTTGCCATGTTAGCCAGGCTGGTCTTGAACTCCCAACCTCAGGTGATCCACCTGCCTCAGGCTCCTGAAATGCTGGGATTATAAGCATGAGCCAATGTGCCCAGCCAATAAGTGTGTTTTGAATGAGTGAAGACAGCCACATGGTGTTCAGGTCATTTCAGGGCCTTTGTCATTTTAGGGCCCTGCAAGATGAGAACTTGGGCTCATCAAGGAAAGGTGGAACCATTCGCTGTGTGCTCATTTGAAGGCTCAAGGAGGCTTACAACGTGTTTGGCAAAGATTTCCATCCAGTCTGGTTAAAATGACTTGGTGCCTCTAGGGGGAAAGCAACCATTATCTGAAAAAATTCACTTACATGAAACTGCTCCTCCTCTGACAGGGGTGGAAAAATGAAGCCTTCCTGTAATTGTATGTAAATTGGGCTTCTAAAGTGCTTGAAAAGTTTGGAGTCTTGAGTAGGCTAAATGTCACCCCCTGCAAGTTTCTTCACCCTCTTAATTTGCTTAGTAAATCTCTTTTTTTCAGAGTGTGAATTACAGTAAAAGTGGTTTATCTTTTTGGCATTCTGTCAACCAGCCCTGGGGTGCAGAACCATGGAAATGATAATGGATGCTATTGGTGGTGACCCCAGGCTTTCCCAGGATGTGGCAGGCTTCTGAGTCATCTTAGAAAGTTGAAATGAATTTCTGCAGAGTTTTAGCTTTGAATAAATGTTATATAAACTGAGCCTTGGAGAACTGGCTATTTGTGTGTGATGGTATACTTGGAAACTATTCAAGCAAGGATTTGATTGGCCAAAATACTCATCTCCACTAATCACTGATGACTAGAAATGAAAGTTAAGGAAGAGTACTCTCGCTTTGTGTGTTTTCTGTTATTGCTCAGTCACCTTGTGGTGGATTCGAGGTGGCCACAGATTCTTGTCACTTTCCCTCCTGAGAGGTGGAGTTTATTTTTCTGCCCCTTTGAAAGTGGGCTGTCTCTGACTGCTATAACCCTAAACTATGATAGAAGTGACAGAATGCCAGGCCTAGATTTAAGAGGGCTGGCGATTTCCACTTTGGCTGTATTGTAACACACAGTTTGTAGCACCACACTCATGGTGGTGCGTCCAACCACCATGCCAAGAAGTCAGAGCTGGCCTCATGGAGAGACTATATGGAGAGAGAGGGAAGACCCAGCCTGCCAGCCATCTCTGCCCATGTGCCAGGCATGGGAGAAAAGTCGTCTTAGATGATGGCTGCATCTGTCTGAGAGATCCCAAACAAGAAACGTAGAATGGTAACCATAATAACTGGCTGGTGCTTTAAGCTACTAGGTTTCGTGATTTGTTAGGCAAACAATAGAAACTGAAACAATACTATTTTTTCCCTTTGCTTTTTTGTGGGTACATAGTAGATGTATGTACTTCTGGGGTACACGAGATGGTTTGATGAAGGCATGCAATGTGAAATAAGCACATCATGGGAATGGGGTATTCATCCCCTGAAGCATTTCTTCTATGAGTGACAAACAATCCAATTACACTCCCTGTTTAGGCCACCTACCAGACTAACCAGAACCAGACACATGGAGAAGGTAAAGTAAAGCAAGAGTGGAAGGCTAATAGTCAGAGATGGACTTGTGTGTTCAGATTTAGAGACACTGCATTTATCTAATAGTCATTAACAGCTTCCTTCCAAGTCTTAATCCCTTTGTAGGCAAGTAAAGAATTGGTAAGTTAGCCAGTGAAGTCCAAGTTATTATTGATGAAACAATACTTGGTTTTGTTTTCAACTGAGAAGCTATCAAAAAATGTATTAATTCATATAAAAACAATCGATAACTCCATTACATAAGTAGAATTTTTATTAATTTTTAAAAATTTCTTAAAAATATTTTATTTTGGTAAAACTCACATAACATAAAATTTACAATTTTAACTATTCTTGTGTGTATAATTCAGTGGCATGAAGTACATTCACATTGTTGTGGAATCATCACCATTCTCTGTCTCAGAACTTTCTCATCATCCCAAATGGAAACTCTGTACCCATTAATACAAACTCCCCATTCTTCCTTCCCCAGTCCCTAGCATCCAGCATTCTACTTTCTGTCTCTATGAATTTGACTACTCTAGGGACCTCATATAAGTAGGATAATCCTTGTGGTTTCTAACCTCTGTTTTGTAAAACACCTTATCCACAGTGATAGTTAATTTTATGTACTGACTGAGTCATGTGATGTCCGGATATCTGATCAAACATTATTCTGGGTGTTTCTGAGAGGCTATTTTTGGATGAGATTAACATTTAAATCTGCAGACTGAATCAAGCAGATTGCCCATCCATAATATGGGTGGGCCTCATCCAATCAGTTGAAGGCCTGAATAGAACAAAAGTCTGACCCTCTGCTGAGTAAGAGAAAATTCTCTGGTCTGACAGCCTTCAAAGTATACCAGACCTTCCTGGTTCTATAGAAGCTTCCAGCCCTTGGACTGGAGCATCAGCTCTGCAGATTTTGGACTTGCTAGCCTCCATAATCATGTGAACAAATTCCTTATAACAAATAAACTATTTTACATCTATATCTACATTCATGTATCACCTATTGGTTCTGTTTCTCTAAAGAACTCTGATATACCCACCATGGCCTGTATTGAGATTTTCACTGCAATACGGCAATTTGGAAACCAAATTAGATGTAATGTTTCCACCTAATATTTGTTGCTATATCTCATTTATGCCATATTCAGACACAGATGTCTGCAGGGGCTTCCTTGGTGAGAAAGGAAGAAGCTGTTTTCTTGAAGGTGACTAGGGGAAATCAATGGGTAGTGTAGTACGTCTTTGCAATAGTTCCAGCTGAAACATCTGCTTCCCAGTAATGACTCAAATTCTCCCTATTTAGGCCACCTACCAGACTAACCAGAACCAGACACATGGTGAAGGTAAAGTAAAGCAAGAGAGGAAGGCTAATAGTCAGAGATGGACTTGTGTGTTCAGATTTAGAGACACTACATTTATCTAATAGTCATTAACAGCTTCCTTCCAAGTCTTACTCTCCTTTGTAGGCAAGTAAAGACTCGGTAAGTTAGCCAGTGAAGTCCAAGGGAACTCTATCACCATCTTGCTCTTCAAGGAACTGGAAAATGCTGCTTGCTAAACTACACTGAAAGATTTTTATCTTCATATCTGCCTACACAGGTAGTATTTTCTCCCTGTCTGCATTCATACTTGGTAAAGTTTTGCTTTGAAATACAGGAAAAGGGATCAACAAATGTGATCTTCTCTACACCAATGTAATTGAATTCTCTTGTGTTTTTCACAAATGGTTCATGTGTGTTCATCTCTGGATTAGTGAGGCTCAGGCCAGCAAAGCAGAATCCAGCGTAAGTACAATAACGAAAGGAATTTAATGTAGGGGTTGTTCACACAGGTGATAGATGAGGGAGAAGCCAAGCAGAGGACAGTGGGAAAATCACATTAGAAATTGCAGGAAGCCACTTCTGCCACTAGGCTGCAGGGTCAAAGGGAAGAGGTGGATTGCTAGAGTCCAAGATGGAAGCTGGAATCACAGTGGGCTGTCAGGTGGAATCTGGAATTAGGGAGGGCAGTGAATCTCTGCCTGGGACCTCTCCTAAGGCAGAAAGGAAGAAGGAGAAATGCACTGGCTCCTTTGATTCCTACTGCTTTTCCACTTCCACTAGGATCTCCCACTGGCTGAACCCAACCGGGAATGAAGTGACATGGAAATCTGGGATGCAGCCTACAGAAATCAGTCCTCCTAGCATCCATGGCAGAGGATGGGTGAAACTGGCAAACAGTTTCCTAAGCTAAGACTGAGCCCCAAACAGGTATGCAATTCACACATGAAAACCAAAACAACAACAAAACCTTTTTAAAATCAATATTTCATAGACAATTTGAAAGAGTCAGACTTTAGTGTCAACCTTGGTTTCTTCATTTGCTAGCTGTATGATATTGGGTGAATTTTTTAATCTCTCTGAATCTCAGTTTTAAATAAGAATAATTATAGTACATTTCTCAAAAAAAGTTATGAGATATTGTGGGGAAAAGACCAGGCTTGAAGTATGGTTTTTAACATTTTACTTGAAATCTGCATGCAGAAAGAAATAAGGGCTCCCAGGTTGAGCTGGGGTCTTTCCCACCTTAGTTCTTAACATACACATTTTACCAGTTTTCTTTTATGTATAAATGCAAGCTTTGCATTTATACATAATACCTTAATATAATGGATTAAGTACATAATACTAATCCATTATACATGTATTTATACACAAACACAAGTAATTTTAGACATAAATACAATCCATAAATATGATATTCTCCACCCCCGCCCCACACACCCCTTCCAGAAAATGCTTTAGAATCCCTAGGAAAAAAAGAATCTTGTATTCACAAGTAAAGAAACTTCAAAAGGATTTGAAAAGACATTGAAACATATATTTTGAAAATAAAAGGAGTCACAGTAAATGAGATCAAATATACTTTTGAAAAGAAATTCAAATGTCCCTTTTCAAAAAAAGAAGAGTCCCTTGCTTAGTTCAGAAGAACAAAGGGGAAGAAGACCCTTCAGGGTCCTGAGGGTTGTTCAAAGAGGTGAAATTATAAAGATATTATTTGTTGGTTAAGTGTTTCCATTTTTCTAATGTGTGACAGGAAGCTCTGTTGATTGTAGAAAGGCTAATTTTCACATCAGAAGATTAAATCAGATACAACACCCTTAGTATAGGGTCTGGAATGGAAAAAAAAGTGCTTTAAAATGCTAAGCGTCATCATTATCATTAGGACAGTGGCGAAAGGAGGAAGGAAGTGGTGGATAACAGTCTTAGCAGCCCAGTATCATGACATATTATTATTATTATTATTATTATTATTATTATTATTATTATTAAGACAGGGTCTTGCTCTGTCACCCAGGCTGGAGTCCAGTGGTGCAATCTTGGCTCACTGCAGCCTTTAACTTCTGGGCTCCAGTGATCTTCCCACCTAAGTCTCTTGAGTAGCTGGAAGTACAGGTGAACACTACCATGCTGGGCAATTTTTGAAGGTTTTTTTGCAGAGATGGAGTCTCATTGTGTTGCCCAGACTGATCGTGAACTCCTGGCCTCAAGTGATCCTCTTGTCTGAGCTTCCCAAAGTGCTGGTTAGGATTGCAGGCATGTCATGTTTTATGCGGCAATAATCATGCCTAGGTCATGACGTGCTTTATATGGTAATCAGTTGGAAGTGTAAGAAAATTAAATTAGGGATTAAAAAATTAATAATTTAAATGTTATCATCTACTAATAATTCTTACGCTTTAGAACTATTCCAATCTATGCATATGTAAATGCCACTCATTTACATGTTGGGCACTCCCCAGAGTGGTGAGGTGGCCGTGCCTCACAGGGAAAGTCAAGGTCATCTAAGGTCATATGTTGCTCATGAAAAATCACTCACAAGTTCATGGATGCTGTCTGCCATATATGTTTCAAGCAACAGGCTGGGAACCCTAAGTGTCTCTTGGATATTCATATTACAAAAAGGAGCTTTGTAGCATGTCTCTGGTGCCTTTTTCTCATTACATTCCCTTTCCAAGAGGACACTCAGCTCAGAGCAGTCTACACTAGTTTTCCTTGGCAAAAATCTGGCAAGACATTCTGGGAAACAAGCTTCCCCCTTGCTGTTCTTGTGATAGTGAATGAGTTCTCACAAGATCTGATTGTTTGAAAATGTATGGCACTTCCCCTTCTTCTCTCCCTCTCTCTCTCCTGCTGTGCCATGGTAAGAGATGCTTGATTCCCTGATATCTTCTGTCGTGAGTGTAAGTTTCCTGAGGCCCCCTAGTCATGCTTCCTGTTAAACCTGTGGAATTGTAAGTCAATTAAAGCACTTTCCTTCATAAATTACCCAGTCTGAAGTAGTTCTTTATAGCAGTGTGAAAATGGACTAACACAGCAAATTGGTACCAGGAGAGTGGGGCACTGCTATAAAGATATCTGAAAATGTGGAAGTGACTTTGGAACTGGGTATGGGGCAGAAGTTGGAACAGTTTGGAGAGCTCAGAAAAAGACAGGAAGATGAGGGAAGGTTTGGAACGTCCAAGAGACTTGTTGAATGATTTGGACTAAAATGCTGATAGTGATATGGACAAAGATGGCCAGGCTGATGAGGTCTCAGATGGAAAAGCAGAACTTTTGGGAACTGGAAGGAACTTATTGGTACTGGAGTAAAGTTTACTTTTACTATGCTTTAGCAAAGAGACTAGTGACATTGTACCCCTGCTCTAGAGATCTGTGGAATTTTGAACTTGAGAGAGATGATTTAGGATATCGGATGGAAAAAATTTCTAAGCAGCAAAGCATTCAGGATGTAACCTGGCTGCTCCTAATAGCATATAGTCATATGCATTCACAGGGAAATGGTCTGAAATTGGAATTTATGTTTAAAGGGGAAGCAGAGCATAAAAGTTTGGAAAGTTTGCCGCCTGACAAAGTGGTAGAAAAGAAAAACTCATTTTCTGGGGATAAAATCAAGCTGACTGCAGAAGTTTGCATAAGTAAAGAGGAGCCAAATGTTAACAGCCAAGACAATGGGGAAAATGTCTCCAGTCATGTCAGAGACCTTTGTGGCAGACCCTCCCATCAGAATCCCAGAGGTCTAGAAGGGACAAATGGTTTCCTAGGCCAGGCCCAGGGCTCCACTGCTTTATGCAGCCTCAGGACATGGTGCCCTGCATCCCAGCCATTCCAGTTCTAGCCATGGCTAAAAGGGGCCAAGGTACAGCTCAGGCCATTGCTTCAGAGGGTGCAAGCCCTAAGCCTTAGTGACGTCCATGTGGCGTTGGGCCTGCAGATGAACAGGAGGCAAGAGTTGCAGCTTAAGAGTCCCTGCCTAGATTTCAGAGGATGTGTGGAAATGCCTGGATGTCCAGGCAGAAGCCCACTGTAGGGACAGAACCCTCATGAAAAACCTCTTCTAGGACAGTGCTGAGGGGAAATGTGGGGTTGGAGCCTCCACACAGAGTCCTCACTGGGGCACTGCCTAGTGGAGCTGTGAGAAGAGGGCCACTGTCCTCCAGAACCCAGAATGGTAGATCTACTCACAGCTTGCACCTAATGCCTGGAAAAGCTGCAGGCACTCAACACCAGACCATAAAAGCAGCCATGGGGGGTGTACCCTGCACAGCCACAGGGATGGAGCTGCCCAAGGTCTTAGGAGCCCACCCCTTGCATCAATGTGCCCTGGATGTGAGACATGAAGTCAAAGGAGATTATTTTGGAGCTTTAAGATTTAATGGGCCAGCACTTTGGGAGGCCGAGGTGGGCAGATCATGATGTCAAAAGATCAAGACCATCCTGGCTTTCGTGGTGAAACCCTGTCTCTACTAAAAGCACAAAAATTAGCTGGGTGTGGTGGCATTTGCCTGTAATCCCAGCTACTCAGGAGGCTGAGGCAGGAGAATCACTTGAATCTGGGAGGTGGAGGTTGCAGTGAGCTGAGATTGCGCCATTGCACTCCAGCCTGGCGATAGAGCAAGCCTGTCTTGAAAACAAACAAACAAAAAGATTTAATGACTGCCCTGCTGGGTTTTGGACTTGCATGCAGCCTGTAGCCCCTTGGTTTTAGCCAATTTCTCTTTTTTGGAATAGGAGCATTTACCCAATGCCTGTACCCCCATTGTATCTTGATTTTAGAGGCTCATAGGTGAAAAGGACTTGGTTTGTCTCAGATGAGATTTTGGACTTGGACTTTTGAGTTAATGCTGGAACAAGCTAAGACTTTGGAGGACTGTTGGGAAGGCATTATTGTGTTTTAAAATTTGAGAAGGACATGAGATTTGGGAAGGGCTAGGGGCAGAATGACATGGTTTGGCTCTGTGTCCCCACCCAAATCTCATCTCAAATTGTAATCCCTGCATGTCAGGGAAGGGGAGTGGTGGGAGGTGATTGAATCATGGGCATGGACGTCTCCCTTGCTGTTCTCGTGATAGTGAGTGAGTTCTCATGAAATCTCATTGCTTGAAAGCGTGTGGCACTTCCCCCTCTTTTCTCTCCCTCTCTCTCCTGCTCTGGCATGGTACGACCTGCTTGCTTACCCTTCACCTTTCACCATGATTGTAAGTTTCCTGAGGCCTCCCAGTCATGCTTCCTTTTAAGCCTGCAGAACTGTGAGTCAATCAAACCTTCTCTCCGTAAATTACCCAATCTCAGTAGTTCTTTAAAGCAGTGAGAAAATGGACTAATACAATGCCCATCAATTTTTGACAAGCCCAATTGTGGGAACCCAAAACAAGCAGCTATCACAGAAATGGGCCTTTCATTTTTCATTTATTTCTGTATCGCTTTTTTGAGCAGCAAAATCTATTAGAATATTACTCTTTGGTGCATGCCATCTTACTTGACTTGAAAGCACAAGGGGCTCAGTGGCTCAGTGCTCAGGGTAGACAGGTGTCAGGACTAGTTGGAAGAAAAAACGGGAAGTTGAAAGTCTCAAAGACTTTGGCCAAAGAAAGAGAAGGAACAGTCAGGTTTGGATTAATGCTGGATGGAAAGATGATCTCAGGTGGTATGGTGACACAATCTTGCAATTAGAGGAAGAGGCTTTATGTCACAGTTTGGTTCATAGCATCCCACTCAAGTCATTTAAACTTCTCCTACCTCAATTTCCTCATCTGTCACATGTGGATTATCATAGGCCTCATCCTGCCAACCTTGCTGGGCTATGGTGAGGATTTGGTGAGGATTTTAATGTGCTTTGTAAACTTGAAAGTATAGAAACATAAAAGGCATTATTGTTATACAGTTAGTGTTACTAGGCATTGTTCCTGCCCACATTGTTTTCATTGTGGCTGGGATGATAAGACAACCTGTGAAATAATTAGAGAACACACAAGATGGTATCTGATTAACTGCAGAATTGTTTGGTGCCACTGTATGGAGGAATAAGAGCTAGAATATTCAAAGAATGCTTTAAGAACATGTGTTTCTTGAGGTTGCCTCAAAAGTGGGAACTGGTTGGAATGGGAAGTGTGAAATAACGGAAAACTGTTGTTGATTGACTTTCTCCAAGGGCAATGGTCAAGGAGAGACTTAGGCCACTTCCATGATGGTCTGCAGACAAGCATAGCCATGCCCACCTGACCTTGCTTGTTCCAGGGGATTCTGGAACAATTCCCAAGAGGACTGATTTCCTCTGATCTATACCATGGTTTCATGAAGGGTGGCCAAGCTTGTTGACATTATCTTGTGGCATCAAAGATGTGGATTCAGGTTTGAGTTTTGTTTCTTCCAAGATACAGGACTTTCACCAAGTCCCTCCATTGTCTGAGGTCCATTCCGTTCCCCTGTAAATGTGTTTCGACTTTGGAAAGTTTCTCTGAGGTATAAAAAGTGCTAATGAGTGAAAATGAACTTTAAAATCCGAAAAGCATTCATTGCTCTGTGAAAGATTTATTTCTTCAAAGTGAATGTAATTCTATCCAGAGTTGAGATAGTGATTGAAGTTTTACTGTTTCTCAGACACCCAGCTTTGGGCTTTGCACCCAGCAGCCACACAAATATCTTCTGGATGGATATTTAGTGAATGTAACTTATTTTTAATTTTTTAATTTTTCATTTTATTTATTTATTTGAGACAAGGTCTCACTCTGTTGCCCAGGCTGAAGTGCAGTGGTGTGATCTTGGCTCACCTCAGCCTCCACTTCCTGGGCTCAAATGATCCTCCCACCTCAGCCTCCTCAGTAGCTGGGACTACAGGCATACACCACCACATTTGACTCATTTTCTTTTGTATTTTTTTACAGAGACAGGGTTTTTCCATGTTGCCCAGGTTGGTCTCAAACTACTGAGATCAAGTGATCTGCCCACCTTGGCCTCCCGTAGTGTTGGGATTGCAGGCATGAGCCACGGCACCTGGCCTAACTTACATATTTTTTAAAATGTCTTACCAGTTGGCCTGCAGATGGGGATGCTTGAGGTGGTAAATGAAGCTAAGAGGGTTTGGGAGCGGGCATTCCATCTTGTGTTCAGTTGTGATGTTGTGTTCAGCCAGCAGAGAGGCTAGACCCTAGGGCTCCTTCTGTTAAATTTAGTCTAAACCAAATACCAACATTTCTGCTCATCTCTTGGATTTACCTGGTGACTGACAAATGGGGTAAATCATGACAACAGAAATATATGAATTATCATTTATACAGAAAGAGTGATTCTGGGAAGTCAAAAATGAAGAAGCTTATCCAAAGCTGTGATCCAATTTGAAAATAAGGCAACATTCTTTCTCTTCCACATTTTTTTTGCCTGGTAATTGCTAAACAGGTCTCAGCTTCAAGAATCCCCAAGTCATTCACTCTTACCTTTTTTTCTTATACCCAACAAATACTTACTGAGTCCCTCCTATATGTCAGGCTCTGGACTAGGTGCAATAGATTTTGTAATAGGTATAATCGACCAAGTCCTTGCCTTCCTGGAATTGATACTCCAAAGAGAGAGAGAAAGCCAAACTGAACAAATACTTTATATTTCAGATGGCTGAGGGTTTTGGAAAAAATACACTGGGAGTAACTCAGATTTAGAGGCTACCTTAGAAGGTAGTTAAGAAGACTTCCATGAGAAGGTGTCATTTGAGCTGAGAGCTAAAGGATAAGGAGGAAAATGTTAGTGGAAGACCTTGGGAAAGAGAAGCATAGAGAATAGCAAGTGCAAAGGCGCAGAGGCAGCAGGGTTTAGGATGTTTAGGGAACTCAGAGAAGCTAGTGTGGCCAAAGGGGGAGATGAATGTGAAGCTATGAAGGTGAGAGGGGAGAGGCAGGGCCAGATTCAGAACCTTGGAGGCCTTGTTAGGGGGGTTGGATTCTGGTCTGTGTCTGATGGGAGGGTTTAGGTAAAGAAGTGATTTGAAGTTCAGGTTGGAAGTTTCTCTCTTGGACATCTACCATGCCCTGTCATAGCACTCATGGGACACTTAGTGTCACTGCCTGGTTACTTGCCTGCCTGTCCCATGCCCACTAGACTAGAATGTGAGCTTCCTGAGGGCAGGGTTTGTGACTCTTTCATCATAGACTCTCATCTAGGCATCCAGTCCAGTGCCTGACATTTGCCAGGCACTCAAGAAATACTATCGGCCAGGAGCGATGGCTCAGGCCTGTAATCCCAGCACTTTGGGAGGCTGAGGTGGATGGATCATTTGAGGTTAGGAGTTCAAGACCAGCCTAGCCAACATGGCGAAACCCTGTTCTCTACTAAAAATACAAAAATTAGCCAGGTGTGGTGGCATATGCCTGTAGTACCAGCTGCTCCAGTGGCTGAGGCAGCAGAATTGCTCGAACCCAGAAGGCAGAGGCTGCAGTGAGCTGAGATTACACCACCGCACTCCAGCCTGGGCAACAGAGTGAGACTCCTTCTCAAAAAAAAAAAAAAAAAGAAGAAGAAGAAAAGAAATATTTACTGAATTAAATTAAATATGAAAAGTGGAGGAAAATGTTGAGGGAGCAGATGCCAATATCAAAGTGATCAGATGCTCAGGACTGAAGGGGTTCAAAGCAGAAGCTGATCACTTCCAGCTGGGATGGTCAAGGAAGGCCACCTGGGAGAGGGGGCCTTGTGTCAGAGACCAGAAGCATGAGAGGATGGAGACAGGGGTAGGGGAGGGGAACCTAGGCAGATGAAACCATGTGTTCAAGGACTGTCAGCCTCTCACAGAATTAAAACTGATAAGTCTTAATTTCACCAAGCTTCCAAAGCTAAGTGGATTGAAAATACACAAAACAGATAATTCTGGGGAACTGAGCAAGCATGAGCTCCCTCCAGCACGCAGATCCCCTTGTGAGTTTATCCAGTTGACTGTGTATGCCCTAGGGGATTCAGAAAAGAGTCTCCCATTCCATCAGCTGGTAAATCTCATCCTCGTTGTGACAGCAAAACCACCAACCGGTCCCATCCCTTGAAAAGTCCCAATATTTCTTGATAGACACTTCGGTTGTCTTATGTGCAATAGAATTGTAATCACCTGTATTTAAAACTAATGGATTTGAAATAACCTGCAGGCTTCCACTTTAATGAGAGTTAGATTAATGAAAAAGGACCTTTTGCCTCAGATTGCATGACAACATTTTCAAATTACATTCCTGGAACAGAGAATTCACTTATTCAGAGTAATTGGATGCTGACTTGGGTTAATACGTACAATGTCCTTAAATGAAAATGTTCTATTGTAAGTGGAACTGTATGATACCTGAGGCTTTCTCAATAGATTTGGTTGGGCTCTGAGTTAATTATACTGCATGCTATTTTTTGAATGAATTCAAGCATGAATTCTACACGGTAGAGATTGGGATAATTATATTCAATTCTGCTTGGTGCCCCGCTGAAAGAATTGACCTTTTAGATAAAACGAGTCTCCCAAGCAAGAAACCTGAAGAAAGTCTACACAAAGCCGGCAGATGCAAGAGCAGAGAGCGTCTTAAGTAAGAGGGGGAAGTGGGGGCAGGGTCGGGGGAGGCAAGCTCCAGGAACAGTAGCATCAGCAAGATTGATTTTTTGTCACGGGAAAGTATTTCTGTTTTGTAGCTTGTTTTGTATCCTTGGTACATAAAGGTATAATTTAAAACCATTGATTTTACTAAGCTGTTTTCTCATCAGTAACATGGCTAAAAAGTAGCAGCCTGAAGAATGAGAAGCCAACAGAAAGCAGTCTCTGGAGGCTCCCTGGGTGTGAGGACCCTAGGAGGGAGCAGAAGCGATGGGCAGAGGGGCCAGCTGGGTCCTGACCACCAGGCTATCTGGCGTTGAGCCGTGGCATGGTGCTGAGAGCGTGGGCTTAGAGGTCAGAGAGCCTGGGTTTGGAGCATGGCTCTACCATTTACCAGCTATGTGGACTTAGATCAGGCGTTTACCTACTCCGTGCCTCAGTTTCCTCATCTGCCAATGGTGTAAACCGCATAGGGTTGCTGTGAAGCACCTTGCATGCTGTGTGCCCGGTAACCACCAGCTGCTGCTATTAATACTGTTATTCCTGGTAGTGAAATCTCTTCCCAACCCAGGATGATGAAAGAAAGGTAACCCATTAAGAGGATTAAACCCATCAGGACGATTCAAAATATTTCTCCCCTTGGGGCCAGGAGGACACTGTAGAGAGTGGGACCTGCTGGACACTGCGTGCCGATGAGACATCCTTCGAGGGCAGCCACAGGACAGGGTGAGATAACTGAGCCTTGTTTCCTGCCCAGCCCGGGGCCAGCCAGGCATGCTAGCCAGAGGGCAAGCCATGCTCTCCACTAAAGGACACTCTGCACTCCAGTGGCCCTCGGGAAAGCAGAGGACATTGTTTTGTCTCCTTGTCCCAAGCCCCTTTTCTCAGTGAGTAACAGGCTTCATTATTCCAAGTGTGTGAACCGGCAACACGACACATGTAGCATCTGACTTGAAGGAAGTCCTGGGCTCTGACCACCACTGCGGGTAGAGAGATGACTTCATCCCTCCATGGGAATCTTTGGGTGTTGGTGAAACTTTTTGCTGATGGCGTGACCATGTGCCCTACTCATCAGCCTTGCCGTGGCTACACTACCTCCATCCCAGCACTGTTCTTGTTCTCCCTTCGGTCCTGACCTCACCCTTTCTGCTGTTGTACACACATCCCTCAGACCGTCTGCATTTGTTTCTTGTGGCCTCTATAACAAATCACCACAAATGTGGTGGCTTAAAACAAATGAAGCTAGTTCTGTCACAGTTTTGGAGGCCAGTAGTCTGAAATCAGTGCCGCTGGCCCAGGTCAAGATGTGAGCAGGGCCACACTCCCTGGGGGGGCTCTAAGGGAGCATCTGCTCCTCGCCCCTTCTGGTTGCTGGTGACTGCAGGAGTTCCTTGGCTTTTGGCTGCATGACTATGATCTCTGCTTCCATTGTCACACTGCCTTCTCCTCTTTTTCTGTGTCCAATTTCTCTCTGCCTCTTTCTTACCGTGACACTTGTGATAGCATTTAGGGTAGACCTGGATAACCCAAAATTATCTCCTCCTCTCCAGATCTTTAACTTAATCACATTTGCAACACGGTTACCATAGAAGATAACATGTGGCCAGGTGTGGTGGTTTATAACTGCAATCCCAGCACTTTGGATGGCCAAAGTGGGAGGATTGCTTGAGGCCAAGAGTTTGAGATTAACCTGGGCAACATAGCTAGACCCCATCTCTATAATAAATTATCCAGGCATGGTGCTGTGCACCTGTAGTCCCAGCTACTCAGGAGGCTGAAGTGAGAGGATTGCTTAAGCCCAGGAGTTTGAGGCTGCAGTGAGCTGAGACTGCCCCACTGCACTCCAGCCTGGGCAAGAGAATAAAATGCTGTCTCAAAGAAACAAAAGAAAAGAACAGGCACAGGTGCCATGAATTAGGACTGGATGTCTCCAGGAGCCACCATTCAGCCCACTCCATGGGCTCAGGATTTTGCATCTGCCTCTGTCTGCTGCATGGATCAAGAAACTTTAACCTCATCAGCACCAGCTTTTTCTTCGCTGTATGTGGAAACATTCATTGACCACTGACTTGGCATGAGCTTTGCAGGAGGCTGCTCTATCCACCCCTTCCCCCAGGTCCAGTTTTCAAGCTTTTAACCACCTCTAAGGTGCTATCCAGAAAAAGCCCCAAGTTCTCTTTTACTTCCACTGGTAATCCTATGGTGTTGGTAGCAGAGCGGTGATTTTCTTTTGGGGAACCATCTCCTTCACTCTGCGCATGTAGTATGAAGGAACTGACCTTTCCTCTCTTTCCAAAGCTACACCTTGAATGATACACCTTTCTTAAAACTTACTGGTGGCTTAGTAAATCTTAGTAGAAGTATATGGTGCCTCGTGTGGAACCCAGCTGGGCCAATCAGAGGGCTCCATTGCTCCGTGCCAGAGTAAGTGCTTTCGTGATGAGCATGTATCACCCAAGTCCCAATATGACTCAGACCTGGGTAGGGAGCAGTGGCTCACACCTGTAATCCCAGCACTTTGGGAGGCTGAGGTGGGAGGATTGCTTGAGCTCAGGAGTTTGAATCTAGCCTGGTCAACATAGTAAGATCTCGTATTTATAAAAAAAATAAAAAAAATTAGCCAGGTGTGGTGGTGCACACCTGAGGTGTGCTACTCAGGAGGTGGAGGCAGGAGGATCACCTGAGCCCAGGAGATTAAGACTGCAGTGAGCTGTGATCATGCTACTGCACTCCAGCCTGAGCAACAGAGTGAGACCTTGTCTCAAAAGAAACAACAAAAACAACGAAACACCAAACACTCAGACCTGGATATTTGCAAGAATTATTGCAAAAGGGATCTCTCTTTTTCTTTGATAGACTTGCCGTTGGGAGGATCTAAGCCCACAGCTGCCAGACACTACCATATGCGGGATCTGCCAGAAAGTAGAGCCAACAAGAGGAGCAAAGAACCAAAACACAGAGGGGAAGTCCAAGATCCAATAACCAACTTTCTGAGCTAATCATGCCTGAATTTATATCTAACTTTGGCATTTTAGTTCCATACATCAAGCTTTTTAGTTTAAGTGAGTCTGCAGTGGGCTTCTGCCCAGTTAGAATTCTTTCTACTGTCACGTTTGCCATGCCAGGAGTTGACGGCTTGAGTCTAAGCAGGAGACCACACAACACAAAAGTGTCCAAAACCCACGTATTCTGTGCTCAGTACTATGTTTGGACCTGATACACAGAGAGTAAGGCTCCATCCCTCCTCTCAAGATTCTCCCTTTGAGCTGTGGAGCCAAGGACTCAGGAAACAAGATAAACCATGCTTCAGGGAATCTCATTTATGATTTTTCCTTTCTTTCTTTCTTTTTTTTATTAGAGCTCTGTCGGCTTTACTCTGACCTTCAGATCTTTTTCTATTGTATATGGGTTAGCCAGCTCTGCCTTAGCTCTCCTAATACAGTTGGATTTTTTTTCTGTATGTCTGGGTGCTCAATTGATACTGTTAAAAAAATCACTCTGATTAATTGAGGTCAGTGGATCTTCAGTTATGGCCCCAAGAGGACTGGTTTCAGCCTGGAGGAGCTTGGGATCCGCTTCTTTATGGAACTGTCTGAGTATGGGGAGAATACACTCTTTCTCTACTAGTGTCATACAGACATAAACTATGCTGCTCTCTTTTCCTTTAAGATGGTCAGAATTGCCTTAGGAGCTGCTGGGAACTCTGAGGGATGGTATGGTGGGAAAATTTCAGGCTCTTCTATTCTCTTCCCAGTTCTGACCACTCGCCACCTTCTGATTTTAGGCAATAGCCTTCTTTGGGTTTCACTCCTCATTTCTTAAAGGAGTGATTTGAGCTTGATCAGGTTTGACATTATTTATGTCTCACTCATCCCACACATTTCTAGCTGATCTCTATGCTCTTTATTGCTGAGCCTAAACACAGCCTCAGAATCCTTCTCCACACCAAGCTAGATGATCTCGAAGTTTCTCCTAAGACTTAACATTATATGATGTTAAGACTTCTGGGCCAAGAAATAGACATTTTCACTAGATGTAGATTTTGAAACTTAATTTGGAAATTCTCCCTTTTCATTAGTATTTGTGATTCCTTTATCCAGAGACATGGGGGCAGGGATAGAGGCCTTGTATCCTATCTCCAGATTCAGGGATGTCAACAGCATAGCTCAGTATTGTGAGATGGTGGCTCACTTAACAGCAGAAAGATATTTCCATAGCTCCATGGAGATTTGGAGGCAAAAAGACTCCATCAATTAATTCCATTATGCAGTTAATACAATTAGTCAGATTTATGTATAAAACCCAACATTTGTGACTCAAATTTTTTCATTGTTTTTTTCCCCTCTCTTTCCAAAGGTTCCAGTCTCTTAAATTTGTACATTATCTGTGACTGATATATCATTTATCTAGAGAATACAGTTGTCATTCACTTCATTTAATTAGCTTATGGGTTCTAAATTATCTGCTACCATAAAATGGGATTTTATACTGCAGATTACAAAGGTTTTCAGAAATTTAATATGCCACTTTTAATTGGTGAAAAGTACCCTAAAGGATTCATAATATTTTTTACTGCACTTGCATTTAGGCTCAAGAGAGAGAGAATGAAGATATTTAGGAAGAAATGGGATCTGTGTCAGTGACATTGGTGATGATTTATTTGGAATAAAGGCAAATCTGGAGAGATGAAGTTGTAAATATAGCCATCAGAGGGTTGTGTTCAAGCAGTGAGACCAGTGAGTTGAAAACTGAATATCTCCTGGTTTTCATATCCCAGTTAGTCACTTTGATGGGCTAACAATGTATTTATGGCATATGGCTCCACATTTGCAGTCATGTCTACGAATAGCCTATTTTCTGTTCTGCTTTTTCAACCATTAAATCCATAATCTTCTATGTATATGGTATTACCACACCTTCTTTAAATACATTCTTGGCCTTATTGATGCCTCGGCTCAGTTGTACAGCTGGGCGGGTGTTTGTTCAGCAAAAACAAACAGCTGTTTTTGATCCTTAGACTATGGAAATGCCATCCGTGGTGGGGTTAGGGGCATCATCAGAGGCTGGGTCATTGGGGCAACTTCAAGGATTTCCACGTGCATCTGTCTTAACGCACTGCCAGTAAAAGTTCATAAAACATGACAATGAGCTTTACAAATCTAGAGCCTTAAAAAGAAGGGTTGGGAGGGGGGAAAGTCAGGAAATGTGAGTGAGGCCGGTGGTTTCCACTCCTTTCTGGGACCCTCCCTCTCTCAGAAACTAGGTTCCCATCAGTCTGTAAAATCAGCAAGTTGTGAAGCCTAAACTTGTGCTTTTAGGTTAAGGTATTGAAGATCTCTGTTCAAAGTGAGTGTGGACCCACTATTGAGTCAATATATTCATAGTAGTTAATGTCATTGGTTGAATTTGGCTATGAGAATCTGATTATTGTCTGTAAGGTTTTCCTGCGGGAAAAAGAAAAAAGAGAAGACTTTGGTATTGGGATAGGAAAAAGACCAGGGCTTGGAAAGGTCAAGCTAGAGTTGGGACTGAAAGAGGGGAGGTGCAGAAAATAATAACAATAATAATATTATCATGAATATACCATAACGTCACAGTGATAGTGATAATGAATCACAGTCATAATAGTATAAATGCCTATGTTTTATTGAGCACCTACTATGTGCCAGGCACTGTGCTGGGCTCTTACATGCATTACTTAGCTATACCAGCTCCACATCCTATGACATAGGGTAAGAATATAGGGTACATTTTACAGACAGGCAAAAGGGGACTTGGAGATGTGAACTGACTTTGCTGTGGTCTCACAAGTAATATAAAAATCCTTGAAGTTGCCCCCATAATCTAGCCTCTGATGATGCCCATAACCTCAACACGTAGGGCACTTCCATAATCTAAGGTTCAAAAAGATCCTCAGATGATATTATTATTGTTGTTGTTATTATTATTATTTTTCGCACCTCTTGTTTAGCCTCTAGCTGGACCTTCTCAAGCACTGGTCTTTTTCCCAATATCAAAGTCTTTACCTTTTTCTTTCCCCACCATGATCTCACCATTGGCAGAATTGGGATTTGTACACAAGTCTGTCTACTTTGAAGGCTTTGAAGGCCCATTGGGCTAAAGAGAATCTTCAAGTGCTAATAAGAAACAATAAGAGGTACCCTAGGTGAGGTTTCTGGCTCAGGCCAGCCACTTCCAGAGGGCAGCCAGGGCTCCCCCAGGTTAATTCCACCCTGATGAAACGTGTCCTCCTGGAAGCAGAACACTGCTCTGGGAGAGGGAGTCTGAGGGGAATGAGAAAGAATCTCTCTCTTTTTTTTTTTTTTCTTTTTTTTGAGACTGAGTTTCGCTCTGTTGCCCAGGCTAGAGTGCCGTGGCGCGATCTCGGCTCACTGCAAGCTCCGCCTCCCGGGTTCACGCCATTCTCCTGCCTCAGCCTCCAGAGTAGCTGGGACCACAGGCGCCCGCCACCAAACCCGGCTAATGTTTTGTATTTTTAGTAGACACGGGGTTTCACCGTGTTAGCCAGGATGGTCTCGATCTCCTGACCTCCTGATCCACCCGCCTCGGCCTCCCAAAGTGCTGGGATTACAGGCCTGAGCCCCCGCGCCGGGCCTAGAAAGAATCTCTTTCAGGACACAACATCCTAGCTCCTTTTGATTTTCTCTGTCTGGAATACACTCACCCTTTTTTTTCAGTAGGTATACATAGGGTATGGATTCTCTGTGGTAAGCTTTCTTTTCCAGTCTGAAAATATCTTTGCCTTTTTCTCATAAAAAGTAAATGTATGGCCTAATTTTAGAAAAATAAGAAATATAGGCTGGGTGCAGTAGCTCACTCCTGTAATACCAACACTTTAGGAGGGGAGGATCACTTGTGGCCAGGAGTTCGTGATTAGCCTGGGCAACACAGTGAGACCCCATTTGTAAAAAAAAAAAAAAATTTTTAATTAGCTGCGCATGGTATTGCTCACCTGTAGTCCCAGCTACTCAGGAGGCTGAGGTGGGAGGATTGCTTGATCTTGGGAGTTTGAGGCTGCAGTGAACTATGATTGCGCCACTGCAGTCCAGCCTGGGTGACAGAATGAAACCCTGTCTCTGAAAGAAAGAAAGAAAGAAAATAATTAATATAGATAAGTAGGCCAGGCATGGAGGCACACACCTGTAGTCTACTTGGTAGGTTGAGGTTGGGAGGGTCACTTGAGCCTGGGAGGTCAAGGTAGCAGTGACCAGAGATTGTGCCACTGCACTCCAGCCTGGGTGACAGAGTGAGACCCTGCCTCAAAAAAGAAGAAAAAAGAAGACAGCCATAAAAAAGAATGAGTTCATGTCCTTTGCAGGGACACGGATGAAGCTGGAAGCCATCATTCTCAGCAAACTAACACAGGAACAGAAAACCAAACACCGAATGTTCTCATTCATAAGTGGGAGTCGAATAATGAGAACACATGGACACAGGGAGGGGAACATCATACACCGGGGCCTGTTGGTGAGTGGGGTGAGGGGACGGAGAGCATTAGGACAAATACCTAATGCATGTGGGGCTTAAAAACTAGATGACGGGTTGACAGGTGCAGCAAACCACCATGGCACATGTATACCTATGTAACAAACCTGCATGCTCTGCACATGTATCCCAGAACTTAAAGTAAAATAGAAAAAGTAATAGAGATAATTAAAATGAAGAAATAAATACAATTCATTATCTCACCACATACGGAGGAAAACAACTGGCTAGGTGTGCACCAGCACAGATGTGTGTGTGTGTGTGTTACCTGCTACTGCATTTAATAAGAGAAAATATGACATGCAGTGATTTCAATTTCACCCCTTCTTAACCTCAGATTTCCTACCTATAAAATAGGGCAAGTAATAATGCCTTTCTTACATGATTTTTGTGATTGCTGAATGAAACAAGTTGGTAAAGGACTTAGCAGAGTGGCTGCATGTAATAGCACTCAATAAATATTATTTATACTTTTTAGTATTATTATTAACACCATAACATAAACATTCCTTAGTGCTATTAAGTATCCTTGCATAGCATCACTTTAGCACAATTTTATTGTTTTTCATTATGCAAGCAAATATGCTTACTTATAAAACTAGAGATAAACAAAATGATAAACAATAAACCATCTGTAATCTTGCTGATGAAGAAATAACTACTGTTAATTATTTTTTTCTTTGAGACAGAGTCTCACTCTGTCGACCAGGCTAGAGGTACAGCGATGCCATCATGGCTCACTGCACTCTTGACTTCCTGGGCTCAAGCCATCCTCCCACCTCAGCCTCCTGAGTAGCTGGGACTACAGGTGCATGTCACTAGTCCAGGTTAATTTTCAAATTTTTATATAGAGAGGGGGTCTCACTATGTTGCCCAGGCTGGTCTCGAACTCCTGGGCTCAAGCAATCTTCCCACCTTGGCCTTCCAAACTGTGGTGATTACAGGCATAAGCCACCATGCCCGGCCATGACTATTAAATTTTAATATATATATATTTCCAACCTCATTGCGTGTTTATATATAAAACAGACATATAATGAGGCTGGAAACATATATATATGTGTGTGTGTGTGTGTATGTATATCACAATATATGAAGTTTTATACATAAAATAGATATAAATGCATATATAATACATCTGAGCCCATGTAGCATGTGTTATTATGTTACTTACTTTTTTGTCTTAAAAGTATATTGTGAATATTATCTCATGCAATTATAGGATTTTCTACACATGAAGAATTCCAATGACTAAATAATAGTCCATGGACTAGAATTAACATAAAATACTGAGCCAACTCCCTGTTGCAGACGTTTATGCTGGTCCCAATCTTTTGCTTTTGTAAACAACGTTGCAGTGAACAGCTCTGTAACCAAATCTTTGGGTTACAAATCTTGTTAGACTAAATTCCTTGAATTGGGCTTTCTGCGTCAAAGCATTTGCAGATCTTTAAGGCTGTCAATGAAGAAGCACCAGGTGCTCTCAGGAGACGTGGCATGGCACCGTAAGGTGATGATATTGGTGCATGAGCTCAGGGATTCCTCTGCTGCTCTGCAGCATATTTTGAATCCCAGCCTGGTTACTGTATTATGCATTGTGCTTCTGGGCCACTAACCCTCATGGTCAGCTGAAGAGTAATCAGCAAATGCCTGCTCCCTTTTGTGTGTGTGTTAGTCTAAGGATAGCAGAGGGCATACTTGAAAGAAATAAATGATTAGGACCGACAATGGAAAGGTAAACAGAGTCATATTTCATGAGATTCCCCATTGTTCTTTTCTGACTTGCATTCTATAATCTTAAAGCAGGCATAATCGGCTATTCAATTCAACAGATTCTTATTGAACACCTACTTTGTCTAAGTCTGGGGAGAGAGGTGTGAAAAAGTAATACTGAATATTTGTACAGTGTTCACACTTGACAAAGTGCTTTCATATGCCTTGGGGGGAAAAAAAAATCCGGAGCTAAGACTCAGGAGACCTGATTTCTAGAACTGTCCCTGCCATTTAACTGACATATGACTCCAGGCCAATCTCTCTGTTTCTTGTAAATACCAGGCTAAGAATCCATGACTTTTCTGTTGTACAGGGGTTGAGTGATGCTCGTGTGAGGTGTTATAAATGCTCCACAAATTTACAGAATTCCAGAAACTTCAAAATGGACAGTGGTATTTAAAATGTTTTTCAGTTAGCCCTAACCTGAAAAAGACCTCGGAGATCATTTAGGGCAGTGACTTTCCTAGCTGTGTTCTGGGGAGCACATGGGTGCTGTGGGGACCAAGGGGATGGAGGTTGAACAGGCAGAGCGTGGCTCTCTGCTGCCCACCCAAACCTGGCCCCAGAACCAGGCTGTTCATGTGTAGTTCTGGGCAAGTTCCTTAAACCCCTCTGCAGTCTCATCAGCTTTCCCATCTGTAATATGGACACGGGGCTGTTGTGAAGCTTAGTGAAGTTAATAAGTATACAGTGGTTGGGACCATGGAAGGCACATAGCTAATATTGCTCTTATTTTATGGTCCACTTTGGGTTTTTTTCCTAGGGTCAAGTTTCACTGAAAGTAATGTTTGAAAAAAAAATCACTGGCTTCTCTAACTTCTTTATTTTACAGATGGAAAATTTACAGCCCAGAGAAGCCAGTGTTCAAATGCACACTGAGAATCTAGCAAAAGCGCCCACAGACGTCCTCTTCCTCCTCCTTGGCATCATCATCATTGCAATCCTCTATAAATTGCAGCACCCATCACCAGCCCCTGGTGGCTACTCACTCACCTGCTGGTAAATAACAGGACACGTGTGATGACTGGTTTATGTGCTATTTCTGGGGCTTATGAGCGGCCTCAGAAGACCTCACCATCTACGTATTGAACAGCAAAGCTCTTGTAATTGAGAAACCAATATCCTCTCTGACCGCACTCATGTTTCCAAATGCCCAACAGATATTAACCTTTGAGATCTAGGGACAAGAACTTGGAATTCCTCAAATCATAAGTTATTCTTAAAATGCTTTGAACATTCTTCATACTCTTTTCTTTAGTAATTATCACAAATATCTAAAAACATCGATGGATATATAAGAAATAGTAAGTTGAATAGGATCTACTGAGAGCTTTACAAAGAATTTATTAAAAAATATTTGCCTCTAGCAAATATTTAAATCCTGGAAAGTGCCAGTGAACATTACTGGGTAATATCTGAATAATGTGACATTCAGTTCTCCTAGCAAGGTTGAAAACACTACACAGATTCAAGAAGTTTCCACAGAACTTACTTTGCTTCCAACCTTGTAATTTCTTGGAACTCCACCCACAGGACTTGAATAAAGTATACTATACATATAAATACATTAATATTTTATTTTCTTTGCAAGAATGGCTCACATTAGCAGCCTACAGGACCACAAACACACAACTGCAAACAAGCCTGAGTAGGCGATGACTGATTTGCTCCTATGTACTCTGGTCCTGGTTCCTGGAAATGTCTTCAGCTTGGGCTTCATGTGTCAGTGCCTCCTGTTCTGGCTTTCTGCTTGACATCACTAGATTCCTTCCAACAAGTAATGCCTGCATATTGATTGCTAAGCTGTCATTCTCATGGGGGAATTAGAATACTTCTCATTTTCTCAGTTCCTTGACTAATTATCCTCAGAAGTTGGAAAAACATAAATTTCCCTAGAAATGCTGGAAAGGAATTCCCACATGGAAGCACTGCTTGGTACCACCGCCTCAGCCCCACTAGGCAGAGCTGGAAAAATTCCTTTTGTGTTGCTGTGTCATGCATTACTGAGGGTTTCAGGTGAAGGATGAATGAAGGCATGTGCGCCAGGCCAGGGACCTGGTTCTAGTGCTGAGTCTGCCATGAACTCACCCGTGGCTTGTGGAACCAGTTGTAAAACCAGAGGAGGGTGTACACACAGAAGAAGTGTACAATTGTTTTAAGGCTGGGGAAAGCATTCCAAAGGGGACCTACTCCAGCTGATCTCAGGATGGCAAATGGCAAGTGTGAGTATGTGCTCTTTGCCCCTCACCCGAACAGACAGTGTTCTAAGACACCTGCCCTCAGCCCCTGGATGCCATCTGCTACGTAAATGTACTTCCAAGCTAACAGGAGACCTTGTCATAAGATGTTAATTCACTTTAGTTTGATATCTGCAAAGGGTAGAATCATTTCTTTAATGATATAGGTAAATATTTCCAACGGGTGTGTGCGTGTGTGTGTGTGTGTGTGTGTGTGTGTGTGTGTGTGTGTGTGTGTTTCTTCCTCCCTCCCTCCCTCCTTCTCCCTTCCTCCCTTCCTCCCTTCCTTCCCTTTTTTTTACTCACTCTCCCAAGTCAAAGTATCCAAAAGCTCATGGCTGGATCTTCAACAGGACTTGTTGCTTCCTCCCTGTGACTTGTGTGTCTGTTTCATGACCTCTCCTGTAAGTCACAGCCCCTGCTCTGAAGGTATTTTCTGCCTACTTGGAAAAACAAAACACAAACTTGGAAGAGAGGAAGGAAAATAAAGAAAATTGAGATTATAGACCATGTGTTTTGTACAACCACAGTTACTATAAGTGTTTGGAGAGGAAGGAGCTGGTTGCGAGCCAGAGTAGCCCAGGAAGGCTTCTGGGAGGAGTGGTAGTTGAGGTAGGGCTTGCAGGATATGTAGAGTTTGAAAAGGTAGCAGAGTAACGAAGAGGCATCCCAGGGAAAGGAGCAGCCTGGCAAAAAGGGGAGGAGGAGACTTACTGCGTTTAAGAGACGGGCACACTTTGGGGAACAAGAGAGTCAGGTCAGGGTGGACCAAAGAAACCAGATGTTATTAGTAATATCCCAAGGATAGTAATGGATTGGTTTGTTTGTTGGTTGGTTGGTTGATTATTTTTACTAGAATCTTTAAACTATAAAAGTAGCACATGGAAGAAAATTCAAATAATTCAGAAGGGTATAGAGTGAGAAACGAAGGCTCCCCCACTTACCTCTCAGACTCCCAGTCCTAACCAGTGTTCTCTTTCAGCCTTACACAAGCACAGTAATAAATGAATACTCACTTTCTTTTTAAGCAAACACGGTCACATCAAACATACTTTGTTGCTACATGCACTTTTAAAATAAGAAACAAAATTTTAACATTTAGACCTTTTTCTGTTTCCACAGATCGTTCCTTGCCCTTATATTTAACTATCCCACGGTATTTTGTTGCATTGGCATACCAGAAAATGTTTACCTGCCCTTTATGAAAAATCCAGTGACATTGCTTAGAATACTTTTTATTATTAAAAGCACAGCAATTACTTCCCTTTGTCAAGTGGAGTGTTTGAGTCACATTATATGTACATTTAAAATTTTGAAAGCCATTGTCAAATGACCCTCCAAAGAGATTTTACCAGCCAGATTTTCATTTCCATCTACAGTATGGGAAAATGTTTCTTTCCATCTATGGAAGGCACACTAGTCAAGAGGCAGGAGTGGGTGTCAGTGAGCCTGAAATGCATTATTTCTCCTTAATCTCATTGCTGCAGGACCTTAGGAAATGTATTTAACCAACCTCTTCATATCTCCGTTTGCTCATTTTAAAATGAGGATAAAAGTAGTGTTTATATCATAAGGTCAGTTTAAGTATTCAATGAGATGACGATACACCTAAATACTGAATTTGTGCCTTACACACAGCAAGAACTGAACAAATGGAACCTTGTTATTTATTTATTTATTTACTTTTTATTTCCATAGGCTTTTGGAAAACACGTGGTATTTGGTTACATGAGTCAGTTCTTTAGTGGTGATTTGTGAGATTTTGGTGCACCCATCATTCAAGCAGTACACACTGAACCCAATTTGTAGCCTTTTATCCCTCACCTCCTTCCCACTCTTTCCTTTCCAGTCCCCAAGGTCCGTTGTATCATTTTTATGCCTTTGCATCCTCATAGCTTAGCTCCCACTTATGAGAACATATGATGTTTGGTTTTCCATTTCTGAGTTACTTCACTTAAAATAATGGTCTCCAATCTTATCCAGATCACTGAGAATGCCATTAATTCTTTCCTTTTTATGGTTGAGTAGTATTCCATTGTGTGATACACACACACACACACACACACACACAGTTTCTTTATCCACTCATTGATTGATGGCGATTTGGGCTGGTTCCATGTTTTTGCAATTGTGAACTGTGCTGCCATAAACATGCTTGTGCAAGTATCTTTTTCATATAATAGCTTCTTTTCTTCTGGGCAAACTTTGATAGAAGACTCCATTGATGTTCTGATCCTATACCCTTTTAACTTTATCATTTCAGGGCATGCTGTCCAATGTCCAACTTCCCACTGTCAGCACCCGCAGGTCTTTGTCTTAAGTTTTGCTGGCTGTCCAGGGCTCACTGCAGGCCAAAAGGCTGGGGAGTTAATCAGCAGCCTCCCTCAGCAGCCTTTGACAAGTGTGTGACGGGAGCTGGTGTGTAAGTACCTCAGCTCTCTCTCCCTCAGAACCCGTAACTCTGACTGTTCCCTTCCCCTCCCCAGTCCCTTGTGGAATTAAGCTCTAGTGACAAAGGTAACTTGATTAATTTCTTCCCTTCCCTTCCCTTCCCTCTCTCCCTCCCCATTCTGCTCCTGGATTTCCTGGGATTCCTCCCAAATCAACCACGTCTACTAAAACATCTCAGAGTCTGCTTCTGGGGGTTCCAAATTAGACCAAATTTTAAAACTTTGCCCATTTGCTTTAAAAATACAATGTTTTAATTTTCATTACTTTCATTGTGAATAAGATTGGATTTATTTTCCTATGTCACTGGCCAAATGTGTTGCTTTTCTCTGCTATCTGCCTGTTCCTGTACTTTGCTCATTTATCTATTGGGCTGTTTGTCTTTTCCTTATTGATTTGTAAGAGCTCTTTGTAAATAATAAAAATTAGCCCTTTGTCTATTATGTGATGCTGTTTCCCACATTGCTGCTTGCCTTCTGACTTTGTTTAGGACTTTCTTTCTCTCTCTCTTTATTTTTGGCCATACAGAAGTTTAAAATTTTAATGTAATCAAAGAGAAGATCAGATTTAAAATCACTGCTTCTTTCTATTTATTTTCTGCTTGGATTTAGTTCTTCCCATAAATGATGAATGGAACTCTAAGATGAGAAGGAGCCCTGTCAGAATGCTCTTCTGTATACAGACAACTATATACATACATACATATATATATATATAAAAAATATAAAATTACACACATACACACACAGTGAAGTTCACTGCTAATCTCTCTTTCCTGGAAATCATCCATGTGTGACTGCAGAAATTCTCTGTTCTCTGTGCATTTCTTTCTTGTTTCATAAACCGAGGTTTGCAGCATCAATATGCTTTTGTGTTACAGCCCGGTCTGGATGGAAGAAGTCCACCTGCATTTAACACCAGTTGTACAGAATTCTCAGTTCTCCTGTGTGCAACTGCTCAGAGTTAAGTATTCAGAATAATCGACTGCATATTTAAAGTTCTATCCATCTCTCTTCTTTAGATCTTAAGAGCTAAGGTTTGTTTTCTCTCTCCGTTCGTTGCATCCTACAGAATGCCTGCAGCCCTGGTTTGGGCTGTTTGGTTGGTGCTGTACATCTAGACCTGCCTTTTCCTGGCTTAGCTGTGTCTGGGAGTTAGTCTAAGCTGCAGGGATGGGTGGGGAGAGGGCTTCACTGCACTCAGGCTGTGGATGGAACTAGCAGCTTCGGCTGGAAGGCTCGAGGGTGGTTCAGGGCATGGATTATTGGACTCTCTCTCTGCTCCATGTTCAAGTGTCCCCCTTGGCTGCTGACATTTGCATGGGCGTGGGGTAGAGGGAGGTTGCTCTTTAACCATTTCATGTCCACTGTAGTGTAGGTAACGCTAGCACATGCTACAAGTGAGGACGCCAAACTTGCTATTTCCCACAACTTCTCTAGGTCTCCAAATACAACTAAGGAATAGAAAGGCATTTCTTTCTGTTCCTTGACAATGTCTAGCTTATTCTCATCTCGGCATATCTACTTGCCCTCCCCCACTCACGTTATTTTAGTCTTTACTCAAATGTTCCTTCTCAGAGTGACAATCCCTGCCCACCCCATCTAGAGAAACCACCTCTCCCGCCAACCATGCTCTATCATTTTACTACGTTATTATTATTACTTTTTGCAAAGCATTGATCTCTACTGTGAACTGTGGTATGTATTGGTGTGCTTGTTTCTTGTAACCTGCCTCCTGGAATGTCCTCTCGGTGAAGGTACAGGCTTTGTCCCAGACGCTAACACCTGACAGATACACAAGGGGTGCTCCAAATGATACTAAACAGGATTCTTCCTCTGAAATGGAGGGGCCTAGGATGGATAGGGGGAATCAGTGCTGACTCCTCAGCTGGGGATGGCCTGGCACCCTCTCACAGGCTTCATGGTGATGGTGCCCACAGAACAGACACCTTTCATTCTCCAAAGAGGACTGAGGACCCAGTCTAGACTTCGTCCAGGGTGTCACTTATGTTTACAATTCCTAAAGGGAAATGACTAACCCTGTGATGTCAAAAAGAACTTGAAGCGTGCTCTAGGAGGTGGAGCTAAAAGAAAAACACTGAGTTGCTAGAAAGGAAGGAGGAAAGTCATTTGGAGAAGGGACAGGACCTTAAGAAGGTACTGTTTGAAAGAGAAGGAGATTCCACAGTAAGGGCCCCCCAAATGCCCAAGAAGAAGGGGTGAACAGCCTTTCAGACACCTATAAAACTTTCCAACGCATGGTCCAGTTGACATATGGCCAGGAAAGGACATGTAAAACTTAAAGGGAACAGTCTCCTGGGCATAAGCTATTACTTTTCAAAGCAGCCTAGAGAAAGAAATTGCATCGTGTTATTCTCATTCTCTCCCTCAATGTCTTTCCCTCTGAATTTCTCTCTCTCTCTCTCTCTCTCTCTGTATGTCTCTCTGTCTCCATCCTTGTCTGTCCTACCCTTGTCCTGGAGCTCTCTATGTTCTCTGTGTGTTTTCTGATGTCTGCCTCTCTTCCCTTCTGAGATCCTTTTCTGATGGATGTGTGAACGGATGGTTTTGCATGCAAGCTCATCAGCAGTCACTTGAGTGGATTCTGTAAAAACTTCCTGAAACCAAATCAAATGAAAGCCAACCCATAAACCGGGGAAAACAAAAGGGCTCTTTGGACTTGAAAAGGTTAGAGAAGACTGCAGGAGCTGCACACACCGTTCGATCGTGTTCGAAGCTGGGGTTTTAATTTAGTTTTCCTATTTACCCCATTGAAGTTCCTCACTGCTCAACTGCTAATGCATTTCCAACTGAAATTTTGTAAATTATATTGGGAAACATTCTCAGCTAGAGTAGATTGTGCAAGCTCTCATAATGGCTTCCTGCTGCTGTGTCTGGCAATATAAGGCTCTTTGGGAGCAATGTGTATGTGGACGCACATCTTTAAGAACTCTTTCCACTTTATCCCCCTTGGCCGGAGGCTCTGCACTCTCGGTGCCTGACTGTGAGCAGATCTGGACTTTCCATCAGCCCTAAAAGCAGGATCTTGGCACTTCTCCTTTTCCAACTTGACAGGATACCCCCTCAACCTTTTCTTGTTCATCTTTAATAAAATCACTCCCCCAACGAGTTTATGAGCTCTTCTAAAGTGTAGCCCATGCCTCTGCACTAAACCCTCCTAAGGCACCCTGCTGCCTACAAAGTAAAATCCTGGAGGTTTGGTTTTTAGGAAGCCATGTAAGGTTACTCCAAATTTCAACCCCAATCTATTTTCCTAACAACGTATTCCATTCCTCTTCTTCATGGATAAAATACATCTCATTGCTTGCACCCCTGTCTGTTTTCATCCTAGACAAAAGCCTCATCTCTCACCTGGACAAGTGTGCAGCCTCCTACCTAGCTTCTGCACCTAATCTCTGCCCCTACCCCTAACACACACACAATTCACCTTGCAAAGGACAGTCCATGATCAGGACTCTGGAATGCCCAAGAGGAAAGGGTGAAGAGACTTGTAGACCCCCGATATGGTTTGGCTGTGTCCCCACCCAAATCTCATCTTGAATTGTAGCTCCCACAATTCCCATGTGTCATCGGAGGGACCAGGAGGGAGGTAATTGAATCATGGGGGCGGCTCTTTCCTGTGCTGTTCTCATGATAGTGAAAAAGCCTCTTGAGATCTGCTGGTTTTATAAGGGGGAGTTTCCCTACACCAGTTCTCTCTTGTCTGCTGCCATGTAAAACACACCTTTTGCCTTCTGCCATGATTGTGAGGCCTCCCCAGCCACGTGGAACTGTGAGTCTATTAAACCTCTTTTTCCTTATAAATTACCCAGTCTCAAGTATGTCTTATCAGCAGCATGAAAACAATCTAATACAAGCTCCTTCCTGTGATTTGCCAGGCTCTCCTAAGCTGCTTTTCTCAAACGCGCCAAGCTCATTCCTCCCACCCATCCAGGGCCTCTCATTTGCTGCTCCCTCTGCCCGGAACCCTCTTTCCTTAGGCAGCATAGAAACATCTACCTTAATGCATTTGCTCTCTGCTCAAATGTCATCTCAAGAGATCTCCCTGCCCACCTGACTTATGGTGTAAAAGTATGGGCCAGGCACGGTGGCTCATGCCTGTAATCCCAACACTTTGGGAGAACAAGGCGGACAGATCACCTGAGGTTGGTTGACCAACATGGAGCAACCCTGTCTCTACTAAAAATACAAAATTAGCAGGGTGTGGTGGCGCTTGCCTGTAATCCCAGCTACTCGGGAGGCTGAGGCAGGAGAATCACTTGAACCCAGGAGGCAGAGGTTGCAATGAGCTGAGTTGGTGCCATTGCACTCTAGCCTGGGCAACAAGAATGAAACTCTGTCTCAAAAAAAAAAAAGTACGTATTTATTGTTGTCTCTCCCCATGTGGGAAAAAGTGCCCCTCTAGATCCATCCTTCCCTTCTCCCTGTTAGTAATAAAACCCCCAAGTTTTATCTGTGCAGACAGCCACCCAGCTAAAGACTACATTTCCCAGATTCCCTTGCAGCTAAATGTGACCATGTGACTAAGATCATACTAATGGGATGTGAGCAGAATTGACTTGTGTGCAGCCCTCAGGTCAGGCCCTTGAAGGATACTGCCTGCCCTACACTGTCCTCTTTTCAGCTTTGATCATGTGGTTGACAGAATGCTGGGAGCTGGCAGAGCAGGGTGGAAGAAACCTGAGCCCCTGGATGACTTGTGGAACAAAGCCACCTGCCCCTCAGATAGCCAACCAACGTAGGCTCTCAGTGAGAAAGAAACAAACCTGTCTTGCTAAAGCATCACTACTTATTTTCTGTGAATGCACCTGAGCTAATGTAGGAACTAAAATACACCCATGAACTACCAGCTCCAAGAGGGCAGGGGCATTGTATCATCAGCACTTAGACCAGTGACCAGGTGTCACAGGCACTTAGTCTCCATTTCTCCCGCTGTGAAATGGAAGTGTGGTAGCTGTTTAATTCCATCAGGAAGAGGCAAAGATGCTAAGGGGTGGGGTTACTTGGGAAGGACCAATGCCCCTGTGGGGGAAGGGCTGTCACTATTTGACCAGGACTCAGACACTTTACCCTCTTCCACCAGAGCTCTGCATGCCACCAGATTACTTCCTGGAGGGAGCTTCCTTCCAGCTGCCGCCCATCCCACAGGCTGGGCCTCTACACACAGAGTAATGGTGGATGGGTGTCCGGACTGCAAGGGAAAAGCCAGGCTTACTTGACCATGAGAGGAAGGGGATTGGGTAGAATGCATTCGCTTTTGTGCAACCACAGACAATTTCTCCAGGTCTGATTGCCAGAAACAATCAAGCCTGTAAACTGATAGAGGAAATACATATAATATATTTTTTTGGGGGTGGGGGTGGGAGATGGAGTCTAGCTCTGTCACCTAGGCTGGAGTGCAGTGGCATGATCTCGGTTCACTGCAACCTCCGCCTCCTGGTTAAAGCGATTCTCCTGCCTCAGCCTCTTGAGTAGCTGGGATTACAGGCATGGGCCACCACACTCAGCTAATTTTTGTATTTTTAGTGGAGATAGGGTTTTGCCATGTTGGCCGGGCTAGTCTCAAACTTCTGACCTCAAGTAATCTGCCTACCTTGGCTTCCCAAAGTGCTGGGATTACAGGCATGAGGCACTGTGTCCATCAGGAAATACATTCTTAGAGAGAACCCCAGGCTTCCAATGAGAGTGAACCCCAAGACCCATGAGAGCCACATCCTGACCTCCCAGTGGTCAGCATCATCCACATCTGAGTGAAAAGGGGAATTTTACTTATTTACCCATTTGTTTATCTATTGATTTAGGAGGCTCAGCCACTCAGAGAGGAGCCAAGTGACTTTTAAAGTTTACTCAGTCATGCATCAAGCAAATATTATGTACCTACTGTTCCAGATATTATGCTGCCTTTGTATGTGCTTTATTATTTTGTCCTCAGAGCACCCTTATGAAGTGTATAGTATTCTTACGGATGATAAAGTGGAAGCTCAGAGAAGTTAAGCAACTTGTTCAAGATCACACAGCCAGGAAGAAACAGAATGGGGCAGGGCCCTGGACTAGCCAGTCCCAAAGACCATCCCCTTTCCACAGCAAGTTCCTACTCCATCAGAATTCTTAGTCATTTGTTAATAGCAACAATAATTATTGGGCATCTGCTTAAACAGTTTTTACTGGAGTATAACATACTCCACATATCATATCAAGAACACATATCAAGCCAGCAGCAGTAGCTCATGCCTGTAATCCCAGCACTGTGGGAGGCCAAGATGGGTGGATTGCTTGAACTCAAGGGTTCAAGACCAGCCTGGGCAACATGGCAAAACCCCACCTGTACAAAAAATACAAAAATTAGCCAGGCATAGTGGAGCATGCCTGTAGTTTCAACTACTCTGGAGGATGATGTGGAGAATCATTTGAGCACAGGAGTTTGAGGCTGCAGTGAGCTGTGATCATGCTACTGCACTCCAGCCTGGGTGACAGGGTCAGACTATCTCGAAAAAACAAAACAAAACAAAACAAAAAAACACACATCATTAGGGTGCAGCTCAGTGAATTTTCACAAGATGAGCACACCCATGCAAACTTTGTTTCTTGTAATGAAACAGAAACAGATCATCAAAGCACCCACCAAGCCACACTTGCCTCTTTCCAGTTACTACTTCAACCCTTCAGAGGAACCGCTCTCCTGACTTCTAACAGCTCAGATTAGTTTTGAGCTTGGTATCAATGGAATCACACAGGATGTTCTCCTCCACACTTGGCTTCTTTCATTCAGCATAAAGCTTGCAAACTTCAACCAGGTGGCTGTGTATGGTTGCATTTCTTTCACCCTCATGGCTGGATAGGATCCCATTGTGTGAATGGACCACAGGCTATTTATCTGTTCACTGTTGATGGGCACGTAGGCACATTCCAGTTTTGTGCTGTTACAAATGGTGCTCCTATGAGCATGAACATTCCAGCACATGCTCTTCAGTAGACACATGGATACATTCTTGTTGGGTGTACAATGAGGAGGGATGTGCTAAGTGTCTTGCAAGCAATCTCTCACTGACCTTATGAGCTGGGACAATTATTAGTCTAATTTTACAGATGAGTTTAGTGATATTCCCAGATAGAAAGTAGCAGACCCCATATAAATCCAGGTCTTTGACTCCAGAGCCTGAACCCTTCATCACTACATTGTACTACAACATGCTGTGTGTCAGTTCTTCAACTATGAGCTTACAAAGTCCCAAACAGACAAAGGAGACTGACTTTAACAGAGGCGGCTAAGAGCGCAGACAGACAGCTGGACTGACTTGGATCTAAATCCCAGCTTCATCACTCACCAGCTCTGTAGCTCTGGACAAGCTATTTTACCTTCCCATGCCTCAGTTTCCTCATCCATAAATCGGGATTGTTGTGAGGACTGAATAAGTCGATGCATTTAAAATACCTAAAATAGCATGCCCAGCATGGGTGAAATACATAGTAAATATTAGCTGTTAGGACACTGTGAGGTAAGTAACATGTGGTTATGAACAAAGCAAAATTGCCCTAAAAGTAGCTTTAACATTGTGTGGTTTGCACCAGATCGTTACAATTGGAGGGGAGCTCTGTGCTCTCCAAATCCAAAGTCCCCCCTTTACAGAGGGGAAAGCTGAGACAAATGAAAGCAAAGAAAGGAGAAGTCTTACTCCAGGCCACCCAGCCAGTTAATGGTAGGGTGGGGACTCACGGATGGCTGACAAGGCTCTTTCATGACAGTGATGCTGTGGATGAGGGAGATCATCAGATTTGTTCCTTTTGCCCCATTAAAAAACTTCGAAACCAACAGCAGAACTTTTCGGTTCCCATTTCACCTTCCAGCCTCGGATCTCGGTCTCTCCTTTGTCAAGAGGCGCTTTCCAGGTAGGGTGACCAACTTGTTCTAGTTTCCTTTGGACATTCCAAGTTTTAATACTGGAAGTCTCACTTCAGTCCTGGGAAAACCAGGAGAGTTGGTTGGTCCCATCTCCTAGCCAGCCTACTGCCTGGCTGTTGTCCTCAGAGTTAATCATTCCTGGAGCCTGAGTGGTTTGCTTCAATGCCTTGTTGCTGCTGGAGAGCAAGAATCCAGGCAGCTAAGACTTGAATTGAAGCAGTTATTTTCCCAATAATGGACATGAGCTACCCTTTCAAAGAGGAGTGAACAGAAAATGCAATCAACTTTCAGAAATATGTAGATGGACACATGCATGTCACACATGGCATTCTGCAGCTTATCGCTAGCTCATGCATGTTTTCTCAGTTGCTGCTCACTCCACCCGATAAGACTGTTCCTATGTGTTCATGCACACATGTACACAGGCATGCACATGCACTCAAGTACCTATTTTGTTAATTTATACACACATCTGGCTTATTCTTCACTTCTCCCTTCAAGCTACACATAAAGGGTGCTCGGTAAATATTTGTCAAATGACTGAAAACATTTATGTTTGATGTCTTCAAGACTGTCATGACCCACTGGAAGAGCCACAGAATGGGAGCAGAGGAATCTGGCTTTGAGTCTCAAGTCTAGGGATTTTAAAGGAGCTCAGTCACAGATGGAAACAGGAGCCAGTAGGCAGTATTTTTAGAATCCATGAAAGAGGGGGATTAGACCATAGAGACTGGGGATCCCGTATTCTATCTAAAGGGGGCAGTCTCTACTCACTTCCAATATTTGTGCTGCCAAATAACAAACATGATTTTTTTTTTTTTTGCCGGGGGGAGAGTTGGGGGAATGGGGATCAGTTTTGCTGATTTTTAAATATTGGAAGCAGACAAAAAGCAAAAACAGGCAAAAAATAGCGTGTGCCAAATCAAACAGAACAGAGGCATCTGTTGACTTCTCAAGCCTCTGAGCTTGCAGCCTCTGATTTACAAGCTAGGGAAGCTTGGGCACATCACCGAGTCTCTCTAAGCCTCAGTTTCCTCAGCTGTAAAATGAGGAGGCGATTCCTTGCCCTGCTTTTCTCTCTGCTGGGCTGCGAGGCCTTTGCGTGAAAGCACACATAAGATATTATGACTCATCACCACCTGGGGCAGCCACTTACTTTTAGTATTGTGTCGGAAGTGATACACTTATTGGTGCATGCACATTTTCTAAATACGTTGCAAAGTTGTAATGCTTCTCCCACACTGTCAGCTCATAGCAGATTTTTTTTCTCCTTTTCTGCATTTCCATAGACATGTTGAGCTGATAGTTTTAGGTAGTAAATTTATCAACGGCTTTGAAAGAAGCCATTTTGCTGAAGTTAAAATTCCTCTAAATTTAAAGCAGACCCACCCAGTTGATGGAATGAAGGGAAACTGGAGAATTTTAGTAGAGTCTAGCCCCTGGGTCATGTGCAGGAGGATATAGACGCTGGCAGATACATTAGTCGAGTTTAATCAGGGAAGCAGAACCCACCAGGACATATGTGTGTTACATCAGTGTGACCTTACACACAAGAGAGCTGGTCAGGTGGGCTCTGTCAGGCCCTGCTCCTCATGCCTGATGCTGGGACTTGAAGTCCACAAGGCAGCAATTGGGAAGGGAAGATGGAAGTAAAGTGGGAAGAGCAGGAGGAAGCCAGATGCACGGTGTGAGCTGGAGCCCAGGAGGACAGACTGAAACCCCTGTCAACTCCTGTTGTCTCTGATCTCGGTGCTGTGGGTGTCCTACAGGAGAGAGGACCCTTCATCAAAGTCCAAGAGGCTGGAGGAGGAACCAGGGGGAGGTGGGGCCTTGCAGGCTCAGCTGTAGCCTCACACCAACGAGGTGAGTCAGCAGATACGAGGTGAGTCAGCAGATCCATGAAGGCATGTGGGAGCCACAAAAAGGGCTGCTGCCTCCCCTCTGACCTCCATGTCTCCCACAAGATGCTCCTTTCTGGCCTACCCTCACCTGAAATCTACAGGGAAGGGCATTGTGGGAAATGCAGCTCAGCCTGGCTAAACTGACCCTTTACAAAGTCATCACAGCAGATAAGCTGAAATTCAATGATGGCAAACAAGAACATGTTTTCTCCCAGTGATGAGGCTAGAAAGTCAGCAGCTGGACACTGGATGTCTGGTTGTTCTTATGTCCAGAGGGTTGGGTTTGGGCCAATTGGTCACATGCAACAGTTCTCCAGACAGAGAGAGGTGAGGATCAGAGCAGAGGGGAGGTGGGCCGAAGGCTTCTCTAGTAATCCTGGTTCTAGCTCCAGGCAGGGCCATGCAGGAAGAAGAGCCTTGCTGAGCGGGACAATGGTGGGAGCTGGGGCGTCTCACTCCTCAGAGGCCAGAGGTGGAAAAGCAAAGTGATTCACCATTTTTAAGCAACAAAAAGGGGGATGTCAGGGAGGTAGAGCTCTTCAGAGAGTGAAGAGGAGGGTCCTTGGGGCGAGTGGTGATAATGTCTAAAGCTTGGTCACCACCTCAAGAAGTTTGTGGCACGAGAAAGACCAACTCGTGGTCAGTAGACGATAGCCTATTTCAGAGAAAAGGATCACAGGGTTAGAAAAATACAGCAAACAAAACAAAATAGCCTGCGTGTAGCATTTTATAGTAATCTCCTCCTTCTCAGAAGCCAACGTAGGCAACCTCACCCAGTCTCCAGCCTCCCTCAGCCCCCTCAGTGACCAGTGACAGCCTCAGGTTGGGCACCTGGCTGGAGAGTGGCCATCACTGATGTGCTGAGCTGGGCAGGTTCCCCTCTCTCCTAGGAACTTGAATTAGGAGATACTGAGAACCAAGAGGGAATTAAGCAGAGGACCATAGGGCTGAAGCAGAAAGGCTGGCAAATAGAAAGGGCCAGCTGGTTATTAGAGAAAGTGGCCATCTTGGGCCCTGCCTAGGCTGGGGTGTGATGGGAGAAGCCACTCAAAAGAGGGCCAGAGGGAGCAGAGAGGGGCAGAGATTGCCTAAAAGGAGGTTCTCTCCCCAAGCCTCTGCACCCCAAAAGATATACCCATTTTGGGGCTTTTCTATTTTTTCTTTTTCTTTTCTTTTCTCTTCTTTTCTTTTTTTCCTTTTCTTTTCTTTTTTTTTTTTTTTCATTTTTTTTTTGAGATGGAGTCTCACTCTGTCACCCAGGCTGGAATGCAGTGGCACAATCTCGGCTTACTGCAACCTCCGCCTCCCAGCTTCAAGCAATTCCCCTGCCTCAGCCTCCCAAATAGCTGGGACTACAGGCATGCGCCACCACACCTGGCTAATTTTTGTATTTTTAGCAGAGACTGGGTTTCACCATATTGGCCAGGCGGGTCTCGAACTCCTGACCTTGTGATCTGCCCACCTCAGCCTCCCAAAGTGCTGGGATTACAGGCATGAGCCACTGTGCCCAGCTGCTGCTGCTGCTGCTGCTGCTGCTTCTGCTGCTGCTGCTGCTGCTGCTGCTGCTGCTTCTTCTTCTTCTTCTTCTTCTTCTTCTTATTCTTCTTCTTCTTCTTTTTTGAGACAGAGTCTCGCTCTTGTCATCCAGGCTGGAGTGCAATGGTGTGATCTTGGCTCACTGCCACCTCCACCTCCCAGGTTCCAGCGATTCTCCTGCCTCAGCCTCCCGAGTAGCTAGGATTACAGGCTCCTGCCACTATACCTAGCTAACTGTTTTGTATTTTTAGTAGAGACCAGGTTTCACCATGTTGGCAAGGCTGGTCTCGAACACCTGACCTCAGGTGATCCACCCACTCGGCCTCCCAAAGTGCTGGGATTACAGATGTGAGCCACAGCGCCCAGCCTCTTTTTTTTTTTTTTTTTTTTTGAGACCAGTGTTGCTCAGTTGCCCAGGCTGGAGTGCAGTGGCACGATCATAGCTCACTGCAGCCTCGAACTCCTAGGCTCGAGTGATCTTCCCACCTCAGCCTCCTGAGTAGCTGACACTACAGATGTGCACCACTATGCCTGGCTAATTTTTTTGTATTTCATTTTTAGAGATGGGGTTTTATTATGTTGCCCAGGCTGGTCTCAAACTCCCAGGCTCAAGCGATCCTCCAGCCTTGGCCTTCCAAAGTGCTGGGATTACAGGCATGAGTGACTGCGCCCGGCCCTCAGGGCTTTCCTAGCCCCTATAAACTAGTTCTTATTGATAGATGCCTCCAGAGCCCTGTAGCCTTATAATAACTCCCACCCACCTCATTCCCTTTTCTTTAGCTCCATGAGGATAATTTCTGTTACTGGAGCAAGAGCTCCTTGATGGATCAAGGCTACACTTTTACCTCACCCCATCCTCACAACAAACCTAGGAGAAAGAGGCCATCGGGATCCTTCTCTGGAAAACTCGGGTACTAGGGCCAAGGCCAGATAGGGCGTAGGGGGAGCTAGGACTCAGACCCAGGCCTCCAGGTCATAGTCTTTGCTGTTCTTCTTCATTATCTGGCCCTCTAGGGTCTGGACAGTTGAAAGATGCTGGGCAGGCAGGATGTGTTTGTGCCTTTCCTCTTAGGGCTGAAGAGGGTTGAGGAGAGCAGAGCCCCAAGGGCTCATGGAAGATGCGGGAAGCTGGCACACCCTCCCAGCTTCTGCTTCTGGGGTGTGGTGGGGGGAGTTCACATTCAGCAGCCACATGTGTGAGCCCTGCCGGAGGCTCTGGAATGAGCTGACAATTCTGAACTGACGTGAAGAGCCTTTGGTTCTAGCTCCAGGTTGCTGCCCCTCACTTTCCACTGACGGGAGCAAAGTGGGCCCTCACATCTGCTGAGGGGCATTTAAGAAAGAGTGACGTCTAAATAATAGAGTGCAATGCGGTCACGCTGATTCCGAAAGATGCACAAAGCAAAAGGCTCAGGGCCTTAGAATCTTCCTCTTGGGGCTTATTTTAAGGAATAAATCCAGAGAAAGAATAAAAAGTTCTGCATGCAGAAAGATGTCCAGGGTGTGTGCTGTTTTCAATCAGGGCCCTGCTTTCAGGTCTATAAAATGAGGTCTGTGAGGTAAAGGCGCCCATCACAGTCACTCCCTGCGGAAGTAGCACTGCTGGGCCCCACACCAGCCTCCCCACCCAGATCCCCAGACCTCCTGCCCCAGACCCACACAGGAAGACGGCCTCGGGCTCCTCAGGCTAGGGGCTTCTGCCTCCTGAGTTGTGCCTGGTGTTGGGCCCACCAAGCCCTTCATGAGGCTGCTGCCTCCTCCCACCTCAGGCCCCACCTCTGCCTGGCTGACTAGGATCGAGCCCCAGCCACATTTCTGGTCTTTCAACATACCAAGTACTTCCTTTCTTCAGGGCCTTCCTACCTAGCTCTTTTTGCCTGGAACTTAGATGTCCCCTTCCAAAATACCACCAACTGGGTGGCTTGATTGATAGAAATGTATCTTTTCCCAGTGCTGGAGGCTGGAAGTGCAGGAGCAGGGTGTCAGCAGGCTTGGTTTCTGGTGAGGTCTCTGCCCTTGGCTTGCGGACAGACACTTTCTTGCTGTGTCCTCACATGGTCTTCCTTCTGTGCGTGCATGTCCCCCGGTGTCTCTCTGTGTGTCCAAATTTTCTCTTCTTATATAAAAACACCAGACACATTAGATTAGGGCTTACCCTAACAGCATCATTTTAACTTAATCACCTCTTTGAAGATCCTATCTCCAAACACAGTGACATTCTGAGGTTCTGGGGTTAGGGCTTCAACATATGAATATGGGGTGAGGGAGGGACATAATTCAGCCTGTGCCACCACCCTTCAAGTCTCTCTTCCAGTGGCATTTTTCCAGGAGTGTCACCAGAGGCCTCTGCACAGGGCTGTCTGGGCAGTTCGCTGTAGGTGCTGCATGTCTGAGCCTTCTTCTGCTGGCCAAGACCCTTGCACTGCGTGGAGCTCCACCCATCCAGGGAAAGGAGAGCCTTTTTCTTTGCCAGAGGCGCCGTCTGCTCATGAAGCCATGCATGGGCTCTGTCTGCCCTGGGAGAACCCTATCTCTAACTCTAATACAGGACCCCCATGAGCACCTGAAAACACAGACTTCCCCTCTCCACATCCTGCCACCTGCACCCTTTCAACTCTCCCGCATCACCCTGTATGTTTTCTGTGATGCATGCCAATAGCTCGTCCTGGTGGTTCAGGGTTCTGCTCTGTATTTGACTGTCTTAACCTCTGGAAAGGATCTGGCCCTATTCAGTGTCACATCCTCCTTTTAGTGCCAAGCCTGGCATCTAAGTCAATCAACGGAGGAAGGAAAATTCTCTGCTCATCCTTCGGAACCCTTCCTGGCAGATGCCAGACTCCCCTCTGCCCACATTTGTTCCCAGCTCCGATGAGCTCATCCCAGGAGGAAAGAGCAGTGAGTGGGAGAACCAAGGGGCTGTCCAAGGAATGGGAAATGGGAAGAGTTCACCAGAGGTCAGGCGGCTGCTGGCTGCCTGGACCCCAGCGGGTGGAAATGCTGAGTGAGTCGGAAAAATGTCTCGAGCAGAAAGGAAGGAGCTGAGTGAGCCTTGGAGACATATAAGGTGCACTTATGGGAGGAGAGGGAAAGAAAACACAACAGCCGTGTGAAAGAACCCACAGTCTGCGGGAAAATGCCACCAAAGGCAGCCCAGGCCTCAGATGGGTAGGAAACGTGCAGGGCCCGGAAGACCGGGGCCAGTGCCTCTGTGAGGGCAGCCCATAATACCTGCAAGGCCGGCATGTAAATCATTCACGTGCATGGCATGTCGCAGAAGACATTAGCCTCTAAGGAAAATCCCTTCCTGACCCACCGGTTCATCTATTTTGTGGGTGTTATTTTTGGAATAATTTTGGGCATAGAACTTGCAGGAATATCATTTGGATATTTTTCTTGAGGCCTAGTGAAAAAAGGATTGGCCAGCCAGGTCACTGCAAGCCCAGAGGTACCTTTTTGAGATTTCCTTTTCATGGCTTACAGGGCCATTGTAAATCCAGGGTAATATTTTTCCTTGCAGGTGAACATATTCATTTTTTGGGTTGTTGCTAGGTCCCACAAAGTCCTAGGAAGTGGCCTATTGTTCAGGATTGGGAGGCAAAGGCATATAAGTAATGACATTCTTATTAGAGGTTTGATGAATGAAATGCAATAATCGAGTTTCTTTTGTTCTGCCTATGGGGCCCACAATTGTTAATCTATAACTTGCTATATGGATTCAAACTTATTAATCATTTTAAAGCAAAATTCCATTTAATGACTGAAATAGAAAATGAGGCCTTGATGAAATGAAATGTCAGGCTGGCCCCATTGTTCTCCCCAGTGGATGCCAACTGGCAGATTCTTGAACTTCCTTGCCAGAGGGGGTTTGGAGGAGCTGAGGCTGTTGAGACAGGGGAAGGTGGGTGGAGCTCATGGGTGAAGTGTCATCTCTGCCCCATGCACAGGCTCCAGGTGAGACCTCTGGTGTCTCCGCATCCATGTTAGCAATGGCTTCCTTGGAGGGTGGGCCTCACCCCTTTTACTGCCATGGTTTGCCATCAGGACTAGAAAGCTGGGCTGAAAAGGGTTCAGTCTTCCTGGACAGAGACCACCAAGAGAATTCTAGTTTCTTTTCTTTTTCTTTTTTCATTTTTTTTTTTTTTTCTTGAGATGGAGTCTCTCTCTGTCTCCCAGGCTGGAGTGCAGTGGAGCAATCTCAGCTCACAGCAACCTCTGCCTCGCGGGTTCAAGTGATTCTCCTACTTCAGCCTCCTGAGTAACTGAGATTACAGGCGCCCACCACCACATTCAGCTAATATTTGTATTTTTAGTAGATATGGGGTGTTGCTATGTTAGCCAGGCTGGTCTCGAATTTCTGACCTCAGATAATCTGCCTGCCTCCACCTCCCAAAGTGCTGGGATTAAAGGCGTGAGCCACTGCACCCGGCTGGGAATTCTAGTTTCTTATATCTGTAGAGCTCTTTAGGATCTGTGAAATATTTTTACAGCTGTGTCCCATGTAACCTCACAGCATTCTTGGGAGGTAAGTAGGACTGGTTTCTTGGCCCCTTTAAGATAGGTGAGTAAATCGAGGAACAGGGTAGCAAAGTGACTTGGCCATCACCAGATTGAGGACTCCAAGCCAGGTCTCTTCACTTGTAGTCTAGTGCACCTTCCTACCCCACAGTGCACCAGGCTGGGCCCATCCAGGGACTCCAGCCTCAGTCCCTGGGGAAAGGAAAATGGACCTGCCTCTCTTTACAATGGGCTTGTGCAACAGAGAAAGTCCTGGTCCTGATGGTTTGCAAGAAGTGGGTATGGCTTATTTGGTTTCTTGCCTGTCTCTACCACTAGAAAGTGAGGAAGTGAGTGGAAGAAGGGACATTGGTCTGTTTTGTTTACTGTGTTTCCCCAGTGACTGAAAGAGTGCCTGGCACATAGTATGTGCTCAGTAAATATTCGATAAATGAATTAGTGGATGAACAAATGAATGAAGCAACCTATCTCAGGACTGAGGCTCCTCCATATCCAGACAACATCCAATAGTCCTTCTCTGGATCCTCAAGACCCTTCTAGCTCTTTGCTCTCTGAGAGGTTCTATGCACAGGGACCAAGGATCCCTGCTTAGAAAGCAGAGTCGGCACCTGTCAGCACAGCCTGTCCTAGAAGGGGAACCCCCTGCTGTGACCCCCCCCATCCCATCTCATACTTCCCAGACATTCTATTCTTCAACACTTAAAAAAAATCAGCACAATATTGGTTTGTCTATTTTTTGGAATCAAATCAATCAATACAATTATTCTGCAAACATTATTTGAGCAGTACCTCCGTGGCGGGCCCTGCACTTGGCTCTGCAGGAGCTGCCGGGAACAGGCTGGGCCCCCGTGTGCCAGGCCCGCATGTGCAGGAGCTCTGAGGTCACAGAGGGAGAGAACCACGGCCACTGCCAGCCTAGCCCCTTTCCCCAGAGCTCCAGCTGTCTGTGTTGCATAACACTCTACCTTCAGTTTAGTGGAGTAAAACAAAAATGACCATTTATTATCATTATCTTTCATGGCTCTGAGGTTGACTGGTGCAATTAGGTGGTTCTTGTCTGGGGCCCCTCATTTAATTTTTGACAGGCAGTGGCTGGAGTCACCTTGAAGACCTCTTAATTCTCACATCTGGTGATTTAAGTTGGCTGTTGGCTAGAACCCATGAGGCTCTCCATGTGTCCTGGGCTTCCTCACAGCATGGCCAGTGGGTTCCAAGAATAAGTTTCCCCAGAGAGCCAGGTGGGAGCTGTATCATCTCCTGAGACCTAGGAAGTCACTTAAAGTCACCACTGCCTTGCTGTATTGATTGAGGCAATCACAAAGACCCACTCAGGCACAAGGGGAAGGCACAGAGATTTCACTTGATGGAGGAGTGGTAAGGCCTCACTGCAAGAAGAGTCCGCAGGATGGAACAAAGTGTGTGGCCATTTAGGCCAATCCAATCTGCCATACCCAGAGATCCTGGGGCGGAGAAGGAAACTTTGTTCCTTTATTTTGTTTCTTTCTTCCTTCCTTTCCTTCCTTCTTCCTTGTCTTCATTCCTTCTCTCCTTCCTTTGCTTCTTCCCTCCTCCCTCCCCTCCTCCCCTCCCTTTCTCCCTCCTTCCTCCCTCCCTCCTTCCCTCCTTCCCTCCTCCCTCCCTCCTTCCCTTCTTCCCTTCTTCCCTTCCTCTTTCCCTCCTCTCCTTCCTACCCTTCTTATTCCCTCCTTCCTCCCCATCCCTCCCTCCTTCCCTCCTTCCTGCCCTCCTTCTCTCCTTCCTTCCCTCCTTCACTCCTTCCTTCCCTCCTTTACTCCTTCCTTCTTTTCTGCCTTTGCTCCTTCTTCCCTTCCTCCCTCCTTCCCTTCCTTCTTCTTTTCTTCCCTTTCTGCCTCCCTCCTTCCTTCCTTTCTTCTTTCCTTCCTTCTCTCCTTCCTGCCTCCCTCCTCCCTGCCTGTCCCTGCCCATGCTAAGTCCAGGCTGGGTGGGAAAGGGCTCTTTTTCACCCAGTTTCCTGAGATAGCTGCCAGGTCCATGTGGCTGCAAGGTCAGCATTCATGGCAGGCACCATGGAGACCTTGTCTCCTCAGCTGTCAAATCAGAGTAAGAGGAACAGCACAGGCCTTGCCTTCATGATATGATTGTTGTCATGAATGTAGGGGCCAGAAATAGCAGAATATTTAGAGTCTGGCAACCTGGTGGTTGTGAATCTCAGCTCTTCTCATCCTAACTCTGTGCCTTCAGGACAACAGCAACTCTAATACTAAGTATTAGTCAGGCCCAGGTGCTAGTGAAAGCTCTTCATGTGTATTTTCCTACTTAAACTTTATAACAACCCAATAGGTGGATATCATGGTGCCATTTTTGTAGATTAAGAAACAGAGGCTCAGAGAGGCTGAAACACTCATCTCAGGTCACACAGCTAAGTGGCAGAGCCAGGCCCATCTTACCTGAAGTTTGAGCTGCGTTCTTCCCCCTCCCCACTGAGCTACCCACGTGGACACGGGGCTTCCTCATCGAGGATTACTGGGCTTATTCACACCCACTGTCCAGGCTCGTTCTGAGAGAGATGGGGCGAAGTCACTTTGGAAGAGGTCACAACAGATGTCAGCCAGGACAGCCAGCTCTGTGCAGAGCAGAACCAAGGCCCCAGAGCCTTCGGAGCAGCCCATTTGCAGGCGTTCCAGCAGTTCGCTGCTGCTTGCCTCTCCTCTCCCCACCTTTCCCCTGAAGCCTCAGTTTCTTGGTCCTCTGGGCTTTCCAAAGCAGCAGGGCTGGCAGGCTCCTCACTGCCCTCAGCGGGAGAAGTGGCCTGGAAAGGGCAACCGTATGAATGGCCATACTGAGTCGATCATATTTGCCAAGCCCCTGACACCCCAAAGTCCTCGCCTTGGTTAGCGCTCAGGTCAGTGTCCTCTGCCAGTCCTTCTAACCTGGCTCCCCTCTTCTTCACCCCTCGGCCTTCTCCTGACACACTGACCTTCCTCTTTGCCAAACCTTTCAAGTTCTCCTCCTCTCAGTGATTTTATACTTAAACTTCTTTCTGCTCCACCCCAAGCCCCCTAGCCATCCTTCACGCGGCTCTCTCTGCTTTTATATCACCTCCTCCATGCAGCCCTCCTTGATCACTCTGCCTAAAGTAGCCACCCTTATGCCAACTGCTTCAATCTCTTTACCTTGCTTTACTTTCCTTCATGGCTCTTATTTTTATTCCCACCTAAAATTATGTTTTTATTATGTTTACGTCTTTCTCCCCCAGCTGGAACTCTCGGGGCAGGGAGAGTGTCTATTTTGTTCACTTCTGTATGTCCAGCATCAACAACATTGCCAGAACATGGTAGGATCCCCCCAAATATTGCTGAGTATATAAGTGAATAAAAGAATGAAAATCTCCCTCTCAAAACTGACTGGGGCTGTATAAAGGAGTCAAGGACCACCGCAGTCAACGAGAGGAGAGGGCTCTCCAGGAAGTCACACAGTGGGAAGGGCAGGGACAGACGGGTAAGGAATTGGTGGTGGCAGCAGCTCAGCAGCCCTGCCTGAGGACCCCCACAGAGCTGGAAGACCACCAGAGGCCTCATCTATTTCTGATGCCGGAGTCATTCCTTGGCCGTGGAAGAATCGTAGGAGTTAAGTAAGGAATTGGGAGTCACATCCCAGTTCTGCAACTTGTTAGCTTTGTGCCAGTGAGACAATGAATTAACTACTCCCAGCCTCAGTTTCTCCTTCTATAAGGTGGTGTGGAACACAAGGCAGCTTTTGTGAGGATCAAACAGCAGGTGCATATCAAACCCTTAGACTCGGTGGATGTGCCTGTCTGTCACAGAGGCCAGCCTCATACTCACTGCCTTGGTCATCTGGGAAGCAGGATCTGAAACTCAAAGCCTCATCTCTACCTGAGGGGATGGCATTTGCTCATCAGAGTATGTTTTTCTTTCCTTTCATGTTTTACAAGAGTTTGTTTGTTTCAGGGGGAAAGCACAAAATCTGCCTCAGAACACCTGGGCAGGGTCTCAACTCTGCTGCGGAGCCCTGGACCCATCACTTTGCCTCTCTAAGTCTTGCCTTCCTCATTGCACTGAGATGAACAATGGTGCACTGTCCCCTACACACACCACATTGAATTGCATATTAGCCCTTTATACTTAAAATTCTGCATCTTTCACTGGATCTTAATTTTATATTTATTTCCACAAAATATAAATTTGCTTTTTATAAATATTTCATATATATGTCTATCTATCTATAGTTTATAAATCATTATATCTACTTCTAGAATCTCAGATATTTACATATAGAGGGGCAGCAGGGTGTGAGAGTGAAGAGAGGGGACTATGGAATTAGAAAGTGTAAGCTCAGATCACTTCTGTACTTCTGGCATCAACAACAGTGCCAGAACATGGTAGTTACCTCAAAGGACCCCAAAATATTGCTGAATATGAATGAATAAATGAATGAATGAATGAAGTGGCTCTACTGTTTACTAGAGGTGACCTTTGACAGGTGTGTTACCTTCTTTCCACCTCAGGTTTCAACATCTGAAAATGAGAAGGTATGAGGACCTACCTTGTAAATTTGTTTTGAAGAGTAACTGACAAAAACCACGTGAAGTTGTGCATTGGACTTCATATCAGCATTATCTGTAACAGCCAAAAGGTGGAAACAGCCCTAATGTCCATGAAATGAACAAAATGTGGAACATACGTGCAACAAAATATTCTTCAGTATTCAAAAAGATGGAAATTCTGACGCATATTATAACACAGATAAATTTTGAAGACATTACGCTAAATTAAATACACCAGTTACAAAAGGACAGGTATTGTAGTATTCCACTTACATGAGGTCCCTAGAGAAGCCAAATTCATAGAGACAGAAAGGAGGATAGGGGTTGCCAGGGGCTAGGAGGAGGGGGAATGGGGAGCTGTTGTTTAAAAGGTAAGGAGTTTCAGTTTTCAAGGTGAAAAAAGTTCTTAGAATGGATGATGGTGATGGTTGTACAACGGTACTAATGCACTTAATGCCACTTAACTGTACACTTAAAATAGTTAAAATGGTAACTTTTATGCTATTGTATATATGCATATAAAAACATACAAATAAAATATAAAACCTATATAAGATACTCACTGTGGTGCCTGGCATACTGAATAATAGGTTTAAAACTAAATGAATGAAATAAGATACCCTTTGCAAGAATGAGTGATATCAAAGAGTTTTAAAATCTGTAATGCGCCATCAAAATACATCATGTTCCCACCATGCTTTACCTGCAAGGTGAATTCTAGTGGCAGTGGATCGCACCCAATGTGACGGTCAGTCACTTCTGGAAAGGCTTCCTTTCCCACCACTTCCCTGCACATCAGCTTCTCGGCCTCTCTGCTGATGGGCAGTGGATGCCCCTAGAAACCAATGCAGACAGGTGTTTGGGCATCCCACTGTTGACGGGAAACCAGAAGCAAATCATCCTCTAATTTGTTGGCCAATGAGTCCAGATCTTCATGATTCATAATTTGTTGGATGTTGTGTTTCAAAGCAAAGCTCAGCAGTGTGTGATTTTGGTAGTGTGGGAGAGAGGGCTTCTCTGAGTGTGGGGAATGTGGGGAACGCAGCCAACCACCCAGTCTTCGGAAGACTTGCCAGTGTTACTGCTGATCCCAGTGCCGAAGGCGGGTTTGCATTTCAAGTCCCATGTCCACTGAGGAGGGAAAGTGGTCTGGGCTCTCTGGCCAACTTAAGGGAGATCAGAAGTTCTCTTTTTTTAAAAAGATTCTATCCCTACTTGCCTCAAAAGGTGCTGCTACATCCGCAGTGGCACAGGGCTACTTAGGCTCAGGGATTGTCCCTGGGGTTTAATAATGTTCTTCTTTTCCTCTTAGGCACAGCCCAGGCCCAGGAGGCAGGAGACCTGGGTCCTGCCCTGCCACCTGCCATCACCATCTCAGGAAACTTGCAGAGACGCATCTAACTGCCCTGCCCCTCAATCTCTGGTGCTGCAAAACTGGGACTCATCGTTCAGATGCGAGGTGGCTTGAGGAAAGGAGAAGGTGCTGGTGATGAAGAGGGCCTTGGAATGAGAGTTGGGGTCACACTGGCCGCAACTTCTCCCATTCTCTGCTTGAAGTTCCTTTATGATTGGAGAGGCTGGCAAGTGAGGGAGGCAAGGCCATCAGCTCTGGAGTCCGATGGCCCAGGTTTCAGATCCCAATTCTACAACTTACTGACCTGTTTCAGTTTCCCCATCTGCAAAAGAGATTAAAAACACAAAACAGGCCGGGCACGGTGGCTCACGCCTGAAATCCCAGCACTTTGGGAGGCCGAGGCAAGCAGATCACGAGGTCAGGAGACCGAGACCATCCTGGCTAACATGGTGAAACTCCATCTCTACTAAAAACACAAAAGAATTAGCCGGGTGTGGTGGTGGGCACCTGTGGTCCCAGCTACTCAGGAGTCTGAGGCAGGAGAATGGAGTGAACCTGAGAGGCGGAGCTTGCAGTGAGCGGAGATGGCACCACTGCACTACAGCCTGGGAGACAGAGCGAGACTCAGTCTCCAAAAACAACAACAACAAAACCCTGCCTGCCTTGTGTCATTACTATGAGGATTAGCTAAGTTGATTTTTGTTAAGCAATCCACACAGTTCCTGGCACATAGTAAACCACAGGCGAGCACATGGTTTCCTCGTCCCTGTTGCATTTGACAGAGGACTTGCCTTAGTGGCAAGCTCTCTCTCCCCTGATCTGTGCAGCTCTGGGATGTGGCCTAATAGAAACAGATCTAAAGGGCTGGTGGGGATTGGGTGGAAAAGAGATTGTGAAACAATGATCAACACAGAAGCTGCCCTGGAGATTTTCTAAAAGGTTCTCGCATTCCTTTAATTAACTTCCATGAGGGGAGGACAGAAATCAAATTAATAAGTCAGGAAAGAATGCTGACATTTAGGGAAAGAAATGAGCTTTGATGTCAAACAATCTTCAGTTCAGATCGACTGTCTCGCTGTGTGGCTTCAGGAAAGCTGTTTAACCCCTCTGAATCTCACTTTCTGTATCCAAAAAGTGTGCATAGCATTCCTTTCCATTCAGGGATCCTGTGAGAATTAAATGAGATGACGTAAGTCAATATCTAGCTTAGCCCTGTTGTCTTAAATTGAATACTTCTACAAAATTTTGCAGCTCCTCCTATCAAGAGGTGGGGTTTATTTTCCCATCACTGAATATGGGTTGACCTTGCGAGTGGTGTTAACCAGAAGAATGCAGTGGAGGTGACATCATGCAAGTAGACCTTAAGAGACAGTGCAACTTTCACTGGGGCCGTCCTGAAGCACTGCCCAGAAACCTCAGATCAGGAAATTGGTCTAGGCTTCTGGAAGACGAGAGTCCCCAGGGAGGAGCATCAGGGTTTCCAGTCAAGTGTCCCAGCACAGCTGCTAGACATGCGCCTGAGGCCATCTTGGGACCTTCCAGCTGAGACAAGCAGAAAATCACACAACCAACTTAACAAAATGTAAATCAATTCTGGTTGATTTAAGTCGTCAAGTTTTGTGGGGAGGTTGTGTTATATAGCAAAGCCCACTTGAAATAGCCCTCAATATAGACTGGTTGAATTGAATAACTGTAGAAGTGAAAATCCCTCGAAAAATACAGCACATGCTTTTAAGCACAAGCTGCTATTATTATTCATACTGACTAGTTATAATAAGAATACAATAAGAGGTAACAATGTAATAATCGTGGTTGTTTGATGACTTCTTATTTCCTGTCCCTTGGGAGAAGACCACAGTCAGTTGGAACAGGCTTTGACAGGCTCAAATAAGCAGCAACCTTCTTTGCACACAAACATTTTAAATCTCTCTGTCTTTTCCTGTCTGTAATAGCTCTGCATCGCCTCACTGGGCCACCTGGGATGGTGCCACAACTCCTATTAATATTGCCATACGTGGCAGCATTGCACTCGAGTCCCACGCTCTCAGCTGCCTGTGTGTGGCACAGAGCCTATTTTTAGAGTTTTACATCTATAATTATGTATGTTTCACTGCCTCTCAAATGCATATTTGCTCTGGGGAGAGGTTATGCTTATGTAATCTCAGCTATTTTTGATAGGACAAAATGTGTTATACCAACCTGCTAAGTCTCATTCAACCAGAGCAAACAGTCCAACAGTCTCTTCCTCACTCAAACTCCCATGTAAGCAGGGATGATACTTGAGACATTTTGAGTACTGGTAAAACATTGTCACTGACAAATCAGAATAGAACCAGCCATTACATCACATTGGTGTTTACAGCTCTGTTCTTAAGGGCCAGTTCAGACTACAAATCTATTCATGATTTTTACAAATTAACATTCCCTGCAAGGAAACAAATCAACTGGGAAGGGGAGCTCAGTGTGATCCTGGTGTTATCCGGATGACATCAGCCTTGTTGACTGCCTGGATCAGTTTCCCAAGGTGTCATGTCCTTGGCCAAGAAGTTTTTCCAAAGGAGTTTTCTAGCTCAGAAGGAAGAAGAACTGGCAAAGTCAAGACCAACTTGGTGGGCCTTAGTGATGGAGATCTGGGGCCCAGGCCTAGCAGATGAAGCAGGTGACCTGGGGAGGCCCCCACTGTGGGGATGCTGCGGAGATCCAGACAGGGAGAAGGGTGAGGGTCAAAGCAGCTAAGCAGCTGACGGTGGGAAGCAAGCCAATAGGGGCAGGATCCCAGGCCTGCTGAAATCAGGAGATCTTAGATGCCCCAGGAAAGGGGATTCTGCCTAGGGGAAACACAGAGTCTTTTACTCATTCACTTACTCACTCATTCATTCAGTGGACATTGACGGAAGTGTCTACTGGGAGCCAGATACTGCCCTAACTGCCAGGGAAACAGATAAAAACTTCTAGCTTACTTATAAGATATCGGTTTTTCTCTATGTATTAAAATGTTTAAGTAGCAAACTTAGAAAATACAGAAAAGAATAAAGGAGAAACCCCATCTTCTGGATTGTCATCTTTTAAAGACCATCCTTGTTAATGTCTGGCTTATCTCCTTATTTGTACATGGTATATGCTTTTTAACCTCAGAATTGGGATTGTATCCTATAAACTATTGTTCACTCAGTATTATATTTCCAGAAGCTTCTTACACCTCTAATAGTTTTTCTGAATATGACTTTTAATGGCTGCAGAGAATCTCATTTTGAGGACTTGCTATAAATTATTTAAGGTCCCTCAATTCTCATCAATGTTGTCTCCAAATAAAAAATTTTATATCCCCTTAAAATTGTCATTTATGGCCGGGCATGGTGGCTCACGCCTGTGATCCTAGCACTTTGGGAGACTGAGGTGGGCAGATCACCTGAGGTCAGGAGTTTGAGACCAGCCTGGCCAACATGGCGAAATCGTCTCTACTAAATATACAAAAGCCAGACGTGGTGGCACATACCTGTAATCGCAGCTACTCAGGAGGCTGAGACAGGAGAATCGCTTGAACCCCAGGAGGTGGAGGTTGCAGTGAGCCAAGATCACATCACTGCACTCCAGCCTGGGCAACAGAGTGAGACTCCATCTCAAAAAAGAAAAAAAATTGACATTCATATGCCACAAAAACATGCCACCTAGTACCTTCATGAGAAGTGAAAATAAATAGAGTGGTGGTCTCTGCTATTTGAGAAGTATATCAGAACACAAATGAGTGAAAGTTATAGTACTATATCAAATAACCTTAATTTGCTCTAGTTTGTACAAACATTTTCAAACTTCCATACTTTTTCATACATTATTTTCATTGTTATAACTAGCAAAATGATAATAATTGTCATTGGCAAGAGTACAGAGAAATGAACACTTATATATTTCTATTGAGAGTTCAAATTTCACTGTGTTGAAAGATTTTTAAATGCTCAGACCCAGCATTCACCTTCTAAGAATTTATGTTAAGGAATTAATATTAAAGATGTGTACAAAGATTTATGAAAAACAATATTTATATCGGCATTATTTTTGTGCTTAATACATAGTAACTTCTAAAAATGGAAGCTATAATTACCAGTACTAGCATCACCAATTCCTTTTCCAGCCCCATCTGGCTTTTAGAATAAGAATATTATAATTAATACATTTTTACATTGGGCTTCATCTCTTTCCAGAATTATTTTTTGACACTTGCATTGTTTTATAATCATGTTAACTGCAATTATTAAGAAATTAACTTGAAATTTTTGGGTTCTCTGTTAAGCCATGTTTCTTTTATATTGCTTTTTCTCATATCTGAATTATTTATTTTGCTTCATTTTTCAGCCACCTGGAGCGTTTCTTTGATGATTTTTGTTTTCAAGAAGTAATAGTCACAACATATGTTGTTTATGAATCTGTCCCCATAAGATTACCCGCACACTTTCGGAGGGCTGTGACTGGGATTGCAGACACCACCCCAGGAGTGGAAGCACAAAAAAGATTACGAATATACAAGAATGGCACCTTGGCTGCATATAGTCTTAGTTCTCAATCTCAATCCTCTGAAAGTTTTTGGATTTTGATAACATTTTATCTTAGAATTTGCTAAGAAGTGTGACCTAGTGCAATTTCTTTCTTTCTTCTTTTGAAGGTAATTTGGGTATTTCTACCCTCCACCCCAGAGGACTAAATGATTATAGGATTCTAAATTTTTTATCCTTGAAATGCAAACATTTTAGCCATGTATGCATCGAAGAACTCTTAGAGAGGATAGCAGATCTTTTCTTAGAAGGCCATACAGCTTTCTAAGTAGGTCATAGGGTCTGTAGTGGCCAGCATGCAATTCTGCTGTTGTAGCAGAAAAGCCGTCCAGAAACAATGTGTAAATGAGCAGGCATGGCTATGTTCCAATAAAACTTTATTTGCAAAAGCAGGTGAACAGCCTGCTGGGGCAGTTTGCCTCTCGATTCTACAGACACAAGTCTTGCTTCGGCTCAGGGGAATTTTCTGTCATATCTTGAGTTATTTTTTCTCTTTCATTTGCTCCGTTGCCACCATTTAAAATCTTACATAGAGAGTTGATCTGTAGCTGCCTTTCTAGCTTCCTCTTTCCTTTTTCTTTCTCTCTCTCGTCATATTTTCTCCATTTCTTGTCGTCTTTTCACTGATTCTGGGAGGATTCCTTGAGCTCACTTCTAAATTCACAGATTCTGTCTTCTGTTCTATTCAATCTGCTCTGTATTGCCCTAACAACACTAGAACATTTCCATGATTATGCTTTTCACTGGGAAACTATCTTTCTGGATTTCAGGGATTTCCATTAAAAGAAACAATATCTCTAATCTTATGGGAAATACCAAAATTAGAGATCACTTTTACCCTTGTTTATTGGGATAGTTTTACATCATGAGAGAGTATATGTTTTGATTTCTCAAAATAAGCTCTCTTTTTTAAATCACAGAAACTTTTCCTACCTCTGTTACATTTTCTTTTATTGTATGTATTTGCAGAGGGAAAGCTGTTGATCCACTGTTACAACTTGAGAATAATTCTGTTAGAAACTTATTTAAATATGTTACTCACAGAAGGGAAAAGAACTTCTTGGTCTATTCTGTAGGTTTTTTTTAGTTTGGAGGTTCAGTTGATTATGAGGAGAAGAAAGTGGGTGAGTGGGAAGGTGCAGCAGGAAAATGCACCATTTCCTGGCGGTTTCTTTTCACCCTGTGCAGGCATTGGGGCAGCAGCATTCACAGTCATCTGCAGGGCTGATATTTGCTCACTCCGCTGCTCGGGACCCTCTCCTGGTCGTCCCCACCTAGCCTTTCCAGGAGAGCTCCATTTACTCTCCTATTGTGGCAGGAGGCAGAACTCAACTCTGGAGGTGGGGCTTGGACACCAGACCTAATTGAGGACTAGCTAAAACAGGTCAGGGCCAGAAGCACCTCCCCATAAGACACACCCATCAGTGGGCCATGTCAGTTTACCAGTGCCATGGCAACGCCCAGGAGTTACACCCCACCTTTTCATGGCAACACTCGACAACCCAGAAGTTACCTCCCTCATTCTAGACATTTCTGCATGGACTGCCCCTTATTTTGCATATAATTAAAATTGGTTATAACTATGAGCACAGTGGCACTTCTAAGCTGCTATTCTGGGCACACAGCTTACAGGGCAGCCTGTCTTCTGCTGTACATTGCTGCTTCAATAGAAGTGGCTGTTTAACACCACTGTCTTGCCCTTGAATTCTTTCCTGGGGAGGCCAAGAACTCTCCTGGGCTAAGCCTCAACTTAGGGGCTGGCCTGTCCTGCATCAATATGGCAGGAAGGTTTATTATTGTCCCAAGCATGTACTTCTCTGCCATGACTGTACTAATAGCCCCAAATCAGGGCAGCAAATCCTTGCTTTCATTGAGTCTCCTTAGCAATAGTTGTTTTTTCCTTCCCACACTATTTACATCACGTGAAGCCTGGTGTGAGTGGTGCTTTTGGCTGTTCCCTATCAGGGGAAGTGGTACAATTCCTCAAGTCCTTTAATCTGCCCCATACCAATTACCCTGGGGTCCATGATAGTAAATAACATGAACCCAAGGTTGAGGGGCTTTTGCAGCTCTTGGGGATCCCCTCCACTTCTGCGGGGGCCCTTCCCATGCCTGCATTAGACGGCAGCCTTCATTCAACCACTTTCCTTCTCCATCAAATCCTTTAAAGAAAAGTACTCAAGAAAACCTAGGCAATACCATTCAGGACATAGGCATGGGCAAGGGCTTCATGTCTAAAACACCAAAAGCAATGGCAACAAAAGACAAAATTGACAAATGGGATCTAATTAAACTAAAGAGCTTCTGCACAGCAAAAGAAACTACCATCAGAGTGAACAGGCAACCTAAAAAATGGGAGAAAATTTTCGCAACCTACTCATCTGACAAAGGGCTAATATCCAGAATCTACAATGAACTCAAACAAATTTACAAGAAAAAAACAAAAACCCCATCAAAAAGTGGGCAAAGGATATGAACAGACACTTCTCAAAAGAAGACATTTATGCAGCCAAAAAACACATGAAGAAATGCTCATCATCACTGGCCATCAGAGAAATGCAAATCAAAACCACAATGAGATACCATCTCACACCAGTTAGAATGGTGATCATTAAAAAGTCAGGAAACAACAGGTGCTGGAGAGGATGTGGAGAAATAGGAACACTTTTACACTGTTGGTGGGACTGTAAACTAGTTCAACCATTGTGGAAGTTGGTGTGGCAATTCCTCAGGGATCTAGAACGAGAAATACCATTTGACCCAGCCATCCCATTACTGGGTATATACCCAAAGGATTATAAATCATGCTGCTATAAAGACACATGCACACGTATGTTTATTGCGGCACTATTCACAATAGCAAAGACTTGGAACCAACCCAAATGTCCAACAACGATAGACTGGATTAAGAAAATGTGGCACATATACACCATGGAATATTGTGCAGCCATAAAAAATGATGAGTTCATGTCCTTTTTAGGGACATGGATGAAACTGGAAGCCATCATTCTCAGCAAACTATCACAAGGACAAAAAAATAAACACTGCATGTTCTCACTCATAGGTGAGAATTGAACAATGAGAACACACGGACACAGGAAGGGGAACATCACACTCCAGGGACTGTTGTGGGATGGGGGGAGTGGGGAGGGATAGCATGAGGAGATATACCTAATGCTAAATGACGAGTTAATGGGTGCAGCACACCAACATGGCACATGTATACATATGTAACAATCCTGCACATTGTGCACATGTACCCTAAAACTTAAAATATAATAATAATAAAATAAAGAAAAGTACTCAAGTTTCTAGGTTATCCATGGCTTAGTTTCTAGTGCTGATAGAGATTTTCTTTCTTTCTTTTCATTTTTTGTTTTTTAATTTGGTTATAATAAGGTTTGGAGAGGCAAGGGAAGTAAACAGATAAACTCGAATCGCTTTCTGAAAATGGAAGCCACAGTTTCTTCTTGATTCCTTCTGACAACTTGAATTAACAGACTTGGAAAATTTTCTCTTGTGTCCTGCAGTAACTCAATTCAGTTGGGAGGCACCTGTGGTCCTCCTTGTCGTGAACAGTTCTGTCTTCTCATGCGCCTGTGACTTTTCTTTGCTTCTCTTCACTAACCCATTGCTAGGAGTTCTGTCAGAGATTGTGCGGTTCCCTGTGTGAATAATTCAGGCCGCGACGATGGGAGAATGGAATGTTTTAAACTGGATGGAGTTCTCTTTGGCTGATTCGAAGATCTAGATGCTGAAGGAAGAAGAGGGAGCTAGAAGAGGCCAGGGTAAGGAGGTCAGCCTGAACGGGAGCGGTGGCGGGAAGTTTGGACTCCCTGCTCAAGGTTCCTTTTCAGTGTTTGGTATTTGCACTGGGGGTCTTTCTATTGTGAACACAAAGCCCAACTTAGAGGGAGGTAACTGAGGAAGGGAAACCGAGGAGTAGTTCTGGTTTCAAGTAGAGCTGAATTTAAAGTCAAAACAACATCCTTGACAATCCAGTTTCTATCGCTTCCTTGTGCTTCCTGCTGTGTTAGATTGATTCTTGGGCTCACTGTAGTGGCCCCTAAAACTTCTGGGTGATAAAGTGGCTACAACAGCTCCAGCCTCACCCCTCCTCCTCCCATCAGCTCAATTCCAACAGCATAGAGCTTGGATCTTTCCCTTGGTTTCCACTAAACATTTTTTTAAATTAATAAGAGCTTTATTGAGATGTAATTTACATACCATATAGTTCACTCACTTAAAGTAAAATTCAGTGATTTTAGTATATTCATGGAATTATACAACCATCAGCACAATCAATTTAAAAAAAAATTCATCACCTCAAAAAGAAACCCCATTCCCATTAGCAGTCACTCCCCATCCTCCTTTCTCCCAGCCCTAGGTAACCATGAATCCACTCTCTGTCTCTATGGATTTGCCTGTTCCGGACATTTCATACAATACGTGGTCTTTTGCACTAGGCTTTTTTTACTTTGCATGATGATTGAGAGGCTCACCTATGTTGCAGCATGTGCCTGAATCTTATTTCTTTTCATGGCTGAATAATACTCCATTGTATGGATGCATCACATTTTGTTTATACATTCACTGGTTGAAAGATACTTGGTTTGTTTCCACCTTTTGTTTATTACAGTGCTGCTGGGATCATTTGTGTGCATTATGTGAACATTTGGTTTCATTTCTCTAGGGTAGGTATTGAAGAGTGGAATTGCTGGGTGACACAGTTCACCTTTTGAGAAACTGGCTGTTTTCCAAAGCAGCTATACTATTTTACACTCACATCAGCAGTGTCTAAGGGTTCAGTTTCTCCACTTCCTTGCCAGTCTTGTTCAGATCTCTCTATTTGGCTGTAGCCATGCTTGTGTTGTGAAGTCATATCTTATTGTGGACTCCCACTAAACTTTTGAGAGCCTTTCTGATTGGACCACCCTGGGTGGTGAGACCATTCCTGAATCAATCACTGTGTCAAGGTCCATTTAGTGCTGGATTGACCAGACCTGAGTCAAGAACCTCATCCTGGAGATCCTTCCAGACCATGTGGACTCAGAATGAAGAGAAGGGTTGACTCCAAGTTCAAAATCAGAGTCATTACTAGAGTAAGAGGATCTGGGATGCTGGGAAAATGAGAATTCATGTCTACTAAAGCTCAGCCGCCAGCAGTCTGCTGGGGCTGTGCCCTGACCCAGGCCTGGTGGAAGTTGGCTTCAGAGTTTAGTCCCAAGGAATTGCTGGTCTGGGGGTCCCCTTCACTGTGCCCCTGGCACCATGGCCACTTATCCATGGCACTGACCAGTTCTAGAGGCTTTAGCCCACTCTCACCTCCAGTTTTCACTGCAGCAGGGCTGTTGGTGAGGATCTGCAAAGACAGTTTTGAAATTTCTGTCAAACAGACCACTCCTTCCCATTCTGGAAATAATGAATTCTTCAATCTGGCCCATCTGCCGTGTATCTAACAGATGTTCCTCAGACCTCCTGGCCTATAAATACCACCCTTTGCTAATACCCAGTATGGATAAGTTTTCTCTTATTTTTATATACAGTTGGTCATTTTCTGGGGAATCTGGGAGATAGATAGGTATGTGCTTATGTTGTTGTCTTCCTGCACTAGAGAAGTAACTCCAGCGTGCTTCCTGGAAACAGCTTATGACTCAAGCTATCTATTTCAAGACTGGGTTAAAAATGATGCTACTTCTACTAAAAATACAAAAATTAGCCAGGCATGGTGGTGTGATCTTGTAGACCCAGCTACTCAGGAGACTGAGGCAGAAGAATCACTTGAACCAAGGGGGCAGAGGTTACAGTGAGCCAAGATCATGCTACTGCACTCCAGCCTGGGTGACAGAGGGAGTCTCTGTCAAAAAAAAAAAAAAAAAAAAAGGTGATGCTACTTCAAAACACATCATGTCTCATTGGACACTCTCCACATGGTCAATAATATAATAGAAGTCAGGTGTCACCTTCTAAACCATGAAGGTTTACTACATGGTGGGCACTATGGAAAACATTTTCATGTATTACCTCATTTAATCATGAAATCCCCATGTTATTCTCACATTATAGGTAAGGAAACTGAAGCTCAGAGAAGTTAAGTGACTTGTCAAAAGTCGCACAGTAAACCACAAAGATTCACATGTAGTGCTAAAATTTTTAAGTGACCCTGCCTGCCACTGTGATTTTCCCATCACTTTATCTGTCCAGACCCTCCTCCAATCCTGCAGAGCCTCCTTGTGAATACGAGAAACCCATCCCCCGACCTGCTCCTTTCTGGTTTGGCCATCATCAGGGTCTGCCTGGCCTCTGGAGTAATCTGCTGTCTGGCTCCCTGACCCCAGTCTTGCTTCCTGCAATCCATCCTTTGCCCTCCAGCCAACATGAACTTTCTCCAGTGCAACACTGATTGTATCACTGCCTGATTCAAAAGGCTTCAAAGCCAAGAGTTGAAAACTCCTCAGTGCAGGGCACGGCCAGGCTCCTGTGATGCTGTCTCTCTTGCTGCCTCCACACCCTCTGCTCTACTGCTCGTGTGAACCATTTGCAAGTCCATCAATGCACCATGCTGCTTCTCACTTCTGTCTTTGCACCACTTGTCATTTTGTCTTCTTACCTCTGTCCCCACCCCTTACCCCTCACCAGTTTTACTTCTCTGTGCTCTTCATCCTTCAAGGCCAAGTCTATGTAGCAGCCCGTAGAAGAATACACTTCTTCAAAACCACCACCACAGACACAGCCACCAGGCCTTTAGTCAGGGATGCAATGGCCTTGTAGCTTTGAATCACACCAGCCTACCTGGTTGACCTGCTTACTAGGTTGTCCTCAGAGTCAGAATAGAAAGACTGCTATGGTCATCTGGTCGACCCGAAACCCTTTTCTTAACAGAGATCAAAGCTTAACCCATATTCCATATGGCCCAGCTCATGTTCCCTGGACCATTTCAACAACCCAGGCATAAGGAGCCTTGGCCAGTTTTTCCATCTGCAAATTGAAAGGGAATGTTTCCCCCAGATAATCTCCCAGGCCCTTTTCTACTCTAAATTTCAGGATTGCACGTACTGTCTTATCTTAGGGTCTACAATGAGTTAAACATGATCTCACATTTCCCCATCTCTCTCTGTCTCCTTGCCCCTTGTTCCTTGTTTACTTTCGGGGTACAGCCTGCTCCTGGAAAGTCGTCTGGGCTGTAAGGAGTGGTTACTGCACTTCCATTATTCATGAGTCCCAGGGCCAGCAGTCCTGCAGTTGGAGGATTTGAGCCACAGGTCCCCAGCAGGCTGCATGTCCTACTTGAGCAGGAATAAAAGGCCAGGTTGGATGCCTGCAGGAAGGGTAAACAAACCCATACGTTTTCTACAACAAAAAAAGAAAGAACGAATGAAAAGAAATATTGATTATGTGGCATTGAAGTGCCTGGGGCTTTAACAGACATTCAAAATTGGATGCATTGCTCAAGATCAATAGTAGGTTTTATGCTTCTGACCTAAAAAGTACCAGCTCTATGTAATTTAAACACCGACAGCCACAAGGATATCTCCTAGCATCTGGCCTGCTTTCCTCAGGTACCCCGGACACATCGGCTGGCTTCTCTGCAGCCATTTTCCTTTTCTTTTTTTTTTCGCCGGAAGATGACAGTGGATAAATAAAAGGATTATTTTCGGAAATGTGGAATCAACTGCTTCTGATATCATTGCCTGAAATGATAACCTCAGACAGCGGTGTTGCATGGCTGAAGATGGGGAGGTCAGCTCATTGACAGGAGGCAGGGAACAGGGGTGGGTTTCTGAGGTTGGAAATGAAGGACAGGAGAGGTGAGTGCTTCCCGGCCAACCTCCCAGGCCTGGGGCTATAGGTGCACACAGGTTCTCCCCCTTGTCTTTGTGCCAGCCCATGGGATGGGAGGTGCCCGGTTTACAGAGGAAAAAACACAGTAACTTTCTTAATTGAGTGGGGATTTGGCTGCTACTAAGGGGGTGGCCAGATGATTTCTAGGGGAACATTTGTGTCTAAGAATTTTTATATGTGCATATGCACACGTATGCAGACACACACTCACACATACTTCTTGTTGGCTGGGGGACAAACAGAAGCAGAAGAGGACTGTCACTGTTATGGCAATGGGCTCCGATGGCCTGAGATTCCATCCTGACTCCATCAATTATTAGCTCTGACTTGAGACCAGTTACTTAGTTTACCTTTCTCTCAGTTTCTTCATATGTAAAATGGAGGTGATAATCATAATTAATAATAATAATATCTACAGTTTAGGGTTCTTGGGAAGATTAAAAGGGTCTCTACAGGTAAAATTTAGCATGGAACAAGCACACGATAAGTGTTAACGAACTTTAGTAACCAGTAGGCAGGCAAGTTTGGCAGAGAATGTGGCTGCTTCAGGTTGCCAGGATGCAGGTTGAGATGTTGATTTCAACAGCGAGTCCAGTTCAGCAGGGCCGAGGTGGGCCAACACCCACCCCAACATCCCAGGCACATGCACACAGGTAAAGCATAGCACCAGCCTTTCAGGAGGTAGGTTCCTACCTGTGACTCCAGCTGCCCTCACCATATCTCAGGCAGTGCCCTCGGGTCCTCACTGGAGCGGGCACCTTAACTGGGTGAGCCTGCAGCTTTTCTGGGTGCCTGATTCTCTTAACCCCCACCCAGAGACAATCTATGGCCCTTCTGTGCTGGCTTTGTTTATGGGCACAGAGTGCATATGTTGGGCAGAGTTGTGTAAAGTTCTCTTTCCCCCCCTTAATTTTGTGGCAGGATAAGACAGTTAATCTGTTTTGACATGCTATCTAAATGGCCCTCAGATCAGTGTACGGAAGAAACCATCCATAAGTCATGTCTTTTATATTCATGTACTGGTGTGTACAAGAGGGAGAGTTATATTGGCTGCAAGAGGCAGAATAATAATGGCCGTTATTATGGCGATTTCAGGGTCTCCACATTCACTCCACATATCAAATCCTCTTTCAATGAGGCCAGTTCCATCAGCTGTCAGATTCTATTAAATATATCCCTCAGACCCACTGACCAGCTGACAGGAGAGAAACTCAAAACCACACACCCCGCATTAGCATCATAAAATGTGAAGTCAGCTGGAAGGGATGATAACAGAACTGAAAACAGAAGAGATGAAAATCTGCAATGCCCTTGTGTCCTCCTAAATAGAAACCCCAAGAATTACAAACAGACCCATAAAATACCAAGGTGAAACAACAACAACAAAAACAAAAACATGACAAATATCATCCTGTTGTATGCTTCATAACATAGAATGTTTCTTTTACCTTTTGTTAATGTGAGATTTGCATAAATGTTTCATGAGGTTAATACAATGCATAAACCAAAACGTTTATTAGGCAACATCTGTGCTGTTTTCCCAGATAATGCAGTGTTTCTTCCAAGTCAATGAAATATAACCTATCATAAGGTTGGGTTGTTAAAATACTTGTGCAAAGGCTGTGATCATATTTTATGCTTTTGCAGATGCTCTGGTTCTACCAGAGAATTTCTTAATCAGACAAGAGCTTAAGATGGCTGGCACCTTAAAATAAGGTGTAGAGGTTCCCTTGGAGACAGAGCAAGAGAGGAGAAGAAAGATTTCTATGAGTTGACTAGATTTGCTTCTCCATTTCTTCAATCTAGCTTTCTAAATTTGGATTTGTTTGCAGAGATATTCGCTTAATACTTGAAGGAAAAAATAATTAGATCTGTACTTAGAATCTACCAAGAAGCAGAGAGTGGGTCAAAATGCCCAATGACTTTATGCAGCTACAATCCTATCACAATATTGGTTCCATATGGGACTCTTTAAAGGGAAAAACAAAAAAAGTTATGAGACCAATAATTTTTAATGAAACTTGGCTTAGCTCACAAGCAAGTCCAACAGATGAAACAGCAGCCCAAGCTGGAAACATGATTTTTCTTCTTCCTGGCAGGGATGAAAGAAAGCATTGTTTCAATTAAGAAAGAACCTAATAGAGATATGTTTTGTATTATCAATTTTACACAAGTAAAGATTTAGACATTGTCTCTCTCTCTCAACATCTTTGAGGGAGTCCCTCTCTTTCTCTGACGGCTGTGTGAGATCGTTTTAAATGTGGGAGCCTTCCTGACCCTGCTTTTTGGGTTGGACTTTTGATGGAAAGTTTTAGTAAAAAATTGTTGAAAGCTCTTGTCTCCATCAATTTGGGGCAGATTTTGGAGGTAGAGAAAGTTACCAGAAAATGAGGATGGCAGTCTATCTATCATCTATCTGTCTATCTATCTATTATCTCTCTACCTCACTGTAGCATGAGATTTCCCAGTAGTGAAATTTTGGGCTAGATAATTATTTATTGTAGGGGGCTGCCCTGTGAATGGTATGATGTTCAGCAGTTTCCCTGGCCTCTACCCATTAGATGTCAGTAGCATTCTTCCCCCAGTTTGTGACAACCCCAGAAGCCTCTAGATATTGCCAAATGTCACTTCGAAGGTAACACTGCCCACCAGTTGAGTGTTTTAGTATTTTCCATGAAACACTTGGACATTTGTTTACTGCCATATCTGAGTGTCCTGTGTAGGATTATTTGCTTAAGGACAAAGGTAACTTTTTATTTAGGTAGCATCTGAGTCTGCTCATATCTAGTGGCCTAGCTCTGTCTGGGTTGGAAAAACTCCATATGTCAGAACACAGAAGAAGAATACGGGTTGTAAATGGCAGCCCATGCTGCCCATGCCACTGTGGAATGAAATGAGCTACAGAAGGAACCTCTTGTCCAGGTTCCTGCCTTCAGATGAAACAACTAGGCTCAAAGAGAGTTGGTTCAGCCATTACAAGTGTTCAACTGGGGTGGGGGATCTTCCCGGCACCTCCTTGTCTCTGCCTTGCGCATCACTCCATTTTATATTTTCTTGAGCTCTTACTGCTATTTGAAATGATCTTGCTTATTTATGTGTATACATTTGCCTCTATTTTCAATTGACTGTCTCCCCCACTAGAATGCAAACTCCATGAGAATAAGGACTTTACTTGCTTTAAGTGGCAATGTAGCCCTTTATACAAACTTAGGGGCTTTAGTGTCAGACCCAAGATCTGCTGCTTATTAGCTACACTGACTTTGGGCAGCCATTTAGCTTCACTAATCTATATTTTCCTTCTCTGTAGAATAATAATAATAATAATAGGATTGGTTCCTATCTGATGGAATTAAATGAGATCATACTTAACACATAATACGTGCTCCACAAATACAAGCTCTTATTGCTCAACCACCATAATTATACCTAACACAGTGGTTCCTGGCATGGAAAGAAACACAATAAATATTAGTGAAGTAAACGAATGAATGAATGAGCAAATTCCCTTGTGTCTGTCTCTAATTTTATTTTATTTTTTTAAGATGGAGTCTCACTCTTGTCACCCAGACTGGAGGGCAGTGGCCGGATCTTGGCTCACTGCAACTTCTGCCTCCCAGGTTCAAGCAATTCTCTTGCCTCAGCCTCCCTAGTAGGTGGGATTACAGGCACCTGCCACCACGCCCGGCTAATTTTTTATTTTTTTTTCGTTAGTAGAGACAGGGTTTCACCATGTTGTCCAGGCTGGTCTCAGACACCTGACCTTAGGTGACCTTAGGAGGACACCCACCTCGGCCTCCCAAAGTTCTGAGATTATAGGTGTGAGCCACTGTGCCCGGCCTCTAATTTTAAATTTCTCTTGTCACAGTTTATAATTTGCTATCAAATCCCCTTTTCTACTTTCACTGGAGCTGGAATGCCGTGCTCTAATAGAATATTTGTCTCTAAGCAAGTAATTATAGCAATCATATATAAATAAAATATATATTGGGAACAATATATACCCAATTTTTTTTTGGTAACATCCCAATTGGTGGTATGTCTTCTCTTAGGAAATACCATTCCCGGCAAAGGACTTCATTATTTTCTGAAATTCAATTTTGGCTGACCCAGACGGTCTTCTCTTTCTCATGGGTTTGTGGGGAATCTGTCAATGTCCCGAACTAGGGGAAAGTTGGAGAGGGACAGTGGCAAGTGGAGTGCTTGGGTGAGAGGCAGTGGAGTTCTGGAAGGGAGTGGAGTGCTTGGGTGAGAGGCAGTGGAGTTCTGGAAGGGAGTGGAGTGCTTGGGTGAGAGGCAGTGGAGTTCTGGAAGGGAGAGGAGTGTGGGTGAGAGGCAGTGGAGTTCTGGAAGGGAGAGGAGTGCTTGGGTGGGAGGCAGTGCAGTTCTGGAAGGGAGTGGAGTGCTTGGGTGAGAGGCAGTGCAGTTCCGGAAGGGAGACGCAGCGCTTTGGTTGCATATGACATTGCTCAGCCTCCTCCCACATCCGAGTGGCAAATCACCATGTGTGAGAAATATGCTCAATCAGAGAAGAAAAAGAGATGTAATTATGTCATTTATAATGAATTCTGAAGGAAACAAAGAATTTAAGAAGGAAAACTCTGGAGACAACCAGAGCTCCGAAGCCTTTCGGATCATCTGAGCTGCCCTAGAGAAGACGCATAGCTGATCAAACATTCGTGCCGATCATAGGAGGCCATCCCAGCCCCTGAGAATGCTCGGGAGGAAGCAGAAAAACTCAGCAGCCCAAGCAAACACAGTCCAGCTTTTATTAAAGAAATTATACGCTCCTCTCAGCTTCCACCCACATCGATAATATCAACTTTTGGACAAACGCATCTCTCTGGGGAACAGGTTCTGAGACTGGCTCCTAATCTTCTTTCTTTGAAGTATCCAAGGGCTTAAAGGCATGTGTCAATATCTGGGGCCTCTGGCCTTTGTAGGAGGGGGTTTGAAAGGGTCCTGCTGTGGAGGAGAGTGAGACCACCAGCGTCCACATCCCCCTTTCCAGGCTGACTGTTTCCATTCAGTCAGCCTTCAGCCTCAAGACCACCACCTGCCCACGCTGCAGTAAGAACTCCCTGAGGATCCTGCCTGGTGTCTCATAAAGAGGTGGTCACCATGCACCTCCTGTTTTAACACAGGCCATGCTCAGGGGGTCCCACTTTCAAGAACTAAATATTTCTAAAAGATTGATTACAGCACTTGTTATATCACATGATATGGAATACCATTAATTAACTCTTTTGAAAATTATAATGAGAATTGAGTTTATGAATATCTTTGTATATTGTTGTCTTGACCAGCATTTCCCAAGTGTGCTGCTGATGTAACAGCCAACATCTACTTCCTGTGTATTCTCTCACAGGCCCTGTGCTAAGCACACGCTTCATCAGATGTGCTCTTCACACCAGCCCCAGGAGATAAGTATTATTATGCTCATTTTACTGAATCCAGATCCCATATTTTAACCTAAGCTTTTGTGGTCAAGTGAGTTTGTAAAAGTCAGAGTTAACCAAGATTAATGGATTTTGTTACTATAGGAATTCTCAGCTTTTTAATATGTTTATATCCATTAGAAATCTCCAAGAGGGAGAATAAAATATGTAAACTTTTCCAAACATACTTTACCATGGAACACTTTTTTCCCCTAGTGTTATTTCCAGGGGTTAGTTTTCTATAGGAACCTTGCTAGGGAGGGTTATGTCCTAAAGAGACACAGACTCTACTTTCTGGATTAGTCACAAGGCTACAAAGTGGATCATTGAATGAGTTTTTAATGAGTTCTTATGTTTCTATAAACTACTTTCAAAACTGCAATATCAGAATTGAAAACTTGATACAGAGCCAGGGTTATACCATGCTGGATATCAAAAGTCATGGGAATACTTTGGCAGAATTTTCACTGCTTATAAAAACTCTCACCAAGCTCCTTCATTTTACCCTCTAGTTACCAATTTCCTAACTTACAGGATCTTTTCCCAGGACTAGAAGAGATTCTTTCAGCAGAAACTCTACAGCTTACCTGAGAGCAGGGGCTAAACTGTCCATAGACTAAATCTGGCCAGCTGCCTGCTTTTGTAAATAAAGTTTTATTGGAACACATCCATATACATTCCTTTACATAGCGCCTAAGTTGCGTTCACACTGTAAGGGGCAGAGTTGAGTAGCTGTAACAGGAACTATACAGACCACAGAGTCTAAAATATTTACTATGTGATCTTTTTCAGAAAAATTTGTCAACTCTTGCCTTAGAGCAACATATTTACAATGATTACAGAGCCTGGCTACAACAGAAAACTTCTTCAGTAGAAGCCACTGCCTAATATACCGTAAATTCAATTTGAAGCAAGCTATTGCCATGGCTTACCCATTCTTTAAGTTCAGAGATCCTATGTAAAGCATGTTTTCTGCAGAAGGAAAAAGGAAAAAGACACCAGCATCGATTGAGCTGTGATTAGGTATCTGGAATGGCACATATACTGTCCCATTTGTAACAATTTAGATAAGCAGATGGTGACCCCATTTTATGCAGAAGAAGATTACTTCAATGAGGTGAAGTCATTTGATCAAGGCTATACAGTAAAGGATTTGCATCTCAAACTCTGACTCAAAGATGGGTGCTGATTCTATAGAATGGTTAAGAGTGAAACATCTGGAATTACCTGGCCAAGATTCCAATTCTAGCTCGGTCATGAACTAGCTTTGTGACTTGTGCAAGTGACATAACTGTGTGCCTCCATTTCCTCACCTGTGAAATGGGAAAGAAAAATACTATTTTAATAGGGTTTTGAGAACTAAATGAGTTAATTCGTGATACCTGGCGTATTAAAGGTACTGAGCACATGTTAGTTGTTGATGTTAAATGGGGAGGGGCATCAAAGGATGGAGGATGACATCTAAACTTCTGGCTTGAACAAATTCTGAGTTGGGATGGTATATTCGTCTTATCAGATATATAAGTGAACCTCTTGAGAGCAGGGAATATTTTCTTGTGTCTTCCGTACACCCCCTGTCCCCTCAAGTGCCTTGGACAACATATTCCACTGATGCTTACTGGTTAATTGAAGGTGGAATTGAGGAAAGAGGACTATCAGGAAAGTGAAATTTTTTTTAATTTTTAATTTTTATAAATTTAGGGGGTACAAGTGCAGGTTTCTTACATGCATATATTGCATAGTGGTGAAGTCTGGGCTTTTAATGTGCCCATCACCTGAATAGTGAACGTTGTACCCAATGGGTAATTTTTCACCTCTCACCCCCTTCACACACTGTCCCGCCTTTTGGAGTCTCCAGTGTCTGTTATTCTGCTCTGCGTGTCTGTGTGTACCCACTGCTTAGCTCCCACTTATAAGTGAGAACATGTGGCATTTGACCTTCTGTTTCTGAGTTATTTCACTTCGGCTAATGGTCTCCAGTTCCATCTATGCTGTTGCAAAAGACATGATTTCATTCTTTTTTATGGCTGAATAGTATTCCTATATATCTATATATCCTATATATCTATATCCCATATATCCAAATCCTATATATCCTATATATATATCACATAGGAAAGTGGAATCTTGAGCTCCTAAAACTGTTGGCAGAATGAGCTAATGTGGGGAGCTTTGTTGGCACTAGTGACTGATTTTTGCTTCAGCTTCAGAGGACTGGGCCTTTGTCTAATATTTCAGCGATCCCACCATCCCAAGCTTAGTGCCTTAAAACAACAATCATTTATCATCTCTCCAAGATTCTGTGGGTTGATTGAACACTGTGGCGGTGGTTCTTCTGTTCCAGGTGTTGCTGATTAGAGCTGGAATCCTCTGGGGACTCAATTCTGCTGGAGCAACCAAGAGGGCTGTCTCACATGGTTGCAGTTGATACTGGCTGTGGGCTTGAAGTCCATTCAGGGCTGTCGAGCAGAGCACCTTGATTTACCTCTATGTGGCCTCTCCTTTGACTTGGACATCTCACAGTGTAACCATTGGCCTCCAAGGGAAGAAAGCTTAACTGTCTTTCTCAAAGTCTGCACTTGGAAGTCCCAAGACAATTTTTGTGCCCAAATTCAAGGAGGGAGGAAAGGGACCGCCTTTGGATGACAAAGAATTAGTGGTCATCTTTAAGCCACCATATTCAAACTCCTGAACCCATGTCTGACCTTGCCCTGGAGCTGGTCACCTGCAGCCAGCATCTTCCTCGCAGACAAGTCACTCCCATTATTCTGTTTGTGAGGTTACCTAGATCTTAACTTTCAGTGGGCTTCTCAGTGTGTGACCACTGCAGTCTGTTCATAAGGCCTGAAGGAGGGTATTATCACGCCCCCTCCTTGCCCTTTCATTGAGCTTCCTAAAGCAATTTCAACGTTGCCCACACCTCTGCCTCTTCAGATCTTCCTCCTCTACACCTAAATAACTCATTTGCCCTTCCTGTCTCAACTTAGGAGCCACCTCCTCCAGGAAGCACTCCCCTATGCTCTCAATGCATCATGATTTAACCCCTTACCTGGCCCTGCCCATCCAATCATTGCATTTTTCCCTCGAGTTGTCACAGGCTGCTCACTTCTTGATCATCTCCATTAGACAGAAGGTTTTACAGAGGGCGGGACTGTGCTTAATTCTCCATCGTGTTCTCAGAGCCTCACATGGTGCCTGGGATCTAGTTGGTGCTTAATAAATGAAATATCCCCATTATTTCCTACTGTCCTACTCCCAGAATCCATGCCACCAAGAAGGCTAAAGATTGGCAATTGGAAGAGGGAAAGCCAAGGAGAAGTTAGTAGGGAAGGCCTGGGAGCCCAGGGGGAAGGGAACTGAGAGACTCTAAGAACACAGTGCAGGTAGGGGACCACTTTGCTGGGCCAAGAATTCTGGTATCATTCACTCAAAGTCAGACACTTGTGTCCCAATGGTTTCCTGAGCTTTGGTAAAGTCTTAAACCCCAATAAATGCTTTATTCACATCCAAGAACACATTATACCTTGGGGTGGCTCAAAGACCCTGCCTAGGAAGGAGAAGGGGGCACTCTGAGAAGGAGACCCTGCCTAGGGAGGAGAAGGGGCACGCTGAGAAGGTCACATCTTTGGGCTCCCCCTGAAAATGTTTTTCCAAAGCAAACACATGTGAGTTTATAAAGGCAGGTTCATAAAAAAGAAATCAGAGGGGAAGTCGTGGATCTAATAATGCCCCAAGCCCTTATACTTTCCCACAGGCGTCTGGGGCCTGACCCCCCAGTCGGATTGAGCCACCCACCCAGATGATAGCTGGCCTCTAAGCTGAGGGGCCTGGGGAGGCTTCAGTGATCCCTCTGCTGTAAATGTTGCCTCGGCTGGCCTATAACTCTGGGGCTGTGGAGGTGAGTGTTTATTCATAATAAGTAGCACCTGGCTGAGCAGGGGGCCTCTCCCACCCCCAACCTTCCAGGTCATACAGGCAGAGCTCAGGCTGTGGTCTTCTGGGGACAGGTTTCAAAGCAGCTCCTTAACGGCCCTCTCCTGGGTACTAAACAAAACTGCTCCTCCTCTCTGTATTCTCTTCACCCTGACTTTTTCCTCCCTAAGAGCCATGTTCCACATCCCAGCTCACAGCATTGACCTCTTCCTTACTTATTCTGCACAAAATGCAAGTGTGTATTTCCTGCATGCCTTGCTTTTGATATCCCAGAACAGAGAAGAGGGTCTGAACTAAAACTGTAGGGGCAGAAAGAAAAAAAGCAGCTATCATCCTTAGCTTCCCTGGGCACGGCATTCACATGCCAACATTTGTCACACGCAAATGAACATGATTTTCCCAACATGAAAAATTTCACTTCAGTCCTGCTGACTTGGGTTTACTAATTGCCTGATAGCATTTTCTTTGTTAAGCTTCACTGTGATCATCACACTTTTTGTTGAACTGACAGTAGAAATATTCCGCAGCCAACAACCCAAATGCAGCCTAATGCACGAGGACACTGATCTTTCATGATGGGGGTACATGCAGGTACAAGTGTCATTGTACAGGCCTCCAAGCCTCCAGTCTCTGAAACTGATGTCTGTGCAGGGCTTCCTGGGGCTGCCATAATGCACAACTTCAGGAAGATGCCATTCACACTGTGCTCCTGTGCCCAACGTCCCTGGAAGTGAGTGGGGTACAATTGTGCACACTACCCAGTGGCCCTAGAATACTCCATTCTGATTCTGGGGGTATGGCTGGGCAAAATGCAGGGAAACTAGTGAAGCTGTTTACTAAAGGCAACTGGAGCAGGGCCCAGGGAGAGAGCACCCATATTCACAACGTTGTTCTAGGTTGTGTTTTTTAAATTCTGAGCTGCCTGCCTCCCTCCCCAAGGCCCTTTGATGGAGGCATCATTAGTTTTACTGGTCAAGTCCAGTTGTCAAATGATACCCAGGGAAAGAGAGACAGCCTGGATACTAAGGGATGATTAGAATACAACTGAGGTTTGGGGAGAGTAAGGGGAAACCCTGTGGAACTTGGGGGTCCCTTCCCTGTGGGGGCAGTGACAGAGTGAGCCACAGGGAGATCTCCTCACCTAATCTGCACACTCCCTCCTAGCAATGAGGTGCAGCCTTCTTATCAGCTGAAGAATTCAGCCAGCCGGTCAGGGTCGCATACCACACAGTGACTGGGCCTGGCTCGGCTGTCTAGCCAAGAACAGACTGGTCTTTGTTCCTGTGTGACTGGGGGTGCTACTCAGGGATGGAGAATCTAGGGTGGGTGCAATTATGAGATTTTTTTTAAGGTATAGAAATTGTATCTCCCATCTTGTACCATGGGAAAATAAACTGAAGGAGTATGATGTTGAAAGAGGAGAAAGTGGGGTCATTTTCATTGCTGGAAATTCATCTTCCCAAACGTGAACCATGAGTTCACCTGCCTTCCTATTGTTGCAAGAGCTACCACTGGGGTCAAAACAGTGCACTTAACTTTCAAATCTGGTTCAACTTCTCCTGAAGTCATATCCCCTGAGGACTCATAATCCCAAAGTCTTGGCATTTAAAGAATTCTTATAGGTCATCCGTTCACCCATCCATCCATCCATCCATCAATCCATCCATCTATTCATCCATCCATCCATCCATCCATCTACCCACCCACTCATTCACCCATCCATCCACCCCCCCGTTTACCCACCCATCTACCCATCCATCTATCCACCTATCTATACATCCACTCATCCATACATCCACTCATCTACCCATCAATCCATCCACCCACCCATTCATCCATCAATCCATCCATCCATCCAACAACCATTTATTGAGAACATACTATGTGCCACCCAGTGGTGAACAAGAGAAGCAATGAACCTCCTGTCATGGAGCTGACATGCTATTGAGGGAGATGGACAGTAAACAAGTAAACAAACAAATAAGCAAAATAATTACCAGATCATGGTAGATACCCAAAGAGAGAAAACCAACGAGACATGAGAAAATTAGTGGAGAGGCCTGGCGTGATCAGGAAAGGCCTCTCCAAAGAGGTAACATGTAAGCTGAAAACTAAAGGACAAGAATAAGCCAACCATACAAAATAAAAATGAAAACAAAACAAAACAAACAATTGAACAAAAAATGGGAGAAAAGCATTCCAGGCAGAGAGAATAGCAAGTGTTAGTTAAGAGGATTCTCTCAAGTGGGCAGAAGCTTGGCAGGTTTGAGGGGCAGAAAGGAGCCCAGCATGGCTAGAGCAGGGGGAACTTTGCAAAAACCTTTTGTTCCAATGAAAATAACACAAAATCTAATATAAAATAAATCAGAGCAGAGGGATTCAGATAAAGTCTGGTTAAAACCACTGATAAGATTCACCACTGCCAGAAACTAACATTTCCCCTATAATATTCAGTATTTATTTGAACTATTTGGTGATGCCAAACCATTACCTCCAAAATCAAAGTTTATGGGCACCTCAAGAGTGTATGAGTCTCAAGGGAGCAGGGCTTATGGCAGGCAGGGCTTTCCTTGGGGTAACATCTTCCCAAACAAAAATTCTGCATATTTGCTGAAGGGTTGACACTCCGTCGGCCAAATAGCATCAGGCTGTGGGTTCCCCCTCCCAGCCAGCTGTAGGCTTATCCAGCTGGTTCTCGCTGAGCAGTGCACAGGACATATTTCAGACCAGGAGACTTTGAAGTATGTGTTCTCTTAAGGCTTAACAATGTCAGGCTTCATAACCCAAGAACTGGCTTGCTAGCTTCCTACTTTAAATTGCTCATAATTTGAAACATGCAAACATTTCCACTTTATCAAGCAGGGCTACTAAACGTATTATTGCTGGAACCTGCATGTTTTATGGTCTCCATACAGCCAGGGAGCTGAGTTTTATTAAAATAGACTGTTAAGAGGCTCAATTCATTATGGAATCTTTCAGGCCCCAGAATGAAAGAGTTTTGTTTATTCTAAGGGCAGAAAAAAAGGGTTGGGAAGAGAGTGAGGATAACTCTGTGTGTGCATCTCTGTGTATGTGCACGTGAGTGTGTGTGTGTGTGTATGGCAGGGGAAGAGGTGGGAAAAAGGTAGAGACCACCAACAGTCTCAGCCCTGGCCCTCACTGCCCCTTCCACCTCACTTCTTGTACCAGCTGCCTGTCTGAGGTGGAACATTTGTTTGTGGGTCTGTTACTTATGGTAGAGCTGGGTCTGGCTTCAAGACAACTGGAATTTAGCAAAGAAGGGTGATCCTCTAGGGGGAACAAAAGAAGCTCAAGGGCTCCTCTGAGAGTGGGCACACCGAGGATTTAAAAAATGGAATCTAGTCAACAAACAAGAACTAGGCACAAAGCTATTAAAAAGGATATTGATGGTGCAAACAGGCCAGGCTACATCTTTCCATTCAGTATATTCCTGGGATGGGGGCAGTATTTAATGATTTTAAGGATAAGACCATGTAATAAAGCCATTCCTATGTCTTCAGGTAACCTTCATTACTTGCTAGAGCAGAGATATGGAACTTCTTGTAGCATGTTGCTCCTAGCCTGCTATATCTCATTGGCATGCTAGTCCCCATGCTTTCCTGGTTATAGAGGTAAGGTCTTGAGACTATATAGGGTGGTAAAGAGGTATCCACCTGTCCTCGTATCCAAGTTAACCCTGCAGTTAGATTCTAGCCCCAGACTAGTATCTGTCTGGCAGCAATTGCATGAGAGACCCCAAGTGAGACCAGCAGAAGAGCCACCCAGCTGAGCACAGTCAACCCATAGAAATAGGAGAGATAATAAATAGTTGATGTTGTTTTAAGTCACTAAGGTCTGGTTTGATTGATTATGTAACAACAAGTAGTCAAAACACCACATTTCACTCCCTTCTTTTACTTGGAGGATTTGGGGGGGAAAAAAAGCAGTTCTCACAGGGTAGACAAAGGTGTCTTCCAGTCATGCTGATTATAGTGATGATGATAATAATAATGATAGCTGTCATTTATTTAGCACTTAGAATGCACCAGACACTATTTCTAAGTGTTTGATTTTATATGTCACCTGAGTTAGGTTCTACTATTGTCTCCACTTTACAGATAAGAAAACTGAAGCTCGGAATCTGAGTCCACAGTCCTGGCTAACTCTACAGTCCAACTCTTGCAGCCAGGCCTGAAACCCTGTGACACTGCTGTCAATACAAGTTTCCGCACACGGGAAGTGCTCAGCAATGTTAGCTGGCACAAATTATGCCAGCAAGTCCTCTGGACTCTCCCTTCATCCCGCCTTTACTAAGTATTGCCTGGTTGCCAGGAACTGTGCTGGATTCTAGGAATGTCTCCAAAGCCTGGCATGAAACCCACTGGCCTCCCTCTGGAGAGGCTGTCACAGGCCTCTGGGCATCCTTTAATCTCTGCAGCCACAGTGCCTGATGCAATGGCTGATCCTGCATTAGTGAGCAGTGTTTAGGAAATGGGTTTATGAATAAATCACATATGAATAAACAAGGGATGAGTGGGCAGCTGGATAGATGGACAGATGGAGGGATGTACAAATAGAGTATATTATGTTGCACATACATTTTAAGCCTCCTCTGGAGTATCTCTCATAGTGCCTTTAATTTTATAGTGTCATTCTCATCTCTCTATGATTTTTTTCTCTATTTTTTTAATTTGGTCTAGGTCCAGGGCAAATAGGGTAGGGGAGTCGGAGCTGGCCATGCTGGAGGTTGGAAAGGTGTTAACAAGCTATAAATGACCTTCCCTGGCCTATTCAGGCATAAGTAATGTCTCCAAATTGCCTACAGTCAAAACTGCCAATTCCAAGCTGATTGCAATGAATCAGGCTCCCCCTATACGCAATAATGTGATCAATTTCTCATTTCGCTGAATAAATAAGCTGGAAGATGGGGAACTGTCTCTGACCCACCGTTAACCTTCTGCCTCGTTATTCATATCAGACCTATGACATACATGTAAGAAATCCCTGGTTCAATTTTAGCTAATTATTTGTTAGGAATGAAGGCTCTGTGAAGTGTTACTGATGGTACAAGTGTCCAGGGACCTCCGGGCCAAGAAAATCAGGCTGAGAAAACCTTTGTCTAGAAAGAGGAAGGCTGGGAAGCAGCTTCCTTTTCTTTCCCCAGCCAAAAGCTTAGTGTTGGTGTGTTCATGTGTTTGTGCACATTTATTTGCTTCCAACTGTGATGCCCTGGGAATTTATGACAGTGTTGACTATTGTTATCTTACATCTTCTTATTGTAATTAGTGCAGATCACCCTCACAGATCAATTCCTTCATTGGGAGTAAATGCTGCAATAGTCTTTCCCCTCCCCCCTGCCCCACACACTGTCCCCCTGGTGTGGACATTGAGGGACCAGAGCTTTGGGAAACATTAACAATGTTCATTTAATTGGCTGGCTGCCTCTAGAGAAATTTCTGGGGATGCTGCAGAATTATGTTTGTGCTTACTGGGAGGGGTGAAGCCCATGCAGTGGCTTTGGCAGGTGCTGCCTGCAGAAGTGCCAGACTCTGTTGACCTGGTCCAGGGGACAATGGTGGCTTCCTTCCCTGAAACAGGGCACTGGTGGTGGGACCCTGGACCCGCCCCAGAGGCAGCTTGGATGGAAGGTTATGACTGTTTGCCCTTGCCAGGGCTCTATCTGAAATCAGCTTGGTAATTCCCTTGAAATCTCCCAAGACTAGCAGAAAACATGCTATTCTTAGGAGCATTTGTGTTTCCTTAAGAGAATAAAAGCCTCTGTCACACACTAGCTGCTTTATCACCTTTGTAATGTTCTAGTCCTTTTCCATTTTCAGAGTTCCTGAGAATTTTCCCCAACCACTCTCACCTCATGAGACTTATTCAATGAGCAGGTCCATTTATTTTATTCAACATATACATTCTAACACATGTCAGGCACTGCGTTTGACTTTGAGGGTAGAGTATGGAGGAATAGCATTATCAGGAATCTTGTCCCAGTGGAACTTTCAGTCTAGTGGGGAGACATAATATTTAAGATAGAATTGTGATAAGGAGTGAGGGGACATTCATGAAGGTGTGGGGCACAGAGGAGGTGACGGATTTGGGGGTCAGAGGGGCTGACCTGATGGTCATTCTAAAGTATGAAAAGCTGGGATTTAGGGGAAGAAAAATATAGGGGTTGGGCTGTAACTCTGAAGGCTGTCCCATTGCATGTGAGATGGGTCTCTTGAAGACAGCATACTGTTGGGTCTTGCTTCTTAATCCAACTTGCCACTCCGTGCCTTTTAATTGGGGCATTTAGCCCATTTACATTCAAGGTTAATATTGACATGTGTGGATTTGATCCTGTCATTGTGTTGTTAGCTGATTATTATGCAGACTTGTTTGTGTGGTTGCTCTGAAGGATAAAAAGCTGCACTTCATGAGAAGAGGTAGAAAGTGGGTGGGATGGTGGGGAAGAAGAATGTCTACTAGAAGCAGCAGCACATGGGATGTCTTGGAGGGAAGGGGGGAAACAGTGGGATGGAAGACAGTTTGACTGCAAAGAGGTAAAGAAAAGGTCAAAGAGGTGAGTAGGACCAAGTCATGAAGGGTTTCATCACTCCACTTCCTGATGTAATGTTCCAATGCTGACAGCAGATGTGGGCTCCGTGAATAATGACTCTAGGTCTCAGAGTCTAGGATAATAGACTCCAATCAGGACTGCCTCAGACAAACCAGTGTGTAGAGACACTATATTCAAAAATCATGTCCAGGAGCTTTGATTTCTAGGATTTTTATCCCAAGGTCTCTTGAAAGCAAATGAGAAGATCAGCTTTATACCTTAGGAAGATCTCAGTCTCCTGTGGTTGATGGTTTGGACGAGGGCAAAAATGATGGAGAGGGATAGGAGGACCCTGTGTCTTCCATGAGGTGGGCTGGGGCATAGAGTAGATAAGATTTGCTCCATTTTGCAGATGCAAAGACTGAGATCCAAGGAGACAAAGGGGCTTTCCAATCAATAGCAATCATTGGGTGATCAGCTTCACCCAATCAGTAGAAATGAAAGTTCCAGTGTGGACCCAGTTTTGCTGTTTTCCACAGTGGAAAACCTATTTTCTGTTTGGGTCATGAGAGCAGCCCCAAACTTAATGTTCAGTATATAAAGCCCAAGGAAAGCGGGGGGGAATTTGTCACCTTTAAAACAGAATGGATCCCTGGGGACCAAAACCTGTGAATCTCAAAGGAACTAAGAAATCTGTATTCTACAACACAGTAATGTGACATTTTAGATGATCAAGAACAGAAATATCCTCTTTCCCCTGGAATATGGATGACTGGGCCAGGGTTCCTCAAGTTGTTATGAACCACAGGCCTGGTCAGAGACCTCTGAAGCATGTGTCAAGCACCCTCTCCCTCAGGGCTTTGTGTGTGTCTTCCCTCTGCCAGGAACATCCTTTCCCTAAAGAGTCACATGGTTCATTCAGGTCTCTGCTCAGATGTGGCCTTCTCCAGGACACCTTTCTTGCCCATCCTGTCCAAAGTTGCTTTACTCTCTTTACACATGATTATTTTTCCTACCTAACACCATGTGTCCTATGGTTGTCATTTTGTAATCTGTTTCCCAACAGATTGATATGAGCTTCCCAAGGACAGGAGCTCTGTCTCACTCACTCTGCATCTCCAGTGCTTGTATACGGTTGGTACTTAATAAATATGTGAATTGCATAGATCAATATTGAAGTCACTGCTTCCATGAAGGATTCTTAGAGGGGCGTCTCCAAGATGCTGAGAAGGGTCAGTCACATGAGGACAGACACAAGCACTCAGCTGCCCTGGTGCCGAACTCAGCACACCAACCTCAGACCAGAGGCTCCCTCTCTTCCTAGTCCCTCTGCATCCTTAAGACCAAGAAAGAGCCAGGCATAGAGCACAAGCCCAGTAGAGGTCTGTTTGAATGATGAATGACTGAACAACTTGAGTGAATGACAACATTAAATCTCCTCTGAGGTCAGGACCAGAAGCAGACCCCAGCTGGAGGGAATTGTGGAACCATGAGGAATAATAGCATTATCATGACCAGAGCTGCCATTTATTGATTGCTTATTATGTGCCAGACACAGTCTAATCATTTCACATTCATGATCTCATTTAATCCTCAGAAACCCTCATTAATTGCTACTGTTACTATCCCCATTTTACATATGAGCAAAGCAAGACCCAGTGAGGTTAAATAACCAGCCGAAGAGGATACAGTAAGGGCATAGCACAGTCAAGATTGGAATCCAGGACACTCGCTTCCAGAGCCAGTTCTGGGCTGTCCTGTGGGCAGGGAGTGCAGGAGCAAGTGCTAAAACCCTGGCTAATGGCAGGTCATATTCAGTCAGTATGCACAGTGGGAGGGCCTCCATACATAGCTATCTGCAAAGAAGAGGGAGAAGAAGAAAAGCTCAGCTTGGGGATCCATGTGTCTGACAGGGGAGGCATACCCTGTGTCCCCCAGCCCTTTGGGAGATTCCAGCTGGGGAAGAGAAACCATTCCTCCATTTGATTTGTTTTTGGTTTTTGTTTTGTTTTGTTTTTAGAGGTGAGTCTTGCTGTGTCATCCAGGCTGGAGTACATGGGTGCAATCATAGCTCACTGCAGCCTCAAACTCTTGGGCTCAAGTGATCTTCCAGCATCAGCCTCCCAAGTAGCTGCAACAACAGGTGTGCGCCACCATGCCCAGCTAATTTTTGTATTTTTTTATTTTTGTGAGACTATAAAACTCACTATGTTGCCCAGGCTGGTCTCAAACTCCTGGGCTCAAACAATCCTCCTGCCTCAGCTTCCCGAAGTGTGGGGATTACAGGAGTGAGCCTCCTCATCCAGCCATCCCTACATTTGTATTAATAACTATGGAACAGCAAGCTCCTTAAGAAAAAAATACAAATGGGTTTAGACTTCATTCCTTTGTTTGATCATTCATTAATTCAGCCATTTGATTGAGTTACTATGTGCTAGGCACTGTTTTAGGGTCCAGGGTTTCAGCAGGGATCCTATCAGGCAGATAGGATTCCCACCCTCCTGGAACTTACTGTCTCATGGGAAAGATAATAACAATACAAGGGGGCAAGCATGGAGCTGGGGACAGTCCAGGAGCAGGGAGAGCAAAGAGCACCTGAGCTGAGGCTCCTCGAGAGGCATCCACTGGAAATGAAGGGAGAGCAGGAGTGGGCCAGGCAAAGGGGCCCGGGGAAGGGGCACAGAGAGCAGCAGCCTCACGAGGGCAGTGCAGGTGGGAGGAACGAGGTCTCTATTTTGAAGAAAGGGATAAAGCTTAAGCTCAGACTTAAGAAGGAGATCACTTGCCTAAAGATACCCAGTCAAGGCAGGGAGTGTGGCTGAAACCCTGCTGAAGAACCTGCTTCAGGCCAGGCACAGTGGCTCACACCTGTTATCCCAGAGCTTTGGGAGGCCAAGGTAGGAGGATCGCTTGAGGCCAGAAATTCCAGACTAGCCTGGGCAACATAGCAAGACCCACTCTTCATAATAAAATTTTAAAAAATTAGCTGGGCATGCTGCACATGCCAGCTACTCGGGAGGCTGAGGTGGGAGGATTTCTTGAGCCCAGAAGTTCAAGGCTGCAGTGAGTAATGATTGCACCTCTGCACTCCAGCCTGGGTGTCTCTGTCTCAAATAAACAACAAAAAAGGAACCTGCTCCTAGCTGATATTCAGGAGCTAAGTCCACCCAGAGCAGATACCTTTTTTGAGCTCACACCCTATCTCCTGTGGGCCAGCAGTGGCTCCCATCAGATAGCTTTATAAACATGCCCCTGGCGTGTTTCTACTCTCCAGAAGTAGTTGGGCTCTGGAGGGTGCCAAAGCAAATATTTTCTGAGCCTGGATGGTGTGGCTCCAAGGTAGGGACAATTTATGGTAAGGTGGCTGACTTAGGGAGATACAGCAGCCTTCCATCCTCAAACCAGGGCAGGCTGGGAAAAGCCTCCCAACTCTTTTATTGGAAGAATTGGCCCAGGGCCACTTCTTTATCCCATCTTTAAGGTCCCTTTCATAAAGCCACCTTCAGATGTGTTTCAAATTCACCACAAACTCTATTTTTAAATTGTTCTTGCTTTTTCCATTTCTTAGGATTCCTCCAAAAATTAATGATAACTATTCACTAACGGGCTTCTATTGTTGAGATCCAGGTCCTGCCCCTGAGGGGTCCAGGCCAAGGATAGGTCCTCCTAGGGCTGAGCCATGGCCTGGACAGGAAGTGAGCATCAATGAAATTTATACAGAGAAAAAGGAAAGCCCCTCTCTCCACCATTTGGCGTCCCCACTGTCTGCTCTGACCTGGAGCCAGGGATTGGTTGGTGACCAGTATCTCAGTGGCTGTTTTCCATGACAACTGTTTCTGTCTGAGCTCATTCATCAATTTCTATGCAACAAAATCGGTTTGTGGAAAACTTGCATGAGTCCCTGAAATCTGGGGGCAAAGGCGGGGCTCGGAGATACAAGACAGGTTTTTCCTGGGATGATGGGAAAATTCCCAGCTCCCTCCAGGCCTCTCTTCTGGTCTCCAGCCATAGCCTCACTTTTTCCATGGCCTTATCAGTTTCCGATAGGCAAGGACTAATCCAGCATTCAAGGGAGAGGAAACCCTGGGAAAAATAAAGCCCAGCAGGTCCCCCCACCACACACACGGAGACCCACATAGAACTTCCTGGAAACACAACACCACCAAGGTTGGTCACATCTCCTCTTTTGCTGCACGTGTGGACTCTGGACTAGGGAGGAAGCCAAGCTGAACAGGAAGTCCTCAGTGATAGAAGGCCTCAGATAGCCTGAGAAGCCTGGGTCAGGCCTTTGAAATGGGGGAGGGAGAAGGGACTCCTTGAGAAGGTCTTTTTTTTTTTTTTTTTTTCTGGAGACAAGTCTCACTGTCACCCAGGCTGGAGTACAGTGGCATGATCATAGCTCACTGTGGACTCTAGTTCCTGGGCTCAAGAGATCCAACCTCCCAAGGAGCTGAGACTATAGGCACACACCGCCACACCTGGCTAATATTTTATTTTTTGTAGAGATGGAGTCTCACTATGTCGCTCAGGCTGGTCTTGGGCTCCCGGCCTCAAGCAATCTTCTCACCTTGGCCTCCCGAAGTGCCAGGATTATAGGCGTGAACCACTGTGAACAGCCTCCCAGAGAGGGTCTTTTGGGAGCTGTGTGTAGTTAGTCCATTTGGGCCACTCATCAAATATTTCTGGTTTTCTCTCTTCCTGGGCTCCAAGTAAGATCATTAACACTTCCTGACCCCTGTGTGAGTGAGTGGGACCAGTGCTAGCCAGTGAGTTGCTAGTGAAAGTGACATACAGACCTGCATTGCTTAATAATGTGGATATGTTCTGAAAAATGTGTCATTAGGTTATTTCGTTGTTGTTGAAATACCAAAGAGTGCACTTCTGTTAACCTAGATGTAACAGCCCACTACACGTCTAGGCTGTGTGGTATAGTCCATTACTCCTAGGCTACAAACCTGTACAGCTTCTGACTGTACTGAATACTGTAGGCAATCATAACCCAGTGGTAAGTATTTGTGTATCTAAATATATTCAAACAGAAAAGGTGCAGTGAAAAAAAATGGTATTATAATCTTATGGGACTACTGTCATATAACCAAAACAACATTTGTCATTGACTAAAACAATGCTATAAAATGCACAGATAACTGTCTAATATGGTAGCTGCTGGACACATGTGGCCATTAAGCACTCGAAACGTGTCCAGTCTAAACTGAAGTGTTCTGTAAGTGCATGATACACAGAGGATTTCAAAAACTCAGTATGAAAAAAGAATATAAAATACTTCATTAATAATTGTTGTATTTATATTATAATGATAATATTGTCAAAATAATAACAATTTGGATATACTGGGGTAAGTTAAATATACTATTCACTTTAATTTCAGCTGTTTCATTTTAGTATGTCTTATGTGGCTATTAGAAAATTTTAAATTACATTTATGGTTCAATTTATACTGATCCAGAACAATGCTTGGCCTATAGTAGTTATTCCATAAATGTTGAACTGAGACAGGTAGAGCGTCTTGGCTTACAGAAGAGCATGTCCAGAATTATCCTAGGGAACTGCACTAAGAAGAAAAGAAAACATCTAATATGGGCAAAATTGCAGAAATGGTTTCAATATGAAAAAGGAAATGCTTCTCATTTTGATTGTGCATTGCATTAGTCCGTTCTCACGCTGCTAATATAAAGACATACACAAGACTGGGTAATTTACAAAGAAAAGAGGTTTAATTGATTCACAGTTCTGCAAGGCTAGGGAGGCCTCAGGAAATTTGCAATCCTGACACAAGGGAAAGCAAATACGTCCTTCTTCACAGGGTGGCAACACGGAGAAGAATGAGCAAAGTTGGGGAAAGCCCCTTATAAAACCATCAGATCTTGTGAGAAGTCACTCACCATCACGAGAACAGCATGGAGGTAACTGCCCCCATGATTCAATTACCTCCTACTGGCCCCTCCCACAACACGTGGGTATTATGAAAACTACAATTCAAGATGAGATTTGGGTGGGGACACAGCCAAACCATATCATGCATGGAGATGAGCGACTATGCATTTCTTCTCTCATCTTCTGTCCCTGTCTACTCTCCCTTAACCATGACGATGACCGTTTCTCAGGCCTCAGGGATGTCATTTTCTGTGGCCACGTCTGCCCTCCCACTAAAGAAGGCCCCATATCTCTTGTGGTCCCCATTTTATTCTTGGCATCTATCATGGTACCTGGCTTAAATTAGGTATTCAACAAATGTTTGTGCAAATAATAAATTATTCTTCCAGAGGATCTTTGGACTCTTACGCTCTTTATTTATCTCCAACTTTTAATATGTGTGCAGTGTTTTATAAGAGCAAGAGCTTAAGATTCAAGCTGTGCGTGCTTAAGCAAGAATACAGCCTCTTAAGCTTCGCTGTTTCCATCTGTTAAATGGGAATATCACTACTTCTCTTAATATTTACTTCACAGGGCTATTGTGGGGCCACATATCGAAAGTAAAGAGTGAGTGAAGGAGGTAAGAATTGGGAATGTGTTAACTCAGCAGGCTTGGGCCACAATCCCAAAAAACACAGCCCTAGATCGCATGATACAAAATGTTGAAATCTTGAAATTCAAAATCCTGAAAATATAATTCTGAAAAAAAAATTTTTTTAATTATTTAAAGACATTAATTTACCTTTTTGAAAAGAAATTTATTTCAAAACATACAAAAACATGACAGAACAGTTCATGGGCCACTTTATACAATAAAATAGACAATATTTTATTGCCTGTTTTATTTTTGCAAGCATCAACAGTCAGGTATACTAATGACAGTCACTTGGGTTAACAGCTATGAAGAGACAAACCATACACACAAAGAATTAGGTCGAAAACCAAGATGTATAAAGGCATATTTCTATGGCTGGTAATTGTGTGCACCCACTTTGTAACTGTGGTCATCTGAAATACTATGAAGCACAACCTAGAGATCGCGCCACTGCACTCCAGCCTGGGCAACAGAGCGAGACTGTGTCTCAAAAAATAAATAAATAAATAAAAGATTGGTCAAAAATTGCAACGGGCACATAAGCATTTGCCCAAAGAATTGAGATCTCAAGAAATTTATCTCTTCACAAATGCACATGTACAAATCAGATATCTCTTTATTTATTGAGGAAGTTTCAATGTTTTTGCCTACATGCACAATGCTCACACACAAGTCAACGTTGTGACAATGCACTTTCATGAATTCAGATTTGCCAAAAAAAAAGCATAAAACAAAATGAGAACCTCTAAAAGTCGTTACACAATTTATACCTTCAGTATTGGAAATGATGAGCAGATGAAGTACACAGCATAGTAAATTGTAACAAATAAAGCTGACAATTTAAAATAATGAGAAAAAAACACTATCAAAAACTAAAAAGAAAATTTGACATATGAAAAAGTGAATTACAGGGATAGGTTATGGGCAATTGCACGGAGGTAGTCCACAAAAGTTGGCGAGCCTCATGATCACCAACTATATTTTGAAGGCTTGCGTCATGATGAATAGCTGTTTATTTTCTTTTAGGACATGGCTTCTCTCAGGGAATATGTTCAAATTCACTTTGTACATGGCACTGCTCTTTTTGAAATTCTTCTATGATTTAATACACACCAACATGTGCACTCCCTATTAAATTTTCCCATCTTCAGCCATGCTTCTATGCTGTTTGGGGTATGTGGAAATTTATTCAACATGCACTCATACACAGACCACAGATTTGGTGGAAACAATATTGGTGATCGAACAGCAACACAGGTTTGTAAGTGTCTTCTTATCCTACCATGCACGTAATTATTTTTGAAGCCATGAGTAAGTTCGCTGCCTCCTTCAGGCAAATGTGGCTTTAATTCCTTAAAATCTCCTGGAATTTCATCAGCCGGAAGGAATGCCAATGCAGACAAATGACGCATTTTTAAACTGAAGTTTTTCTGGTTGCCCTATTGAGTGGCCAATCCCCTTATCTGAATTTTCTGCCAAATGCATTGGGCTGAATGGAAAAAACAAAGTTTATTGATGACACCTTGAAATTCACTTTTAGGAGCCTTGCTTGCACCTAATTCCAAATCTGCCATGGTTTGGGGATTCAACTGAAATCCATTTGCTTCTGCAAAGTCTACCAAATCTTCAAATAAGCATTTATAAAGTGCTCCACTTTTCCAAGTCATTAATACATAAATAAGCAGATTTATTAAAATTTTTAATTTTAGAATTTCCAGTTCCAACAGGGGCATAAATGGGATAATTGTTGATTTAAAAAAATAGTTGGGAAAGTGTAATACATTAGCCAAAGTGAAGGGTGCACTAGTTTCTTTATGTTGGCTTTAATGGTAAATATAAGAAGTCTATCTTCTTCAACAGTCAAATCCCTAACCAAGAACAGTTCAACCTCTAAAACACTAGAGGAACCTCTGTATCAGCAAGTGTTTTTGGTTCTGGAAGTTGTTGAGCTTATTGAATTTTTTGTTGTTGTTTTTTGTTTGTTATTTAAAATTTTTTTCGTGTGTACATAGTGGGTGTACACTATGTACACACGAAATTGTCAAGTTGTTTTTATTCTCTGATGAAGGGTGTTTTTTGAAAGCAAACATGGAGATGTGTGCGAAGAGGCAGAAGCCATACATGATTGAACAAATTGGCAAGGGAAATTTCATGCATTTTTCACCTGTGGTTTCACTTCTTCTATGTTTGAAACACTCAAACATTGAGAGCAGATCTTCCCACCTTGTCCACTCAGATTCACACAGTAATCTCTGGAAACACTCTCACAGACACATCCAAAATAATACCTTTACCAGATATTCCTTAATCTAGTCAAGTGGATATGTAAAATTAAGTCCACAAGTCCACCTCTTGTCAACTTGGCCTCCCTTTACATCTTCTTGAACTGTGCTTAATTTCCAAATAAAGACAATAACTAGGTGATAATTCCACCTAATGTAATGCAACTAACATGACGCAGCTATCCTGCATACAACAAAATAAGTGCCCATCCCTTCCCCGGAATTTCACATTCAGGATTTCAACTTTCAGGATTGTGATTTTTGGGATTTTAGACTTTAGAGGTTTTGATCTTTTGGGATTTCACCATTTGGGATTATGGTGTTTGGGATTGTGTCTTTCAAGATTATGATCCGACCCCATAGAAAGATGGATTTGTTGGAGTGGGAGATTGCCTAACTTGTAACAGAACACTTGAATTCAATTCTGGTATCATTCCTTTGGGTCTCAGTTTCCCCAACTGCAAAATGGGGGCGGGCTGGTCTCTGTTCTGCCCATTTTGAAGAGTCATTGAAAGAAGGGCCATAAAGACGGATGTAAAATCACTTTATGAACTGTGATACCCTTTACACATGCAAATGGTTATTGATTATCCTTAGAGCATCTGTCAGCAAAATAGCCTGCTTTGTGAAGCCGTGTCAATTGGCCAAACAATGATTTGGAGCAAGACTGGGTCTTGAAAACCAGGTAACATCTAGACATCTGAGACAAAGAAAATCTCCAGGCAATATTGAAACCACAGGAGTTTGGCTGCCGCTGGCTACGGAGCAGGGCTGGGTATGAAGCATTAGTCCTGGGCGGATGGGAGCTCAGTCTCCTGCTTGCCAGCCTCTTCCTTGGGGCACCACTGTAGCCTCAGAATGCTCAGGTCTGAGCCTCTCTGCCTCCTACAGCTCCATGTTCTACATTAAAAACCGTGCCCTGCAGATATTGGCTTCCCCACGGGGACCCAGGCATGTTTCAGTTTGAGGGAATGATGGGTCGAATGCTGGAGCAGAGGGCCCTCTCATAAATGGCTGACATGGCTCTCTGAACATCAAACAGCTCTTAGAAATAATATTTCGAAGAGTTAAGTGTAAATGAATGGGAAACACATGGATTAAATTTCCATGAAATACATATGCACGTAAAAATGAAAGAAAGGCTTTCAGGCACTGCATACTGGGACTCATTCTACCTAGAACATAATAAAATACAATAAAATGCTAACCTCGGAGGCAGAGGACATATCCCAGAAGGATTCTCTTCCTCCAGGAACTGACAGCACCCTCCAGGTCTGATAAGGTAGAGGGTGAAGAAGAAATGAAGCCAAGGGAGAGAAAAGGGCAGTGCCCCAAAGGACAGGCCGGGAAGCTGTCCTGGGGTGTGGCTGCTAACTCCTTCCTGCTCCTTAACCCCCATCACCTTAGAATGGAGGGCACTCACAGGAAAGCCTCTCAAAGCTCTAGCTGCAGAACCGCTGGTAACTGGCTGTTTAAAAAGCCAGCAGCCAGTCCCTGGGCCCTGCTCAGCGAGCTGCAGAGCTGATTGTGTGATGCATCAGAAGAAATGCAAGCTAAATAATGTTTAACTGACAGAGCAGATTGTTTACTTTCAAATAATTGCACTAAATTGCAGTGCTTAAAAAGTACTTAGACTTTGCGACTTGGCCTGCTCCAGTGGGGCTGGGGGAGGGTGGGCCTGGGGGAGGGGTGGAAGACCCTTGGGATGGGCAGAGGAAGGAATCAACTGTGGGGAAGATCCCAGGGGTGGGCTGGTGGGTTGGCCACGAGCCCACACCCTTCTCGGCTCTGCTGCATCTCATTAGTCAGCCTGCAGCCCACCTGGGCACTGGTTTCTCGTTGCACCTTGTAAGACTCTTCTCTTCCTGAACAGAGTGGTTTGTCCTCAGTGAATGGATCCCTCACAGCCCTGGAGGGTTCTTGGTACCCACACAGTGGGGTTAAATGTTCTGAACACCTGCACTTTCAGCAGAAGAAGCACTCCCACAAGGACAGGGGAGCCAAGGATCCTGAGCAGGAACCCGGGGTCCCCAGGAGCTGGGTTTTCGCAGGTCATTAAAACATTGAACTATTTCTGCACTGGTTGGGACACAACTGCAGTCTGCCCTCATGAGTGTGCCCCCTACCTTCCGGCCAGTCCCGATCCTTTCTCTGGGACTCCCAAGATGACTCCACATTCAGAAACTGTGGAGTCGACACCTGGTGCTGAAGGGATCCTTCAGGATCCTGCTCCAGCTCATGGGTGTCCATTCCAAATAGCTGATGCCCACATCGTGATAGTTATCCCATGCTGTGATGTTAATTTCACGACTGCCCGTGGCCAGGTTTGTGGCTGTGAGTCTTGTGTAAGCCAACAGGATGGGGACACCTGATGGTAGAAGATGTTCCCAGATTCTAGGATGGTGCTTGTCAGAACCCTGACCCACGCCACCCTTACCCGATCCCTGCCACCTCCATCCCAGGCTCGGCTCTTTAAAACATTTAGCATTACAGGCATAATATCTAAGCTTTATAACATGCTTCTCAAGGGCCTGTGAAAATATCTGAGAACTGAAAAAAAAATATTTTGGCTCTAAAATATGAAAAGAAAACCACTAAATTAAAATTAATATATGTTTAAATGTCTACAAACCATAACATGACATCAACTACTCAACTGCAAGCCAACTCAATTTGTGTCTACTTATATAAAAATTATGTTTAATGTGGACTGTGCGTGCATTTTAATTTGTTTGATAGGATGGAAGCAGGGCTTTCTAAATTCAGAGCTCCTGGGGTTACCAAGGGTCAGAAAGGGCCATAAGTCCAGGACTGAGATCCTATTCTAGCCGTGTCCACTATCACCTCCATATGGCCCAGCTCCTGCCTCTGACAGAACTCCAGGACCCTGTCTTCAAGTGCAGATTAAATGTTTCCTGTCAGGTGACCAGTGCTTGCCTCCAACTCAACCCGCCCCAAAGCCGCCGTGTCTTCACCCAAATTGCTGCACCCTGCTCCCACAACACATCCTCTCTTTCCTGTTTTCAACAACACCAAACACATTTTCTCGGCCCTCCTGGAACTCTAAGTCATCTCTGCATCCTCCTCTTCTTCATTTTTCAGTCCATTAGTCCGTTCTGTGCTTCCCTTTCTTTCCTCCCTTTTTTTCGTATTGCTCGCACTGATCCCTTCCCTCTCACCCCCAGTGGCACCACCTTAGCCTACCCAAGCCAGGGGAAGCAAGTAAGTTTCCTCTCAAGTCCCGCCTCTGAAGCATTGATAGTATCCACCTGGATTACAGGGTGGAGAAAGATTTCCAGGCCTCGATGGGAGGGACGGCCGTGACCCATTAGTGATGTCTGTCATGGACATAGGAAGAGAGGGTGGCAGCGCAAATTTTGCCTTCCCAGTCTAGGCCTTTTCAAGTTGACACCTGAACGGAGGTACTTGCTACCTACCTGGCCTCCCAGCCTTTAATCACTTCCTTCCTTCACATTGTCCTACATATTGTTACAAGATCAATCAAAGACAATACTTGAATTGAACAAGTTTCCTGCCCAGGCTATCTTTGACTTTTTACCAAACATGAGATCAAGCCCAGTCTTGTGGGCTGGCATTTAGAGCCTACATGCTCTGATTCCAGCCTTCTTCCTCCCTTAATTTCCCACTGACCCCCCAGCACCACCACCTTGCTCCAACTAACCTGACCTGGCCATCACTTCCTGACTATGCCTCTCTCCTCTCACCTCCATACTGTTGCCCATGATCCTCTCCCAATCTGGAATCCCCTCCTGTTTCCACACCATCCTCCCACATCTTCCATCTGAGTGTCAAGGCATAGCTTAATAATAGCTAATTTATTGAGTGTTCATTCTATGGCAAGTGTGATTGTAAGTGGTTCACCCAGATTAACTCATTTAGTCCCCATAACAGTGCAATGAAGGAAGTATCTATCATGAGTATTTCCATTTTATAGATGAGGAAACTGAGGCACAGAGAGGTTAAGTAACTAGCCTAAGGTCACAGCTTACAAGGATCAGAGCTGGAGTAAGAACCCAGAAGTCTGGCTCCAGAGTCTGCACCTTGGTTAACATGTTATGTTGCCCCTTAATTCTCACTTCCTCTAGACAAACCTCCCCAAACCCCCAACCCCTCCCCACTGCCATTTATTATCTGTGCCACTTAGGTTTATCATATGTTGTCTTTGCTTACCTCTTTTAGCCTCCTCTGCTGTATTGTCAGGTATCAGTGAGGACAAAAACAAATCAAGCCCATGGGCAAGGACCAACAGCATGAATAATATAACCACTCAGCCAACAAGTCCCTCCTAGGGTGCTTTTTGTGCATTATTTTATTTGGTTTTCATTCTGGGGTATAGAAGGGTATTATTATACAAACTTTACATGTTTTTATTTTCTTTTGTTTCTTTTTGTTTGCCTGTTTGTTTGTTTTTTAAGAGACGAGGTCTCACTCTGTTGCCCAAGCTGATCTCGAACTCCTGGGTTCAAGCAATCATTCCGTCTTGGCCTCCCAAAGTGCTGGGATCACAGGCATGAGATACTGCTGCTGACTTATCCATATTTTATGTATAAAGAAATGGAGACCTGAAAAGTTAAGAAACTTGCCCAAGTTCACACAGCAATTAGCCATCCTTTTCCCCCTACCTGACAATTTCCCTTTTCTGAGTGTCCGTGGAAGAGAAGAATGTGGAGAGGGCATAGACAGTGGGCTCCTTCCTTCTGTCCCACTACACTTGTCTGTCAAGAAGATGAGCCCTCTGAGGGGAGACGTGAGGGCGCTGATGTCTGGGGGAAGGGCCATGCCTGCAGCCTCACAGCAGACTGCTAACCACAGCCATGGGCTGACTTGACCTGGGCAGGGTCCTTTTCTTTTTTTCTTCTCTCTTCTCTGCAGTTCTTTCTTCGCCTGTCTCTTTTCAACCTCACTACTTCCTGTAAAATCTGATGTTAATCATCTCTGTGGGATTGGGCCCGTGAAGCCCTCTCTGTGGGACAAGCAGGTCTACTGGCCATTCTGTGGGGTCACCTATGGGCATGCCCAGGTAATCCCAAGAGAAGGGATGTCTCAAAACAGAGTCTATCAACTTTACTTCCGGGATGGAAATTGCATTTGTGTTTTTGAGAAAAAGATGGAGCAAAAAAGACCCCTCCCACCACCCTCGATGAAATGAGTAAATGCCATCAACAAAGCGAGTTCACAAACCTTTCTCATCTGAGATAGTTTGTATTACCTGAGTTTCTCCTAAAATCCTAAATGAGTGCAATTGCCAGCTTCTAAATTTAGGCATTTGTGGGCGCCTGTTGGCAGAAAGAAGAAAGACTGGCTTCAGTGCTGTGGTTTGCCTTGAAACCCAGTCAAGCCCCAAATTCTAAACACAAAGCAGCTGTTTGCCCAGAATCCGAGCCGGGATGTTTCATATCGATGGCTCTTCCCCCCGCCTCTTTCGCCCCTTCTCCTTTCTCCTCTCCCTTTCTTCATTACTGAAGTGCCAAAAAAGCTCGATGTGAATGAACATTGGGATGGGTGCGAATTCAAGCCCGCATTATCTGCCATAGACGATCAGGGATTCTGGGGCGGGCCTGTGGGCCAGCCATCCGGGCAGACCTGCCCTGCGCCACTGTTTACAGAAGAAAGGAAAAAATAGAAATCGATCTACGGCGTTGGTACAGGGGCCGGGTCAGGCAGGGCAGAGTATTCAGTTGCCACTCTTTCAGCCCCACGAAATGCCAGCTGATCTCTATCGGGCCCAAACTGGGGTATCTTTAAGGTAAATCTCCTGTTCCACACTCAGAGCCAGGCCTCTACTTTCCAATGCCTGGGCAGAGCGGTCCAGCACTGAATCTGCCCTGATCGGGTGACGTCTCGGGTATGGTAGCAAGGCGGGCATGCTGACATAAACCCTCCTTGCCGCTGGTCTGTGGCTCTCTCTGGAGGAAGGTACTGTCCCCACCCAGGCCTGGCCCCAACAGTTTCCATAAAGCTGAGTCATATTCCAGATGACAAAGATACATGCAGTTGGACTTTCTCTTTTGAAATGTCCAGTTGTTTAATTTATTAAAAATCAATAACAGGGGAATATGTATGATATCTATCTGAGACATAAGACAAGAGGTATATTGGCTGAGTGGCTACTCACCAGGTGCTGTGGGTGGCATTTTGTATCCATTATCCTCATATAGGGATGGGCATACTGTTTTCCATTTTACAGATGAGAAGGCTGAGGTGCAGAGAGGTTAAATATCTTTTCCAAGAAAATGCAGCTAAAGTGACAAAGCCAGGAATTGAACAAAAGTCCACTTGTTTCTAAAGCCTATTTCTGTCGCCCACAGCCAACCATCTCCCACCAATAGCAAAAGTTTTTTATATTAATCTGCATTTTATTTCTAGATGTCTAAATTTCCCGGTGAATGCCCCCTTGAGCCTCAGTTTCTCCATCTGTAAAATTAGGCAGTTGGACAAAGGCAGCTTTGGCATTTTCTTCCCCAGCTCTGATATTTCTGTAATTCTGTGTCTATGAATACATTCAGAGGCTTCCAAGCAATAAATCAAGTTGTTTAAAAATTACAAATAAGCAAGGAAACCAGGACTCACAGTGGCTGGGGCCTTTAAGCCGTGGTCTATAAAAATAAAGACCGACTTGAGAGGCTTACTGTTGGCAGGGGAGGTGCCCAGCTGAACTCGGCTCTTGTGCAGAATGTTGCCACCCTCCCTAAAATGGCTGGGTGGATGGAGCCCGCTCTGCAGGTTGGGCCTCGGTTCGAGGTGTGCCCCCATCGGGCCATGGGCCAGGGAGAAATGGGTCTTCCTGTGGGATGGCGGGAGGGAGCTCAGGGGGCCACGTGTGGGTGTCAGACCATGCAGCGGGCAGATTTGGCAGGACCCATGGTGTTTTCTTTGTGCAGAGAGCTCTTAGGAGCCAGTTTTCCAATCCTTCGCTCCGGTCTATGACCCCTACCTTCCCTCTCCTGCCCCCCTCTTCCCGCTCCCAACGAGTGTGGCGGGAACCTGGCCAATGACAGAGAAAATGAAGACATTTCTCAAATGGCATGTTCCAGTGGGTGAGCGCTGGCAGGCAGAGGCTGCAGGGAAGTGGAGCCGGTTCCCTGTCCATCCCCTAAATATCCTAAGTACGTTCCCTCCTTGGCCGCAAAACCACAGCAATGTCTCCTTGCCTTCCCCTCCTCCCTTAGACCCTGGGTCTGCAAGGAGCTCAGCCCACCGCAAGGTCCCAGAGGCGCCGCCGCTGCCAAGGGAGGGGCCTCGGCCAGCCTGGCGCTCGGCGGGCCTCCAGGCTTGTGCCGGCCATCCGTAGCTTGTCCTCCCCAGGCGTCCAGCCGCCATGGCCAGAGCCGCTTTCCAGGGGCAAGTGAGTCTACATGAGGAAGGCCCTCTAAGCCCTTGTTGCTCCTTCCTTCTTCTCCTGTTCCTTAGTGAGAACTCTGGGCACTGGTGGGCATGGAGCGGAACTACTGGGCACTCACTCCCAGGTCCAGACCCGTTTCTGACATTGACCCTTTGCGTCACCCTTGGAAAGCCACTTCCCTCTCCAGGCCTCTGTGGTATCATGAAAATGTTGGGGAAGATGAGTGGCTTTGGAACTTTCTTTTTGGAGTTTGATGGAAAGGACAAGAGAAAGGCAGCCAACCAGAGGTTCCAGGCCCTCAGCTCTCAGGGCAGCTCCATTTTCCACTGCTTTCAGACATGTTTATATGTTTTCACCTATTTTATACATTCACTCAACCAACATTCTTTGCATGCACTGAGCTATACGTGTCAAGACTACCACCGATGTCACAGGTCCCTGTCTCCATGGGGGTTTCCAATGCAACCAGGGATAGAATTTGCACCAGCAGAAGTGACTGGCAACTGGAACTAATGAGGAAAGGTCTGCAAGGCCCTTTATAGAGTTGGAGGAGATGAGTTTTGGGCAGAGTGACTCTTTATCCCCATCCTTCTACTTAGGGTTTTCCTTGAGTCCTGGAGTCAGAAAGGTCTTCTAAGGTCTTTCCTTCGAATTGGTTTCTCTTGTTCCACTTTCTCAAGATAACCCTCCAAATACTGGTACTGGCAGTGTTCTGGTGTTTTCCTTCATGCTTTGCTCTCTCCGTCTTGGCGTCCTCAACACCTCTAATGGCTTCCAATCCCTGAAGTCAGCATTTTCAGCCCAGTCTACTGTCACTGTCCAAGATCTAGACCTGCAGTTCTACTCACCTCCAGGCAGCTTCCCAATGTGCCTTCCTGTACCTCTCATTCAACAAGGCGCCAGAGTAACCGTCACCATGCTCCCAAATCAGCCCTTCCTCTGATGTCTCCATCTTGGTTCTTGGCACCACTATGTCCCAGAATTACCCAGGGTCAAATCTTAGACTTGAGCTTGGCTGTGCCTTGAGTCTTCCCCACGCTCCTGCCTGGCAGTAACTCAGTATCTCCTCACAGTATTGCTTCCTTCTTTTCTCTTCTCTCTAGTTGAGGACCTTGTGGCCACTGCCTGGATCCTTGAAGTAGCCACCATGGAGCTTTCCTTCACTTCCTTAGGGGAAAACTTGCTGCTTCTGCTAAGCTGAACTTTGGCTTCACTTCCGAGATCAGATACCAATTTTATTTCCTTGCTTCTAGGTCTTGGCCCCTGAGTACAATGGAACCCAGATGTGGCAAATGAAAAATAGTAACAACAGTATTTCCTGTCTTGTATACTCTTCTAGAACCTTGCCACTCCCCTTAATATATGAAGGCTTAAGGATCCTCCCTTTGAGCCTGCGGAGAGGGGATTATTTTTGTGACTGATTAGATCACTTTCAAGGCTAGGCCATAAACGGCAATACCACTTCCACCTGACATTCTCTCTTGGGACATATACCTTTGAAACCCAGAGCTGCCATAAGAGAGGTCCAGTGACACCAAAGCCACTGTGCCACAAAGACCAGATGAGAGAGAGAGAGAGTCCTGAGACCATGAGATAATAGTAAATAATTATTGTTGTTCAAGCCACAAATTTTAAAGTGGTTCATCACACAGAAGAAAGTTACTAGAACATCAAGCTTTGGAGCCAGAAAGCCTGGCTTTGTAGCTTAGCTCCAAGACAAGCTGCCCCAGCCAGGTCCCTTACTTTCTGAACTATCAGAGTCTCCTCATCTGTAAGATGGAAGTAGACATACTCACCCAGCAGGCTTACCGTGTGGCTCACAGATGCCAGGGATTGTGCTGGCACAGTAGCTCTCACACTGCTGTTCTTGATGAGTGATAGTTTGCAGTATCATTTCCTCTATTGCCTCTGAGGTGCTCCTAACCTCAGTCTCCACTTAGCCAAATTCCACATTGCTGAAACCCTTCCCTTTCAGTGATTTCCTTCCTGTCTTTCTGGCTGCAAGAGAATAATCTCAACTCAGAACTTGATACCATCTGTCTGATACTTGTCACACCTTTTTTTATCTTGTGGATATTTGCATATTGGTGCAAGATTTAAACATGCCTTACTAGCTAGCCAGGGAAATACTATGGGTAGGGGCTGTGGGTCACATCTCCGTCATCCTACATCCCCTTGGACACTGGACACTTCCTTATTCAAACATAACCAAGTACAATAAATATTTGTTGACCAGGATAAATGGACAATAGAGCATATCTTTCAGAAGATCCTACTCATTTCTGTCCTGAAATCCATATGCTAGAGTCTTAGCTGCGTTGGCCTGGGGCCTCTCAACACCCGTGCAGCCTGTCTTGTTGGGACCCTTCACCTGCACTCCATGAATTATCTAACAGGAAGCCACAATGCATCCATGATCAACACCAGCCAGTCAGTCAGCACCTGCTGCCTCAAACAAGCAGAATGTGAATAATGAGAGAGACGCAGGTGTTTCCTGAAGTGTGACTGACCCAAGGGTAAGTTTGGAGGATGAACCAGGCAGGCCCCAGGAAAACTCTCATCTCAGCAAAGTGAGTAGATTTGCCCAGAGCATGAAAAGATCTTGGCCAAGAAGGAGATGCAGCTCAGAGGATGAGGACCCTGGAGCCCCAAGGCTCCTTCCTCACATGCACTATCCCTCTATTAGAGGCACAAGACTGCAGTGTCATCTGCAAACATCAACACCATGCTAGGTTAAGCACAGACACAGTCCCCATTTCTCCCCCCGAGCTTGCTTCATTCATGTAATTATTCATTCAGCAAACGCTTACTTCTGGCCCACTATGTGCCAGAGATGTGACTGGAACAAAATGGTGATCAAGATACAGGCCCTTCCCTGAAGGAGCTCCTGTTATAAGGCATGCATGGGTTTGTACACGAGTGGGGTGCAAATAATTGAACAGGTAATTGGCCCAATGTAGAGGCTGTGGATGCACCTTGGAATTCAGGGAAGCTTTGCAGAGACAGTGGCTACCAAGCTGAGTCATGAACAGCTAGCCAGGTAAAAGAATGATTGGAGTGCTATGGGGGGAATTGGAGGCATTCCAGGCCACAAGGACGGCAGGCACAGAGTTCTGGAGGTGAATGAGGATGCAGTACATTGGTGGGACTCATGTCATCAAGCAACACTGATTAAGAGAGGGTGTGAGAGGCAGGTGGCAAGAGAGCAGGATGGGGAGATGCTTGGGGTTCAAATCACTTGGGGCCTCGTGCGCCATGTTAACCAGCTTGGCTTCATCTTTGAGTCACTCATGGGCCTTTGACCTGTGGGTCAAGACTGCATTTTAGAAACAGCCCATCAACAGCACAGAGAATGGATCCGAGGGGCCATGACTGGTGCAAGTCCACAATTAGAAGGTAATTGTAGTCATCCAGGCAAGCATTTGGTGTAGTCCAGACTAGGAGGATGGCAGAAGGCAAGAGAGGGACAAGTGGATGGCCACAGACAGGTAGAAGAGACAGAAAACACATGGAAATTTGAATTACAAACAGTGCAAGGAAGTATAATAGCAAAGTCAAAGGAGCGGGGCACACAGGCATTCCCAGGGAGGAGAGGTTCTCAGTCTTCAGCTGTGAGCACCAGCTTCCCTTTGAACCTTGTTTCTAACCAGGTGAGTGTTGGTCAGGAGACACACAGAAGCAAGGTCACTAGGAGAAGCAAGAGGCCTGGGTCACCTCCTACCCACCAAGGCCCCTGGTGCTCCTGTCCCCATGATGGGGACTTGGCCAACACCCATTCCTCAAGGGAGTAGAGCCTGCATGGCCCTCTGGACTCCAGGATACCGGGACTCTGAGTTGCAGGAGGGAGCAGTGTGGAATGGAGGAAATGACCTTCTAATAGCACTACCATGTGCCCCATGCCCAAGGCTTAGCAACCAGAAATGAGAGGAAAACAAATCAGAGGGCTCAGATGGTCACTAAGAAGGATTCTAAGGTTTGCAGTCAACCTGTCAGGAGGCCTTGCCACCTGAAGACCCAAGAACACTCTGAGTCCTTGCTCAGTAGTGGGCCTCAGTGTGTCTGTGGTTCCTGGCTGGGCTGGATGGCACCTCTTCTCAGAACCACCTCCTTCCCTCTGCCAAATGGATTCCAGGAAGTGGGTAGAAGGTTTGGTTAATGGCTGCTTACTTGTCCATAGAGAGTGGTCAGAGTCCTGGGACAGTATTAGTCTAAGTGAGCAAACATGAGCATTTACCTATATGCATGCATGTGTTATATCTAACCATGTCTCTGGGAGGTATTGTGGATGTACGTGTGTGTGCTGTTTACACATACATATGTGTGTGCCTATGTGTGTGATCACTGAAGCATGTGTGAGTTTACCTTTCTGTCTTTCTGTGCTTGTGTATACAAATAAATGCAGTCAATGCATGGGTGTGTGCATGGTGTGCATCTGTATGTTCCTGTGAGTGACTATTTGTATCAGTTGGCTTCTGCTGTGTAACGAGTCATCCTAAAGCTTAGCAACAAACATTTATAATTTCTCATAATTCTGTAGGTTGACTGGAAGGTTCTTCTAGTCCAGAACAGCTTAGGTAAACTCTGTTCATGTGTCTGTGGCAGCTGGTAGCTCAGCTGGAGAGGGTAAGAGGTCTACTATGGCATCATTCATGTATCTGGTGGTAGCAGTTGATGCAACATCAGAAACTGACTTGGCCACGTGGTCTCACCCTCCAGCAAGTTAGCCAGGGCTTACTTATATGGCAGTTTTAAGGTTCTAAGCACAGCAAGAGCAAGTCTTCATATATAAACACTTTTCAATATCTGCTTGCATTACATTTGCTATTGTCCCACTGCCCAAATCAAGTCACATAGGTAAGCCCAGAGTCAGCAGGGCTGGGGGAAATTACCAAGGGCATGGATGCAGGAAGAGGACTTATTGCTCCCATTTTTGCAAAAGATTTACCAAGAGTACAATGTGTGTGCACTTGTAGGGGTGTACCCTTGTGTACCCCTCTATGGACATGCATACCTATTTATGTACCTGTATGTGCATGCACGTGTATGGATATGGGTATGTGTGTGGTTGCCCCAAAGAACAGCTGTTGGAAACAGTGTGTGAGCATAGCTGGGTGTGCCTCTGTGTGTACATGCACGTGTGTCTATGTGGATGTACCTGGATGTGCATTCATGTGTATAAATGTGCACATGGTGTGCATGCATGATTGCTCAAGAGAGCACAGCAGAAGTATGTATATGAGCACATGAGTGCCCCTCTGTGTACATGCACACACATTCCTGCATGTCATGGATATGTGCATGGTGTGCATATGTGACTGCCTGATTGAGCACGTGCAGGAGCCTTTGAGCACACACGTTGTGCCCCTGTATATATATGCATCTGGGAAAGGAGCCAGAGCTCAGGCTCGGTCTTGGCCTGGGTCTAGACTATTGCTTTGGCATTTCCCCAGCTGGTGAGATTAATGAAGGTCGCTAGTGGTCTCCACTCCATACCTGCTGCCACCCAGCTCCACCTGCTGCCACTGTCCAGCAACACCTTTCCTTCATCATTGTCCACTTCAGCTCTCCCTGTCTCTTGGCTCACCTTTCCCCACCTCCAGGAAGCTTTCCTAAGTGGAACTACATCCCTGGAATGTGGGCATTACTATTATGCTCTTTTACAGATGTTAAAACTGAGGCTTAGATAGGCTAAGTGACTTTTCTAAGGCCACACAGCTAGTAAGTGGGAGGCCCAGTCTGTCTGACCCCAAAGCCCAGGCTAGGAACCATTCTGCATGCAGACATCAGGAGCTGAATGATGCTGGTCCCAGAATCACAGTGGTAGAGCCAACGGTGAGTGGGTGGTCCATGCTCTGGGCCCCAGCCTGGGCCTCCAGGGCTCCCCAGACCCTTGCCTGGGTTGCTGGTTATGTTAGCGCTAACCACTGTCTCCTGTGCAGGGGACACTGTTGTTCACGTGTCTGCCTCCCCCTTTTGCCTGAAAGCCCCTGGAGGAAAGAATCCACATCCTATGCAGTCCCATGGCCTCCCTGCCCACCTTCCCATACGTGGTGCCTTATATACAGTAGATGCTCCATCCACACTGCTCAGAAAGGGGTTCAGTCTGCTCCTTCTCTGGCTGTGGGAGCCAATGAAAAAGGAGGCTGGTGGCCTCTTCCCTGGCTGGAAACAACTTCTCTCCAACGACCCCAAGTCCTACCTCCACCCACCCTTACGCAGGTCCTGTTTCCTAGCCCCCAGGTGGTGAAGTTAGTGGCCACGTTAGTGAAGTCAGTGATTATGCAATACGCACCCACGTAAGTGCAGTAAAAATAGTATTAATTTTAATCCCCAAAAGAAGATAAGTAGCTGCGGTGATGTGAGCATTTACCACTATATTTTATCTATTCTCAGATGCCTTTTTTTTTGTTTCCATTTTAACATTCTGAAATTGGGCCCTCCTTACAAATGATGATGTCTTCAACTATTAGCCGAGTGGCTGTCACGACACAGCTGTCACTGCTTGGGCGAGCTTGGTTACTGCTGTTGCCACTGTTGTCACCTCACTGGCATTCCCTGCAGTGTTGTCGTCCCCAAACTAAATGTAATTCCCATTTTATGTGTCTTCACAACCATTGGTCTATGATTCAGTGATGAAATGACAAGTGACTGTGCACACAGAAAGGTACAGTTAAGGACACCAAGCCATATGGGCAGGATTCAGGAGGCAGATGTTCATTGTTGAAGAAATGACCACAGTGTGCTATTTTTTTTTTTTTTTTTTTTTTTGCAAAGCTACAACAAAGTGCATTATGGCACATAAGACAGGAAGATATCCCAAAGAGATAAAGTTGTGGGTTTTGTTTTTATGTTTGTTTGGTTGGTTGGCTGGTTGGTTGGCTTTTCTTTTTTTTTTTTTTTTTGAGACGGATTCTTGCTCTGTCGCCCAGGCTGGAGTGCAATGGCATGATCTTGGCTCACTGCAAGCTCCACCTCCCAGGTTCTCGCCATTCTCCTGCCTCAGCCTCTTGAGTAGCTGGGACTACAGGCGCCTGCCACCATGCCTGGCTAATTTTTTGTATTTTTAGTAGGGATGGGGTTTCACTGTGTTAGCCAGGATGGTCGCAATTTCCTGACCTCATGATCCACCTGCCTCAGCCTCCCAAAGTGCTGGGATAACAGGTGTGAGCCAGCGCTCCCAGCCAACTTGTGTTTTTTTATGTTACTGCGATACACTCTAAAGGATTGTCTATCACTCACCAAGAATGAACTGAAGGCAGGAGAAATTGCCAAATACATAGAAATACATTAAACACATTTCAAAGCAACAAGAGACTGGTCTGACTCATTGCTGTCTCACATTATTGTTAAGATATTGCACCGGAGTTTAACAGATATTTTTCTTTTTTAGTGGTACATAAAACAATGTCATGTCCTGCAATTGATAGTCTTAGATTAGATGTCATATGACACATGTTCAACCCTCAACATGTTTATCTCATTTAAGCCTCTCCAAACCCTGGGATATGGGCATTACTATTATCCCCTTTTACAGATGTTAAAACTGAGGCTCAGAGAGGTTCAATGACTTGCCTAAGGTCACACAGCTATTATGAGGGAGGACTATTCTATTTGACCTCAAAGCCCAGACTGGGAACCATTCCGCATACCAGGACTTGAATGATGCTGGTTCCAGAGTCACAGTGGTGGAGCTGTGCATCTTTCACCCCAACAGCGATTGGGTGGTTCATGCTCTGGGCTCCAGCATGGCTACAGGGGAGTCAGGAGTCCTGATGGCTCACATTCAATCCAGTCAGCTTCAGGAGGGCCCCACAAGCCCAGACTCTATGTCTCAGGGGCTGAAAAGATTTCCTCAGTCTTCTCCTCTCTGTCTCACCTGTGGATAGTAATCAGGCAGCCAAGTTCACCCGTCATGTTCTAAATAACTCCTTCCTTATATATGTACCAACCTATTAGCACAAAGGCACTATCAATCCTCAAATGTCAGTGATTTGCAGACCATTGTCCTAATCTTTGCTATATCTGTATGTCTTCTGCTATTGCTTACTTAATTGCTTTTATTTCTAAATCAGTCTACTTTTCATATGTCTGCATCAGTCAGGATATACCTGATTATGCTGCAGTAACAAGCATCCCCACAAATCTTAGCAGCTGATAATAATGCAGGATTCTAGTCTAAGGTGAATTTCCTGTCCACAAAGGAAAAGGTCATGTAGAGGAGGTGAACTGTGAACCTAAGAAGTAGCACCTAAGCCAAAAGGAAAAAAGGAAAACACTCCAGACAAGGGGAAGTCAGGTTCTTCTTGAACCCATAATTGTCTCACTTGTCTAATGGGTGTTAGCAATTATCTCTCCCTTGCTTCCTTCCGATTGCCCTTCAAGAATCCAATGAGAATGCGTAGTCACTTGAAAAGATTGCTTTTTAGCTGCTGCAGGTGATCGCGTTGATGTTCTGACCATATCCTGTGGGCCTTCCCCTTTCTTCTTGCCCTGATCAACTCCCAACTGCTAGTACCTGGATCATTCTGCTTGAAAGCTTTTCCTAACACTGGGAAGGCTGCTCTGGCTGTGTGCATGGCAGGCTGGAGCTTCTGGGGCCTTGCTACCCTGTGGCAGTCACCCTCTGTCAATGACTGATGGGATGTGGTGTACATTTCCCCAGCTCCCTGGAGTCTTGGGATAACTCTAAGATGATGCTCTGCCTTGTTTTCTGGAGTTCTCAGGGGACTAAGCTCCTGTATAACGCAGGAGCTAAATAATGCACACTGCATGTGTTACTGTCCCTGCCTCGCAGCCCTGTTCCTGCACTTCCTAAATTAACCACTTGCTCTCGATTCCTTGTCTCGGGCTTTGCTTCTGGAGAAACCCAAACTAAGAAGGCTATAAAAACCCACTTTGTAGAACAGACGGAAGAGGCATTACTCTACTTCAGGCAGAGTGTGATGCCCAGCATCGATTCCTGCTATGTACTTTGCAAGTGGCGGTTTGCTAGATATTTGCTCCAAAGTCCAAGTCTGCTACAAACAGAATCAGGGGTTGCTGGGGATGGTGTCTGCAGGAGCAGGGACGGTGCTCACTGAAGCTCTCCTGAAGGCCTGACCTGGAGCACCTTTACAACGTGCCCCTACTTCAGTGTCAAGGATCAGGACATCAAGGCCCAGAGAGAGGCTGTTCAAGATTGTATAGACTGAAGATGGAGACTGGAGACTGGGATTCTTTTAAACCCATCTCAGGGCACAAACCCACAGATGGAATTGGTTGAGGCCTCTCTTGAAGCCCTTTTCCTCTCCTCCAGGTTTAGGATGCTGTTCGCGATGGAAAGGAAGTCCCTGGCCAACAGTGGTGCCTGCTCTGGCCCTTTTATAGGAGCGTCTCCTCCTGCCTTCGGGTCTTCCAGAGCCCAGCCTCTGCTCGCTGGTCCTACATCTTTTCTTTTTCTTCTTTTTTTTTTGAGACAGAGTCTCAGTCTGTCACCCAGGCTGGAGTGCAGTGGCGTGATCTCGGCTCACTGCAACCTCAGCCTCCCAGGTTCAAGCAATTCTCCTGCCTCAGTCTCCCAAGTAGCTGGGATTACAGGCACCCGCCACCACACCCAGCTAATTTTTGTGTTTTTGGTAGAGACAGGGTTTCACCATGTTGGCCAGGCTGGTCTCAAACTCCTGAATGCAAGTGATCTGCCTGCCTCAGCCTCCCAAAGTGCTGGGATTACAGGTGTGATGGTCCCACCTCTTGTCTTGCCACTTTCTGCCCCTCATCGTCTCTGCATCAGCATCTTATCACTGTTCAGTTCCCAGGACTGTTCCCTGCTCTTCACATCTGTGTCTTAGCATGTGCTGACCCCTCACCATGCTCCTCCATTCCCTCCTCTTGCCTGCTTTGCCCAACCAAGTCCTACTCATCCTCCATTTCTTAGCTGGAGTGTCACTTCCTCCAGGAGGCCTCCCTGCTTTACCCACATACAAATTCTTGCAGTTCCCCCTTGACAACTCGTGTCACCCACGTGTTGTGTGTCTGCCAGGTCACTGGCTCCATGCCTGCAGACTGTGCCTGTTTTCCACGCCATCCCAGGGCCCAGCACCAGCCCTAGCCTACAGCAGAATCCACTGGGCACTGTGGGGCAAATGGGTGTTGGCGGGGCCCCTTCAGTACCACCGAGACCGGGGCCTAAGGGTTGAGTTATCAAGACAGAGGCCAGGGAGAGAAAACAAGATCCCCCTTTGATTGAGCCAATGAAGTCACTGGTGAGAGAGCCCTAGGAGTTATAAATAGCCCTGGAAATCATGCATATTACATTAGGGGTGTTGGTGACAGCTTAAGTATATTTCCATAAGGTTCCATTATATTTACGTATTAGTTAATGGACACTTAAAATATTATGTTACCGTAATGCTCATGTTTTATTAGCAAACTATCACATCAAATGGAGTTGCTAAGTGTGATAGAAAATTGGCTCTGCAGCTAGATTTCTGTATTTTCACACTGAATTTTTGATTTCTAATTAATTCCCCGCCCACCAGCCTTTGGTGAGGAGCTGATATTCTCTGGAACACATGTGATCTCTGCCTTCCACCTGACCGGGAGGCTTGGAAGTGCAAAGGGAGGACCCCAGCCCCTCGCTACAGAGCAAGAGATTTAGCCTAGGCATTTTTTGGATGGATTCAAACTGTTATTAATCTGATGTGTGACACTGGGGAAGTTACTTACCCTCTCTGTGCCTTGGTTATCCTTCTGTTAAATGAAGAGTTGGACTCGAGGTTCTCTGGATATTTCAGAGGTCTCCAGAGAAACAAACCAATACAATGTATGTGTGGAGAAAGAAAGGTTTATGTTAAGGAATTGGCTGATGAAGTTGTGGGGGCTGGCAAATCTGAAATCTGCAAGGCAGGCTGGTAGACTGGAGACCCAGGGAACAGCTGATGTTGTGCTGGAGTCTGAAGACAATCTGAGGCAGAATTTCTTCCTCCATAAAGAACCTCAGTATCTTCTCTTGAGGCCTTCAACTGATTGGATGAGGCCCACCCGTATTACAAAGGTGAACCTGCTTAACTCAAAGTCTACTGACTTAAATGTGAATCACATCTGAAAGATACCCTCACAGCAATATCTGGACAAAAGTTTTGACCCCAAGCTGGATATCACGGCCTGGCCAAGTTGACACATGAAGTTAATCATTATGGTTTCTAATGTGCTCAGGGTTCTGTGGGTCAAATTCTGGATTATCTGCAAGGAAACTTCAAGCTCTGTTGTCTTCAGGAAACAGAGAAGCTGACTGGGGTTGCTGTACATCCTTGGGTACCCCAGGGCTTCTCATGAGGTGCAAGGGATCTTGACCTAAAGGGTCTTCAACTCTTCCTTCCTCTTGTGGTGGCACAGACCCAGAGGAGGGCTTCAAGCTTTGCTTCTCACTGCCAAAGGGCAGCCCCTGAAAACACCTGTTTAAAAGGCTGTAATTTTTTTTTCCAGCCTTTGTTCAGGGATGCAAAGAATCTGAATGGGAAGAGGTGGGGAAAAGGCACTCTGTGTGGAGAGACTGGTGCAGGCAGAAGCTGCATAGGGAGAAATTGCCAGTGTGGGGCAAAATGAGAGAGCTGGTCCTGGAAGCACCAGGGTCGGAGGAGGCACCATGCCAGGCTCTTTAGTTGCATCTTTGTGGCCACCCTGGAGCCTTTGGGGTCCCATAACATGTAATCATGGGAATAGTGATTTCCTCCTGGTCACAGGTAAGTCAGAGGCTGGTGGGGAGCATGCTTAGGGCTTCCCACCTCCCAGCCGGGACATCCCAGGCCCCAGGCTCTCGGTGCCGGTGAAAAATAGGATGACAAAAATGCCAGAGTGGTAAGAAAATGGACTTTGATGAACAGGGTTCCAGTCCTGACCTCACCGCTTTCTAGCCACCCACGTCTGACTCAGTTTCCCTACCTGTACAAGGGGAAAAATAAGAGAACCAGCCTACCTTACAGGGCTAGGAGAAGGATTTGATAAATTCATACATGGAAATAAAGAAAACTGCAGTGAAAACTCAAGTGTGAGATCAAGAACATTTACTGGCTGGGTGACCTGGGACAATTCCTGAAACTTTCTGGTCCTCAGTCTGAAAAATGGGGATCCTAACGGTGTGGACCTCAGGGCTGCCCGTTTATCAAAGGTTAAGGAAGTGCCGGTTATGGGGCCAGGCACCAGCTAGAAAATAGAAAGGCAAACGTGATTCACATAACAGGCAAGCTCTCTGTCCTCATGGACCTGACATTCTAGTGGCAGGTATTGGTTGTTGGTGGTGGTATTATTAACAACACAACAAAGCAAAGACACATTTTAATTTATCTGCTTATTTATTTATTTATTTAGTTTAGAGGCAGGGTCTCGCTCTGTTGTCCAGACCAGAGTGCAGTGGCGTGATCAGGCTCACTGCATCTCCTTGGGTTCAAACGATCCTCCCACCTCAGCCTCCCAAGTAACTGAGGCTGCAGGAATGCCCACCATGCATGGCTAATTTCTAAATTTTTTTATGTAGCCACTGGGTCTCGCGACGTTGCCCAGGCTGGCCTCGAATGCCTGGACTCAAGCCATCCACCCACCTGAGCCTCTTAAAGTGCCAGGACTATAGACGTGAGCCACCACACACAGCCCAAAACATATTTTAAAATATGCAATAAGAGGTATGGAGGAAAATAAATCAAGACTGTGAGCTGAGGGATGCCCAGAGGTTAGTTCACTTTTCAATAGTTAGGGAAGACCTCATTGAGAAAGTGACATTAGAACAAAGACCTTCGAAGAGTTGACAGCATCAAGCCAGGGTCAAGCCAACAAGGGCTGAATCCTGCCATGCCCATTTGTTCCATCACTGATGGCTGCCTTCTAAAAAGGACACATTGAGAGGCTGCAACAGAGACACTACATCCCACAAAGCCTAAAATATTTACCATCCAACCCTTTGTAAAAAAGTTTATCAACCACTAGCACAAAGCACTGCGTAGATTATCTGAACCCTAGCAGAGCTTAATAAAATTATCTTTACTGTTATTATTTTTAGACGACAGCTAAATGATGCTGTCACTGGAGGTATCAGGGAATGGGGAATCAGATGTGGCCCCTTTCCCTGCACCTAGCCAGGGTTCCATGTCCCAAATCCTGTTCTTAGAATGTATAGCATCTTATTTTTAGTTTTTGAGACAGTCTTGCTCTGCCACCCAGGCTGGAGTGCAGTGTGGCACGATCTCAGCTCACTGCAACCTCTGCCTCCCAGTTCAGGCAATTCTCATGCCTCAGCCTCTCGAGTAGCTGGGACTATAGGCCTGCACCACCACGCCTGGCTAATTCTTGTATTTTTAGTAGAGACGGGGTTTCACCACGTTGGCCAGGCTGGTCTCGAACTCCTGGCCTCAAGTGATCTGCCTGCCTCAGTCTCCCAAAGCGCTGGGATTACAGGTGTGAGCCCTGGACCCAGGCCTTAGAATGTATATAATCTTGACAGACAGAGTCATGGGAGAGGGGGCTCCAGGCCGGCCAAGAAAATAGCATGAGGAAAAGTGCAGTGGTGGGAAATGACAGATTGGGTTTGGAGAACCATAAGTGGCACAAGGAAACAGGACTGCCATTTCCACCTCCAAAAATGCCCCTGCCCTGCGTGTGGCCAGCAGCAAGGCCCCAGGCTGGGATCCCCGGCTGTCAGTGGGCTGCTCTGCTGGAGGCTGTGGGCTGGAGGCTCTGGGAGCAGCATTAGCCGCCTGATTGAGTTATGACAGCTCCTAGTGCCCAACGGGAAGCCAGGCAAGGCCGTCCTAGCGGGGGCCTGCAGACAAATGATGATAAAGTGCTCACTTTAAGGAACCATCTCCATAATATTTCATGCTCGCGGCAGGGGGAGGGGGCAGGCAGGCTGCCCTGGTGGTACAGCTAACTACTCCATCAATTGATTTGATTCACGGCAGCAGCTACTCCCAGTCATAATATTTCAAATAAATGGGGCCGTGGATAGAAATAATATCTGCATCAATATTAACCCTGAAAGAACTAATAGACATAAGCTATAATTTCCTGGACACCCTAATAACGCATTCTGACCATTGCAGGCATGGGACAATTTTTCTTTCTCTTTTCTCTCCTCCGCTCTTCTGTGTGCCTCTCTCCTCCTTAGACTCTGTCAGATATGCTGTGTGCAATCCCAGCCTATGGTTTGGGGACTTCAAGAGGTCTCCTGTCCCACTTCCCACCAGCCATAGCACCCTGCTGAAGAGGAAAAAGGGAAGCCTGGACTTTCACGGTCCGTTTATTTTGAGTTTGTACAGTTCCCCGTGCAGGGAGAGTGGGATTATCTGGGGAAGGAGAGCTTGCCTGGCAGGCTTGTTAGAAAAGACGCTCACCAGGCTGGGCGCAGTGGCTCATGCCTGTAATCCCAGCACTTTGGGAGGCTGAGGCAGGCAGATCACAAGGTCAAGAGATTAACACCATCCTGGCCAACATGGTGAAACCCCGTCTCTACCAAAAATACAAAAATTAGCTGGGCGTGGTGGTGCACACCTGTAGTCCCAGCTACTTGGGAGGCCGAGGCAGGAGAGTCACTTGAACCCAGGAGGCGGAGGTTGCAGTGAGCTGAGGTTGCACCACCGCACTCCAGCCTGGTGACAGAGTGACACTCCGTCTCAAAAAAAAAAGAAAAAAAAAAGAAATGAAATGACGCTCATCTGGCTCTTTCTGTCCTTCACTCACGAAACAGACACTTATTGTGCACCTAGCATCTACTACATGTTGGGCACTTTATTAGGTGTGTGGGATCCATCAGTAAACAAAAGAGAAGAAAACTGTCCTGTGGAGTTTATAGTTATCGAAGGTGAGAGGGTCCAGGGAAGACACAATTGATAAACCCCAAACCCACAAGTAATAATTACACAGTTTGTTAGCAAGGTTGACCACCCAGTCCCCTAGTCCCGGAGTTGCCCCATTTGCCGACTGGGTTTGTCAGAGGGGTGAAGGGTGGGGAAGACATTGCGGATGTTGTGGACGTGTTCTTTCCCACAGTGGTTAAGAACTGGCTGCCTGAGAGCTGAATATGGCCGTTGGTGGGTGTTTTGTCTGTCCTGCATAATATTTTCTGAAAATTTGTGGATAACGTTTTTAAAGCAAGAGATTTTGCTTAAAAATCTGATTTAAACCTTCTCTTTAGAAATGCGAAGATTCCGCATCACCCACATTTGCTCATGGCGGCAATTGACTGGAGTAGGTCAGCATCTGCCCCTTCAGATGAGGCTTGCATTCTGCAGTTGGCCACAGTCCCCACTGCTGTCTACTGTCCCTGGTGCACCAAGCCCAGCCTGCCCTTCGGTGCCCATGTGGTCCCTATGGGCACCTGCCCTGTGGCCCCTGCTTGTCTCCTTAGAGCTGGTTTCTGAATTTCCCTGTCCTTGCCCAAGTTGCTCTCCCTGTGGTTCCCCTATTTCTAGTCGCACCCTTTGCATGACAGCCTTTCCTCCTTTTGCGTCTACTGCCTCTTTTCCTGCCATTTTGTGGCTCTATTACCACAGCGCTCGAGGTGCTGCATCACTTAGTGAGAACAGATACGTTTAGCAGCAGGGCTGTAAACCAGACCTCTTCCCTTTGCAAGTTTAAGGCACCTAGCCACTCCCTTCCTCTGCTGTCCAGCCCAATTTTAGCCTTGAAATCTTGTTTCCCTATTTAAAAAAATTAAATTATGTCTATGAGGTGCTCTGTGGAGGTGACCCCAGTGTTACACTCTTATCAGTGCTCAGGCCTGGGTGAAGATTCAAAGTGGTTTCCTAGCTGAGCTGACCACACCTCTGTTGCTTTTTTTTTCCCTCTCTCTCTAAGAGGGAAAGGAAACTAATGCTAGGGACCCAGTGGCCGATAATAGGCGCAGGTGAGCCAAAGTGGGGAAGGGGCCTGGGAGAGTCTCCATGGGGCTGAATGTGTTCCTGAGAAGTGAGGGTGAGGAGCACCTGGCAGGGGTGCTGACCCCGGATGTGATCCTCATATCTATAAGATGGGGCCAGCAGTCAACACCAACTTGCAGGTGGTGGAGTGCCCAGCAGCAGCACCCCATGGGAAGCTGGTGATGGGCCACTCCCACCTTCCTTTCTGGCTCTCGGAGTGCCCCCTATCTACTCCTTTGCTAAAGAGGGGAAGATCTATGTATCAGATGCTGCTTGTGTGACACTTCAAGATGCCTCAGCCTCACCTCCCTCTCTAGACACTACTGCAGCACCCAGTTGTATGCGGGCTGCAAGCACTTGGCACAAGTGCCATCTGGCAGCACCTCACTTGGCGCTATGCCCGTTGGTGTCACTTCCTGCTGAAGTTTCTCTCACACCATCTCATGGGATAGGCAGCACTCACACATGCACAACCTGGACATTCATGCCCTTGACCAAAGAGCATGAACATCAATGGATTCTTGCTTCCCCCTTCCATCCTCTGGGCAGCACTTCTGATATGCATGCTCTAAGGTTTGCCAGATCGCCAGGGGATCAAGTTCAGTCATCCATATTAGTGACCAACAACATAAAGCAGCTTTGCATGGGTCTTCCTGCCTTCTCTGTTTCTTGCTACTTGTCTTGCATTCTTGCTCCCTGGTGTCACTTCCTTAATAAACTTCTTGATCATAAGCCTTTGTCTCAGGCTCTGCTTTCGGGGAAACTTCACTTGCTTAGAGAACCTCCGACAGACACATCTGAGAGTCCAAGCTGGACAAAGAACCTTCACTATCCAATGATTCAGCAAATGCTTGCTGGCTCTGACCTCAGGACCAGCACATGCTGGGTCTCGGAGATGCAACAACAGACAAGGGAATGAATGGATTACAGATCCCAGCCTTGGCCTCCAGGAGCTCACAGTGCAGTGAGGAAAGGATTCACGATCCAACAGACGCTTTGAAGGCTAAGAAATGCCAGAATCAGAAGAAATAGAGTGGGCACCCAATCCACTCTGCCCAGAAGAGGTGACACCTGAGCTGAGATCTGTCACTAGACCAGGACAAAATCCAAATCAGCTCTTCAGTTTTTAATGTCCACCCTAGGAGGGCAGAAATCGGATACATGCAATGAATATAACTTACTGTGTCATCCCTTCTAAAATATACTAGAATCTGCTGATCTGCCCTCAAGGAAGCTCTCCCCAGAGTCTAACCAGAGCCTGGCTGCTCCAATTTCCCCATTTTCTCCCGCTCAGGACTTGGAGATGGAGGGCAGCAGGTTCCCAGACCTAAAGAATAAAATGCAATCCCCAGACAGCCCCTCACAGCCAAGAGATTCTGTGCTGACACTGAGCTACTGCTTTTCTCCTCTCTCGGCCACCATTTATTCCACTCTTGCTTCCACCTGGTTCCATTCTCCTTGCCGGCCCAGACTTGGCACAGCACTGGAAGAGGACTTGTTCCTGAGGGCATCAGTACTGCAGGGGATGTGTGCCTTACGGGGAAAACCCTCAGTGTCCCAAAATAGATCACAGGCCCACCTGCCCCCGTCACCACCTCCCTGCTCTCAAAATGCAGTCCCTTAGACAGGTTCAGTGGCACTCAGAGGGGGTCCAGGCATGTTCTGACATTCCTAGGAATCCTCTCCCCAATTCTCAAAGCACTGTTGTTGGTTTTACTTTGCTTTAACTTCTGAAAAGAGCCATGAGCATAAAAATGAGCCACATAGACCTTTTCAGATGAAAGGGCAGAAACAGCCGAATTAGGTGTTGTCCTTCTTAACTGCACCAATATTTGGGAAGGGCCAGCTTAGACTCACCTCTGACCTGGGAAGTGGGGAAGGGACCAAGTGGATGTTCCTCTAAATGGCTCCCCTTGGCCCCAGACATGGTTAGGTTTTTCTGTGCTACGGCATCTCCTGTGTTTTCTTGGGGCCATCGTGCCTCATCCCCAGGACCTGCTGGGGGAGGGATATCTGCTTTACTTTTCTGAACTCTTGTTCTTACTCATTCTGGGAAATGTGGGTGCCAACTCCCTTAAGGGATGTGGGATTTGGCTCTTGGTTTCTGCTGAGAGCCAGCATTTCCTGAGACTGAAACCGGGCCAAGACTTCTGTGTGGCACAGCTAATGTCCTTCCTGTCCAGCTTTCAGACCCCCTAGGTGGTGAGGTCAGCAGGGTCAACTTCCTCCCTCCCTTGGCACTAGGGGAACTTGGCCAAGGACAAACCAAAGTCCGATGGCACCTGGCCCAGCCCGAGTCAACCTGCTCCTTGGTGTAGATTCCCTGAGGAAGGAAGTCTGCTTCTGGATAGTGTAGTTGGGATATTTGATTGGCAGCCCAGAGACCTGTGTTTCAATCCTAGCTCTACTATGACCTTGCTGTGTGATCTTGGTCAAGTCACTATCTCTCTCTGGGTCTCAACAGCTCCATATTTAAAATGAACATGCCAAGACATCTCTCATATTCCAAGACACTAACTGTGATTGCAGGAGAGAGAGAGAGACAGAGAAGGAGAGAGAGAGAGAGAGAAGGAAAGAGAGAGAGAGAGAGAAGGAGAAAGAGGATGTATAGGTAAGCAAAAGCTTTGGGGAGGAGCCTTCTGCAGCTCAGCAGCCTGGAGCATCCTTCCAAGCAAAGCAATGGATTCAGAATTCAAAGATCGTGAAGGTTCTTTATTGCTAAAGGGGGAAAGGTCCGAATATTGCTTAGCAAATTACCATCTGCTAGGGGCACCATTATGCCTTGACACAACCATTGGTCAGCAAATTGGTCACATTATTGGTTAGTAAATTTGAGGCTGCAGAATTATTTATTGGCAAATTAGAGATGGCAGAATTATTGGTTGGAGAGGCCAGAATTGCAGCGATTGGTTAGCAAATTAGAGATGCCTGTTTTGGTCTGTGAATAAATCACGGCTGGTCAGGGTATTGGAGGCCAAATTAGAGGTGGCTGGGTTATTTATGGCCAAGCCAGGAAAGCAAAAAGTGCATTTGCCAGGCAGAAAGGGGGTCAGCCTTCAGTGTGTGGGGCTACTCCGTGAATGCACCTCCAGGTCGAAGTAGTGTGGGCTGGATTCTTGTCCTGCAACTTTCAGCTCCCATCTGCCTCCCCTTGTTTCCAAAGAGAGTTTAAAAGATGTTTGCAGTGCTGGGGCTGGTCAGCAGAATAGAGGCTAAAAGTCCAGCCCAAGAAAAGATTTGATCAGAGTTGCTTGCTGGAAAGGAAACTGGGTCCAGCTTAGGAACATGCCCTTCGAAGACAAGATTTCTCACTGTCCTCTGGCCCAGCCTAGGATGGGGCGCCATGGGGCATGAGAAGTCCCTGGCCTCAAGAGCCCAGGATCAAGTTGAAACCCTTCTTCTTTAGGGCTGTGTCCAGACACCAGTTGTCTGGGAAGGCCACTTCTTCTCTGGAAGCTTCCAGTAGTCTCACTCTTTTCTGAACTTTTCCTGGCTGGGTCACTCACACTACTCAGTTATATTCACCCTGCTTTCTAGTGGATTTTGCCTCTTGTTGAGTTTTTCACAGCTCCTCTGCCAGATGAGAAGCTTTTTGAGGGCAGAACTCTTGCCCTTGTTTCACCCATGGGGCCTGGCACAGGACTTGGCCTGTGTATGTATGCATGATGGATGCATGTATGCGTGTATAAATGGATAGGTAATGGATACATGGATGATGAACAGGTGGATGATGGGTAGATGGATGGATGGATGATAGATGGGTGGGTGATGGATGGATAATGAGCAGATGAATAGATGAATGAATGAGAAATTCGTGGGTGAGTGGATGGATGGATAATGTTTTTATTGGTTGCATAGAAGGGCAGATGATTGTTTTTCATGTTGTTTTTAGAAAGCCAGGGATCCCAAAGTGGAGGAACTTGGAGTTTCAGAGTTAGAAGAGATTTGAAGCCATGTGATTCACTCCCTCATATTCCCTAGGCCAAGTTTTTTAATAAAAAATTAAGAGAAATCATTGTCATGCTCACACATCTGGGACCACAAGAGAAAGTAAGCCAAGGTCTTCCAGTTAACCCAAGGGTAATGATCCCCTCTCATCCTCCATCTTCATAAGAGAACAAATTCTACAGAAAGCCCAGAAAGTGTCTCGGAGCTGAATGAGGATAATGGTGTCACAGGGAGCTTAGGCCTCCATGGTCATCATAAGCTGAGTTTTATCTTTCTAAAGTGGCAGGACACTCACCTCATCACTTATTTTCACCTCATCCTGGAGAGCAATGAGCTGGGAAGGCTTCTCTTCATGTTATAGATGAGGAAACTGCAGTTCAAAGGGAAGGAGTGACTTGCCCGAAGGCCCACAGGGCTAGAATCCAGTTCTCCTGGACCCTGCCCCTGGCAACCTACCACCAGGCAACTGGCCTGCCCCTCCTTCCCCTTCCCAGTCCTCAATGCTGGCATGCACACTCTGATGTTAGTATTCATCTCATCACTTGCATTGCAATTTCCTTATTTTATCTGTTTTCTTCTCTCTGTCTCCCCAACTAGATTATAAACATCTGATGGCAAGGACCATGTCAAGCATCTCTCCCCGGTGAGTAGGTTCAGGTCAGCACAGTCTCGGTGTTAGCTGAGTAATGAAAACTAAAAGATGATATAATTGTGTCCTACCAGCTCAACACAAATACCTCACCTTTGCGGTTTTTAACTTTTCAAAGTTATCTAGTTATCTCATGTATTCCCCAGAAAGGCACTCTGGTGTTATGCAACACTGATTATTCTGTTAGCCCTCCTCCTGGACTTATTCTCTGCTCTGTTCTCAGCCTTGAGGTTAATTGTTGGGGACCACATATCCCAGCTTCCTTACCCTCTGGCTTCTGGTCAGGCTTGGCTGATAGAGCAGGAGATGAGCAGGTGAGCAGAGAGAGAAGGTGGATAATTTCTCCCTGGGTCCCTCCTTGCTTTATTGTTGTGTCTCTGCTAGGAACTGAATCCTTGCATGATGACACCTCCCACCAGGTGGCCCTTCCTCCACTTCTAGTTTTTACTGGCAAGCACTACTTTCTCTTCTCCCCTTCAGCCCTAGGGTGACAACAGGGCAAAGCTCTGGGTATGGGGAGCAGCCCAGCACATCCCTTGCTGACTCCTTTCACCCTGCAGACACCTCTGCCAGTCTCTTGGTTGAAATCAGTTCATTTGCACCATTGGTTGGTGGACAGGCAAGCCCTGGAAACAGATGCCAACATTTGGCTTCCTCCTCCCAAGACTTAGCTCTGACAACAGAGATGTTGATCACATCCCACCCACTTCTTTCCATCTCAGCCTTAACAACCCTTGAAAGGCACATCTTGGGGAGAATGTGCTTCTGTTTCTCAGCTTCCTCCACCCTCAACAACCACCAGCAGCCACTCATCTATGTGTTGTGATTGGGTCATGATAAATCTCAGCCTGTGACTTCCAGCTGGGGACGTCCTCTTCTGTCCCGTTTCCTCATCTCTTAGATGGGGAAAGCATCACTGTCATGAGGAGTAAGTGAAACAATGTAAGTTTAATGTCTGTTGCATGGAAGGCACTCAATAAATGGGAGATGTATTATCACTTTTGTTATAACCATCCCCTTAGTGTTGGACATTTCAGTTATTTCACCTTTTCACTACCACAAAGAATGCTCTGATGAACATCTTTGTAGATAAAACATCTTTTCATGTTTCGTACAGATTGAGTACCTTTTTTTTTTTTTTGACGGAGTCTTGCTCTGTCGCCCGAGCTAGAGTGCAGTGGCGTGATCTCAGCTTACTACAACCTCTGCCTCCTGGGTTCAAGCAGTTCTCCTGCCTCAGCGTCCTGAGTAGCTGGGATTACAGGTGCCCACCACCACTACTGGCTAATTTTTGTATTTTTAGTAGAGACAAAGTTTTGCCATGTTGGCCAGACTGGCCTTGAACTCCTGACCTCAGGTGATCTGCCCACTTTGGCCTCCCAAAGTGCTGGGATTACAGGTGTGAGCCAAAGTGCCCCGCCCAGGTTGAGTACCTCTAATATGAAAATTCAAAATCAAAAATGCTCCAAACTTTGAAACATTTAGAGTGCCAACATGATGCTCAAAAGAAATGCTCAGTGGAGCACTTCAGGTTACAAATTTCAGATGCTCAACTGGCAAGTATAATGCCAGTATTTGAAAATCAAAAAAACAAACAAGCAAACAAAAAAACCTGAAATCCAAATCATTTCTGGTCCCAAGCATTTCAGGTAAGGGATACTCAACCTGTGTTTTTTCCTTAGGACTGATTCTTGGCTCCAGTTAAAGTTATCAGCTGAGTCGAAAGGTATGACTTTGGTAATTTTGCAAATACAACCAAATCAGTCTTCCAAAAGTGCCTCACTGAATGGGTTTGTTTATTTGTTGACCGAGCCTCGCTCAGTGGTGCAATCTCAGCTCACTTCAACCTCCACCTCCCGGGTTCAAGGGACTCTCCTGCCTCAGGCTCCTGAGTAGCTGGGATCACAGGTGTGCGCCACCATGCCCAAATAATTTTTGTACTGTTAGTATTTTAGTACAGATGGGGTTTCATCATGTTGGCCAGGCTGGTCTCGAACTCCTGGCCTCAAGGGATCAGCCTGCCTCGGCCTCCTAAAGTGCTAAGATAACAGGCCTGAGCCACCGTGCCTGGCCTGAATGGGTTTTAATTGTAGCAGCCACCATGTATTAAGTGCTTATTGTGTGCCTGGCACTCTGCTAAGCACTGTTTGTGGACTGAACCTCCCCTATGAGGTAGGTAGTTCAATATCTCTGATTTACAGAACTGAAAACCGAAGTGAGAGGAGTTTGATGACTTACCCTAGGTCTCGAAGTCTCATAATGGAACAACTGGAGGTTGAAGTTCAGATCTGCCTGACTCCAAGGCCTCTCCTTTCAACTGTTTGCTGCCCTGTGGCTTTGCTGTAGTGAACTGGTCCAGCCTGCTCTCCCTGGCACCTGCCTTCTGCACCCACACCTGGGCACAGTGCTCTTCACGTGCTCCATTGAGTTGTGGGCAGAGGCCATGCTGGCTCAGACACAGCTGGAGTGGGGAAGCAGGAACTCTCTCCATCCTTCTCCATGCCAGGGTACTTCAGCATCTTATAGCTCAAGGGACATCAGGGAAACAGCCTCTTAGAGAGTTAGAACCAGGAGGACCATTGCAGTGCCCTGAGGAAAATATTTTCATGCATGGGGAACCTCCTGGCATTCCCTGGCGGCTTTCCAAGCTAAGGTCCACCCCTTCTGAAGTTGGATAGGCCAGGGCCAACAAAGCCCTGTGGCCTGAGGACTCCCTGTTCTGGTTGCCCTTTATAACTATATTATATACTATATATACTATATGCCTTTCTCTACCACATCAGATTTGCAATGTTCTGTAGAAAGCACTATGAAGATCTGGCCACTAAATCCTTGCAAACCCAAATTGTCCACAGGAGCCTAAATCTACCATGTCCAGTGCCTGCAGCTCTGAGTGGGGAGGCCATGGGAGGCTCAGAGTGGTGACTCAAGGGAGAAAGACCACTAGCTTTTCAGGCTGGAAGTGCTCCCCATGGAAGCTTCGCCCAGGCAACCTCCACCAGGATCTCAGGGCCTTCCAGAGAGGCCTTGGCTTCCTGCCTCACTGGCTCAGAGGAGAAGCAGCAGGAGCTGCACTGGAGGATCCAGAGAAAAAGTCAATTACTGGGTCAAAAATTGGGCTGGGGTAGGAAGCCCAGTCCACAGCTCTGTTCTTTTGTTGGGCTTGGCCGGGGAGGTAGGGAAAGGCCAGGTGGGCTTTCCCAGAGCAGCCGGGTCCTGGACGGTGACTGCCTGGTGCAACTTTCTGTCACCTTCTCCCATCCACAGACCTACTGGGTGCTGAGAACCAGCCCAGGCATCACTGCAGGATCCACAGACTGGGTCCAAATCCATGACCAACTGTAACGTGAGCCTAGATGTACTGTGTTTGATCTGTGCAGAGTTCAGAAAAATAAGAAATCATGGCCAACCTTTAAGTGTTAGAAACAGGTTAATCTGGATTTCTGACTGCTGTTGAAAAAAGCCAGACTTGGCCACCCTGGGCACACACCCTCATGGCAACAAACACTGGGAACCAAGTAGCAGAAGCTCCCTATAGACAGGGCTTGAACTCTCCCACCAACCACGGTCCCCTCGACACTCTCATCTCTGAACTTGACCAGTTTCTCCCACTGAGGGGCCCTGCCCAGCATTGGGAGGCATTTCATCATCTGACCTAAGCTATATACTAGGGTGGCTGAGAGCTGGCCCTGCCTTCAAGGGGACAGATGCTTGACACTCATCTCTACTATCAGGCAACCCATGGGAAGTGCCATCAGGGCAGGAGCATAGACAAAGTGCTGCAAAGTGCTGAGCAGGCTGTGGAATGAGCATTCATACAAAGGGGTCAAGGCAGATCTCACGGAGCAGGGGTGCTAAGCCAGGCATTCGGTGACAGTTACAAGGTCAATGGCTGCACAAGGGGAGCAGTTTCCCAGAAGCCAATGGATGCTGGAGTTGGCAGGACCTTTTAGGATAATAAGCCTATGAGGCCAGACGGGGAATGTAAAGGGGCAGGGGACAGACCAGTGATCCACTGGGGGAGAGGTCCTGTGGCACATAAGCCCTAACCTTCAGAGAATACCTTGCTTTGATCAGAAAAACCTGGATTTTAACCCATCTCTGCTACTTTTTACACATGCAACTTATTCAACTTCTTGACTTCTAATTTCACATCTGTAAGATAACTATAATATACCCATCTGTATTAGTTGGCTCAGGCTGCCCTAACAAAATACTATAAACTGAGTGGCTCAAACAGAAATGTGTTTTCTCATAATAGTTCTGAAGGCTCCAAGTTCAAGGTGCCAGCAGGTAAGTTTCATTCTGAGGCCTCTTCTCTTAGGTAGAGCTGCTATCTCATTGGGTGCTCACATGATCTCTTTGTGTGCACTATCTCGCTCTTTTTAATAAAGGAGGCTACTACCTATCAGAGCAGGGTCCCAAACTAATAAACTCATTTAACTGTAATTACTTCCTTGGGAGCTTTATCTCCAAATACGGTCACATATGAATTTTGGAGAGCTGCAATTCAGTTCATGGCACTGTCTAATAATTGATGATGAGGATTAAACTAGATCAATATGTAAAGCACCCAGAACATGTTTAGGGCAGAAGCATCAGGATAGTAGGGACTGGTGTGGAGTGGGGGTAGAGTGGAGAGCACGTGGCCTACACAGCAGAAAGCCTAAAGACCAGCTCTACTCAGACCCAACCAATGGTGCTCCCAATGTGGCCACAGCTTTGATTTTTTTCAAGGAGGCTGGAAATTCAGACTTTTACATGAAATTCATAAAATTTAAATATCAGCTCAAATACTCTTAAGTACTGAACAGGTCTAAGAAGAATGCATCTGCTACCTGGATACAGCCTATTGGTTGTCTCTTTGCAATATCATGCTTGGTATATAGAAGATGCTTGATAAGCATTACTTCTTTTTCCTAAAGAAGAGAAACATTTACATGTCACTTGCTTTCCTTTGCATCATTTTGCTTGAAAGAAGCCATCCCTCTGTGAGGTAGAGCAGGACCCCAGACTCCTCACATTAAAATATCTTTTTCCGTGGCTACTGTATGGACTGAAGTCTCAGCATTAAAGCCCTTTGTCCCACAAAGCACTTTGGTTGGTGAGGTTTCCTTGGTGCCAAGCTGGACCTGGAGTTTACCTGGGGCATGGGCTGCAGAGTCACCACATCATAGGACAACAGATATTTTGGTTTTCAGACATTGAACACAAAATGCAAAGCACAGAGATGGGGTCCCAGCAGCATGGTTGGAGGCTGGAGCCCTTCAGAAAACATCACCAGGGAAAGGCTTACTAGTCTTGGGAATAACCAAGAACAGTTAAGAACAGGGATGCACAGCTTCCAACAGGAAGTTGCTTGCTCTGCTCCTTGCCATCTCGCCCACCCTCCACTTCTCCCAAACTCAGAACCACATGTTAGATGGGCAGTCTTCAGCTGATGGTCCTTTGAGGAATGATAATATCAACAATTCCTAGAGAGGTGATGTCATGTGGAGATGGGCCGGCAGAGGGATGCAAGGTAACATATAGGGTTTTCAGGTAAATATAAATCTCAGATAAACAGTCAATAATTGTTTAACATAAGAATGTCCCCAGTATTTCATGGGACATACTTATACTAAAAAAAATTCATTGTTTATCTGAAATTCAAATTTAACTGTTTTTCCTGTATTTATTTTTGCTAAATCTTGGCTAACCTTCAGCTAGTGAGTCAGGTGCAAAACAGAGAGAAGAAAGCAGGAATTCAGAAACAAGAATTTAGATATAAGAGAAGAGTAGATAAGACATAAGAATCCTTCAAGATATTGAGGGTTATGCTAGCTTTCTCATCAATGAGGGAATGAAGAATTCAACCAATTGTAGTTAAATCTCAAAGGAAAAATGACCATCAGCTCATAGCTGTTTCTCCAAAGATGAATTAAACTTTGTCCAAGTTCAAAAGTGAGCCACACCTTCCAGGAACAGGCAGTCTATTGGGGAAGGCATCCAACAATGACAGTGCAGATAACATGAGAGACATCTGGGTTCTCTGGGGGAAACAAAGGGGGCTATGGGAGCCCATGGGGGTCCCAAATCAGCCTGGGGCACCTTCAGACTGAGTCCTGTAGGATGAGGAGGAGATGAGTTGGGCATGTGAGTTCTTCCAGTCAGCAAAGGAGACTTCTCATTCCCATGTCACAGAACAAACTGAGGCCCAGACAAATTACGGGATCAGCCCAAGGTCTCACCCTTAATAAGTGGACTGGAAGTGCCTATTTGTTGTCCTGGTTTTGAAACATAAAGCCTGGTTCCTCTTTAAAAAGTTTATGGCCAGCTGGGTGCAGTGGCTCACTCCTGTAATCCCAGCACTTTAGGAGGCTGAGGCAGGCAGATCGCCTGAGGTCAGGAGTTCAAGACCAGCCTGGCCAACATGGTGAAACCCCATGTCTATCAAAAATATGAAAATTAGCCGGGCCTGGTGGCTTGTGCCTGTAATCCCAGCTACTCGGGAGGCTGAGACAGGAGAATCTCTTGAACCAGGGAGGCAAATGTTGCAGTGAGCTGAGATCACACCATTGTACTTCAGCCTGGGTGACAAGAAACTCTGTCAAAAAAAAAAGGGCCTGCAGAAGTTTCCTGACATACACAGTTTGATAATAAAGGGAAACTGAGGGAGACAGGTAATATATTTCTTGGGAATCCTGGCTGGGTATAGTTGAGCCAGGATAAAATAAAGTCATGGACGTGAAAGGAAGGACAACGTACGCTGTAAAGCGCTGGGCCAGCCCAAAAGAGGACTATGCATAGCAGCCTTCTACCTACAGGGTCAACATGACAGAACAATGCTTCCACATCTACCCCTCCCACCCCTAGCGCTGGCCCCAGAATATTTTGTCCAGGAAAAGAAAATGAGGAGATGTGGTATTTACTTCTAAAACCAAGGATGAGCCAGGCAGCACTGTGCCAGGGCAAGCCTATAGATGCTGAGGCCCAGCCACCAACCTTGGATCCTTCTCAGCCACCTATCAGGCAAAGGCACTTTGCCTCATCTCTCCCGACCTCTGCTTTCCAGTCTGTAAGGTCAGCATAATGATAGTTCTTAGCTCATGGATGTGGAGTTAAATGAATTAATACATGTTAAGAACTTACAACACTGTGGGCACATTTTTGGCACAATTTAAGTGCTAGCATCTATGTCTTGAGTTCTTGATTTATTTTACTAGACACAGGAACAAACATGAAATAGGAGCTTTCTCATCTATCAGAATGAAACATCTGAAAACATCAGTCTCCAGTCACAGAAATATCCACACCTAACCCAAAATGTTCAGAATTTCAGGCTCCAGGACAAGGCAGGGGAGAGAGAATTTTGCCCCTAGGTAGAATCCAGGCAATCCCAAAGTCACACCATGTAGGCCTTGACACTGTTGCCCCACGCCCCTCATCACTCAGATATTCGGAAATGGTGAGTCCTTCAGAAGGGATCCAGCATAGTGACTGGGCTGGAAAGGGTGTTTCTAGTTAGGGAGTTTTCCTACATGTTATAGCTCCTTGGTCACCAGAAGGTAGAAAACTCCCCCAGATGTCCAGTGACTTTCAGCCCCACAGGACCGACCATTCCAAAACCTTCTAGGTCTGTGTGTGTGTGTGTGTGCATGCACTGTGAGTAGGCTGGAGGAATACTGAAATTCTGTAAACTTTCATCAGAGTGGACCCCAGGCCCACTGCTCACTGCCTGTCTCAAAGGGATTGCGTGCTCACCCCGAAGTTACCTGCCACCTGCCACCAGGGCCATTGGCTGCAGACTGGACATGCAGCTAGTCCAAGGCTCCTCCTAGATTCTGGCTGAACTTCTCTCCCAGGCAATGTGAAGGAGCCCAACAGGTGTTTTCATGATTTTCCCCTCTCTTTTTCTTTCTTTTCCCTTTTCTTTACAATTAAGTTTGCTCTCTGGGTGTCTCACAGCCTAATTATTATTAGAAGAAAAACTAGCTTCTTGCACCTAAGAGAGATGCTCTTTTACTCCAGTAACTAGGAATTTTCAGTGGCAGTCACTGAGCAATTATACACTACGATTTACACTAGATCTTCCAGCCTGCTCTTTGACAAAACGAGTCCCTATTATTATTAGTCAGGCAATAATCAAATGCCTAAAATAGGCTAATAAAAGATCTCTGAACCACAGGAACGGGTTATTACTGGAAGTTATGATACAGTTCAGAAACAGGTTTCCAGAAAAATATGCAACTACACACAAATATTCTTTTCTTTTCTTTTCCTTTTTTTTTTTTTTGGCCAGGGAGAAGCCACACAGAAAAGGAAAAGGGTGTGGGGGCTGGGGGGTGGGAAACCACAGACCTATCAAGTTTATAGTTCCTAACTCATTGCAAAGCTTCCGAGTTCTAACTCGTTCTCTGGGGTCTTTTATGCAAAAAGGCAATTTGCCGGGCACTGGTTGAACTTCATTGCCCAGGAAACCACTTGAAGGAGTCAGAAATTCTGTTGCATCACACACCGTTTTGCAAACTCCTGGATCCTTTCATCTTCCTGGCCTGTTCTGTACACTCTTACGTATAAATGTGAATCCCAAACTTCCACCATTTTTCTTTGTGTACTATCTTCACAATTTTCTTCATATCCACGTGCCTCCTGTACTATAATATTGAATTTTTTTGAAGAGGCTTGTTCTGAATAAATAAAACTTAAATTCATTTATTGGGGTCAGCAACTCTATAACATTGCTATAAATGGGAAATTAGTCTCTTTTCTCACTACTTGAAAGCATAGGTTGCCTCTGTCCCAGCCTCCTCCCATCTCTGCAGATGAGACCTCTGCCCCTGTTTCTGTGGCTGGGGAATTCTCAGGCTCTCCAGCCTGCCCCAGGATTTCAAGGTGTGATGGAGGGGCGGCTCTGCATTGGGCAGTGAGAATCACCACCTTCCATGGCCAGATGGCAGCAATATAAGCCTATTTTAGGCATTTGATTATTGCCAGATGGGAGTATGTGTGTGTGCCTTAGATTTCTGTTAATTAATATTTTTCTTCATTAAGCCCAAGGAGGTCTGTATCTTCTGAAATGACCCAGCTTTCTCTTGGGTTCCTCTTTCCTAATATTTTACAGACAGCAAATTTAGCTTGTTCTGTCTTCCATCACCTGCCTCTGGTACAGTGGATGCGGAGTGTCCATCTGCCCAATTCACTATTTCAGTATTTTGTTATTTCCTCTTTCTTGGTCTGGAACACTCCAGGGAGGAATCCACATCCAAATTGAGTCTTCTCACTGCTCTTTGGAAGACTTTGAGCTTGTTGAAAGAACCCCAGGAAGAAATTATTTGGTTTCTTTTGGGTGAGAAATTGGAAGCACAATTGACAGAGGCTTAGGAACTAGGACAGAAGGAGCTGCCATCTTCTTCCAGCCTTTGCAACAAAACTGCACCATGCAGGGTCCAAATACTTAGAGAACAGTTAATACACAATTTCTTATTTTCTTCATAGGAATTCAGGGTCTCCGCACACTTTGTTCTCCCAGCTTAATGGCAGGATTCCAATTCCAGCTGCACTGATAGGGGAAATATTTGTCCTCCCTGAATCTCAATTTCCTCACTGTAAAATGGACAAGATGAGGATGGCTGTGCTCCCATACCCCAGGCAAGGGACTGAGGGAGGAAGGGTACATGAAGCTCCCAGCCTAGTCCTGGCACACAGTGTGGGTTTCCTCTCCCAAACGGCAAGCCACATGCCACAGACCTCCACTCCCCACTAGGCTAGCTTGGACCAGCCACTGGAAAAACCTGTCAGTCTCCAACTTTCCTTAACAAAGTTCAAGCATGCACCTAGCATGACCCTTTCCCAGTGGCCCTGTATTTGTGAGCAGAATGTTGTCCATTCCCCAGGGCTGACCCAGGTCAACCTCACCTTGGCAGCTTCCCAGAGGTCCTAACTTCTGGGGTTGAATTGTCACAGGCTATTTCCCTTGTCCATAGTGAGGAGTGTCCTTTTGCAGCCCTCACCCCCCACTTCCAGCCCTTCCTGGCAGAGGTTTCCCATGACAACTCTTACAGCAGAGGAGGAGGAGCCAGACTTAGGTCTCCATCAGCCCGTGGGAGCCTGCTGACATCCCTAGGGTCTCCCAGATCTACATGCCCAATAGTTGTGAGATGTTGCTGGTATGCAGCTTTGGAGAAAGTACAGGATGGTTTTAGTGATTTTGCCATGGTCTTAGGCAAATGAGTTTGCTTCCTTTCTAGATTCTTTTTTCTTTTCTTTTCTTTCTTTTTTTTTTTTTTTTTTTTTTTTTTGAGACAGAGCCTCACTCTGTTGCCCAGGCTGGAGTGCAGTGGCATGATCTCAGCTCACTGCAACCTCTGCCTCCCGGGTTCAAGCGATTCTCCTGCCTCAGCCTCCCGAGTAGCTGGGATTACAGGTGTGTGCCACCACACCCGGCTAATTTTTGTGTTTTTAGTAGAGATGGGGGTTTCACCATGTTGGTCAGGCTGGTCTCGAACTCCTGACCTCAGGTGATCTGCCCACCTCCGCCTCCCGAAGTGCTGGGATTACAGGCATGAGCCACCTCACCTGGCCTCTTTCTTCTTTTATAAGGATATTAATCCTATCATAAGTTTCTCACCCTCAAGATCAAATCTAACCTTATTTATCTCCCAAAGGAAATCTCCTTTGGGAGATAAATAAGGTTGGAAAACTATGGCTAGGAGATCAACTGTGACCAGCTGCCTGTTCTTGCAAATAAAGTTTTATTGAAACACAGCCATGTTTATTAATTACATAGGGCATATCGCTGTTTCCATGCTACAAAGGGAGAGTTGAAGAGTTGCAACAGAGATTGTACAGCCTGCAATGTAGAAAATATTTTCTACCTGGCTCTTTCCAGAAAGAAAGCCAACCCCTGGGTTATATGTGTATGATACCTGCCCATTTCCGTATGTATATTATACTTTGATTTAAAAATAAAATTAAGGCCAGTGTGGTGGCTCATACTTGTAATCCCAACATTTTGGGAGGACAAGGCAGGAGGATTGCTTGAGCCCAGGAGTTTGAGACAAGCCTGAGCAACAAAGTGAGACCCTGTTTCTATAAAACATAAAAAAAAAAAAATTAACTGGGCATGGTGGTGTGCCCCTATGATCCCAGCTACTCAGGAGACTGAGATGGGAGAATTGCTTGAGCTGGGGAGGTCAAGGCTGCAGTGAGCCACAATCACGACACTGCTCTCTAGCTGGGTGATAGAGCTAGACTTTGTTTCAAAAGATAAAATAAAATAGACAAAACATGTTTCATCAAATAAAAATAGAAATGGAGTCTCATTTTACAGGTTAAAAAAAAAAAACCTATAAAAGATCTAGAAAGGCCAGGCATGGTGGCTCATGCCTGTAATCTCAGCACTTTGGGAGGCCAAGGCAGGTGGATCATGAGGTCAGGAGTTCAAGGCCAGCCTGACCAACATGGTGAAACCCCATCCCTACTGAAAATACAAAAATAAGCCGGGCATGGTGGTGCATGCCTGTAATCATGCCATTGCACTCCAGCCTGGGTGATAGAGTGAGACTCTGTCCCAAAAAATAAATAAAAACAAATAAAAATAAAAATACACAAGTAAATAAAAATAAAAGGAGGAAGACGCAGGAGCTCTCTCTCAGCCATATGAAGGTTGTCTAAGGTGGCTGTCTAAGTCCATTAGGGCTGCTATAACAATATACCTTAGACTGGGCAATTGATAAGCAACAGAAATTTATTGCTCAAAGTTCTGAAGACTGGGAAGTCCAAGATCAAGGTAAGAAAAGATTAGGTGTCTGATGAGGGCTTGCTCCTCATAGATGATGCCTTCTATGTGTCCTCATATGGCCAAAGGGGCAAATAAGCTCCCTCAGGCCTCTTTCATGAGGGCACTGATCCCATCCGTGATGGTGGATCCCTCATGACTTAATCCCCTCCAAAAGGCCCATCTCTTAACATTATCATGTTGGGGATTCGATTTCAACATATAAATTTATGGGGTACACATACATCATAGGTTTCGACATATGAGCTATGGGGGTTTATAGACATAACAGTGACTGCCTATAAGCCAGGAAGAGGCCCTCACCAGACACCAAATCTGCCACACGTTGATCTTGAACTTGCAGCCTCTAGGACTCTGAGAAGTACACGTTTGTTGTTTAAGCCATCTAGTCTATGGTGTGCTGTTATACCAGCCCACACCAAGGAGGACACTAATCCCTGGCATAACCCAGTGAATTATCACAGATTGAGTGCAACTGTGTGACCACTGTTCAGCTCTAGAAATAAAAGATCATAGCATCCCAAGAGCCTATGTGTGCCCCTTCTCATCCACTAGACTCAATTTACTTCTGATGGACTCCAAGTTTTTTTCTTATAATTTTTATAATTTCTTATATCTCACCATTTTTCTTTTAATTTAAATATTAATCTTATTTGATTAACTAGTTAGACATTATCATTTAGGACAGTGGCTTTCCCACTTTCTAGAAACAGCAGAAACCTGTCTTCAAGTGAAATGCTCTGTGACCCGCACCCCCCCGGGATGTACTGTGTATAAAAAGCAGAGCTCTGAGTGCATGGGAAGCAGATACTTGGAGCTTATCCATTCCCCATCTTCTCTACACTTGGGGCCCAATAGGTAACCACCGAGGCATGTCCGGGAACTCTGAGGGTTTCTCTGAACCCAGTTTGAAAACCACTCCTTGAAACACATATGAATATCCCAAGTAAGATAGATGTTTAATCTATAATTCACATATTCTTCTAAGATAATACATATTCTTCTCCATGATCCCTGGGATGAGCCAGGGCTCTAAAATGGTCGTAGCGAAAGGTTAGTGGTGTCAGGTGGGCACATGGGCTCACTGATTCATGAGCATGAGTGATACACCCCCTGCCAACCTTCCAGAAACACCTGGGGGAGTGGAGCTTTGCAGAGAGCTGGGTCCTGCATCATCAGGAGGAAGCAGAACATGGGTAGTGGCTGAGGAGGTGACCTCCGCTGGGAGGACCTGGGCAATACAAGTTACAGAAACATTCCTGGTTATAACAAATATATCTAAGAGTAGAAGATACCTATTTTATTTTCTGTTCCATTTCTTTATTGATCAGGCAGTGCCCTTAGTATTCCAGGCATCTTGTGATCTTTTCTCTCCTCTAGGATTTTGATCTCTCATTCAGAGAAAAGGTGAGGGTAAAGGTTAGGCTCTGGAGGAATCAGCTTAGGAATCATTAACTGAAGGCTGCCAGGAAGACTCCAGAAAGTGCCCTGGGTTCGATTTTCCCCTCACTTCCTACTTATGGCTTCATGATGGCTCTTGCATCAGAAGAGTGAACGAGGCTTTTCAGGTGGAATTTTCAGGATCTGTGAGAAGATAGGGCATGAGCGCAGGTAAGCTGAAGATGCATTGGCAAGACAGTGAGGAAGGCTGTCCTCGTCCTTTCAGTGTTGCTGTAATGAAAATACACAGACTTGGTAACTCATAAAGAACAGAAATGTATTTCCTCATAGCTCCAGAGGCTGGAAAGTCTAAGATCAAGGTTCCCGCATCTGGTGAGAACCTTCTCGCTGCATCATCCTGTGGCCGAAGGCGCAAGGACAAAATAGAGGAGGAGACAGGCAAACCCATTCATTGAGCATGGAGATAAACTTCTTACAGGTTAGTCCATTCATGAGCATGGAGATAAACTTCTTACAGGTTCCACCTCCCAATACCATCACAATGACAGATTTCAACATGAGTTTCAGTGGGACCTCAAACACTCAAACTCCAGCAGAGGCCCATTACTGAAAGAGGGGTTAGAGTCATACCAAAATTAGCCTGTGGCTGGGCTTCTGCACTCAGCTCCTCTACTCAACTGCTATTTGACCTAGTGATGCTCACCCAATCTCTCTGAACGTCAGAACATGCTGTTTAAAAAAGGAAAATGATTCTTATTTAAGCACTCTGCCAGAATGTTTGCACTGTTCAGATGGGATGGTGAGAGTCAGGATGCTTTGTCACTCTACAGCAGTGGTTCTCAACTGGGGTTAATGTTGCCCACCCCACCCTTCCCCAAGGGATATTTGGAAATATCTGGAAACATGTTTTGGTTGTCACAACTAGATGAAGGCTCTACTGGCATCTAGTGAGTAGAGGCCAGGGATGCTGCTTAAATGTCCTGCAATGCGTCGGACAGCCGCTCCCTCCCCACCCAAGCAATAAAGAACTATCCATCCCAGATGTCAGTAGTGCTAGGTTTGAGGAACCCTGTGCTAGAGTCTGCAAGATGTGTGACTTAGACAAGGCCAGCTGTGAGTGGCTACTCTGAGGCAGGTGACGAATGATGGGACCTTGCTCTTGCTTGGAGGTGAAGTGACAAGAAAAGATCTCAGACCCCCAAGGTCTCTGAACCTTCCCTGGAGTTTGAGTCCAAAGAACTTGTTGAATGTGGACAACAGAAACATGGCGCTGGTCACTAAAAGAAATATCTTCTCTGCCGGGCACGGTGGCTCACGCCTGTAATCCCAGCACTTTGGGAGGCCGAGGATCACAAGGTCAGGAGATCGAGACCATCCTGGCTAACATGGTGAAACCCCATCTCTACTAAAAATACAAAAAATTAGCCGGGTGTGGTGGCCAGCACCTGTAGTCCCAGCTACTCTGGAGGCTGAGGCAGGAGAATGGTGTGAACCCGGGAGGTGGAGCTTGCAGTGAGCCGAGATCGCGCCACTGCACTCCAGCCTAGGCAACAGAGTGAGACTCCATCTGAAAAAAAAAAAAGAAAATATATATATATCTTCTCCAGCCCAACAGCAGGCCATATAAACATTAACAGCTTTCTGAAGAAATTTATTTGTCACTGGGGATCGCATTACCCAAGCTTCGCCACTCAAATTCTCTCCTCCCTGGATCCCTGCAAAGTGTCACAGCTTCCCCTTTAGGTTCTGAAAAGACCTTATCAGGCATGTGGGCACCAATCCATAGTGAATCACTGGAAGATCAAGCCCCCTGATACCTCATATATCTTGTCCCCAGCCGCCCCAGTTGCTGGCTGCAAACAGAGCAGATCTGGTTTTGGGTGATATCATTCCATGTCCTCAACCAGAGACATTGAGATAATAACTTTCCAAATATTGTCTTACGAGATGCTTATCACTGTAAAACAATATTTTGTCACCAAGCAGTGAGCAATGGGCAGTATCATCTTGCAGAAACACCCATGTTGATGAGGAGAGGTCAGGTCAGCACACGGAGTGGGAAGGTTTGGAGGGAGCAGTGGATGGGGTGAGAGAGTGGGCTTCAAAGACACCCAGAGGTCTTTGAGACAAGTGAGTAGGGCTTTTCCAGAGGAGCTGATTTTCAAGCTGTAAGCAATGAGCCGGTTTCCAGGCTACCACATTGAAGGGGAAATGCATTTGCTCTTAACATGGAGTTTGGTGGATCATGTAGAAATGAAAGCCCCCTCCTCTGCTTTCAGGGTGTTTACAATCTGGGAAGACACAGGAAGGCTGTGCAAAACAAAGCAACTGTATTAAAGGGCCAAATTGAGCTACCAGGTAGCTTTGTTTCATTGTATGATAATTATCCATTTCATAACAGTTCTTCAGCAGGAATAAGATACATAACAATACTCAACTACATTACACATACACATTAGCTATAAGATGCGTGGTCCCTTGGTCTCTGCTTTCCTACTGGTAGCAGACAGGTCTCAGCTGAGGCAAGCTCCAGTCCCATCAGCCCAGGATGTGAGTGGAGATGTGGATAAAAGGCAGGGGAAGGAAATAGTGATAGAGGATGGAAGAGAACAGGTCAGGACAATTCTGTCACCGTGTGGCCATAAAGCCACACCCGGGGCTGAGGCTATTGGACTCCATTCCCCAGTGCCCACCTCTGCTGTCAGAATTCCTTTAGAAAATTCCAGTCCTTTGTGAGACTCTTTCTAGGGAGATCTCCAGCAGGACAAAGGCAGATGGAAATAAAAAAAGGAAGAGAAAATGCTGTGGGTGCTTTTTCGTTTTGTTTAGTTTATTTTGTTTTGGGGGTTGAGACGTGGTAGTCTTAGTAGCTTAGTGCTGCTGTGACATCATGAGCCGAGTTCCTGATGTTCCCAGAGTCGGGATCAGGTCGAAGTGAAGGGCATGGTGTATCCTAGCTGGCTCCACGCAAACTCTGACTTGACTACGTACTAGTAGCTGTGTGATCTTGGGTGAGTTTCCCAAGTTCTCTGTGCTCCAGCTTTCTCATCTATAAAATGAGGACATTAATAGGGTTGCTGTGAGGATTAAATGAACACACTTAGAACACCACCTGACATGGAATAAAACCACTGTAACTGATAGTTTTAATTGCTTTCATCACAGAGATGTTGTGAAGATTAAATGAGACAACACGCACAGTCCACACTATCTGGTGGATAGCCACCCCTGTATGCCAGGTCCTGGCAGGCAAAAACCACACTCTTCGAGAGCTTACATTCTAATGGGGGTGATACATTTCTATTAAGACTTTAAAACTATAATTTCAGGTAATGATAATGACTATGAAAATAATCATTGCTATGAGAAAGAGAAAAGTTCATCAAAAGGCTGGTAGAACTGGCAGCTGTCCTAGGCAGCTTTAGACATGGCGGCTGCTAGAGGCCTCTGGCTGGGGCTGCCATTAGATCAGAGACTTGGAGGAGGTAAGGGAGTATGGGCCCTGAAGAGAGGTGGAGGCAACCATCCCGTGCAGGAGCACAGAAGCCCCAGGCAGGATCAGGCTCTGTCTAGGAGCTGTACAGCTGGAAAGAGGGAGGGAGGCGGTGGCGGGAGGAGCTCCTGGCAGATGGGTGGGCAGAGGCCATTTCACAAGAAGTCTTAGGAGCCAGGGGACTTTGGATTTTATTCTAGGCATATTAATTTCCTAGGGTTTCTGTAGCAAGTGTCACAAACTGATGGTTTGAAACAACAGAAATTTGTTCTCTCCCACTTCTGGAGACTGGAAGTCCTGTGTCAAGGTGTCACTAGGTCATGCTCCCTGTGGAGCACTAGGTAAACTTCTTCCTTGCCTCTTCCTGGTGGTGACTGTGAATCCCAGGCTTGCAGCTGCCTCACTCCAATTTCTGCCTCTGTCATCACATGGTGTTCTCTCTGTGTGTCCGAGTCTTCTAAGACACCCATCATGGGATTAAGTGTCCACCCTACTCCAGTATGACCTCATCTTAACTAATTACATTTACAATGACCCTACATTATATTCTGTGGTATTGGGGGTTAGGACTTCAGCATAGCTTTTGGGGGACCACAATTTAAACCCACAAAACTGGGTGATATGAGAAGCCAGGGAAGGGTTGTGAACAGTGTCATGACATAATCTGATTTATGTTGTAAAAATATCATTTCACCTGCTGCATGCAGAATAGACTCTAGAAGGCTGAGATGGGACCAGCAGCCCACTTGGAGGCTGTTGCAGGAACCAGGTGCTCCACGGCCACGGCTTGGAGCAGGAGGGAGCAGTAGAGGAGATGGGAGGTGGCTGCATCCTGCATGCATTGTGAAGGAGGAGCTGAAATAATTTGCTAATGGAGCAGGGGTCATGTGTGAAGGCAAGAAATAGCTGTTAGGATGACACTTTGCATTTTGACTTGAGCATCCAGGTAGAATTGTGTGGCCATTTACTGAGCTAGTGACCAAAGGGGCCGGAGCAGGTTTGTGGTGGGGTGGACAGCAGTGATTCCAGAGTCTGCCTGGGCACAAGTTTCAGCTGCCATCCAAGTGACCGCCGCATGGAGAGTTGCATTGTCAAACTCAACATGTCCAGATCTCAACCCTTTGCTTTCCATACCCAGGCCTGCTCCTCCTCCTGTTTCCACATCTCTATTCATGGTCCCACCACTCACCCAGATAACCAAGCAGAAATTCTGGGGACAATACCACCCTCCAAAGTGTCACCAAGTCATGAGACTTCTGCCGGTTACATGCAACCCAATCCATCCACAGCTCTCCATCTCCACTGTCCTCTTCCCAGCAGCCTTCGTCTTGTCCACATGACCATCTTGTGTCCACCTGATTACAGTGGCCTCCTTGCCAGCTTCCTGCTCCTGGCCTTGTCCCTTCTGCACCACTGCACATCCTGCAGCTTGGGGGTTGGTTATGAAAGCTTCAAGGGGACATTTCAGGTATCTTCCTTCAGCTGATGGTGTCACATAGAAAGACTTGCTCAAGGAGGATTAGGTGGTATTCCTGCATTGTCACGTGGTTCAGAGGGAGTCATCTCTAGTACAAAAGTTCTAGACCTTTAAAGCCAAGGTCCCAGATTCAAGTCCTGACTTCCAGCCTTCTTGGCTGAGTGACTATGGTTGGGTGACCATAGAATGTATTGTCCCACCTGACAAAAAAGATGCCTTTGTAATGATCATCATAGGACAATAGGCATATCATGCATTGTGGTGGGCCGACCACAATGTAGGGATAGCCAATACGTTGGGTAAGTTACTAAATCTCTCTGATCCTCAGTTTACCCAAGGATAAAGGAGGATAGCCAAGCCTAACAAGTAGGGTTGCCTGAGGATGAAACGAGGTCCTGTGTATGCAGACACCTAGCCGGGCACCTGGCACACAGAGGTAATCACAACTAATCTCACACAAAGAACCGCTTGAAAGCCAATGTCACACACAGTTCTGCCAAATATTCCCTGTACATTTCTCAATTGGAGGAAGAGCAATTTTGAGAAACTACAGTCATTTGAAGTCCTCCTTCATTATTAATTTTATAGAGAGTTATTTTGTGGTTCTGGCTTTTTTTTTTTTTGGTAATTAGATGCTGTAAAAATTTTTTAGTGATTTTCTCTTCTTTGTAATTAGAAATAGCGATTAGAATATCTTTTATATTACATGGCATTTTTCCTTTAAACAATTGTATACATTTTGTATTCTTTGCTTTTCTCCATACAGACTTTAATGAGAATGGATTCATTGTGTACCATAATTTGCTATTATTATAGTGTGTCATGAAAATGAGTTATTTCCGTCACAGAAATATAATGCCCAGTGTAATGTATTTTTGCTGGTGGTTTTTATTTTTTCCCTCTAGGGACAGGGGAAATGCATTTGCCAAGTTTAGAACCCACTTGAACCTGAAAGGCTGGGAAATTGCAAAGTGAACTCGGGCTTTCTGGGGTCTGAAATTGCCCTTCGGCTACTTTGGACCACATGAAGTGGAGTGCGAGGCAGCCTAGAGGTGATTTTCCATGTTTCAGTAAAAAAAACAAACACACAAATGGCATCTGGGCAAATAGCATCTGTTCAAGCCAGGCATGGGAAAACCAGAAGCAGGTCACTTCTTAAGACTTGAAGTCTTAAGTCATGGCGAGGTTTGTCAGGGTACCAGAAGAATTCTGAAAATCTGCCTGTGTTTCTTTCTGCTGTTGAGTGCAAACTCTGCCCATGCAGGGGACAGCCCACGATAAGTTTTATGTGGCACAGCTCAGCCTATGCACAGAATGTGCCAGTGAACTTCAGACTGGGGTTCCTGGCTTGTCTGCTCCAGCCTTCCAGTTGTAAGCGGCAGCCAAGACAGGAAGCAGGAGGATGTTATTCCTGCAACTCACAGTGAGGAAGGAGCACAGGGGCTGAGCTTTCCCTAATCAGGCCCCTTCTACAATCCCACCTACAAATGAAGGTACCTTTCCCAATGTATTCCAATGCCTCCACCTAATGCCTGCACTGGAAGTGGCTCCCAGGGCAAAGATGGAATGTGGACACCAGGCCCAGATTCAAGGAAAATAGTGGGGGTGGAATATACCAGCCATATTTGGCCCTGGGACATTCTCTGTGCTGTGACACCTCACAGCCCTGGTTACCTGGAATACCTGGGTACCAATTCCTGGGTACCATGGAATTGGAGCACAAGGGACATGCTACATGTGCCAGTGAGGATGAGTTCCCGTGGGAAACAAGTGGCACACTCTGAAAGAGTGACTGGAGAGTTTATGAGCGTCCACCTCACACAGGTATGGGCACTGGCAGCTCTGGGGAGCATCCCAACCTCTAACGGATCAGCAAGGCAGCCGGGCCTGCAGGGGCCATGTGTGGCCGTGGATGAGGCCATCGCCCTGGAACTGGCCCTCTCCCTACCTCCAAGTGAAGGAACTCACTTTCCCTTGGAGGGTCCCACAATGCTCATAAGAGCCTCCTTCTGTCCTGTGGTTTCTGGGGATTGCAAAGCATGGCGTTTCATCTCATCTCCTTCAACTCTCCTGACAGGCCTGGGAGGCAGCCTTTGGGACAATTCCTCCCATCTTACAGAGGAAAATTGGATGCTTAATAACAATTGGCCTGAAGCCATAGCTAAATGTCTAGTGAGCGTCTCAGCACCCTCCCAGATGGGGAGCAGGCTGAGGAAGGCAGAGAAGGGGAGACCATGCCATCAAGGGCAAAGGCCAACCAGGGTAGACCCTCCATATTGCCTGCTGAACAAATTTCCCCACAGCCAGCCCTGACCCAGACTGTCCTGGTTAAGAGAACAGGATCTGGCAGCGAATTCCCAGAGTTCAAATCCCAGCTCTGCCACTTGGTAGTGATGACTGTGGACAAGTTACCTAACTTTGTGGTGCCTCAGTTTCCCTATCTAGAAATCAAGGAAAATAACACCATCGACCTCATGGGATCATGATGAGAATTAAAGGAGCTCATGCAGGGAAAGCCCTGTGGACCAGCGTGGACAGGCTCCTAGAGGCAGTGCTCCATTTGTGTAGTGCTCTCCTCCAGGTGAGGAGACTGCAACCCCCACAAAGCTCATAGGGTCAGGCCTTGCATCTGTGTGCTTATACCAGCCCAGAGAGGACACCTTCTAATGCATCCACCTGGAGAGGCACCTTTCCGCATTCTTTTTTTATTTTTATTTATGTAATTATTATTTTTTATAGGTGGGGTCTTGCTCTATTGCCCAGGCTATAGTGCAATGGCATAATCATATCTCACTGCAGCCTGGAACTCCTGAGCTCAAGCAATCCTCCCACCTCAGCCTCCAGAGTAGCTGGGACTGGAAGTGCACACCACCATGCCCGGCTAATTTTTAAATTTTTTGTAGAGACCAGGTCTCGCTATGTTGCCCAGGCTGGTCTCAAACTCCTGGCCTCAAACCATCCTCCTGCCTTGGCCCCCCAAAGTGCTGGGATTATAGGCACGAGCTATGGCAGCTGGCCCAATTCTTAACAAGACTCACTTCGCATTGGCTAGCAGTGGCCTGGTTCTAAAGAGCACACACATTCAAGGTGCTCAATTAGCCTAGTGTTTAGTCCCTTGAATTCTCCCTGTCTCCCTGCTCAAACTCCCCTCTGCGAAGAAGTAAAGCCATGCCAGTTTACTGAATCCAGAAGGAAAAGGAGATTGTGTTCATGCAGCTGCTGTTGCCTGCATGGCTGTGTCTCCCCAGTAGATAGCCCACATATAGCCCACAACTATGCAATATATATCACTGTGTCTTGATAGCCCACACCCTCCACCCTTCCCTGCAGAGTACAGCCCTTGGCCCTTGGAGAGCACTTCCCTTAGATCTTTCTCTCTTGCTTTCCTCTTGCAGGTTTTCTTTGACTCTCTTCCCAGCTGAGGACTCATATTTAAGCAGGCCAAAGTGACATTTCATCATTAATACCTAATGCAGTTCTACTGAGTTGTGTAAACACGCTGCCTAGCACAGGGTTCCGTCCGCACCCCCCTCATCCCACTTCCCATTATAATTGTTTTCACTCCTCTAAATTCAGATGTAATTCAAGTCGGAGAAATCGCTGCTGGATTACATCTGCAGGCAGGGAATTATTGGTATGACTTTTTGGCAGTGTGGCAGTGATGTTTCGACAATCTATACATATTGATTTAGGTCGATAATAAACAATTTGATTAGCCTCCCCATCCACGGGCTGTCATTTCAATCACTGACAGGAGCCAGCAGAGTGGAAGGGAGGCAGCACTCACAAGTGGCAAGAATTCTCAAAATAAGAAACTCGGTCCTGATTAGAGGCCTGGCTTCAGTGAATTGGACAAGACAGCTCGGCCGCCACGTTATTAACTCCCTGGGAAAATACTCAGCCGGTCCCCGGGGCCAGCCCGCATATTCTGATGTGGATCGATAAGCAATCTCCGGTGTATATGGAATTCAGACTCGAATCATTTGTCTCCGGCTCCTTTCTCCAAAGGGAGCCCTGTGGTCCAGACCTGGCCTGCCACCCCAGCGCCCCTCCCCGCACCCCCACACACCCTCCCCTTTTAACTAATGACCCGCCGCGGAGGAGGCTGGAGAGTTGAAACCTCTTCCATCATCAAGAGAGGCTCTCTCAGGTGGGCCTAATGATGGTAATGGCCTTATTGCAATTTTTTAAAAATGACGCCCACCCCAACATCTTGGGGGTGAGTGCATGTAAGTGATGGGTATGCCTCTTGATGGCAGATAGACAGATGTGCTGGTCATGGACAGCCCTCCGCCAACCTGGAAGTGTTCACACTTGATGGTGACTCTTTACCAGAGCAAGAAGGTGACCCTTTCTGTCAGGCTTCTGTGAGGAAGACAGAAGGGTGGGTGCCACCCAGAGGTGCTGGTGCCTGGGACTGTGGCTGGGGCAGAAAAGAAGAGGAGGTGACAGCAGGGAAGGCTCCAAGCTCCTTGCAAGCTGACTTCTTGGACCTCTGGTCACTGATTGATGGAGGGACCATCAGATGCCACCCCCTTTGGTAACAGGTGGTAATAGACTCTGAAGGGCACTGAAGGCAAGGATCCTGCATGGGGCTACATGGCAAGCCAGCTATTGGTAGGGTGCCAGGTCTCCTAACTTCTCACTACAGAGAGGGCAGTGTGGTTTAGTGGTTAGGACAGTCTTTGGATTAAGCAAATCTGAGTGTCGCAGCTGGTGACTTACTTCACCTCTTGGAACTTCAGTTTCTCAATGTTTAAAATAAGGCTACTAACACCTACCTTGCATATTCATGATGAGAATTTGATGAAATAATGCAGGTAGAAGTATTATTAGTATGACTTTTTGGCAGTGTGACAGTGATGTTTCGACAATCTATACAGGCATAGTAGATGCTCAATAAACATTGAGCATCAACATAACAACTGCAGTGAGTTTTACACATTGTTACTTACATATTATTTTTACTTTTATCATCAGACCCCTAGCAGAAGTATAATATATGACATAGACAAAATCAGCTGCTCTGCCTTATATGAAGGCCAAGAACCTGGGCTTTGCCCAACTGGCCACCCACCCCCGGTCATGCACCCTTTCCACCATTTCGTGTCTCTGGAGTCCTTAGGGCTCTCTGGGACCAATCCAGAAACTACTGGTGCAGTGGACAGATGATGATGTCAGGAGGCATGGCAATGGGCTTCTAGTTCCAGTTCTAAAATGCTGGGTCTATTCCTCTCTTGAGGCCTCAATTTCCCCAGGTGATGACACATCACCTCTCAGATTCTCTAAGGCACTATGGTCCATTGACTCCCATAAAACCAAACAGTCATAACACCAATGGCACAGAGTGGTGGTCTCCACGCTGTGCATCATGCAGAAGGGCCTCGATAGCCTCTTGAGTGGAGAGTGTCAAGTGGGCTAGGCCCTGAGCCCCCCATCCCCACAGAAGAGTCTGTGTCTCCACCCAAGGGACCTGTGTCCAAAAGAAAAACAAGCAAAGGACAGTGTCCGTGAGGATTGGATTTGGCTGTGAGAAACAGAGACCTAAAATAACAAGACTTCAACAAGGTCATACTTTATCTCTCTTTTACATAAAAGCCGGGAAGTCAGCCGTCCGGGCCTGGTGTGGCTGCTCAGCAGCACAAAGTCCCCAGGGACCCAGTTTCCTTCCCAATCACTACTCCACCATCACTGGGGTCGTGGGGGCTGTATTGTCTGTATGTTCCAAGATGGCGGCCAACAGATCCAATGTTCCAGGAAGTAACACAAAGAAATAGACAAGAGATACTGGGACAGAGTACAGGCCAACTCTTTTTTTTTTAATTATGAAATTTTTATATATAGAAAAGTTGTGAAGATAGTACAGAGAGTTCTCATAGCATCCACAGTCCAATTCCCCCTACTATTAACATCTTATGTTCATATGGTACATTTCTCAAAATTAATAAACCAGGATTGATACACTATTATTAACTAAACTCCATACTTCGTTAAATATCCTTAGTTTTTACCTAATGTTCTTTTTTTCTGTGCCAGGATCTCATTCAAGACACAATTTTACAATTAGTTATCATGTCTTCTTAGTCTCCTCTTGGCCGTGACCATTTCGCAGACTTCCCATGTTTTTGATGACCTTGACAGTTTTGAGGAGCAGTGATCAGGTATTTTGCAAAATGTCCCTCAACTGGAAATTTCTGCTGTTTTTCTCATGATTAGAGTGGAGTTACAGATTTGGGGAGGAGACAACAGAGATAAAGTGTCATTCTCATCACAAGAACATCTTAGTTGTTTCTAGTTTCCAATAATTATGAATGAAGCTGCTGTAAACACGTGCATGTTTTTATGTGGCATGCCAACTCATTTTAAAAGAAGACTCTCAGAGAAAACTGCAAAATTTCACCTCTGTCTTATACACTAAATTTACTCACCTGGCCACACTTACCTGCAAGGGAGGCTGGTAAATGTAGACTTTATTCTATGCCCAGCTAAAATGTAAGGTTTTTCTTACTACAGAAGAAGAGGGAGAAGATATATTGCAGACAACCAGCAGTCTCAGCCAAGGGGACTTAACAGGGAAAGAAGCAGACAGTACCAGGGAAGTATAAAGGAAAGAGTGAATTCCAAGTATCCAATCCCTGCCACTGAGGGTACCAGGAAAATCCTGGCCAATCATCAGTGGGTCTATAAAACAGAGCCTGGTGGTGGGAAAATGTTCAATAACTCATTCAAAAAGACGTATTGAGTGTCTCAAGGAACAAGGTGGGAACCATGGCCCTGCTGAGGTTTACAGCCCTGTGATAAGGATCTAACCATATTTTTGAAGAAGAAAAGTTTGTGTGATGTTCTGAGATCTCTAACAATCTAATGGAATAGGGTGGACGCCTGTGGAAGTTTCTACCAATTCCAAGATCCATGAATCATTCCTTAAGTTAGGTCAGGTTTTTCACTTGCAAAGTCACTGATCCTCTTTGAACTACAACACAGAACAGCTCCTGGCTTGTGGGGCTGTCCCATTTGGTATCTAATGTTAATGCATATGAAGCCATTCTCTTGGGCCTGATAAGCTGATGTTCACCAGCTGGCTGGAGCAGCTTTGTAGGCCTGGGAAGTGGCTCTCGTGGAGGCGGCAGGTCTAATCCCATGCACATTCTGCCCAGTGCTGCCCTAGTTCTCAAGGACTTGTCATTTTCTTGGGAAATTAGTTTGACTCTGATTCTGAGGCAGATGAGCATTACCTGGAATTCTCTCCAAGTATGGGTAAGCTTTTACTTAGGGTAAAATTGAGCATTTTGATGTATTTGCTTGTACTTATATATAAAGACTTCCAGTGAGGTCAAGTGGCATTTCTCAATTAAAGAATGGGTAGGTGAGAGTCTTCCTAATTCCTGTCTTCAAAACCCCTCTAAAGTTTATTGTAACATCAGAGGGCTTCCCTCCAGAGTCCCGTGGTTAAAGGTGTTCACTATTATAAAGAACAGGTCGAGCACACAGACCTCCCAGGTTTCCCCAGGGGTGGATGAGTGTGGCGGGGGAGCCAGAACAAATTCCCAGGCCTGGGGGTCAAAGGGGGCTCAGCCACATTGCACATCAACACAGATAAACACATAGAAAAATTATGCTTCATCTGCCCTTGCTGGACAGCCTGATTTTTTTTTTTTAACTAGGGCCCAGCCATCTCTAGACAGTCCAAAAAACCATAATATGATATTTCCAACTCTTCAGTCCCTGAGTTACAATTTACTCTTTCTGCCTCCTTATTGCCCCATGACTGGTGACTCACATGACAATTGCAGCACAATTTCATCCCACTTTGTCCTATTGTGAATTATGTACAGGCTTGGCTACCAACTAGATTTAAGTTCCTCAGAGGACTTGGACTTGGTCCCCTTTTCATTCTCCAGGATGTCCTGCATTTAGGACATGGTTAGGTGTACAGCCCAAAGACCCAGCTTTCTCATTTACCTGACCACACGATCTTGGGCCAGCTGCTGAATTCACCGGAGCCTCAGTTGCTCATCTATACTATGGAACTCACCCCCTCCCATGGTTTTGTGTAAGTACTAAATGCTGTAACAGATCAAAATGCCCTGCACCGTGACTGTCCCATAGAAAATGCTCAGAAAACACTGGATGAAAATAAAAACAGATGTGCATGAGTGTCGAAGGGATGAATTAACGCATGAGCACATGAGTGTTTCTCTCTGGGATAGTGCAGTTAACAAGAAAAGGCTGGAGTTATGTTAATTCCCATTAATATCCTCAGAGGGTGTGGGGGAACAAGATGGACTAGCAAGCCTTGAAATGCAATCAGATCTCTTTTTTATCTCCCTTGCTACAGCTTTATTGTAGTGAAATATGTTCATTTTAACAGAGGGCAATCACCCTAAATAGACAACGCAAGAGGCATGAGACGCCAGCAGAAATTTTCAGAGCATCTGCCCAGGACGCCCAGCTCCAGGCCGTTTTGGTTTATGTATTAAAACCGCCCGCAGATGTGATTGTGCGTAGCTGGCTGATGGATATTTGCCGCGGTTAGGCTGCATTAGACTCAATTTATCCCCCAGCACTCATTGTTGCTATTGATTGATTTTTAAATCAGATGAAGGCAATCAGTAAATACCACCCAATCAAGTTCTAAAAACATACAGGAGATTAGACAATTTAGGGTAATCAATGGAAATATTCTTTGATTTGCTACCACTCAATTTTGACCATAAATTACAACTATAACTTGCAAGTTAGTAAGCTATAAAGCAAGTGGATGTGACAAGAAAAACTAGAAGAAATGAATTAAGAGGCTAAGGAAGCACCACTGATGTTGTCCTATAATGAGGTGAATGACTCTTCCATCATATTTTGCATTTCTTCTTGGGCCTCAGCACCAATGATAGGTCAAGACGAGGAGTGGAGCTCAAAATTTACCTGCCCTTTATAAAAAAAAAATTTGGGGTGGGTGGGTGGAAAATTTGTATTCAAAGTCTAACCAATGACTTTGAATAATAACTGATCAACCTAATTTTTTTATTGCAAATAAATGTCATACAATTTTAGGCTCAAAACCCCGTGGTTTTTGGCATGCAGTTCAAGGCTCAGGAAAAATAAAAAAAGTTTGTGAAAACCCTCACCTACCTCACAGACACTTTCAAATGCTAATTTGAAAGCCACACTTCTGTACTGTTGTTTCCTACAAAGTCTAAAAGGTAACAATGATTAAATGTAATTTTAGGCCAGAACTTTATACTCTTAAAAGCTATATTTGTCTGTCTGTACAATCTGCACATCTTCCATATTTTTAAAAGAAGCACATTCAGACCGTGGATTTATTTTTCTTTTTTTTTCCTCTTTTTTTAAATTTAATTTTATTATTATTATACTTTAAGTTTTAGGGTACATGTGCACAATGTGCAGGTTAGTTACATGTATACATGTGCCATGCTGGTGCGCTGCACCCGTTAACTCGTCATTTAGCATTAGGTATATCTCCTAATGCTATCCCTCCCCCCTCCCCCCACCCAACAGGTATGTGATTTAGAGGAAATGAATTCGCTTTCAGGAGCTCATGGTCTCACAGCAAAGGCAAAGATTCCACAGCAGCCTGCATCACTCATTCATCCGTTCATTCATTCATTAGTGCACATGCACGTAGAAAGAGAGACAGGTTGCTCCTGGCTTTCTCCTTTCCTTTTTTTTGGCACTCCTAGGAGCTTTGTAAAAAGTAGGAAATAAATAATCAAACTGTATAGTACTCAGTCTATGCCAGCAAATAATCTAAGGACTTTCTGAGACATTAATGTTAACAGGCCAATTCTGGTGCCTCTGCCCTGGGCAGTGGGAAGGATGAATCTGCAACGGGCTCCTCTGTCTTCTGGCTTGTGGAGGGTGGGGCAGGATGACTTCTTCTGACAGACCCCTGCCCTGGTGGGACCTACTGGCAAGTAAGGGTGATTGGGTTTGGGACTGGATTGTGTATGTTCTGGTTTGGGGACTGGGTCAGAAAGTCATGGGACCCGTCTCCTCAGGGATTGCAGAGAGAATGGTGCCCAGGAACCTACCCTTCAGATGGCCTTGGGAATTCAAGACAGAGTGGGACTTCTGACAGTAGGGGGTTCTCTGGAAAGCAGTTGGCCGGGTAGGGAGGGAAAGGTTAAAGCTGAATTTTTTTGTTTTCCGGAAGACTGGGAACCTAATTTTAAAAAATAAATTATCCTGCACTGATTTCAAATCAACACATGCTGACTATAGAAAACTTAGAAAGTTATAAGGTAGAAAATTAAAATCACCCAGAATCTTAGTACCTCAAATTACTCCTGTTTTTATGCATCTCCCTTTCTGCTTCTTTCCAGCATTTGGCCTATGAATACAAAAATAAAGTTAGCCTATCTGGTGCCTGCTTTTTAAAAATTTAACATTGCATAATAGGCATTGGCTCATATCATTAAAATTTCCAATTAACACCATTTCCAAAAATGTAAAATCCCCCACGAGAATGTCTGACACTGAGTGCTGACACTGAAGGAAGCACTTAAGTGCGTCGTTGTGGTGTATCCTCGTAACAGCCCTATGACGTAGGTCCTGTTGCTATTATCGTTGCCACTTTGCATGCTCATGACAGAACACTACAGCTAGGAGTGAACCCAGGGAGTCAAGCTCTGGGCCTCTCAATCTCAGCGGCAGCTACAGGATTTATATTTGGGTCTTGCAGAGATAAGAGAGAAACTCTTTTCAATACCGGAAAGAATTCCCTGCTGGTCACAGCACATTTGAGTTGCTCAACTCCTCTGATGTATCATTTGCCAAATATACCCTTGCCTAGTAGAATGACTGGTGCATGTCTGGTCTCAGATCACGTTCATTGAGGGGACACCTGGTGACACTGTTCCTCCCCAGGCTGTTACGAGCACAAAATGAGGTCTTCTCTGGGAACGTGTTGTACACACTGTAGAGTGCTGTACACACTGTAGAGTACTGTACACAAGCAAAGGGTCCAGTCAATCAACAGTGGTGCACAACGATGCCCTAAACCAGATGTTACTGACTGCCAGGGTGTGGTTCAGATCTGGTGAGCAGATGGGTTTCACTTAACTCAATGATGTTAAAACATTTTTTAATTAATTGCTAATATTTAAAAATCAGAAAATTTCCAGAAACGTATCAGGATTTCCAAATTCTCTAGATAGGACCACTGGGCCTACATTCCCACATGGCAGCCATTGGCTGGAGTTGAGCAATAGCCACCTCCTGTAGACAGAAATGTGGTCTCAGAGCACTGCAGTCCTCACCACTCCCTTTTGCATCCCATCTGACCTGCTGCATCCACTGATGCTCCTTGCCCAGATGTGGGAAGTGTAGGAGTTTACCATGCTTGCCCTGGATATTCTCTGGAGATAGAATTCTGTTCCTATCTTCTCTCAATAAGCCCTGAAATGGGTGGCCAGTATCTGCCTACTGCCACTTGAATATAAGCTCCACAAGGGCCAGGAACTGTTCTGTTGTATTCTTGATGCACCCCAGCTGGCCCAAGCAGGAGTGGACACCCAGTCATTGTTAAAGGGGTGAATGATTAAGAAGGAGGCTAATGAGGTCTATAAGATGCAGGAAGTTTCCAGGGTGACACAGGGGAGCTGTCTGATGAGCCATCAGTTATTGGCATCTCAGCAGGTGAAGCAATCTGCATGAAGACTCCTGTGGATGCCAGCCAGGTAGACTGGGAGCCTGGGAAGGCCCAGATGGAAGGTAGGCTTGGCTGGAAGCCAGCTGCTTGCCATGGCCGCCGCTGCTCTGGAAAGAACTTTCCTTAGTGCTCCTGCAGCAGAGGGCGGGCAGCAAGACTGTGGGGAAGGCTCCCCATTGGCCTGTCAGCAGGGATCATTAATCCCACCTCACATCTGTTCTTTACTGTGAAGGCTGCAAAGCCTCCTCTTGCCTTGTCTTTTTAATGTCTCACCATGACCCTGGAGGGTGAGGAGACTAAGGCAGGCGGCTCACCCGGAGTATCCCAGTGAGTAAGTGGCAGTGTTGAGCCTTTACTCTGGATCTCTGGCAGCTGTCTCCAATATGGGGATCCTCAATGGTGTGGATCTGGCTTCCAGGAGGCTCTTCCAACAACAAAAGTGGCATCCAGATGGGAAATGCCTCAATGCAAGCTCAGAGGCTCTTCCTGACTCAGATTCTAGAGTTGCCACCTCTGAGAAGAACCAAAGCAGACATTTCCTCCCAAGGAGAGGGAGCTGGGGACAAGGGTGTTCAGGAAGCACACTGATGAAAGACTCATAGGTCAGCCTGTCTGGATCTAATTCTGACCTTGCCCTTTAATAGGAGCTTCAGCAACCCATGAACTCTGTGCCTTAGCTTTTCCTACCTGTGAAATGGGGATGTCAATGGTTACTTGCCTCTCTGGGCAGCTGAGTGGTATTGACAGAGCCAGCATATCAGTAGCTAACATTGACTGGGCACTTACTATGTGGCAGGGCTGCTGAAAGCCCTGGGCATGCATTTGCAGTGCCCGCTATGCAGTAAATACCATATGAACTCGTGTTAAATAAATCACCTCCTTGTATCTCCATAGCCACATGGGGTAGTTTTCATATTATCCCCATTTTGTAGAGAAAACTGAGGCATAAAGAGGTTCTATACCTTGCCCAAGATTGCGCAGCTGGCAGGTAGAGGAGCTGAGGTCCACACTAGACAGCATGACAGCAGAGTCCACATTTCTCAGCTCTGCATGCCTCTCCTTTGCAAAGAGCTTCACCCACAGTATAAACCAAACCATGTGATTAGGTTGAACTGCGATCCCTGTGGAATCTCAAATCAATCTCAAATAATCAAACACTGGCAGTTTCAGGTGGATCAACACACTAAGAGCTTGATAACTTCTCCTAATGGGGATGATGAAGATGATGATGATGATGACTTGCATCCAAGGCAGAGGATGTGAGGCCATGTCCCAGCCTGCAGGTCTGAGCTCTCACCCCAGGCTGGCCTCCTCGGGGGTGTGGGAGGGCCAGGGAGCTTTAGAGGAATTGCCTGGGAGGTGACCAGGAGAAGTGAGCTTTACTTTATCATGGTACAGAACTAAAAGGGCAGACTAATTAATCATGGAAGTTTCTAAAAGTGCTTTTATTTTGCCATTTAGTATGCCAGTGAGATCATTTCCCTTAATGTATACTCCTGGTATTAACACGCCTTAATCCATCACAGGCTGTATTATGAAATTACTGTGTTTTACTCCCGGGTCCCGTGGAAGATCATTAACCCAACTCTTCTCCAGGCCATACATCATCGGCAGGATTACCTCATGGGTCCAGAGACCCCTCTCCCTGAGCTACGCGGTGGGGCTGCCCCAGTCATTTTTCCTTGCCTCACCTGACAAACGGGGCTGTTTGCATTAGTGAGCAGATGGCTCATGGGTGACAAGCAGACGTTCCTTCCCGCCCACCACCTCTCCTTCCAGTGACCCAGGTTTCCAAGGGGCACAGCCGAGAGGGAGGCAGTGTCCACTCAAAGCCGTCCTCCCCACCTCTGCTGATGCCATCAGGCTAGCCAGGGGCTGTGTTCTTATGTCCTAAAGGCCATCAGGGACTTCTGTTGTCAGATCCCACCATCTTGGGGCTCATCTCCTGGGGACTCTGCTCTGGGGTCAGGGGGAGGCAGAGGGTGGCCAGAGGCACTCCTGCATTAGCCAGTTCGAGGGACTACCTACCTTAACCACCTAAGCTATTGCATCTGGCCCCAACACATTCCTTCCTCTATCAGCCTCATGGCCCTACAATTCACCTTGTTCTTTTATTTTATTATTTTTTTTTCTGTTTTGTTTTGTTTTGTTTTGTTTTGTTTTGTTTTGTTTTGTTTTGTTTGAGACAGAGTCTCTCTCTGTCATTTAGGCTGGAGTACAGTGATATGATCATGGCTCACTGCAGCCTCAACCTCCTGGGTTCAAGTGATCCTCCCACCTAAGCCAAGTTGCTGGGACTACAGGTATGTGCCACTATGCCCTAATTTTTAAATATTTTGTAGAGTCAGCGTCTTACTATGTAGCTCAGGATGGTCTTGAACTCCTGGGTTCAAGCGATCCTCCTGCCTCGGCCTTCAAAAGTGCTTAGATGACAAGTGTGAGTCACCATGCCTGGCCCATTCCTTTCTTTTTTAAGTCTTTTGGGGAGCTGCCAAACTGTTTTCCATAGTTTGCTGTACCATTTTTAATTACAATTATTTTTAATAGACAAGTAAAATTATACATATTTATGGTATACAACATGATGTTTTCATATATGCATACATGGTGGAATAACTAAATCAAGCTATTTAACATACTCATTACGTCACATCTTTTGTTTTTGTGGTGACAACACTTAAAATCTACTCTCTTAGCAATTTTCAAGTATACAATATATTGTTATTAACTGCAGTCACCACTATCCATCATGTTATATACAATGGATCTCTTGAACTTATTCCTCCTGTCTTACTGAAACTCTGTATCCTTTGCCCAACATCTTCCCAATCTCCTCAGATTCCAGCCTCTGGAAACCACCAGTCTACTCTGTTTCTATGAGTTCAACTGTTTCAGATGCCATATGTAACTGAGATCATGCAGTATTTGTCTTTCTGGGCCTGGCTTATTTTATTTGGCATGTGCTCTAATTTCATCCATATTATTGCAAATGACAGATTCCTTCTTTTTTAAGGCTGAATAGTATTTCACTGCAAATATGCCACATTTTCTCTATGCATTCATTTACTGATGAAGACTTAGGTTGCTTCCATATCTTGGCTACTGTGGTTAGAGCTGCAGTGACCACGGGAGTGCAGATATCCCTTCAACATATTGATTTCCCATCCTTTGGACATATACTTATGTATTAGTCTGTTTTCCTGCTGCTGATGAAGGCATACCTGAGACTGGGTCATTTATAAAGAAAAAGAGATTTCACGAACTCATAGTTCCACGTGTCTGGGGAGGCCTCACAATCATGGTGGAAGGTGATAGGCACATCTTACATGGTGACAGACAAGAGAGAATGAGAGTCAAGTGAAAGGGAGACCCCTTATCAAACCATCAGATCTCGTGAGACTTATTCACTACCACCAGAACAGTATGGGGGAAACAGCCCCCGTGATGTAGTCATCTCCCACTGGGGCCCTTCCACAACAGGTGGGAATTAGAGGAGCAACAATTCAAGATGAGATTGGGTGGGTACACAGCCGAACCGTATCAACTCAGAAGTGCAATTGCTGGATCAGTTCTACTTTTAGTTTTCTAAGGAGCCTTCTGTTTTCTCTAATGCCTGTACTAATTTACATTCCTAACAACAGTGCAGGAGCCCACCTCATTCTTGAAGCCAAATGAATCTGAGTGTCTTCTCTAATCCTCTTGCTCTTAGTCATCTTTGTCTGCCCATCAGCAACTCTTCTTGGCTTTATCAGCAAAAAAGTCTTGAACGTCCCTTGTATCCCTGCATCTGCCCTAATTTAAGCCTAGATGACCAAACCTTGCCTCTAACTGGTGTCCCTGTTTCAACTCTCGGCCCCTTGCGATGCTTTCTCCACGGAGCAGCCAGAGGGATCTTTTAGAAACACTAATCTCTGGGGTGCTAGAAATATCCTGGATTTTGACCCTAAGGCAACACAGGTGCACATATGATGGAAATTTATTGCATACTCACTAAGATGTGTGCACTTACACACTTCCTGAATGTATTTTATACCTCAACTCTTAATCATGAAAAAGGTAAATAACACAAATACGGTCATGTAATTCCGCTGCTGCAAATTCCCCAGTGACTTCTCTGTGTCCTTCGATGGAATTATGCAGCTCGTCCTCATGGCCCCTGGTCGCCTGGCCTGCTGTTCTTCCTGATCTCATGTCTTGCTATGACCTTCACCCCTTGTCCCTATTTGTCCTACTCTCTAGCTCCGGAACACCCCAAGCCTCCAGCCTCAAGACCTCCGCCTTTGCTATGCCTCTCGCCTGGAACACTGTTCAGGATCTTTACCTGGCTGACTCCACCAGGTCACACTGGCCACAGCCCAAAGACACCCCCTCGGATTGATCTCTCTTGGCCTGCTTACTTAAAGTACTCTTTCCCTCACTCATCACTTTCTCTCACATTACTCTGGTTTATTTTCTTCATGGGACCCAACACGACCTGAAATGATCTTGCATGTGTGTTCATTTTTATCTACTCTCATTAGTCTGCAAGCTGCCCCAGAGCAGGAAACATGTCTGTCTTGTTCATCCCTGTCTCCCCAGAGCTCCGCCTGCCTCTTCCTGGCCTTGCCCTCCCATTCATTGTCCAAGGAGACCCTAAAGTGACAATGGGACCCAGAGGGGAAAAGGGGGAATCAATGGGCTGTGTTGATCATGACAGTGGACTTGGAGGGTGGCAGCCGGAGCCACAGGTGTTGTCTGTCTCTGAGAAGCCCCTCCAATGTGATGCCTTCTTAGCTCCACATGTCCCAATTTCACTCGACCACTCCCCTCTGAGTAACATGACACCTGAACACTGCTAGATGGAGGCATAAGAAAGAGGCTGTCGGGCTGAGAGCAGCTCTGCCTACTTCAAAATGCTTCATGTAGGCCATGCTTCAGGTAGTCCTTTAAAAACCCAGGAATTCAGGCTTCTGAAGACATCCGTCTATCCACGAGTCTGTACACAGAAAGGCATCTCCGGCCTTTGCCCTCTCTCCTCTGGTGAGAGGAGCAGAAGTATCACCTTCCCACCAGGTTTCTGCTGACCTGTGCACCAACCCTGAGGGTTCATCCAGGTCACAGAGTGGCCTTGCTGTGCATGGGTAGGGGACAGTTTTGGAGCAAGAGGCCCAATCATGGTACACAGTGTGGAGGGATGAGCTGCTGAGTGCCCGTCAGAAGGAGGCTGACATAATATCTGTCCTCTGGCACAGCCAGCCCACAGAAGGGCCAGGGTGAAGCCCTTAGCTGAGGCTCCAGGGGACACCTGGTCCCAGAAACTCGGGGCAGGCCTTTCAGGGCTGTCTTAAGTTCCTCTAAGAACAGACCCTAGTTGGATGCAGATGGTTTATTTGGGAGGTAATCCCAGGAAGCACAAGCAAGGCAGGGAGAAACCGAGACAATGAAGGGAGGAAAGCCATATTAGGTCTGTCCATGATCTGGTACTGCCGTGAGCAACTGGGGCTTGATCCCACTGGGACCCTCGGAGGAACTGTGTGAAAGACACTTCAGAATCATATCCTGGAGGATGGAGAGGCTGGGCCATTTAGCCACTGACTCTGATCCCCATTGGCTGAAGCATATGCATGCGTGCATGCATGTGTATGCATGTGTGCATGCATGCACACACACACACACACACTGCCGGGGTGCACACAGACATTTAACCCAAGCAAGCTCCCTTGGTGCCCAAGAAAAGAAGAAAGACAAAGAGGAAGACAGTGTTGGGTGGATGCTGTCTGCCTACCGGGAGCTATCTGCAACTTCATGTCAGCTCAGATGGGCCAAGGGGTTGGAGGATGAGGCATCCACAGAATCTGCTAGAGAGTTGCTGTGATCATGGACTTGGGGCAGTTATACGGCATCTTGAACTGAGTCAATAGCCACTGCTGTGGGTTCAGCTCCTGTGTGTCCTCTGGGTGGCTCCATGTCTCCAGGGCCATGGGCTGCTGGACAGCAGCAAGGCCAAGCCAACTCTCCCTCATTCATCACCCCTTTCAAAGCCAGTGGCCAGGAGCCAGGGGCTGGGAAAATCGACCCTTAAATAAGACTCTTTTTTTTTTTTTTTGAGGTGGAATCTCACTCTGTCGCCCAGGCTGGAGTGCAGTGGTGCAATCTCGGCTCACTGCAAGCTCCACCTCCTGGGTTCATGCCATTCTCCTGCCTCAGCCTCCCGAGTAGCTGGGACTACAGGTGCCCACTACCACGCCTGGCTAATTTTTTTGTATTTTTAGTAGAGACGGGGTTTCACCATGTTATCCAGGATGGTCTCGATCTCCTGACCTCATGATCCACCCGTCTCGGCCTCCCAAAGTGCTGGGATTACAGGCGTGAGCCACCGTGCCCAGCCTAAATAAGACTCTTCACTGGTATTTGCTTACAACTTACAGAAGCCTTGAGCAATGAGTGCCACAATTTTCCCATTTTGCAGATGAGGAAACTGAGACACCAGAAGGAGGGGTAACTCACTCACCATCACGTGGTAGAGAGAGCACCCTAGGTTTATCTGAGTCCAAAGCTCAACTCCGAGCAGCTCTGAAGAATGATACTTGCAGGGCAGCCTCTGAAACCCCTGTGAGCAGGCGAGGCCAGGAGCCCAAAGTTTCATCCCAGGAGTACCTCGTTCACCCACAGCCACAATCACCATTGATCTGGGTACAGATCCAATCAGAGTTGATGTCAGAGTTACACATCCCCGTGCTCTCTGGTCAGAAAGGAGGCGGGGGATCTGGGGTCTGCAGTGATGGGCCCAGGGCAACTGCTTTGACAGAGGTGCAATGGCTTGACCAAGGCATGCCAAGCCTGTGGACGCGCCACTGGGACACAAGTCAGGACATCATTGCTCTCTTGCCTTGGAACACAGCCGGGCATGTCAGGGACACACAAAACTTGGCATTCATCTGCTGCAAGAGCTAAGTTAGACTAAAACAGATGGGGGTCATTACCACTGTTCCTTTCCTACATCTTTGTCCCTGAAGTCTCCCTTCTCGGAAAGAAGCAGGGTCCCTGGAAACACTAGGAAAGGCTCCTGTGAGCAGCTGACATCCGCATGTTGGCCAAGTAAGTGATGTACTGATGTGTTGCTTTACTGTTAGCCCTTTGCACAGAGAGTAGGTTTCATTGCTTTCTTCAAATCAGCAAGGAAATACTTGGTTACAGATTAATGGCCAAAGCACAGATCGTTCTGGACAACTTTGGTGAAAAGTCAGAAACCACAGGATGACTAGCATAAGCAAAGATCAACAGGCAGCCTGGCTTATCAATAATCCTGGTGGCATCGTTCTTGGAAGAAAGGACACGAATGCGGGCCATTGTACTTTGTCATACTAACACCAAAGTGACCTGCTTTGGTCTGGGTTGGAAAACCAACAAAGGAACATGTGATAAAAGCCACACTGGTTGGAGACAGGAGGCAACTGGGGCTGGCCTTCTGGGATTCCCATGAAGGGGGCAGGTAAGCTGTCGCTTGATCAGTGGAGGAGGCAATCCTAGAAAAGCAGCCAGAAGCCAGGGTTGGACCCCATCTGAAACCCTCCACGTGATGGGGCCAAGTTTCTTTGTCTCTCTTGGCCTCAGTTTCTCCCGCATGCGCAAGGGGATAATTGTAAAGCAACACATCACATACCAGGGAGAGATCAGGAGGGGGGCATTTATACCCTTCAGGTAATACACCAGACGACAGTATCTTTTATCCTCAACAGATGCCCCAATTCATCTTTTTCTAGCCAAACGATGGAAATCTCTTATAGTATTATAGAAGGCATCTTGATGCCTTCAGAGGCCACTCCTGATCTCCTGCAGTGGCCTGTCTAAGGAGCAATAGCCAGGGCTCAAGTACTGAGTGGTCTATTTCCCGGCCCATGACCTTGAGCTCACATGTAACTTCTTGGGTTCCTCAGATACAAAAGAAAAGAAAAGCCTCACAGACTAGCTATGCCTTAGTGATTCTAAGTAGCTGGGTGATGAATGAATACAATAATCCAAGCTTCTCCACTGGAGGGCCTTTGGATATGTTTCCTTTACCTAAAATGCCCTTTTCTTGATTTTGCAATCAAGAAGGTTGCCCCTTCTTGATTTTGGCTTAAATATGATCCTCTTGGCCAGGCCATCTGTGCCTACTTTCTCTCACTAGGGTTTCCCCTTTCATTATCTCTTTCCCTCTCTCAGCATTCTGTTTAGTTCTGTTACAAAATTTGCACCTTACATATAACTATTAAATTGATTCCTCACCTGTCTGTGGTCTGTCTCTCCTACCAGTTGCTAAGTTCTCAAGGGTGGGGGCTTCCTGTGTGTTTTGTTCACAACTGCATTACTAGACAGTGCCAATCACAGGATAGATAAAAGGATGAACAGATGGATGGATGGATGGACAGATGGACTGATGGATGGACAGACAGACAGATGGATGGGTGGATGGATGGATACAAGATTATTGTGAGGATCAAATGAGAGAGCATGTGTGGAAATGCTTTGGAAATTGTTAAATATTATATTAATATAATACGTCATTGTAAAATGCTAGTGCAAGGCACTGTGATAGATGCTTTGCAAACATCATTACCTCCAATCATCTAACTCTGCCTCATGGGTACTATTCTCCCATTGTACAAATGGAGAAACAAAGGCTCTGGTGAAGTTGATTAACTTGTCTAAGATCACAGGGCTGGTACTGAAGACACTGAAGGGGTGGGGTTCAATCCCAGGTAAGCCTAACTGAAGGCGTATGCACTTCCCAAAATTACACCATTTCCAAAGTTCTCATCTTCCAAAAAGTGACTGTGCAGTGAGGTCCTCGTGGCCATTCACAAGCCTGAAACTCCATACCCTTAAACAAAAAAGCCCCATAGTCATTCTTGAGTCACTTTGTCTTATTTTTGAAGCATGATCTCCCTCTCCCCTGCCTCCATATTCAGTTGTCCTTCCTTGCTGCTGTCATTGAGAAACCTTCACCTAACACCAATTCATCTCTAAGGAACCACTTCTAATTACTTTTAACATGAAACAGTTCTTGTTAAAATTGGGTGTAAAGTGAGAGTCAAGAGTTTCTAAGCAAGAAGGGGCATTTGTGAATTAGTTGCAATCTCCTTTGATTCCTCCAGAGGTCTTTCTTTTTTACAAATTCTTTTGGTTTCAGGAAATGAATCCAGAAAGTTAAAATGCGGGGAGGAGGTGGTATTCAGATAAGAAAATGCCAACTTGCCTATTTCATAGGGTTCCCAAGAGAACCAAATGAGAAAATAAACACGAAAATACATTGGGAAAAAAATAGAGCAATGTGAAGACACAGATATTTAAGAATATGGTACTGCTGCCAGTGTTTAACCTTTATCCCAAGCTCATGATGCTGCCAAGGAGATTTTATGGCATTTTCTAATTTAATCCTCACAAAACCCTCTGTGGCAGCTAGTATCAATATGTTCATATTACAGAAATAAACGCCAGTTCAGCAAGAGCTAGGGGCTTGCTCAGTTGAGACTGGTACACCGGATCCCTGTCACAGACCTGGAGCACTTGCTGCTGCGTTTCTCATGGTTGGCACCCAAGATTCCCCTGGAGGAATTCAGCACAGGTTACACTTCCTATAGAACCTACCCTGGCAAAAACGAGGCCATCAACTGTCCGGAGATAGCAGGACTGGCTTGGGAGGCTTGAGATCCTCGAGCTCATAATTTTGTGTCCATTTATTACTGAAGTGGGGTCCAAAGGACTGTTAGAATCTCCTCCTCATCATAAACTCAGTGGGTGAGGCTGAGCCCCAAGAGTCCCCAGGAGAGAGGGTTGTTCCTGTGTCCTTCTCTTGCAGGAATTGGAAACAGAAAGAGACACTGAAGTCCAGAGAGGAGTAAGTGACATCTAGGGGTCCCCAGGCTGGAGTAGCAGTCATCACACTGACCAGGGTTTTGTGAAAATGTAGATTTCAATTGCATTTTCCGAACTGATTGAATTATAATCTTGGGTGTGAGCCCTAAAACTCTGCATTCTTAACAAGGTCCCAGGGAGACTTGGATGATTGGCGAGTTCGGAAAATTACTGGTGTAACAGAGACAGAGCCTAAAATTGGAGTCTAGACTGGGTTGAATAATGTCCCCCCAAAATTCATGACCATCTGGAACCTCAGAATGGGAACTTATCCTATTTCAGGGCCTTTGGAAATGTGATTTCAGTCTGTGTTTGTTATTATAGTAGTTATGCTCTATGAAGTCACCGCAAACACTGAGTTAGAGAATTCTAAACCACTTCTCCTAGGTGAAACAGAGTTAACTTCCTTCAAGCCTCTGGTCACAGTGTTTTCTCTAACCAATCATGCGTTGTTTTTTTTGTTTTGTTTTTTTGTGTGTGTTTTTTTTTTGAGGCGGAATCTAGCTCTGTTGCCCAGGCTGGAGCGCAGTGGCACCATCTTGGCTCACTGCAACCTCTGCCTCCCGGGTTCAAGCAATTCTCCTGCCTCAGCCTCCGGAGTAGCTGGGATTACAGGCCACCTGCCACCACACCTGGCTAATTTCTGTATTTTTAGTAGAGTCAGGGTTTTACCATGTTGGCCAGGCTGGTCTCGAACTCCTGACCTCAGGTGATCTGCCCTCCTCAGCCTCCCAAAGTGCTGGGATTACAGGCATGAGCCACCACTCCTGGCCCCATGTGCATTTTTTTTGCGTGCTTCCACTTGAGGACATCTTATTTAATACATATTGTTGATTCATTCATTGAACTCAAAGCCGACTGTGCTATAACTCGTACCTGGACAAAGCTTCTCTAACACATATATTCTCCATAAGGCACATTGCAGCCTTCTCGCACATAGGAACACTAGACAGCAGTTTAGCGCTACACTTCGGGGTCATTTCAAACAGCGAAGTCACCAACAGAAAGTACAAACATGTGAAAAACACAGCACTAAATAAAGTGCAAGAAAGGCACTTGTTTTTGAGAGAGGTGAACCAAGAAAGCAGAGCACCACCTTACTGGACCTCAGTTGGGAACATGCACAGTGGGCAACCCACATTTTCCACTGCTCTGTGTATATCTGCAGATGACCACATGTATTGATTTCGAGCTTAACAAATAAATTTTAGTGAGGAGGTAAATAGCAAATATGGAATTCATGAAGAATGAGGATCCACTGTAGTTAAGATGAGGTCATTCTGGTTGAGGGTGGGTCCTAAATCCAATATGAGGTGTCCTTAAAAGAAGAGAAGAGGACATACAGAGACAGCCACAGAGGAGGAAAAAAAATTAATGTGATGACCGAGGCAGAGATTGTAGCAATGCAGCTGCAAGCCAAGAAATGCATAGATTGCCAGCATGCAACGGAAGTGGGAGGAGGCAGGGAAGGATTGTTCCTTAGAGTCTTCAGACGGAGCATGGCCCTGCTGTCACCTCAATTTCAGACATCAGAAGTGTGCCATCCCATGGCCGGGTGCAGTGGCTCATGCCTGTAATCCCAGCACTTTGGGAGGCCGAGGCAGGTGGATTACTTGAGGTCGGGGGATTGAGACCAGCCTGGTCAACATGGTAAAACCCCGTCTCTACTAAAAATACAAAAATTAGCTGGGTGTGGTGGTGCACGCCTGTAGTCCCAGCTACTCCGGAGGCTGAGGCAGGAGAATCACTTGAACCCGAGAGGCAGAGGTTGCAGTGAGCCAAGATCGTGCCATTGCACTCCAGCCTGGGCGACAAGAGCAAGACTCTGTCTCAACAACAACAACAACAAAAAAAAAAAAAAGGAAGTGTGCCATCCCTTGTTATGGCAGCCCCTAGGCTCCAGGAACCATCAGTCCTGAACATGCAGGAGCCAGCCTGGCTCCAGGAACCATCAGTCTTGTGGTTCTAGGGAATCCTTTCCACTGGAGAGCCAGCCCAGCCCCAAATCCCACAGTCTTGCCTCAGAAATCAAATGAGAGAATGTCTGTGAAGAACTTAGGAAACTGGAGTGTGTTCTATTCATTCAGCAGATTATTATGCAAGTCCTCGGGTTCCTAAATCACCTTTCAGCTGCCTCGCAACACCCACTCCAAACATCCTGGGCTCCAGCCAGACTGAACTCTTCACCCTTCCAGGCAAACACTGGGCATAGGGCTGCCTCCACACGTTTGCTCAGGTCATTCCCTACCTACACCAGAAAACCCATCCCTCAAATGCCACAGCCTTGATCTGCCAAGAAGATGGAGCTCTTCTCTTCTCCGAAACTTCAGTCCTATACAGAATTCCTCTCCCTGACATCACATAGATTTTTGCCTTTGGTAATCATTTGCAATTTAAATCCTAAAAGGCAGGAACTTCTTAGTCCAATTGTCTTGCACCTGCCTGGCACATGGTAGGCACTTAATAAATAAGCTGGAGTTGTGTGGGCACTCAGCGGGGTGTGTTAGGTCCTCCAGGATAAGAGTGTTTTTAGCCAAAAGACCTTCAAGGCCCCTCCTACCTTGACACTCAGACTCCAGGATTGTTAGAGGAATGAATGAGTGGGTCAATTTTAAGCCCCTCCTATAGCAGATAGGAAGACAGAAGCCCTGAGGCTTATATAAGATCAAGGGGGCTCTGGAGCAGGGATGGAAGAGCAATGTTCCAACGCTGCTTCTGTAGACTGGCTCCAGCCTCGCTGCACACCTGCATCAGGCCTCAGGGATCCCTGTGCCCAGCCTCTGCCCTAAAGAAGCCAGTTTGAAGGTCCATTGGAAAAGCAGGGATGACTGCACACCATTCATTCTGAACTCAGGTTTTTTCCATGTCCCCGGGCTGTGCAGTCCTCCAGAGCAGGCAGGTAGGAGATGAGCAAGGTGGCTGGGAGCTGCTGAGTACCCCTGAGCTTTGGTGAGTGGAGACCACAGACAGGAAGACCTGACAGCTGTAGAGGTGCCCTGCAGGTACTCCACTAGGAATCCAGACCTTCATTCTGGCAGGGAGGGCAATGCCAGATCTGACACCTCTCTCTACCCTTTCTTAGAACCACAAAATGATAGAGAAGTGAGGACTCAAACAGATGGCTAATCCGGGATCACACACTCAGGACCAGACAGGTAAGCAGTATGGGTGACTTGACAAAGTAGTGTTTGGCCTCTAGTGAGTGGTTGGCCTATGGACCCACTTGGAGACTGGATGCATTCGATCATCATTACCTTTAATGCTGAATAAAATACAAAGCGCCTGGTGGGCCAGATTCCATCTCATGTCCATCTAATCCAATTCCCTGACTGTCCTGATGGAAACTCATGGGGTCCCCTCAGGGCCTAGTGGTAAGGGATCAGCAGCAGCAGGAGAGCCAGCCCAGCTCTGCCCACACCTAGAACATCTTCTGTTTATTCTTTCAGCTCAGGAAATCTGGGCATAGAAGAGCTGGAAGAACCTTAGAGAAAGCCCCATTATACAGGAGGAAAAACTGAGGCCACAGAAGGGAAGAAACTTGCCAAGCTCACTCAGAAAGTAGAGTTTCAGGCAGAACAAGGGCTCAAGCTAAAATGTGACTTGTTTGTGTGTGCATGTTGGTGGTGACTGCATTTATTTATTTCAAGCCTTCTGTGAGGACAGAACAGTACCTGGCATATGATACACATCCAATAAGTTCATGGCTTTGGGATAATTGCAAACTTAGAGATCATAGTTTGGGAACTTGCAGGCTGGGAAGGTGCTCTCCCAACATCCTTTTACCCCTGGAAGGCTTCTGAGCTATCAACATTTTTTCCCTAAATTCCTGAGCATTTCTTTTGGGTGCCAAGTTTGACATGACTGCTTCAAATTCATAATGAGTATGGAATACGCAGAAAGCAGCTCAAGGTGAGTCATTCATTAATCATAAGAAAAACAGGCCCTGATCAAGGACACATCAGCGCAAACCACGAAAAACAAAAGGGGGGATAGGGTTGCCCAATCTCCTTATTTAATATTAACTACATTATGTTTTTTTCACTTGAGTTCTGAGAAACATTGCTCCCCACTCCCTGGTTTTGTATGAACTCAATCCAAAGTCAATTTTCCTTGAATACAGGGTGTCTGCTTCATGGGTGCTGGGAGTGAGATGCGGGACTTTGGAACCATAGTCAGTCACCCTGGAAGAAAGTCAGTCGGCAGGACCATTGACTTTCAGCCTTGTCCTCAGTCACTTTTTCCTCACTGCCTGATATATTCAGGGAGAACATAGATGAACAGCGTGAGGACCACCTGTCCTTGGGAAGTGCACTTCACTGGGATAGAAATAACAAGTGTCCAAGTAACTGTGCAAATAGCCATCTGTTCGCACTACTGGGCTGTGGTCAGTGGGGGTACAACCTGATTGGGGAGGTGAGATAAGTTAGAATGAGCACCATGTGGACGGTTTGATCACATTTCCATCTTTTTCTCTTTTGCTTTCACATGTGTCCATGATGTGGGCAGATCATGGGGTGTGATTGCAAACTGAGGCTCCGAGTACAGCCGATGCTCCCTGCAGGGTTCTTCCCACTCCCCACACCACTGTCGAAACAGTGTGGCAGAAGGTTCTGCACTCTGAAAGGGTAGCTGTCGCTACATGATTGAGCTATGATCCCTCCCAGGGCTGCTTGTCTGTCCAAAGAGGAAGACTCTGGGCTTGGCAAATACTGCCATTTGTGCTTGTTGTGGTGCCCGAGTGCCTTCTCCCTTTCCTGGCATTTGCAGCCCACCAGTCTCTGGACCCATTGTCTCTCTCCAGCTACGGAAATGGCTGAGCTCTACCTTGCACCTTGATTAAAGTGTGCAGCTCCTTGAGAAGGTGGTGGGCCCCAACTGGTATGAGCAAGTCCCCATGTAATTTGCACAGCATGGGACTACTGTGATCTAAAGGTGACTACTGTGATCTAAAGGTGAGATTCAGGAGTTTGCCCCCAAAAAAAACCCAGAGATGGAAGGGAAAGATAAAGAGATGAGAATAAAATCTGACACAAATTACCTGGTGCTTTCTGGAGGGGGATGAGGCAATGGGAGCTGCCAGGGCAAGTCTAGCTGGTACCATCTCAGTAGAACAGAGAGGGCAGCCTGGCAGGTGGGGAGTGGGGGAGGGGGAGGAGCTCATGTAGACTTGGTGTGGGCATCACTTGGAAATCCCCGGATGTCAGAACTGGACGGGTTTTGAGAGGCTTTCTTGCCTACTAGTTACAAATGTCTGGGGACTAGCAAGCTGCAGTAGAACTGTAACTGGAACAGCTTTGTTGCGTGATGTACACAGCAAATCAATATACTGAAACACCGGGTTGCAGCAGAGAAAGAGATTTAGTCATAGGGTCACCGAATGAGATGAGAGGAAACCTCAGATCCATCTCTGGAGGCGTTTGGAGTTGGGGTTTTAAGGATTTTGTAGTGGGCTAGTGGGCCGGTTGGTTGAAGAGTGCAGGTGAAGTCATCGGACTGGGAGAGGATGAGGCCGTGTTCTCACGCTGATCCCGTTCTCTGGAAGGGTCTCCAAACTGGTTGCTGGAATTCGGGGTCCAAAAACATCTTAAGCAATCTTTAAGCAAAAGTCTTATGATTCTAATGTCAGAGATCTTGCCTGTAGGAACAATGAGGATGCAAATCAATTCTCAAACAGTCTTAGGATCCCAGTGTCACAAACCCTATCTATAGCAACAATGGGGTTGCAATGGTCAGGATCTAGTGCTACATGACTTTTAGCAACAAGGAAGTGGGCCAAAGTACAGCCTGATAAATGCTTAATTCTAACTCTATTTCTGTCTAGAAGCTGGCATGCAATTCTTGTCAACTCTGTGGGGATGGTTTCAGAATCACCTGGGAGCTTGCTGAAAATGCAGACAACTGGATCCCACCCTTCGTGTTTCTGAATTAGGAAATCTGGGGCGCAGCCAGGGCAATCGCATTGCCATTCAGTGTCAGGCACAACCCTGATGTAAAGCCTGCTGGGAAATCACTATTCATTTGACAGAGAAGGAAATTGAGTCACAGAGGAAAAGGGTTTGGCCGAGATCCCACAGAGAGTTACAAGCAGATCTTTTAACAGTTTCTTGATTTCTTCCTTTCTCCTTTCCTTCCATCCTCCCTCTTTTTCTCCTTCCCTTCTTCTTCCTACCTTCCTTCTTTCATTCCTCTCTTCTTCTGTCTTTCTTTTCTTCCCTCCCTCCCTTTCTTCCCTTCTTTCCTTCTTTCCTTCCTCCCTCCCTCCATCCCTCCTTCCTTCTCTCTTTCATTCATGCATTTATTCAACAAACATTTGTTGAGTATCTGCTATGTGCCAGGCACTGTGTTAGGTGCAGAAACAGCCTAGATCCCTCCCCTTCTAGAGCAAACGCCTTCGTGGGAAAGACCAGCAGTAATCAAATTATCACATGCATAAATGTAAAATTACAGCTATGCCCAGGAGAGGCAGACAAAAGTTGTACCAGCTGGATTTAACATTGTACATGGCCTCAGCATCTTTATCTGTAGAATGGAATCTCCTCACTTGCCCTGGCTCTTTCCCACATGTACAGCTCACACTGGAAATTAACAGAGAACAGCTTTTTTTAAACATAAAAATAATTATCCAAATGCTGGGCTTATCTTGACTCTGATAGTCAATCAATAAATATTTGTAGAATTGAATTGCTAAATTGAATTATTCTACAAAAATAAAGCAAAGATTAGCAAGAATCCCCACCACCAACCCAGTGTTCATTTAATTTTCCTGTTTGTGCAGATAAGACACAGGCTGGGTTTGCTGAATTTAAACAAAAACCAGCAGAAAGACTGCTTTCCATAGATCCCTGGAATGTCAGAGTTGGAGGGAGCTCAGATGTTATCACATCATATCTTCCCCAACTTCACAGAATTGGAAAAAGTTATTCAAGGTCACATGTGAGAAAAGTGATAGAGCCAAAGCCAGGACACAGATAATAAATTAACAAAAAAAAAAAAAAAAAAAAAAAAGGACATGTTTTGTTTTGGGTGCCTAGACATGCCTAGGCTGTTATTCTCTATGTTAAAAATCCCAATGTTGGAAACATCTTCCATGTGTTAATTAAGGCTCAACTCCAGGATGAGCCCCCCCAAGTCCCAGGAATATTCCTCCGAGAGCCACAGCCAAGAGCAAATATCTATGTACGTTTGGTAGACAATGATTGCTTTTGCCATTTTCTGTTCTGGTAAAAGCATCTACATTTCTCTTTGGGGAGCCACCCTCTTCCTTCCCACTCTGAGTACATGAGATTTAGGTACCAGTTGAATCTGCTTGCTTCCAAGCCAGGTAAGCACATGCCTGCCAATCTGCTTGTTTCATCTCCCTGGTCATAGTGATTGGTTCAGGGAAGGACATGTGACTCAAGATGATCCAATGAGAGTCAGCCCTGGGACTTTGGCTGAAACTATGGGGAAAGAGACACTGTATTTCCACTGGTTTCGTTATGCCGGTAAGATGTTATTCTGGAGCTGCTGGCAGGCATCATTGCTACTGAGCTAGAGAGCCTTTCTCTTAATGAGTCCACACAATGATGGGGAGGGAAATAAAAGCTGAGGAGACACTGAGTCTTGATGGAATATGTTTTTTGGACTCGTAGATGCAGCCATTCCTGAGACTAAATCCTCTGCACTTTTCAGTCATAGGGAGCAATAAATTCCCTGTAACTGGTTTACCCAATGGCAGAGACAGCCAGCAGAGATTTGTGGAGTTTTCACTGGGAAGCAATTTCCCAGTTAAGGACAATATTTTTCAGCATCCTTACAACTAGGTGGTACCAGGCGACTGAGTTCTGGCCAATGCAATTGGAGGCAGAAGTGAAGTATAGCGCTTCCACCAAAACTTTCCATGCAATCTTTCACACTCTTTTCTTCCATCCACTGATTAAATGTCAAAACATCTAGGATGATCTTGAGAGGCACATGCTGAAAATGACATTGGAAGATTGTGTCCACTGCCATTGAGACTGAAGTAAATGAAAAGTAAACGAAAAGTAAACTTCCTATATGTTAAGCCACCAAAATTCCTAAGCCTCTTTGTAATAACAGCTACCATTATCTTCCTTAATTCAGCTAGTGTTTCAATCAGGGCTTTTAGTCATAAACAATAGAAATCTCCTCTGGCTAACTTAAAACTGAGAAGGAATGCATTAAAAGGGTAATTATTGCTCACAGACACTCCACGAGGGCAGGAGAGCCAGGACTGGGACTACACCGCTCAGAACAATGCCAGATTTATGCCACCGAATTGGAACTGGGGGGGACACCATTGAAGGTGACACTGAACACTTGTATCTCACCTTGCTCATTGGCACCCCTGATGCTGCTGCTGGGGTTGAATATAGCTACCACCATGGTCACTGTCTTTTGTGGAATGGATTCCACAAAGTGCCTGCTTCTCCTTGTCTTTTGGAAAGTCTAGGGCAGGTATATCTTTACTGATGAAGGCTTAGGTCATGCAACCATACTCTAGCTGCAATGGAGGCTGGGAAAGTGAACAGAGGGCATTTTCCCATTACTACAGTGGAAGACAGGCTTTGCTTCAAAATGTAGGGAATTCCCCAAACATGAGAAGGGGGTTCAAACATAAGACAGCCTAAAGGATTGATAAATGTATGCTACAGTCACCGTGAGATGGGTTTCTATCCCTGAAAGAAACTGACTGATAACGTGTACTGTTAATATGCTTCAAATTTTATGCAAAATAGAAAATAGATATGTTCTAGAGATTGTGCTAAGCACTTGACATTTATTATCTTACATAATCCTCACAATGACCCCAAGAGGGTAGAAACTATTATCCCCACTTAGCAAATGAAGAAACTGAGTCCTGAAGAAAAAATTTATTTGTGTGAATTCATGTAGCATGGATATGATGAAATCTTGTAAAGCAAAAGACAAGGTAACATGTGATAGTTTCTTATATAGTAAGCTTCCTTGTTTGAAACCACACCAGGATTCAGATGAATTTGAAGACTGCGTGGTGGGTCTAAAAGTTCCATGGCATCTTGAGACAGCCTATCCTGATAAAGAGATTCAAGTAGGACCAGCTCGATCAGGGAAGAAAACCTTGGTTATAGGGTATTAAGGAAGGAATTAAGATTCTGAATATGATGAGGGGAGCAGTTTGTCCCTGATATGTCTTCTGGGGAAGCTTTGCACACTAGTATCAGAGTCCTGACAGCAAGAGAGCTGAAGGTAAAAACTGCAAAGGATATTTCACTCCAGACTGTACTCAAGATGTGGGAGAACTTGTCATTGCTTTGGGACTCCTCTGGCAGGTGTAGCTCAGGGTGGGAGAGGCCTTCTCCCTCACTTCTTTGCAGACCACCATGAAGCTTTGCACAGCAAGGCTCCAATGCATTGTCAGTGGTGCCCAGAGCAGTGGTCATACCCAACTAGAAAAGACTTGTTTGTGAGCACACGTAAGACTTCCCCTGAGAACTCTCTGAAATACTTGGAGAGGGAGAGATTTACAGGACTGAGGAGGCCGTGTGGCAGCAGGTGGGGTCAAGAGCCAGGGGAGCTCAACACCTCAATGTTAATGTGAATGTCAGTGGTACCTCCAAACTGAGTCAAGGGCAAATATGCTGGGCATCTTCTTTGGCTGCTCAAATCCTCTCTCCACGCTTTCCCTCTCGGTTCTGGGCCCCTTCAGATAAATGAACTGGAGACCTGGGATCCCGTGCCTTTTGGCTTCTAGTTGGACTCAACTGATGGGCAGCACTAGCAGACCTGTCCCCCAGAGTTTTCATGGACATGACCACATCCCTGCCCCCACCAGGATCACCAAGGTTCCTGCCAGCTGCCCTCTTCACACAGCCCTCTGCCTCCAGCATCTAGCAATTGTCCTCTTCCCTCACTGTGTTAAGTCTAGGGGAGGTCATTGTTCAATGCTGTTCCGAGCCCCGTGTGCTGCTCCATCCCAGGTGGGCCCATTCCTCTGTAAAGAGCCCCTGTATTAAACTATCTTAGTTGCCCAGTCCGAGTGTGCCATTGGTTTCAGCCAAGACTCTGACTGATAGAAGGAAATGTGGATCCCACTAAGAGATCATCTGCTTCATGATTTTGAACAATATCATTTTTCCATCATGTTTTCCATTTATTTTTTTCAGGCAGTCAAACACACCTGTGCCAGAACTTTCGTGGGTTTTTTTGTAGACCCCTGGCACCTGGTAATCTTGTTGCAGTACTCTGGCTACTTTTGGGCCCTGTCCAGTTGGCCTTAGATCTGTCATTGTTGGGGAAAATGCCATAAACCAAATGACTGAGGGAAAACGTCATGGAAACATCCACTCCAGGGGCTAAAAAATAACCTGAGATGCCAAACCCTTAAAGGCACCAGGATGATGAGAGGGCCGGAGCTAAGCCATGATTGGATTCAGGTTTGGAAGGGCTTCTTGACATACCTGGTGCTGTAGATGCCTGAACACCCACATGGAAGAGGGTCACTCACTGTTTCTCCCATTGGCCATTCTTCATTCAACCCAATGGCAAATGGCCCAGGCTCAGACAGTGAGAGGCAGTGTCTCATCCTACCCTGGTCTCACCCTGCAGTTCTGTGGCCTGGGGCCCTCTCTGGTGAGTCCAGGTTGTCCAGGAACCTCAGGCCAGTGGTAAAGGAGTCAGCTGAGACTGTTCGCCATGCCCCTATCCCACTCAGAAAGAAGGGGCTGCGAGTGTGCTTCCCAATCGATGGACTCACATTCACCAGGACTATTTTTAGGACAGCAAGTATACCTGCTCCGGGCTCACAGAGGAGTTGCTCACTAGAGACCAGCATCCACTCCCCTAGCAAAAACCAGGAGCCCAGGCCAGCTGTCTCTCCCCATCTCATCTCCAACTCTGGCCAAATTTCTCCCCTAGGAATATCCTGATCCTCCATGTTGCTGTCTGGGGTGCCCAATATGGAGACTACTAACTTCCAGAGAAAGCGTCCAAGACAGGAGTCACTACGACCAGGCCCTGCCTACAAGTGGGTGCTCCCGTAAAACTCAAAGGTCTTCATGATTTGAGCCATGCCTTTAAAGTAGAGGTCAGTTCCTCCAGGATAAATCCTAAACTTCTGCCCACTCAAAGATATTTACCCACCAGTTGTGTCAATGAAGCAAGGATGGGGGTTACAGCAAGATAGATATCATCTGAAAGGCAGAGAGAGCTTAATTTGGACTAATGGCCATCCCCAAGGGCCACCCTGTACAGCTCTGCAAGTTGCATTGCACAACTGCAGGGGGCACCACTTACTGCATGGTTAGCCTAGATTGGTACAGTTTTTATGCCTGCTTTCTGGCAGATGGCTGTAAGTGAACCGAGGGAGGGGCATCTGTCTCTAATTCACCCATTTCAGTGGGACCCAGGCCAACTCCTGAGACACCAGATCAGAGACTTAGAAATACAGTGGTGGAAATTGTTCCTTTCTCCATTCTTTGAAAGGATGTGACACATTCCCTAGGGCACCTATGCCACCCCGGCTCCTCTGATGTGGCCTTCTTCTCCATCTATCCCCACAGAGCAGCAGTGTAGGCACCAGCAAGGCCTCGGGATATCACTCCATAAATTCTCTTTTCATTGGAGGCCTAGCAGATAATAATTTAAAGAACTAGTCACTGCTTGCAATTAAGCACAGAGAAAATAGATCAGGCCCATAATTTATGTCTGTGCAAGGTTGGGCTGGATTTGTAATTAATGTTTGCTCCCTTTAATGAAATACTCCAAAGGTCTGCACTTCTGTCATTCATGAAGGTAATTTTTCAATTGATTAGTAAAATAATACTTGAAAAGTAAATGCACCTGCTTCTTCCCCGAAATGTCTCAGTCAACTGGACACACTGGTTGGGACGCTAAAAAAATACCACTCCAATCCAGTGGAGACCCGGCCCTGCACCATCAGCATGCAGACGGCCCGAGCAGGAGGCAGGAGGAAAAAGTAATTAGAGCAGCTGCGGTGACCAGAATTCCTGGGTGGCCCGGGGCTGCTGAGCAGCTGCGGCTGCCCTGCCTAGTTCCTGCTCGAGATGGAGGGGTCAGGCAGTAATATGAAGGGCCGGGGACAAACTCAGCCAGAGAGCCAAGCATTTTGGTCTTTACAGCCCAGGTCTGCGTGGGACACCAGCCAGGCTGGGAAGGGCCTCATTAGGGGGATGATGTACCAGAAGACAAGTAGGTCACAGTTTGGAGGGCATTGTGGTCAGCTGGGATGTGGGCTGGCTAGGGCTAGGCACAGAGAGGCTGTTCCCAAATATCTTTGTTGTCCAAGGGCAACAGGTTCCTGTTAAAAGCTATTTAACATGGAAGCCAGCATTTCTTTGTCATCAGTAGATAAATAAGTGGGGTCTTATCTTGAAAACTGAAACTAAGACTTAGAAAAATTTCATTTTATGTTCTATGAAATAAAATATAGGCAATAAATGTAATACAGTAGTGTTAAATCTTAGAATAAAGAAAACTATCAATTTGGGGTTTATTTTTAAAGTCAAAACTATTTCACCACTATATATATCATCCTTCCCCTCGTGATAGATTTTCACAGTTATATAGAGGGCGATTTGGGCAAAACTATTCAAAGGCTACATCAGTTTTCCAAAATCCAATCTTTACCTATGACATTTAAATGACTTGGCGATCAATTATTGAACATGGGATATTGAATCCCTTTGCCTATTGCTGTTCCCGACAATGGTTTTCTTCCTCTAGCAGGCCATCATTGGCCAGTGGCTTGGTGTGGGAGCCCAGGATTCTTTAACACAACAAATGGGTATCAAGATGAGAGGAGAGGGCTGTTTGTTCGAGGAGGACTCGTTTTACAAGGGGTCAGTTCGCTAATGAATGTCTCCGTGTCTTCTAGCAATGCCCACTTACCTATGCAACCTCATGACAGAGGGGCCAGGGTGGCAAACAGTCAAATGCCCTTGAACTCGTTTCCTGCACTTGATGGACAATGTTGCTCAGATTAAACCTTAAAGGAAAGGGTATCACTTAGAACTGCAGTTGCAATCAACCGAAATGGACTAGCTGATTTAAGCAGAAAGAGAATTTTTAAGACTATGTTGAAAGTATCCCAGACTTCTTGGGAGGGCTGGGGAAGGAAGTGTGTGCAAGGAGCCAGAGTGAAAGTCTCCCCAGTCCAGTAGGGTAGTCCCTGCTGCCACCACAAAATACCAGCTGCCACAGCTGGAACCAGGCTCTGGCCACCCAAGACTGTGGGCACTGCTGAAGCAGTCCATTCCTGCTTCTTCTTGGCATGAGTCCTGGTAAATTTGTGGCAGATGCAGGTCATTGGTCAGGACCAGGTTATATGTCTCTGCCTCCTGCAAGGGGGGCAGGAAAGTGTCAGCCACTCTGGTGGGTGACGGACTCTGTCCCCCAAGGGTCACATGGAGTGGAATCTCCTAGCATATGAAGAGGGCTATGGCTGGGGATCCCCCAGAAAGAGAGAAATATTAATAGTGATGATGATTGTTCACTATTAATATTTTACCTTGGCCTCTACTGATGGGATACATTTAAATCATGTCCTAACTTCCCTTTCCTCTAACATTTATAAAGCACCTGCTATGCTAGACACTCTCACATATGTTTTGCCATTCGATCTTCCCTCATGAAATAGGACTATGATCCCAATTTCCAGACGAGGAGACTGAGGCTCAGAGAGATAAAAGGAGTTGCCCAAAATCACACAGGTTAAAAGCGCCTGGGTCAGGGTTTGCTTTTCTTTTTCTTTTCTGCATTCTACTGCTATGACTCCAAAAGACACACTTGAAGAAGGGTTCTTGGAAGGGTAGGTGAGTTCCCATCTCATGCCTGATCTTGTTTTTGCTGGAAGAGGATCCAGGATGCTGAATGCCTGTCAAGCTTCTCATGCTTCTAATTCATGGTTGATTTCCTGGCACCTAGCACAAGGTCAGGCAGGTAGTATGAGCACAGTAAACAATCTTTCCATTTTTGAGGCCACAATGGAAAATAATAGTCTAGTGCTATGATGATGATTGTTCACTATTAATATTTTACCCTGGCTGAGAATGAAAAAAAATCTGAACTTTAGTCCTAGGTGGGTCTACCACCAACTTTGTCCAAGTCTCTGACCCACTTTGACCCTCCTCTTCCTCCTCTCTAAGATGGAAAGAGGTGTTGCAGCAGAGGTTGCAACTGGTAGCCTTTTGCTCTGGATTTGACCACAGAGAAGTTCTGTTAGTCCTCGTGGTCTGAGCCTCTACTTCTCCCTGGTTCCTGTAGCCCTGAGCCCACTTTTTGATAGAGAACCAGGCCTATTGCTTATCTGATGTCTCTCAAACATGGGAAAACCAAAGATGGGCCAAAAGGGTGGCATGTTACAAGAGAAATGAGAATTTTGTTTATTTACCTAATAACCTCACTCATCTTGACATCACCTGTGCAGACCCTGTAGACACTTGAGGCCTCGCCCCTGCAGGTACTGATCTTAGGAGATGACCAACCAGAGCCTACTACCTGCAACTCTCTCTGCCTCTTCACTGTCCACTACGGGAGCCACTAGTTTAATTCACTAAGTGAATTAAATTTAAATACAATTAAAAATTTGGCTCCTTAGTCACACCAGCCAAATTTTAAGTGCTCAACAACCTCTGGTGGGTAGCGGGCACCCTGTCCACAGCACAGTATGAGAGACCATGTACAGCATCCCAGAAAGTTCTCTTGGACAGCACTGCTCTAAATTCCCCCCATGGACCCTGCTGGCCCCACCACAGTGCCCAACCATCCCTTTCAAGCAAATGCCTGGCCTGTTGCAGGCTCTGTGGCTGCCAGGGCACAGTGACCCAGCCCTCCCTCCTACCCTGCTCCATTGACTTCCGCCTCCCTTCACCGAGAGACCAATCTATATTTGCAGCTCCTTTTCTTCATGTGAACAATGAGGAGCAGCCCTGGGAAATGGCTGGATCACTTTCTCCAGCACCTCCTTTAGGTTCCCTTAATAGGTGGAAATGCTTGATTATTTCAAATGAATATAATTACAAAATCCTCTACTTAGAGTAATGCTCCTCCTTTGTGGGTGCAGACATCTCCTTTCTCTCATTATCTCCTCTTTGAGACGCACTTTGCGGCTTTGAAAAGTGCAATTCTATGGTCCCTGCAGGATGAGCCCTCCTCACTCTACTGTGGGGCAGAGCGACTTTGGAACAATGCATGGGACCCAGCTCTGCAGTGCCAAGGCTCTTTCTCTGGGTGGGTGTGATGCTGCAGAAAGTCTCTCATCTAGAGGGCGAGCACTGGCCCCCATGGCACCCGGGAGCATTCTCACCTGTGTTCTGACCCACCCTAAGGTTGCAACCTGCCCCTCCCCATCTGGACAAAGACATGCCCAGCCACTGCCCCTGCTACCTCACTTAGCACTCTCCTGTCTCTCCTCCACATCTCCACCACGGCCCTGCGTCTCCTACTGGAGGAGCCAACCCTCTTGTCCAAGTCTGCAGACTTGCAGCATCCAATCTCCTTGATTATATTGTTATAGAGACAGCATAGGGTATGGGGTCAGATTGACTGGAGTTTGAATCCTGACGCTAACACTGTGTCATCTTTGGCAAACTAATCACATTTTGGAGACTTGATTTCTCCAACTCTAAAATGGGGTTCTATCCACAGTACCTAATGAAACCTCCATGTTCATACAGTGAGACTTCAGCCCTGGTCCTAAGGGATTGGTCTCGCAATGGGCACTGCTTCCTTTTTTCTCCTGGATGTTTGGACCTGGAATGAGATAGCACCATGCAGTTGTGAGTTGTCCCCATTGTCTGCAGCCATGTTTTCACTGGGTGCAGAAGGCTGGCCAGGAAGGAATGAGCATGAAAGATGTCAATGCACACAGAGAAGCTGGTTGTCAGCCCATGAGGGCGAGGGCCACATTGATTTTTTTCACTCCTGTCTACCCAGATCCTGGTAGGTGCCCAGCATATAGAAGGCATCCAGCAGGTGCTGGTTGCATTGCTGAATTAATGGGGGACAGAGTTTGAGCCCCTGGTCTCATTGTCCTGAAGCCCAGATGTATCTCCGTCCTTTTATGCACTTGACTGTCCAGCCCTTCTCGGATTCAGTCTCTCTGGGCTTCTGCTAGTTTGACTTTGGTTTCTGCCAATTGCAATCTATGGAGCTCTGATATTGTAGCTACATGAATACCCACCCTGTTCCACCTCATGCCAGCAAATGTGCACCAGGTGAGGCAGGGCTTATGAGCACCAGGTTCACCCTCCACCTTCTCATTTTAAAGAAAACAAAAATGATGCGAGGACTTGCCAGCTGTTGTAGACTGATAGAACACCAACAGAAAGTAAGGCTCACATTGCACCAGCCTCCTGAGGAAAACCTCTGTTCACATTTGACATCGTTCCCTTTTCTCTGCTCACACCAAAGGCAATTTCTTTCTGAACAGCGGCATTCTCTCCCCCAAGCCAGAGAAAACTTCTTCTGGAGAAGATGTGAGCTCCAGGCAGACACAGGCTCTGCATCCCATGTTCAAGTACACAACTGAGCAAAGAGAGCTCACCTTTACCCTTCCCCCTCACCTCCTTCCAGCAGCAATAGAGCCCCCTCCTTCCACAGTCTACATGCTAAGAGGGACACCTTCAAATCTAAGGACATAGACCTGCATGTTTGCAGAGGTGTAAACAGAAAGGCTCAGCTGTCAGAGGCCAGTTACCAAACACATAGATGAACATTCCCTAACTTCATGCCTCTTTTCCAGACAACTTCCAGATTGACTCTCCCTAGCCATTCCCACCCCCCTTCCATGCAGAACCTTGTATAGATCTCACACCTGACTGCAGGTCTGAAGAACATTTATTGACACCACGACGTAGATCATGGCTTGAGCTCCAAGACCAATTTTGTTGTATGAATCCTTGGTGGCGTGATTTAGAGACAAATCCGAGTGCAGGTCTTGACTCTGGAGTTTGGTGCCATCACCCATTGGCTGTCGAGCTGCTAGTCCTGACCCTGACCCAACCCCTGCATGCAAGGCTCTGTAAGGGAGAGGAATGGAGGGGACCCTGCCCCCAGGTGAGCCCAGCCACATGATAGGCTGTGTGTGAGGCACAGACACATGAGGAGCCCCAAGCAGGCCAACATTATCGTGACTGGAAGATCAAGGAGGGCTTCCTGGAGGAATGGTCATTTACCCAGGTAAGGAATGAGGAGGATTTGGATATGCATGGATGAGCTGGGGTTGGAGGGAAGAGAGGAAAATTGGACCCCAGGCAAAAGGAACACCATGAACAAAATGCAAGAAATTACCTTTCTTAGAGAGACATGCATCTAGGAATGAGAGAAAGTCTCTTGACTATGGTCTTTCTTGTCAGCAAACTGGGACCAGCTACCCAAGAGGGATAATAAATTGTCATTCATTCATTCACTTATTCAGCATATACTTATTGAGCCTGGAGACTCTGAACTTGAAACAGTTGAAATAGACATTGGAAACCATATTCAGAAACATTTCGTGCTTGGTCCAGAGGATACAGAGGTGAACAAATCAGATGTGGTGGCTGCTCTTGAAGGAGGGAGGTGATAGGTAAGAAACAACTGAACAAATAAATAAAATCTGAATGGGAATGCACGCTGGAGTGCATTGGAGGGCAGAACCAGGTGGCCTAGAAAGGCCTCTCAAGCAAGGGTCATTTGAACCAAGATCTGAAGCTCCAGAAGGAACCAGCCACCCCAGAAGGTGCTGGGGAGAGAATATGCCAGACAGAAGGAATTAAAAAATGCAAGTCTTGGGAAGAGAAACCAAGCAGCAGAGCAAAGGCCCAGGGGCTGGAGCACAGTGGTGAGGGGCGCGGGGGTGGAGGGGAAGGTGTCGGGCAGGGCGAGTAACAGGTCACGGGGTCTTACAGGCCAGGCCAGGTGGCTGTAGATTTATTTTATCCTATGCCTCTGCCCCGACAATGACACAAACTATTATGAAAGTTATGTAAGCACACGTTTCTGCCTAGCAAAGGGATCCTCAAACAAACAGGGGTCGCCCTCTATCTTGATACAGCCCACAAGCAAAGACTGGCTTCTCCATTTTTTAATGGTTCTCATGTAAGTGCCTCCGTAGTATCCTTGATTTTGCCTCTTGAGCTGCAAAGATGAAAATATTTACTATCTGGCTCTTTACAGAAAAGTTTCCAGATCCCTGGCCTGGAAAGACACCAGAGAAGAGATTCCTCTCTAGAAAGGGGCAAATATGTTTATGATTACTAGAAGGGATGAAATGTTCCTCTATTTTAAGAGGAAATCAACAAAATAACCAAACAATATTTGGTTTAAAAAAAAGATATCCTCATCAATTTTCTGATAAGTGTTATGGGTGCAGAGAAGAACTGAGGGTCCTTCCCATTCCTTCCCATGTCTCTGCAACTTTCCTCTCTCCTGTCTCCCAGCTCCTGGAAATCCAATTTCCTAGTTATGGCTGTGCTTATTAAAAGCATGACTGTGGAGGCTGTTTGCCCCTGGATCTATTTTTGTCATAACTGTTTGTAATGGTTAAACCTCAACAACTTAAACACTCCATACAAAATAATGTATCTTCAATAAACTGAAATATTAACCAATCATATGTAATGGCTCATTTCTAACAAATGCAGAGATCAGGGTCCTCGGGGCATCATAGAAATTGAAAACCATATTGATGGACTGGCCAGCCTTCAAATTACACTGCGTGGAGATGAAAAAGCATAGGAAAAGTTCTCATTATGGCTCCCTGACATTAATTTGAGCATTTTTATATGTGTGTCCTATTAAGCACTTTAAGTGCTTTTTGATAATTGTGCTTTGTAGTTTTTACAGCACTTCAGCCTATTCCCAGTTCAATTTCCTCTTTTATCCGATGTTTGAAATATTGATTTCTGACAGATGAAAGCAAACCTTATAATCTCAGCAGCGTGCAATAAGTGAGTGGGACGAGGCTTCAGAATACATCAGGGAATGGTCATATTTGAAACAGTCTTTGTTTTATTACATTTCGTCAACAGAATTTACTTACTGCTTGCTGATATTTATGTAAAAAGCCCAGCCGCTGAGAGGGCCACGATATTGCCAATTTCAGCTCTACTTTTTGCATTTAGTAAGATAAAAGAAGCTTCTCCCTTGGAGCCCGATGATTGCAGCGGCTTAAACTGCTGTCAGCCGGCCGCAAGTAACTGTGATTTATCTTCTTCAGATTGTGCCCTGTCGTGGCTGCAAACTTTTCTTTCAGTTTTGCATTAAAAACTGACAGCCCATCAGGATGCTTAGAGCCAGCCCTCTCAGGCTTGCCCCGGCCTCCATGGAGACCTTCGGTCTGGGAGAATCTCAGAGTTGTTCTTTAAGCTGGACGTGACCTTAGAGGTGACACTCTCTGCATTTCCCCTAACGTGACTTGCAGACCCTTGAGGGCATCGACATTACTTCAGGTGCTACTCAAGTTATTTCCCTCCATTTTAATGATTCTTTCACCAATTTATTCAGTTCCACTATTACTTACTGTACAGTGTCCTGGGCGTGGGGGTGCAGAGCTGAACAAGGGAGATCATTGTCTTGGTGACATTCACATTCTACAGCAGTGATTCTTGACACCCAGGCATGATTTTGCCCACACCCCTGCAGGAGACATTTTTGATTGTCACAACCATGGAGGGGGTGCTGCTGGCTTCTGGAGGTAGAGAATGTGTTGGAGGAAGCTGCCAAACAGGACAATCCCCCATAACAAAGAATGATCTGGCTCCAAATGTCAATAGAGCTGAGGTTGAGAAATCCTGTTCTAGTGGAAAGAGACAATTAACCTATAAATGGGCAAGAAAATAGCTGGCAGTGATAAAGGCAATGAACAAATAAAGTAAGGAGGTGAGATGAGTATTCTAAAGCTACTTTAGACGGCAAGATCAGGGCAGACCTCCGCGAGGAGGTGGCACTTAAACCGAAACCTAAATAATGCCAAGGATCCAGCCAGGAGAAGACTTGGGGAAAGGGCATTACTGGCAGAGAAAAGAGCTGTGCAAAGACGGCACAGCAGGAAGGAGCTTGGCAAGTTTCAGGGGCATAGGGCAGGCCAGTGTGGCTGGAGTTAGGGAACTTAAGGGTGCCCAGCAGCAGCGCGGAGAATGACAGCAGCCGGAGAGCAGGGACATGTTTTTGAGGCTGTGTTGACAGAACATTGAAGTCTAATATGGCATAAGAGGCAGAAAAATGGGCCAAGCACATTGGCTCACGCCTGTAATCCCAACATGAGGCAGGAGGACCCTTTGAGCTCAGTAGTTCAAGATCAGCCTGAGCAACATAGCAAGACCCTGTCTCTACAAAAAATTTAAAAACTAGCTGGGCATGGTGGTGCATGCCTGTAATCCCAGCTGCTCAGGAGGCTGAGGTGGGAGGATTGCTTGGGCCTAGGAGTTCAAGGCTGCAGTGAGCAGTGATCACACCACTACACTCCAGCCTGGGCAACAGAGCAAGACTCTGTTCCTAAAAAAAAAAAAAAAAATTGAAAAGGAGACAAATGGTTCAAGAATGATGTTAAGTTTTGCCCAGCTAAGATTTATTTTAATACATATTAGAAATGTTGCTTAGGATGTAAATAAAGCATGTAAGGAAATAAATAAAAAGCATTAAGTCAATTCTCATTAAGGTGACACACAACTGTGACAGTAGTTGTGAAGGCAGCACTCAAATGAGTGGAGGTTGAGATGAGGAAGCAGAGAAGAGAAGGACCAAGGGATTTGCCCTGGGCCTCATGGCATGCAAAGAACAGAGCTTGCCCTAGAATCACATGCATGGACCTTTCCAGTCTGCCCATAGCCTAGGGTTTAGGAGCATGAACCCTGAAGTCAGGGCTTGACTTCCCCCAGAACTTTGGGAGATATTTAAAACCAAGAAAAGACTGTCAGAGACCCAGCCAAGCTCCACCCATACACAACAGTTGATTTCAGCCTCCCTTGGCCTTCATGGCCACCCAACCAGATGGCTGAAACCCTCCTACATGCCAATACATTCATTCATTTAACAAATGTTTATTGAGCACCTGCTATGTGCCAAGCCCTGGGCCACACACTGGAGACACAGCAAAGAAAAAAACAAATCAAATTGAGGGCTGCCATTGCCATCTGCTGCTACTGTCCAGCTGTCTCTCTGGCCTCTGGAAGACCAGCCATGAACCCTAACAGCTATGGGTAAGAGGAAAATGGTAACAGTCAGGATAGGATCAGTTATGCTGCAATAACAAACATACATGAACTCTCATTCACTCTATGTGTCCCTTGCAGGGCAAAATGGGCTCTGCTTTGCACTGTTGTCCTCTGGGAGCCTGGTAGATGGGTTGCCAGCACCTGGAACAATCCTAGGCCCTGTGGCAGAGGGAAATAGAGCATGAGGTCGCTTCTGCTAGTTCTCCATGCTTCTGTTTCTATGTGGCACATGTTACATCTGTTCCCGTTAATGGTCAAAGTAAGTCACATGACTACATCTGAATTCAAGAGGATGCGAAAGTAGAAACCAAATATCTAAGACCAGCCGGGCACAGTGGCTCACACCTGTAATCCCAGCACTTTGAGAGGCTGAGGCAAGACAGGCAGATCCCTTGAGCTACGGAGTTAGAGACCAGCCTGGGCAGCATAGTGAAACCTGTCTATACGAAAAATACAAAAAAAAAAAAAAATTAGCCGGGCGTGGTGGCATGAGCCTATAGACCCAGCTACTCGAGAGGCCGAGGTGGGAGAATTGCTTGAGCCTGGGAGGTGGAGGTTGCAGTGAGTGGAGAGATTGTGCCACTGCACTCCAGCCTGGGCAACAGAGCCAGACCCTGTCTCAAAAAAAACCACCAAAAAATCTCACAACTAGTACAGTGCTCCAAGCAGGAGGAATAGAGCTGGGGGTACCTGGGGTTGTGAGGGCAGAGTGAGGGCCTCAGCCCTAAAAATAAATCCGAAGACCTTTGACAGGCAGGGCTGCAGGGCCAGAGTCTCAAACTGGAGATCCGCAGACAGTAATCAGCGCACACCCAGGTTTTGCTTGACCTATGTAGTGTTTAAATGCTTAAACATTAGTCGCCAGTATTTTTCAATGAGGAGATTTTGCATAAAAATTACAATTTCTCTTTTAAAAAATCAGAACTGATGATGTTGGGTGGGCATTTTCACGTGGTAGCCATCAGCTCTCACTGAGTGGCAGCTGGCCCACAGCCTGCTCTCATCAATCTGCATTACCTGCCCAGCTCTGAGGCTTTTAAGTTTGCAACCCTTGGTCTAGTTTCTTATACAGATGAAGAAACTGAAGCTCCAGAGAGAGAAAATGACCTGCCTAAGTTCACAGGCCAATTAATGGCAAACTCAAGACCAAAGTCAGCCCTATCTCTGGCTTCACAGGCTGATGGGAAAGAAAGGGATGACAACAAAATGGGGGGTGACATAGCTGGAAAAGAGTGGGGGCCCACCTATCTTTAAAGAGTCAAAAAACAACAGATGCTGGTGAAGCTGCAGTGAAAAGCGAACTCTTATACCCTGTTGATGGGAATATAAATTAGTTCAGCTACTGTGGAAAGCTGTTTGGAGATTTCTCAAAGAACTTAAAACAGAACTACCATTCATCAATACTGACATTTCTATGTCCTTTTATCATACCAACATCAAGATACAAAAGAAACTCAAAAATTTACTATGATATATTCTTAATAAGAGCAAAAAACAAAAAACATGGAACTACCATTTGACCCAGCAATCCCATTACTGGGTATATACACAAAGGAAAATAAATCGTCCTGTCAAAAAGACACATGCACTCATATGTTCATTGCAGTGCTATTCACAACAGCAAAGACGTGGAACCAACGCAGGTATCCATCAATGGTCAATCAGATAAAGAAAATGTGGTACATATACACCATGGAATACTATGCAGCCATAATAAAGAACAATATCATATCCTTTGCAGCAACATGGATGCAGCTGGAGGCCATTATCCTAAGTGAATTAATGTGGGAACAGAAAACCAAATATTGCATGTTCTCACTCATAAGTGAAAGCTAAACATTGGGTACTCATGGGCATAAAGATGGCAACAGTAGACACTGGGGACTAGTAGATGGGGGAGAGAATGAGAGGGGCAAAGTCTGCAAAACTAACTGATGGGGACTATACTCACTTCCTGGGTGACAGATTCAATTATACTCCAAACCGTAGCATCACATAATATATTCATGTAATAAGCCTGCACATGTACCCCTTAAATCTAAAATAAAAGCTAAAATTATTTTTAAAAGAGTAGGGGGTTAGGGGGAAGGTCAGGGTGGGCTGGCCATGCAGACGACCCCAGCGTCTTTGCCCTCCAGCCATGGACACGCACCCCTGCAGGGCACTGAGCGGAGCTCTTCAAAGCCCCGGCCTTGTCTGGCATTGCTGGGCCCCACTGGGCCACGCCAGCTAGAGCTCCACATGCCCCTCCTAAGACAGTGACAGCATCAACCCCAAGCCTCTTCAGAGGATTGCCTGTAAACTGGAACCAGACATGCTTAGAATTTCAAAGGGGATCGTTAGCATTTTCCATATTGGCCTGGTTATTTACAATTCATTAAGAGAATTAACTTTGAGACTGGGTTCCTCTGATAATCCCCCCAAATGGAAACCACAGGCAAGGGCGGCAGAAAATGGGGAGGGGGGCGAGGGCCAGGAGGGCCTGGTTCTTGGATAAATCCAGGTCTTCCTGCATCCTCTCACTCGCCTTATGAGGGAGGCCTCCCCAGCCTCCCTGTGACAGAGAGGGGAACTGAGGCTGGGAGAGGTTCTGTATATCTCTAAGCTGATGTGAGTGGGCTGATGTGATGTGATGTGACGCAGAAGGCTGGGCAGTCGGTTGGTCCAGCTAGGCTAGCCTGGTGGACCGCTGCATGTACAGGGTTGACGTTGTGCTTCTCTTAAAGTTCTTTAGTTCTCATAAGCAGAAGCTGCTGGAACTGTCAAGGCTCTAACCTACTCTATACCAAAGACAGTGTAAGCTCTACTGCCAAATGGGGGATGACTGGATGAAATAGGATGAAGAAATCAGGCCCTCCACCCTACGGCAGCCCCACCTGTCACTCCTCAGAGAAAGGAAGTTCCAGTCTAACCGAAGCAGGGACCCTCCTGTGCTTCCGGGGCTCTCAAATATCTGCCATCATCACGCTTTCCAAACAGGTTTTTGGTAAGTTCACTAAATTATCACTCCAGGTTGCTGAGTTTCTGGAGACCTCATCTCCACTGCCTGAGGGCCGAGTTCTCCTCCTCCCTGCTGGCTTCCTGGGTGTGAGGTGTATATATATGAGATAAGGTCTTGCTCTGTCACCCAGGCTGGAGTGCATGTGTGATCATGGCTCACTGCAGCCTTGACCTCCTGGGCTCAAGCAATCTTGCTGTCTCAACCTCCTGAGTAGCTGGGACCACAGGCATGCCCCACCACACCTGGCTAATTGTTTTATTTTTTGTAGAGATAATATATCACTATCTTGCCCAGGCTGGTCTTGAATTCTTGGGCTGAAGCGATCCTCCCACCTTAGCCTCCCAAAGTGTTGGATTTACAGGAATGAACCACCTTGTCCAGCCCAGGGAGTGAAGCTTTAATGTGCAGATTCTCAAAAGCCTTGATGGGACCCTTGAGCTGTTTGAGAACTGGTATGTGTTTTATTCCTTACTATGTCCTGGCACTTAGTGCATAAAGGTACACAAAACTGCATCATTAAAGGGATGGGTGGATGGAGAATCTAGAAATAGTAGAGCAGAGAAAGGAGCAGTGACTCTGGGCAAGGAACACAGTTTAAACTATACCAGGAATACCAAGTTCTTGACATGCACACCATCACTTTAGCATCCAAAGACCATGGCAGACATTACTAGTCAATCTAATTTCCCCTGAACCAGAATGCAGCCTCAGAATCTCTCTTAACACTGTGCACCTAATCAGAATTAATACATGAGATGACTTATCATTCCTGGACTGGTTGACCTTTTGAGGTTCATTGCAGCCATCTGCCTCTCCTAAAAAAATTGCAAGGTATTGTGAGACGCTTGATCCACAAAGCTTGTAACATTATTCCTCAAATCACCAAGCTGTCAAAGTAGCTACCTCTGAGTTTAGGCTAAATCTCCAAAGTTCCTGATGGTGGCTCCTCATTGAGCTGGGTGTTCAGTTTTCCCGAAGAGCAAGCTCTTTCCACAGGCCTCGGAGTTTCCTGTTTCGTGAAGTGGTGGAGCACGAGATCTGGGAGGCCTCTCAACTGAGATGCTGTCAGCAGGTAGCAGTTCCTCAAAGTGCTGCCCGGCCACTGAGCCCTGCAAACACCTGGCCCCCTCCAGGCCTTGGAGTCAAACTCCAGGAGAGGGTGAGGACTGGAGCAGCATCTGCCCCGTTTGGCCAAAGCCATTCTCCCAAGCCCTCCCTCTATGGTGACCAGAGAAAGGAGGTCACAGACTTGGAGTCACATCACCAAATCCTCAGAAGTCCTGGGTTCCAGCCTCCCACTCATGACGGGATTCCTCCCTCCATAGCCTCCCTGACAAGAGGCTGTGCAGACCCAGGAGTACCCCTCCAGTGCCTGGGAGGTTGCCACCTTCATTCATTAAGAATGATGGTTATTTCATTGTTTCTCCCCTGAAAAGGAGGAATATTTATTTCTCCCTAGTGATCATAAACACATTGCCCATTTCATGAGAGGAATCTCTTATCTGGTGTTTTTCCAAGCCAGGGATCTGAAAACTTTTTCTGTAAAGATCCAGATAATAAATATTTTCCAGCTTTTCAAGTCAAGAGGCAAAATCAAGGACACTATGTAGGCATTTATATGAGAACCATTCAAAAATAGAAAAGCCAGCTGGGTGTGGTGGCTCAAGCCTGTTATCCCAGCCCTTTAGGAGGCCAAGGTGGGAGGATCACTTGATGCTAGGAGTTCGAGACCAGCCTGGGCAACATAACTAGACCCCACCTATATAAAAAATAGAAAAATTAACTGGGTGTGGTGGCACACGCCCGTAGTCCCAGATATTTGGGAGACTGAGGCAGGAGGGTCACTTGGAATTTGAGGCTGCAGTGAGTTGTGATTGTGCCACTCCACATTAGCCTGGGTGACAGAGTAAGACCTTGCCTCTAAATAAATAAAGAATGATGTCAATGAGGAATCTTTAGCAACACGGGAAAAAAAGACTCGGGGTTGGAAAACAAGCAAGATAGCAAATGTGTGTTACTATGTTTACACATAAATTTAAAATACATTAGAAGTGTAAAGGTGTTGGGGGGCAAAATTCAATTTAAAATATTACCTATAGTTGAGTTCCAGTGATAAGGTTAGAGATGAATATTTTTGTCTCTCCTCTTTCAGGGTTTCTGTAATGTCACTTGATTTTTCATGATGGATCTAGTAGATTTTGGTGGTTTCTACCATACTATTGGCCATGCCTTCTTCTTCTTCCTCTGGCAAAGGCATTCTGGTTTTCCTTTCCAAACCATCCCTCCCTATTCTCAATTCATGTAGTTTGGTGGAGCTAAGCCCACCTCCACTAGCTCCAGGGATGGGTGCATGCTCTAAGCCCACCTGATTGGCACATTCCATTCCCCCTAGCTCTAGGATTGACTTATGGGTAGATTTACTTGAGACTTCTTGAGCCATTAGGGAAGCAATGAAAGTTGTGATGATATGTATCCAGAGATACTTGCAGCTGTCTTATCACCAAAAGGGGAGAACCTGCCTGAAAATGGAGCTGGTCCAGAGGAAAATAGAGCAGAGAGATGAAGGGACTGAGGGAGAGAGAGAGAAAATGCTAATATAATTGAGCACCTGTATCCAGCAATCCCTGAAGTCCATCTTCCCCTGTCGTAACATAAACCAGTAATCTCCCTTTACTGCTTAGGTCAGCCTGAGTTGCAAATCTGTCACTCTCAACTAAGCTTTTGAGAATTTGTGCAATGGGAAAAAAAGAAAAAAAAAAACAGCAAGCTTGACCTTCTCTCTTCTACTTTTAATCTTAGTTTTGAGTTGTAGGAAGAAAGGTGCCTTTTTCTCCTTTTAGACATATGAAGGTAACTCTCAGCTATCTGCCTGCTTTCCTCTGCCACTCTTCCGCCTCCACCACCACATACACAGGCACACACACACATGCATATACACACCTGCACACACATAATGCACACACACACACAGAGTCTTCTCCAAGCTAAACTCCATAGCTCCCTCAACCATGAATCCAGACCCATCTTCAGCGCCTCCTCCCTCAGCAGCATCATTTTCAGGAAGTCTCCACTCAGGCCTCCTGGACATAACTCTCTCCATGTGCAGAGAGGTCCTGCAGTATATCTGGTTAGGAACAGATAACCAAGGAAGGCAGGTCCCAGCCGGGCTTCAGCCCTTTGCATTCAGTGTCTCCACATACAAAAGTGCAAGGGATCAGATGCAAGCAACTTAGGAGGAAGCTCAGTGAGAGGAGGGTAGAGACAGAGGCAAGGTCAGCAACACCACCCAGTGGGGGATGCCAGTTAATGGGAGGCAATTTTGAATTCAAATCCACTCTTTAAGACAGAGGTCACCAACTGGCAGCCTGCTCATTGGACCAGCACACACTTATGTTTCATTTGGCTCACATAGTGGTTTTAAATTATTTGAAACTGAAGAATGTCATATAAGAATCCAAACTTTCTTTTTTTTAATTAATTAATTATTTTGAGACGAAGTCTCGCTCTGTCGCCCAGGCTGGAGTGCAGTGGTGTGATCTCGGCTCACTGCAACCTCTGCCTCCTGGGTTCAAGTGATTCTCCTGCCTCAGTCTCCCAAGTAGCTGGAACTACAGGTGCCCGCCACCACGCCCGGCTAATTTTTTGTATTTGTAGTAGAGACGGGGTTTCACCATATTAGACAGGATGGTCTCGATCTCCTGACCTCGTAATCTGTCTGCCTCAGCTTCCCAAAGTGCTGGGATTACAAGCGTGAGCCACCATGCTTGGCCAAGAATCTAAAATTTCTAAGTCTCTTAGAAAGCTGGCACCACCAGGCCCATATCCCACAAGGTAACAACTGATTGGAGTGAGACATGGTCGCCCCTTTAAGAAAGGCAAGGACACTCCTGTCTCCACCCTGTTGTCTCCCAACACCCTGCCATTGCTGACATTTGTCAGCGAGCTTGTGCTGGCTGCTGTGTTTCTCTACCCCTGCCAATCAAATGGAAAAATAAATATCCATGTGTCCATGTGGGTGCATGATTTCTTTCTTTCTTTCTTTCTTTCTTTCTCTTTCTTTCTTTCTTTCTTTATTTCTTTCCTCTTCTTTCTCTCTTTCCCTTCCTTCCTGACTGCCTGCCTGCCTGCCTGCCTTCCCTCCCTCCCTCCCTCCCTCCTTTCTTTCTTTCTTTATTTTTGACAGAGTCTTGCTTTGTCACCCAGGCTGGAGTGCAGTGGAACGATCTTGGTTCACTGCTGGGATTATAGGCGCCCACGACCATGCCCAGATAATTTTTGTATTTTTAGTAGAGATGGGGTTTTGCCATGTTGGCCAGGCTGGTCTCGAACTCCTGACCTCAAGTGATCCACCTGCCTAGGCCTCCCAAAGTGCTGGGATTACAGGCGTAAGTCACCACACTGGGTCAGCTGCTTGATTTTTCTTACACTTAGCCTGCTTCATTCACTTCTATTACTTCCCTGACCCCAGAAGTGACTGAAATAATTTTTATAAATTTCAAATATATTCAGAATTGATAAACAGCAGTCACTGGCTAGCTCCATCAGACAAAATATTGAAATAATTCTGTGCTTATTGGTTCATTACCACTGCCCTGAAACCCTGAGGGCCTCCCCTGGTGCCTAACCACAGTCTCCGGCACTTCCAGCCCTCTGCAGTGATGCAAGTCACAAGATAACTTCCTCACGCATCCCCACCCTCCCATGGCCATGCACAGGTCAGGAGGTAAGGCCTGGTACTGCAGTTGGCAGCCCTTTCTGACTGGCCAGTGGCCCAGCTGAACCACTTGTCCATGGTTTGCGTCTCACCCTTGAAAACACTCGACAGTTATCTTACTTTGAGTTCCCCCAGAGGCAGACTCTGAGACACAGATCTGGGTGCAGGTCATTTATTTTGGATGCGATCTCAGGAGGCAACAGTAAGAGAGTGAGAAAGTGAGGCCAGGAAGGGAAGGCAAGACAGGGGTGTCGATGAGCAGGTTACCAGGGTTGGACAATGGGAGCTTGAGCCTGCTGGGGACTTGTGGGAGATTGCGTAGGGCACATCTCAGGGCTATTCCACCTGAGAGGGGAGGAAGCTGAGAATGTATCCACCAGCTCCATTTGTCATTGGTAGAGAGCTGCTTCTAAGGGCATTAAATCCCTGGCACTTCTGGCCTGGCCTGTGTTCAGCTGAGAAATGCTGCTAGGCAGGTAGAGGAGTGTGAATGCTTACAGCAGGTAGCTGGTGGTGTGCACTGAACAATTCGCTGAAGAAGCAGGCAGGTCTGACGGAGTCTGCTGCAGCAGTAAAAATCAGTGATGACATGCATTGCAGGCAATACTGCTTTCTGGGTGGCAGGGGATCCCCAGTCACGGAGGTTTACCAAATGGAGACTCTGGCTATGTTTTTCCTGGATGATTTGTTTATATGAGATCCCATGATTCTCTGGCTCCTGGATTGCTTATTTACAGAGATTTCAGGATTCTCCTGGCTGAAAAAAAAAAAAAAAAAAAAAAAAGAACGTGGAGAAACTTCAACATTCAACATTCTAGGAAAATTTGGCTCCACAAAGATACCATCAACTCATTGCCTGCTTCCTGCTAATCTAACCATTTTCAAATTCCCCTTCACAATTACTGCAATCAAGTTATTATCAATCATACTATCAATTGCTTGCCCCGCTCTAGGATGTAGGTTAAATATTCTTGTGTCAGTGGGATGCTGCATCCTAGATTTTCATTGAAATCTAATGACTTTCATCTTCAAAGAAACTGTTTGGAGCTAGTGCTCCATCCCCACCCCTGCTGGTTTAATTACAGCACTTCATACATTTCGCATTCTGAAGATAAACACCCTGTTCAGCATTTATCCCAGGGAGATGCTTTTCAAGGGGTAATGTTCCTAAAGTACCCACTCCAGCAAGAGGATGGCTCATCACCTCAACCTTATGAATGTGTATCTGGCCTCTGGTGAAATGCAGCCAGGAGGCTTCAGCATCCTCCCAGCTGGTGCCTCCCCATGCTGGGGCCTGGGCCCATGCTCCAAACAGCCACAGGGAGAGTCTTGGTGATTGAGGCTGGAAATACTACCAGATCACTGAGTGGGCACTTCTGGAAAGTAGAGCACTTGGGTTTTTTCAAAGCATTGTTATATGTTTAATGTGTGCTTCCTCAATTTTCCCACCATTTATTGAACATTCATTTAACAGGTATCGCACCACCAACAAGTCATCAAGACCTGGAGAAGGTGGGAGGATTCAGGAAAGGTAGTGGAAGAGGAAGAAGATGGGTACCATTTGTGGTCCTGAGATCAATGGAGCAATGGGTGTTGTAGCTCATCCTGCCACCTCCCTTCTTCTAAGTGTCCCCTCAGAAAGAGAGGCCCATGGGAACTATGAATGCCTGTCATGTGCCAGGTACCATGGGCACAGCAGTAAACAATGCAGGTATCCTTCAAAGCATCCTGTCCACACAAACTTCACATTTCGAAGGAGCAGGACCACACACACACACACACACACACACACACACACACACAGAAATATAAAACAATCACTAATTAGGATCAGATCCATGAAAGGGAAAATAGAACCCCACAGTGAAGAAATATAGAAGGGAAGGTGTTTAGGAGAGTTGGGCAGAGAAGGTGTACCAATTTAGGTACAAATTTGAGACAGAGTCTCGCTCTCTCACCCAGGCTGGAGTGCTACGGCCTGATCTCGGCTCGCTGCAAACTCTGCCTCCCGGCTAAAGCCATCCTCCCACCTCAGCCTCCCAAGTAACTGGGATTACAGATGCATCCAAGCAACAAATCCCAAGTAACTGGGATTACAGGTGAACCATGCCTGGCTAATTTTTGTATTTTTTGTAGAAACGGGGTTTTGCCATGTTGCCCAGGCTGGTCTTGAATTCCTGGGCTCAAGCGATCTGCCCATCTTGGCCTCTCAAAGTGCTGGGATTACAGGTGTGAGCCACCATAACCGGCCTTATCATGCATTTCTTACGTTGTGTTTTCTGCATGTGTTCCTTCACAGTTACAATGGGGAAAGGGAATACCAAGTTCCACACATATTCCTCTTCATCCCCATTGTGTACTAGCAGCTCTATCACTTCCTGATGATAGGATCAATTATCTCCACCATGATGGTGACTCCTCTCTTACCTGCTGGCCCCTGGATACAAAGTATTTAAAGCACCCTTGTAGCAGTGGTAGTTTTGTAATTCAATGGTATTCTTGCTGTGTCCCTGGCAAGAGTATATCCTCTTTGGGAACCAAAATCTTTAATCCCAGCAGAGTCCACAGTTGGGAGGATGGAAAGCATAAAGTTCCCTGCAGGGTCAGTGGGAATAATGTTAAGGGATGTTTCCATTCCTTGGTTCCTGAGTCCATGTACTTTTCCTATCTGGGACCCAGGGATCTCTGATAGAATGCATGTATTGCATTCTGAAAGATGGCATCTGATGGCCTTGCCTCCAAGCTGGCACTTACTTGTGCATTTGGAAGGCCATTCTAGCACTATATGAGGCCAGTTCTTTCTGGATTATATGGTATGCGATATAACCAATAGACCCTATGGTCACTGACTCAATTTTACACCTTCTTCACTATAAAATGGGTTCCCTAGACAGATGCTACATTGTGTGGGATTCCATGTCTGTGAATCAAGAATTCTACAAATCCCTGAGTAGTTGTGCCAGCTGAGACTCTGCAGGCAGAAAGGCAGAACTATACCTGTAATAGGTATCTATCCTATAAGGTTGAGCCACTGGTCCTTCTAGAATAGAAGGGGCCCAATGTAGCCAACTTGCTACCAAGTGGCTCAGTGGTCTCCTTGAGGAATAGTGCCAGATCTAGAGGCTCAGTATTGGTCCATGGTGCTGGCAAGTTAGGTATTCAGCGGCAGCAGTAGCTACATTGTCTTTCCTTAGTGGAAATTCATAATGAGACCCATACTAACCTTTGTCTCTACAATCATGACCATTCTATTCATTTGTCCATTCTGCCAGTTCCGGGGTGGCCAATGATAAAGGGTGATTAAAGTCAACTGGCTGAGTCATTTTGTCTTCTTATTCAGTGCCTCTTCTGTGGTGGATAGCTTCTTATCAGAGTTAATATGTGATAAAAAAATCTTCAGAGTTCACACCAATGTCCATATGTCCATCCATATGTCTCAACCTCAGACCTCCTTGTCTCCAATCCTTTCATCCTTTTCCTTCCAGGACTCTGACCAGGCAGCCAGGCTATTGGCCTCTGTCCAGGAATCTCTACATATTTTCAACTTGGGCCACTTCTCCTTCCTTTGAAAGATATTTTTTCTGGGTATAGAATTCTAAGTTGATATGTTTTTTCCTTTGCTTTTAAAAAATATTGCTCCACTATCTTCCCATTTGCATTGTTTCCAACAAGAAATCTTCTGTCACCATTGTCTTTATCCGTGTATACCAAGACTCTTTTTCTCTCCCCTCTGGCTGCTTTTAAGACTTTCTTTTTACAACCAGTTTTGAGTAGTTTGATTATGATCTGCCTTGTTATGGATTTCTTCATGTTTCCTGTGCTTCAATTTTATGGAATTTCTTGAATCTGTGGGTTTACAGTTTTTATCAAATTTGGGAAATATTTTAGCCATTACTTTTTAAAATTTTTATCCATACTTCTCTCTCCTCTCCTTTGAGTACTCTACATATAAGAGGTCACATAAAGTTGTCCCGCAGTTCACTGATGCTCTGTTTGTTTTTGTTCTTGTTGCCTTTTTTATGTGTATTCAGCTCAGATAGATTCTATTGCTATGTCTTCAAGTCACTAATCTTTTCTTCTGCAGTATCTAATATACCATTGATCTCATGCAGTGTATTTTTTATCTCACATATTGTACTATGAGACTTAGAAGTTCAATTTGGATCATTTTTTCTATTGCATATCACTACTTAACTTTTAAAATATGTACAATGCTAATGATTAAATATTAACTAATGTCTGCTAATTCTAACTTCTGTGTCAGTTTTGGTCAATTTTATTTGCCTGATTTTTCTCCTTATTATGGGAGATATTTTAATGCTTTTTTTCATGCCTAGTAATATTTTATTGAATGCCAAGCATTGTGGATTTCACTTTGGTGTATGCTGGATTTTTTAATTCCTAAAAATATTCTTGAGCTTTGTTTTGGATACAGTTCAGTTATGCAGAAACAGTTTGATCCTTCAGGGTCTTGCTTTTAAGATTCATTAGGCAGAACCAGAACAATGTCCAATCTACAGCAAATTATTCCACACAACTGAGTCAAGACCCTTCTGTGTATTCTACCCAATGCCTCATGAATCTTTAGGTTTTCCCTTATGGCTAATGGAAACAAGCACTATTTCCAGCCCTGTGTGAGTATGGAGTGCTATTCCTTACAGTCGTTTCGGATGGTTCTATCCCTAGCCCTGGTCAGTTTCCTGACACATAGGTATTTATCAGTTCTTTTCTGAATACTTGAGGGAATCCTTCTGTAGACCTCTAGAGTTATCCCCCTTTGCAGCATTCTCTTCTCCAGTGTACCATCCTACAAACTCTAACTGCCTTTTTCTCTCCCAACTTTGAACTCTGCCTTCTGAACTCGAGAGTCTACCTGAGTTTCCCCTTTCTGTGCCATAAACTGGAAAATCTCTCAAGGTAATAAGATGGGGCACTCATAGGGCTCCCTTCATTTGATTCCTATTTCTGAAAGGTTATTCCTCTTCATTGCCTAAATTTTCATGTCTAGAAAACTAATGTTTCACTTATTTTGTGTATTTTTGGTTGTTTCAGGAACAAGAGCAAATCTGAAACTTGCTACTCCATCTTGGCTGAAAGCAGAAGTTCTCCACCTCTGTTCCTCCATATTTGCCTTCTGTTTGTAAATGTTAGGCAGCAGCCTTATTGGCTGCCTAAATATTTTGCCTCTAAGGACACCAGGCTCTGTTATCCATGCTCTCAGTTCAAGCCACCATTGCAGCCCTTCTGACCTTGCCAGTCTTTATGATAATTGTAGTCCTCTGGCTTCTGATATATTAGGAAGTCATCATCTTCCTAATGGTCCAGTTCTGCATCTGTCTCTCCTATCAGCAGCCTTAATCTGCAGAGGAGAGCCAACAATGAGTTACTTGGGAGACTGGTGTGCTTCTCACCAGTGCACTCCTAATGTTATTGGTGAATGGTGTGTCCTCTGGGTCCTCCAATGGAACATATCCTCTATGGGCCTTCTGGCCTCAAATACTGCATGTCCCTTTCCCTCAGGTTTTTTCCTCCTGCCGGGGAAACTCAGCTATTTCTACTTCATCTCAGTATGGGCCAGTGCCTTCTCTAGGCTTCTAGAAGCTTCTTTAGCAGTGAGTTTGTCCCATCTCCTCAGGCCTTTGCAAGGGTATTAAATCTTACATTCCAAGACAGTGATGTCAATTCAATGAATTCTTACTTGTTCAGTTATATGTTCTGGACTTTTGATCAAACACTGCAGAAATCCTATCCCAGAGGTGTTCTCTTGCCTCCTGACAGTACTTACTTGCTCATTCATGCATCTCCCTCAGAATGAGACCTCTTTCTCCTCTTGTCAGGCTTAGCATGCTCCCAGCAGGTTTATACTGGCCTGGTATTCATATATTAATACAGAAATTGAAGCATGCCATATGTAATAAAGAAGCACAAATCCTGAGTGTATTGATGGATTAATTTGCATAAGTAAACACACCCAGACATCCATCACCCAGGTCAAGAAATGAAACATGGTCAGCTCTCCAGAAGCTCATCTCATGGTACCTCCCGGTCAATGCCTCCCTTCTAAAGATAAGCATGAGCCTGACTTCTACATCACAGGTAAATTTTGTTTGACTTCGAACTCTTTATAAGTGGAATCACGCAGTATATATGCCTTTGTGTCTGGCTTCTTTGCCTCAACCATGTTTGTGAGTTTCATCCATGGTTTTACATGAGGTTGTAGTTCATGAATTCTAATTGCTGAGTAGTAACCCACCGTATGATTATATCACAATATAATAATCTCTTTTACAGTTTATGGGCATTGGCTTTTTTTCCAGTTTTGTGATATCACCAATAGCACTGCCATAAGCCTTCTTGTATGTGTCTGTTGGTGAACATATAAGCACATTTCTGTTGGGTGCATATGAAGGAGTAGAATTGCGGGGTCTCAGGGTAGGTGTATGTGCATCAGCTGTATTTTGAAACAAGCTGGTGAGTGGGACTTTTGTCTCTGACTAAGTCCCTGAGCTAAATTTGTCATAAGATAAGTGATAAGTGCCCCATATTCTATAGAGGAGCTGCAGGACACACCCCCTCAGACTTCTTAAGAGGTGGCCTAACAGGTCACCCACTAAGACCTAAGAGTATCCCCATCACCCACTCCAATCTATATAAGGAGAGGAGTAAATGTTTGAGAGAAATATGGGGAAGTAAAAAGATAGTCAGCTTTGAGAGTTGTCACCCTGGGCAGAGAGCACTGTGACTCAGGAAGAGGTACAGAAAGGGACAAGGCATGGAAGGCACAGCAGCCACCAAGCATGGGAGGTTGCTCAAGAGATTGGCTTCAGGGACCAGCCTGATACCCATGGCTGGTGGCTTGCTGAGCTGCGGAGTCTGGGAGCCCCATTCCACCCTCAACTAGGATAGGATGAGATGAGATAAGAACCATCCTGGGAGTGTGTACTTGGGAGCTTAAGGACACATGTCTTAGGCTGGGTTCCCCCTGGAATCAGACCCTGTGCTAAAGACTCAAGTACAGCAGTTTGAGAAATATTCCAGGAAGTACTGAGAGGGAAGTAGGAAAATGAGAGAGGGATGGAAAGGAAGCCAATACAGCATGCATTAATGAGCAGGAACGATTGTGGGCAACTGGAGCTCAAACCCATTGATGACTATCATGCACACACTGTGTCCCAAATAAAGGCAAGGAAGCTGGGGTATTTATCCACAGACTCCTATTCCCAAGCATGTCAGCTCCCCTGGTACATTGAGCAGAGCCCACAGGAAGAAAGTGACAGGTGCTAACTGTGACTTTCACCCCATGGAATATGACAGCAAGGAGAGGTGCATGCCCACCACAGCGTATATGTACAGAGATTCACACCCATTTCTTACCTGGAGAAACTCTGGAAGTGGGAGTCAGGCTGGGGCAGCCCTCTGTGGAAACGTGAGGAGAGAGGCAGCAGCAGGCACCCCATACCACCTCAATTTGCTGTAGTGAGACTGCGCAAGTTTCCTGTGGACAAAATACAGGCCACGGGAGGTAGCCAGGCTCAAGATGTCTTGATGGCATCATGCCTGTTAGTTGTAGGGTATCCTGCAAGAAAGGGGAGCGAGAGAAAGGTCCCATGAGGTCACCCAGAGAACAGGAAACCCATACCCAGAAATAGTGTCACACAGAGATCCTTCCTGAGAAAACCATGATGCCCCATGAAAGCCAACAGAAGATGCCACTCCCTGATAGAATTGATGCCTTGTAACAGCCTATCCAGGATAATATCTGTCCTCTCACCTCAGGGCTCACACACAGGGGACAGAACACCCACAGCAGCAGATAAGAGGGCAAGGAGGGAGGAAGATGCCAGACAGTCCCGGTTCCCCAACCTCCCCTCCTCCAGGATTCCAGCTCAAGTCAAGCTGAGACAAGAGGAAGGAAGAAGACTGGAAAAGGCTGCAAGACTGGATTTGATAGAAACTAGGCTGGACATTTTAATACCTGAAAATGAGTCAATTACAGAAGTTAACAGGAAAGCTAACCCATCCATCTGAGATATTGACAAGGGAAGGAGCAGGCAAGATAGTTTGAAGACAGTAATGTATGAAGACTGTTTCATAAATGGCTAACATCTCTGTCCTGCCTCTTCCTCCTATTTCTGAAATGCCCCTGCCCTCAGCCCACCACAGCAGAATCCTTTCTCTCCCCTAGACACAGGGTTTTCAGCCAAGCATCATCATCATCCCTCCAACCATTGCAGTAACATGTTCCTGTGTTCCCAACGAGGTTGGCCTGGCCTTCCCGGGGTAGGTGCGTCTCTCAGGACTGACCAATCACAGGACTCCATCCCATCAAAGCTAGGAAGAAAAAGATGCTCGCAGGATGTCCTGTGTTTTCTTAGAGTCTGTATTTATCTATTGGGCATCCACCCATTGGGCCAATTGTATTAACAATATTTGCTTATTTTCTGTAGTATTGATGCTCTGGCATTTGTGGCCTCTCTAACTGGAGAGAAACTGCCTCTCCCAGGACTAGCTGATTCCTAGAGATAATAAACTCCACCTGACTACACGCCTTTCATATGCAAACCAACCAACCCTGAGTCCATACCCCAAAACACTTCCTTTATTCAACTCTCACACCCCAAGGCAATATTTCCCCTGCCCCAAATCAACCCAAGCTCAAGTACCAGACCACGAGACACAAGTCCCTATGCCCCAAAGCCTGACAGAATTATTCAGAAGAGCCAATTCTAAACTAACTACCCCCCACACCCATACCCAATGCCTTGCCTTGCCTGAGGAAACCCTAATAAAGGCTCTGGCAGAGGCTTCCCCCTCACTCCCTCTGCCTCCTGACCAAAACTGATGCTTCTCTCTGAGGCCTCTTGTGGTGTAGTATGCCCCTTCTCTCATGAGCTGTTCAGTAACAAAGGTCTTATTTCAATGCCATTGACCCCTTTGTGTCATCCCGTGGCCACCTCCGTATATTAAAATCCTGCAGGTACGCTTTGAGACACAGGATACAAGGACCTTGAAAACTGGAGTTGCCAGGGGCATCTTTACAGCCCCATGTAGCAAGCTGCTAAATAACCACCCCAACCCAGGGGAGGCAGAGCTAAGAAATGAACACACGGCCACAGCGTGGACCACAGTTTTGTAGCACCTGGGTTCATAGGCTTCACCCTGAGCGTTCTGTTTATATGAGCCACAAACAAAACAAAACATAAGGTTTCTTTTTTCTTTTTTTTCTTTTTTTAACTTTGCTTTAACCAGGTCAAGATGCACTTTCTGATCTTTGTAGCTAAACGTTCTGGCTAATGTACTCTCCTCCCAAATCCCTGATAAAGTCTCACCTCCTCCAGGCAGCCATCCCAGGTTACCCCAATGTCCCAGTCTCTCCTTCCCCAAAATGCCAACTGCTCCTAGGATCTTGTAACATCTTCTATTACTCTCTCACGTGCCATCTCATACTATTCTCTAACCATCCCATGATTTCCCTCTGCTCCCAGTTTCTAGAGAGCAGGGGTTCTCTTTAGTTCTCTTCCTGGGAATGCTCTTATGTCTCCAGTTATTTTGGAAGCCTCCCAGAGGTACCTATCTGTGATCAAATTATCAATGGGCTAACAGCAGGTGATCTTCCTGCCCCCACTTATCCCTAGATGCCCACATATGGCCCCACTGGAGAGCCTATATATAAATCCAGCTGCAGTTTCCCCCCATCTTGTCCTAAAATTCAAAGACATCACAATTTCCCTCTTGACTTCCCCTGAAACATCAAGAACCACATCACTTCTCAAGGCTCACCTGGCCTGGCTCACCAACACACAAAAGCTCTGTGTGATATGAGCGGAAAACCCTGAATGGGCTAAGGCTAATGTAAACCCTTGTGGGTACCTAGTTCAGCTTTGGTTTATCTCACCTTCCCCAACTGGTTAATTATGGGGAGAGGAAGAGAGTAACGACACCACTTCCCAGCCTCTGTGGTCTGGTCCATTCATGGAGAGGACACAGCACTTTGGGGGTCACAGGATTCTGAGTTCGAGTCCTGGCTCTACCACTGCCTGACTGTATGTCTTCAGGCAAGTCTTGTCCCTCTCTCCAATCCTCGGGAACTTTTGATCTGAAATAGGGTCATTAATAATCCAGACTGCGAACTGGGCGCGGTGGCTCACACCTGTAATCTCAGCACTTTGGGAGGCCAAGGCGAACTGATCACCAGAGGTCAGGAGTTCGAGACCTGACTGGCCAACATGGTGAAATCTCGTCTCTACTAAAAATACAAAAAATTAGCCAGGTGTGGTTGTGGATGCCCATAATCCCAGCTACTTGGGAGGCTGAGGCAGGAGAATCCCTTGAATCCAGGAGGCAGAGGTTGTGGTGAGCCAAGACCACACCATTGCACTCCAGCCTGAGCAACAGAGAGAGATTCTGTCTCAGAAAAGAAAAAGAAAGAAAGAAAGAAAGAAAGAAAGAAAGAAAGAAAGAAAGAAAGAAAGAAAAAAAGAAAGAAAAGAAACCAGTATGTTCATGTATATTTTGGCTTAACGTAAAGCTAGAAGGGGTATTTAAGTGAAAATTGCAAAAGTAAGACAATCTAAAAAAAAGTGTCAACAAAATAATTATAGAGTGGATGCATGGGCAGATATAGCAACAACAATAATAATAATAAAGGTAATTGGTGATAAGGCAAGAGGCCAAATCTATTTGCTAAAAATAAAAAGCAATGTTCATAATAAAAACGTGGAAAGAATAATATCAAGCAAAACCATATTTCATTTTAATGTGTAAAGTACTTTCTCATCTATAATCAACTGGGCTAATCTCATGTGGTGAATGTTCCTGTTCTCCATTTTAACAAAATAATTAAAACTGAGGTTCAGAAAGACTAAGAGGCTTGTCCTTGGTCATGTCAAGGCAAAGCCAGGGTTATATGTCAAACTGGTCTGGACACTACTTAGAAAAAAGAAAAATCTCCGCACCTGATTCTTGGAGAATCATTCTAGGAAGAGCACAGTTCAGGCCAGATTCATGTCTCAGCACCTTCTATCCTGAAGACACACCCCAAAGGTAGTCAGGATCATCCCCTTGGGCAGCAAGGGGCATGTTCACCCAGATCCCCAACTAAAACGTCTCTGCTTCATGAGTTCAAATGATTAGCTGCTTCCAACCTAGGCCCCTCTTCTCCATCCATCCCTTCCTCCCCGACTCTGGGGCCCTGACACTCCACTGGAGTGGCAACTCTTTCAAGGACGCTAAAAATTGCTTTATTTTTCACCACTAATTTGCCAACAAGCTCAGTCGTCCATCCAGTTGGCCCGAAATGAAATTCTATAATTATACAAAAGCCTGGGTCAGCGACCTTCTGATTGCAATATCTTGTCTCTTTTGTCCCTTCCTTCCACCACCTCACCCATGGGACAAAATTGCTTCAGCTCCTCCGGCAGCCTCCGGAATGAGGTGGTATTGGAAACTAGTGAGGCGTGGCCCTGCGGAGGTGTTCATAGCTTTGCAATAATTTACCCATTTTCATTTGTTTGATTTCATTAACACCTGGGTCTCAGGGGAGAGCCCAGTTGGGAAGGGGGAAAAAACAAGTGATTTCAGTTGAAATCGAGTGGTTATCATTGCCTTGTCTTGCAATACCGAGGGAGTGTGGAATGCCAAGGGTGGAGTGCAGTCTGAGCAGGGTGATGAAGGAGGCCTCTCCTTAGAGGCAGCTTCTGCTAAAAAGTCTTGCCTTTCACATTCCTCAGTCCTCAACAGTCCCATCTCTCAAACTCACCCCATTGACACCAAGGGTATGCCCTATACCAGGGTCCCTTTCTCAACAAGCCAGCCTTACCGGCCCACTGGGCCAAGGTTGCTGGGGTGGCTACATTGAGACAGCATGGCTTAGCGGTTAAGGGCCTGGATGCCCAGAACTAGGCTCTCATCCAGCTCCACCTCCTGCTTGCCTGGTAGCCTTGAACATGGAGCTTCAACTCCACCAGCCTCATTTTCTCTCTTAAATAAAGTAGAGACGACAGCACACACCTCATAAAGGTTGCTGCAAGGATTAGCTGGGATAATGAATGGGGAAGCATCCTGAATGCTGTGTCTGATACATTATTAGTGCTCAGCAGAGTGAGAAAGAACGATAGTAATGGTTGCCATCTTTATGATTTTCTCTTCTTTTTCATCTTTACCGTCACCATCATCATCATCATCATCATCATCATCATCATCACCATCATCAATCATCACTCCCCACCTGGCCATCTCAGCCTCCACAGGCTCTCAGCAGAAAGAACCCAGTCTCAGAGGGAAGGCTGAAATGTTCTCTGGTAGTGAGCAGTCCCTGGGCCCATCTTCCTCCAGAGAGAGACTTTGATCCAGTACAAGTCACACTACCGACCGGCATGGCACACCCTTTCTCAAAGGCGTAAGAATTCTGGTGACTTTGTGATGCCCAAGTGATGGGGAAGGACACTCCGTTGGCTAATGGCATCTGATGCTTAGAGAGTCCCTTGTGGCCAGGCTGGATCTGTTTATTCTCCCAGTTTTCTAGAGCATCCCAGAGAGACCCCAGAGCAGGGAAGCAAAAGCCATTGCCATTTTAGCCCGTGGCAATAGCAGACAGTTGGAAACATCACTTTAGGGTGGAAGGGTCTTCTACAGGCCCCTTGAATCAGTAACAAGGGGCATTAGAGTCTGCTTCTGTCCTCACAAGAGGTTGATCTGCCTGTAAAGGCAAGTCCTTCTATTGCCATTAATAAGAATGTGCTGATAACTACAGCTGACATTTATTGAGCACTTATTGTGTGCAGTGTTCTAGGCACTGTCCACGTGTTAACTCATTTCACTCTTATGAGTGGCTGCTGTGTTTGTCCCCATTCTATTGCTGAGAAAGCTCAGGCAACAGGAAGTTAAGTCCCTTGGTCTGACAACCAAGAGGGGTCAAGCAAAGACTCAATCTGGTCTGCCTGACCCTAGAGTCCACGTCTTCCAGCTTTTGGACAGCTCCAGCCTTTACAAAATCCTTGAGTAACTTGAATTAAAATTTCTTCCTAGAACTTGTGCCCCTCGGTCCTGGTTCTGCATTTAGGGTTCTCTCTGCAGAACTCAACCCCCTCCAGTGAGACAGCCGTGTCTAGGGATGTGTTCAGCTCCCAGTGCCCCCACCCAGCTCCTCTGCTCCAGACTGCAAATGCCATTAATATTTAGCATTAGAAGGATCTGGTGAAGCCCATAAATCTGCATATGTTAAAAAAAATAAAAAAACACACCACAGGGAATTCCTAAGTGGAGAGGGTGGGAGTGGGGGATGGGGGAGGTGGCCCTTAATTCTGCCTTGAGAAACCCCGCCTGAGGCCTCAGCACCTCCTTGTCCAGCCACCCACAAGTGAGGGTCAACTCAAGTGCCTGAGTGTCCTCTCTGCACCCTGAGAGACCGCTATTCCCAGCCATGCCCTGACCACGGCCTCCAGCTTAGCAGCCAAGGCCCCCCACCCAGGACCATCACATGCCGGTTAGAAAGTCCCAGGCTCTGAGTGCAGTCAGATTTTTACAGCAAAACCACATTCCCTCGGCCCCAGCTTCCTTCTTTCTGTTTCTTAACTGGTAGCAGCCAGCGCCAGAGAAAAGCAGTCTCCCAATAGCTGAAAACATCTGAAACTGGTGATCAGCAGCTTCCTGATAAGATCCCAGCAGTTGGGCAAGTGGACTCAAGCATGCGCGCTAAGAGGCAAAATGGCAGCGTTCACTTGGTATATGACCTTCCAGGGACATTTGACTGGTAAGGGAAGAACGCCTCAAGTAAGCACACGTACAACTTCAGTAAATATACTGTGCATGCTCCCCTCCCAAGCGCTGGCAGGCTGCTGTGCATGCAGACGGCCCATCCCAATGGAAGAATCAGGGGAGAAGAGAAGCCCGACCCCAGAAGTATGCCCACATATAAGACCCCAATTCAAAGGTCAAACAGGGCACTTGTCTTTCAAGTTGCCCACTTGGCCCTCTTCCAAATATGCTTGCCTTCATTCTGTTCCCACTCTAAAACTTTTTAATAAACGTTCATTCCTGCTCTAAAGACTTGCCTCGGTCTCTCCTTCTGTCTTATGCCTACTCGGTGGGATTGTTTCTTCTGAGGAGGCAAGAATTGAGGTTCTGCAGACCCATAGGGATTCGCCACGGGTAGCACTAACGTCTCTCCATAGTTGTCTCCTTCTCCCCACCACCTCCCCCAGGGAGGCCTTCCCTGACCACCCTATCTGCAGGTGGCCCCTTCCAGGCCCTCTCTGTCATATAATTCTGCTGGATTTTTCTCCATTGCATGGAAATTTCTTATGCATACATGGAGCCTGTGTCTCTTGTTCCTGTCTCTCTCTGCCTCAGTTTCCACATCTGTAAAATGGGGAAAATGCTACCTGCTGGGTTGTTTGGATAATGAAATGAGTTAATATAGGTACAGCACTCAGAACAGTGCCTGGCACACAGTAAGCATGATGAAAGTGGTGGCTTTATTCTTTATATTAATATCATTGCTCTCAGTATCTGGAGCAGCACCTCATACACAGTAGGCGCCCAATATGCATGTTTGAATAAATATACGAATGGATGGCTGAGCCACCATGCAGAGAGCCTGAAAAGTCCCACCCCGCCTGCTGCTGAAGACCCAGGCCACCCCCTCCTCATGGGCTATAATTACCCAATAACAAGAAACCCAGCCCCCTGGGCTTCATGCACAGCACATTTTCCAAAGATGAAAAGCTCATTCGTTAATAACTACATAGCAATATCTAAAATTTTGGTTGCATTGTGAGGCCGGGTGGCTTCCCCATTCACCAATAATGACAGACCACTTAAAAAATAAATAACACATATAATTTAAGGAACTAAAACAAATGGCAGTGTTGGCTTTCCCTGGGAAAATATTTTCCCTATTTCCTCGAGGCGTCCCCATGGGTGCCCTTGCCTCGGCCTCCCCTGCAGAGATGCTTTCTCAGCAGGTGGCCTGGGAGTGGAGCATGCAGAGCAGTGTCAGAGAGGAGACCTCACCCACAGCCTCCCAGAGTCCCTTCCCAGAAAAGCCTGGGCTTGTGCTCCCCAGAGGAGGGAAGGGGGAAAACTGCCTTCTCCCTCCACACCCATATTCACTATATTTCCCCGCGCCTTTTCCCCTGTGGGGAGACTTTGTAACCTCATATCCCTATGGGGCAGACAGGCAATGTACATGAGCAAAGCAGGTGGATGCATGAGGCAATAGGGATGGGTGGGGCTTGTGGCAAATTGAAGAGGAGACACCCCTGCCACAGGGAACAAGCCTCACCAATGGTTGCTATGCAGAAATGCAGTCTCAGTTTTGCAAAATCTCCTGACATTTCAAAATAAGCCATCAATTTGAATTTAAAATGTCAGTCCCTTTAACGACCTCGCAGGTCCCTCATTCTGGGCCCTGCTGCCTCTAATTTCATCTCCGACTTCTCTATCCTTCACTCACCCTGCTAAGGCCACACTGGCTTCTTTACTGTTCTTGGACCAAGACAGGCACATTTCCACCCCAGGACATTTGCACTGAATGTTCCCTCTGCCTAGAACATTCTTCTCCCAGATAAACTCATAGGTCAGGAGGCCAGTAGGGCTGGAATGCAGTAGGTGAGGAGGAATATAGCAGGAAAGAAGTTGGGGTGGAAGCCAGAACAGCCAGATTATAGGTGAGTGGTGGGAAGGTTATAAATTTGTAGGCCTGTTTTTGGTCATCACAAAGATTGGGGGTGTTAATGGCATTTAGTGGGTAGAGGCCCACATGCTAGAAGCTTTGTGATGTGTGGACAGCTCCTCACACAAAGAATTATCCAACATATATCAAGGCAGGTAAAAAACCTAGATAGAATTTGGAGCCTGGAACCTAACTTGATTTCACATTTAACCCAAAGGAATGTGGGGTTATTTTTGGTTTTGTGTTCATGTTTTGCTCAATTTCATTAAACACTGAGATTTCTGGGGCTGCTGCTTGTGTGTGGATCAAGCGGAGGTTATGCTCTGTTATTCTGGGGGCTTTATCAGGAGCTGATCACCTTCATGAGGACCCCATCAGTGAAAACCATGCCCTTCATGGAGTTTGAATCACTGAGTGGGCGCCAAACTGTATTTGTCGTGTCCCATTCTTAGAAAGTCTACCTGCAGAGGGGGCTTTGACACCTTCATTGTGTTTTTCAGAAGAGCTGGGCTGGAATATTTACATGCTGAGATAACTATTATTTTATTATAAATTAGTTTCCTTTTAATTCTCCTCTAGAATACAATTAGGGCATTATGTGGCTTACATGGATTTATGTAAATTGTGTCTATAGATAGGGATATTGCCTATGAATTTCATTTCAGCATGGTGTAATAAGGGGCATGTCAATGTATTTGTTATTTTAAAAGGAAGAAGAAAAAGAGACCAGGCCTGATATGCCTGAGTTCCCAGATGTGGAATTTTGCAGGATATGATCAGGGACTTGTGCTTTTCCTTGGCTAAGCCGGGAGCCCTGGCAGAAGAAAGATTCATCTGACCTGCACCTTTTAGATGCCACTCCAGGGGGCAAGCGTGAAGCAGCAGACACTCCTTAGGAAACATTCGGCCATCCAAGAGAAACAGGAACAGAGCAGAGGAGGTGGTGAGAGTGCCGCTGAGACCTGCTGAGGGGTTGGATGTGGAACTTCCGAGAAAGAGGACACAGGGATAACTCCACGGTGTGGTTCCGAGTTACCGTGGAGGTCGGAGAAGAAGTGGACAACTTCTGAGATGAGGAAATCTGAGTCTTGATTTGGGTGCCTACCTGTGCCCAGCAAACGGAAAGAGCCCAGTGGTAATGCCAGGAGCAAACCCCCATCCCGCCTCCCCCAGCCCATCCCGCCTCCCCCAGCCCATCCCGCCTCCCCCAGCCCATCCCGCCTCCCCCAGCCCATCCCGCCTCCCCCAGCCCATCCCGCCTCCCCCAGCCCATCCCGCCACACCGATTGCCGTCACCAGCAGGTGGCGCTATGGAGCAAGCCTGAGACCTGGAGTCAGAAAACCTGGATCCGTGTCCTGGCTCCCCCAGTGAGCAGAGGTGAACAAAGTGGGCACTGCAGAGAAAAGATCCCCTTGTCACCAAAAGCACCGCTGTCCATCTTCCTTGCTTCCTCGTGTCCCCACAGGCTAGCCTCAAGAATGGCAGGGACTCTCAGACCAATTCTCAGTTCGATTTTCAATTTATTATCTATATCCAGCTCCTTTCCAAAGATACTTGAGGTGTCTTTCAAAAACACACACAAAGGAGTGAAAAAGGAAGGGAAGACAATTAGGAAGAGGAAACATAAATAATTCTAGCACAAATGGAGCTGCTATGACTGGGCACCATCGCAACAAACAAGACAAAATGGGAAGGCCAGCTGTTGCTGCATAACAAATCTCCCCAGCATCTAGAAGCTGAAAACACCATTTGTCACTCCTCACAAATCTCAGGCTGGGCTGCACAGTTCTGCTGGTCTGAGGCACGACTGGCTGATCTTGGTTGGGCTCATGCGTGCATCTGGAGACCGATGGCAGGCTGCTGGGTGCTGGGTGTTGGCTGCTCTGAGATGGCCTTAACTGGGACACCTTGGCTGGGTTCTACATGGCCTCTCATCCAGCAGCAGGCCAGCCCAGGCTTGTTCACATGGTGATAGCAGGGGCCCGAGAAAGCAGAAGCTGTCAGGCCCCTTGGAAAGCCTCTTCCTCTAGGCTTAGAACTGGTATACCAGCACTCCTGCTATGTTCCATTGGCTGAAGCAAGTCACAAGGCCAGACCAGATTTTAGGGGCAGGAAATGGACATCACTTCTTATTGGGAAGAGTGATGGTTGTTGCCATTTTTGCAACTTACCACCATGATAAATTGTGGAACTCTAATTATCAGAGAAGAATAAATATGACAGTTTCTTGGAGCAAAATTGTTCCCCTTGACCAACTCAGAGAAATGTTTCCAAGGGCAGACACCACGTTGGCCTCATTTTCTTCATAGCAGTGATCATTCATTGAGTACTTACTATGTGCCAGACCCTAGGCATCCTTTATATTCATGTGCTTCCAAAAGCACAGGAGGCACAGCATGGCTCTTCTTCATCAGTTTAGTTGGTACACAGATAAACAGTTATGACGTCGTCTTCTTTGTCTTTTCTTATTGCTTTGCATTTGTGACAAGTGATATCAATTTTCCTCTAATGCTAATAATATAAAAATTTCCTTTTGAAATAGATCAGCTCAAGTCTTTCAACATGGATTCATTTAAGGAAATATTAATTAAATAAATAATGAAGGTAGGTGTGGTGGCTTATGTCTGTAATCCCAACAGTTTGGGAGGCCAAGATGGGAGTATGGCTTGAGGCCAGGAGTTCCAGAGCTGCCTAGGCAACATAGCGAGACCTCATCTCTATATAAATAAAGGAGTCAGCCAAGTTTGGTAGTGTGTACCTGTAGTACTAGAGACTAAGGTGAGAGGATCCCTTGAGCCCGGGAGTTTGAGGATGCAGTGAACTACGGATAGCACCACTGCCCTACAGCCTGGGCAACAGAATGAGACCTTCCATCTCTAAAAAATAAAATAAACATAATGGTACAGGTGGCGTGTGGTCATAGTAAAACTCATGAGGGTGCAGGCAACACACTGAAATTTGAAAAACATGCTGAATTATCTCTATTCATCCCTGAGAAATAAGTATTATGTTTTTCATTTTGCAGATAGGGAAACTGAGTACAGACGGGGTCCCCAGAGGCACAGACTCAAGATAGTGCCAGATGTGCAGCTCTGTCTGAAAAAGCCCTGAGTGAATGTTCCCAGGTGGCTTGTAATAGAAAGCTTGGCAAATGGCAGAGGCCTGTGGTGGCATCTGTCACCTAATGAGAATCCCGGGGCTTCCAGGGTACCCCTGCCACTGCTACTTCTGGGCTTCTGAGTATAATGAGGATGGCAGGCCAGGGCCCTCGCAAGGCACACTTTCAGAATCTGCATCAAATGGAATTTGAATCAGAAAGTTCCCTGGAGACCCAAGGGAGGCATCAGTCTGAAATCTCCAGTACAGGTAGGTGGCAGGCATGGTGCATGTTAGCTGAAATCACTCTTTACCTGAGAGGCCACACACGCACAGCAGCACTGAATAAATTAGAGAAAATAGACGTGCTTCTCGGAAAGGGTAGTGGGAAGCCTCTGTGCTCCCGGCGCTGTTGTAAGTGCATTCTTTCCTCAGGTTCCATGAAAGCATGTCCCGTGGGGCCCATCCTGAAGCCAATGGGCTGGGTCCAGTGAGGGGCAGAAGAGGTCAGGAGGGAGGTGGGAAAGCTAGCAGAGCCCTTCCTGGCTGCACACCCCAAGATCTGGGCCTCACAAGCATCTGGGCACTCGTTCAGGGCGCCTGCGAAATAAACCAACATTATGAACCGAATTGTACCCTCATACTTTGTATGTTGAAGTCTTAACCCCCAGGACCTCAGAAGGTTGCTGTATTTGGAGATAAGGCCTTTAAAGAAGCAATTCAGGTTAAATGAGGTCATTGGGGTGGGCCCTAATCCAATCTGACAAGCATCCTTAAAAGAAAAGGAGATTAGGACACAGACACTCAGACAGAGGGATGACCATGTGAGGTCACAGTGAGAAGAGGGCCATCTGCAAGCCTAGGAAAGAAGCCTCAGAGGAAACCGCCCCTGTTGATTCCTCTATCTCAGATTTCCAGCCTCCAGGACTCTGAGAAAATGCATTTCTGTCTTAAGCCACCCAGGCTATGGTATTTTGTTGTGGCAACCCTAGCAGACCAACACAAGCAGTGAGCGCTCTCGGCGGCTGCTCTGGTGTTTACATCACTTAGAAGTTTTTGGTGTCTAGATCTTTCTCTCTTTCTCTTCTTTCTACATGACCCAGCTAGGGGATCAAAGAAAACCCGCATTTCTTGGGGCACTCATGCCAGAGCATGCTCCAAGCCCTGTGAATGTTTCCAAAGTGAAAGAGTACCTAGGGAGAGAGCTGGGGGTGCTGGGTGGGGCCAGGAGTAGGGTGGGAAGGTGATTTCTGCCTGAGGAGCAGGACACACAGCAGACCAGAGTCTTCCTCTATTCGTGCATTCACTTATTCATGTGTTCATTCATTCACTTGATGGATTAGCCCTGATCCCACCTTCAGGGAATTAGGAGAAGGCTGCTGTGTTCACCCTCTCAAACCCACCCAGAGGGGTGTGGCTCTGAGGGCACGGAGTGAAGCCAGAAGGTCAATAGCCTGGCTTTGAAGTGTGAACCTGCCTTTATAGGCTGTGTGCACTGGTGAACCCCGAAACATCTGGAGCCGTGGTTTCCTCACTTGCAAGATAAGAATAATAATCAAATCTACCTTGTAGAGATTTTTGAGGACTAAATGAAATGACACAAGTAACCTGCTCAGAACAGAATGTGGCACATGGCCAGTACTCAAAAATCAAGGTCACAGTTTATTGCTATTAATATTATTTCCATTCCCTGCCCTGACAGATCCCAGCCTGTGTCCGATCTTCATACGGTCTCATGCTCACTTCATCCCCCAGGGCCCTTACTCAGGCTGTTTCCAACACCTGGAGTATCCCCTCCACTGCACCCCCAGACCCGCCTACTTCTCACCTCCTTCAGGAACACCACCTCCCATGAAGCCATGCTCCAACCCTCTGCATCTGCAGTGCTGCCACTTAGCACTACTTGGGGTCCTCATCTCTACCCGGCACTGGGATGCTTTCTGGTCAGGGCCTAAGCCCTCCCCTTTTTCATACCCTCCTCCAGACTTACCCAGGTGCACTTCCTGGCTGTCCCATGGGATTTGTCCCAGAAATCAGCTCCAAGCTCCATTCTCTAAAGCAGTGGATCCCAACTGGGGCTGCTTTTGCCCTCTCGTCCCCGACCCAGGGGGCATTTGGCAATGTCTGGAGACATTTTTGGTTGTTACACAGTGGGGGTGGCAGGGGTGCTATTGTCATCTAGTGGCTAGAGGCCAGGGAGATTGCTAAACCTCCTGCCATGAATAGGGCCTCCCACAGTAAACACTTACCCCACTCAGAATGTTCATAGTGCCCCAAGGTAGAGAAGTCCTGCTCTCAGGAGGCACCTGCTCTCCTTCAGAGAGGGTGAGCTCTGGGATTCCGGGTAATTCGATTCTCAGGACAACGCACATCCTGGCTGGGCGGGCCTCTCTGCGCGGCAGCCTCCAGCACCTGGAGCTGTCTGCCCCTGACGCGGAGCCCTCCCTCGCCCGCCCCTTGTCACAGCATCCGCGGATCCCTGCGGATTTGTATGAAGCAATTGACCTGTGACTAAGGCCAGCTGAGCTCGCCTTGTTCCCGCAGGGCGGGGACAATACCCCCATTAACTGGAAGGCAAGGTCCCAGCACAGCAGCGCAGAGCATGGATTGGGGAGGGGCGTGGATGGGGGCGGGGAGAAAAAAGGGCAGCTCCAGAGCTGTCCTAGGTCGGGGGCGGTAGTCCCTAGTACTAATGGTTATAATTAGCCCAACATGAATATCAGCATCTTCTCCTAGATGCCTAGTACATGAGAGCTCATGCTGATTCACATCCCTGATGAGATGCCTCCACCTGCCAACCTCAGGGGTATAGTCCTTGTTCCCACTTAACGTAAGAGGAAACTGACAGAGATCCCAGGCGATTTACCCAAAGTCACCCAGCTGGTAGATGGAGAAGTAGAGGCAGGAACTCGGATTATCTGAATTATGGTTTGTATTAAGCACTCATTCTGTGCCAGGCGCAGTGAAAGTACCAGATGGGGAGTTTGTAAACTGGGCAAATGGGGGTCCCGGAACCCCAGAACCTGATGAAACCCTGGCCCCGCCTCCTCTGAGTGTCGGCCCCAACAACAGCGCAGAAGAGGCCCCTTTCTACCACCAGGCTCCACCCCCAGTGCCATTGATTGGACTGTGCAGAAGGGGTGGGGCCTTCCAAGCGAGATGAGCCAATCAGAACCTCTCTTCAAGGAACTGGAAATTAGAACAGTGTTTGGGCCAAATAGATGGGGGTGAGCAGGGGAGGAAAGGTCTTGAGGGAGCAGCACACTTGCCTGATGGGTGCCCAAAGCCAGGGGCAGGTGGAGGTGAGAGAAGGACAAGCTCTGCAAACGTTGCGGAAGCGCTCTGTCCATGGAGAAGGCACAGGACTTCCATGTAGGGAGCAGCTTACTCCTGCTGAGAACTTTGGGGAGACAGAGTGGAGCAGCCATCTCAGACCTGAGCGGCTAAGGAGCTGGGTCCCCCTCTGTCGCACTGTGCAGAGCTGCTGGACTTTGCAGTAAGCAGCCTTCAGGTCTAAAGGTGAGTGCCCAGGGGATATGGGCGGGGCACTGATGGGGCGAGCTACACCAGATTTTTAGCCAGATCATTGGGAATATTCTCATGCCATCTTCTGAGACACAACGTCCTGCTCAATACCCTCCTAGGGCTTCCCAATACATTTAGAATAAAATACCAAGAGATTATCCTGTTCTAGAAGGCCTTAGAGGATCAGGCTCCAACTTTTGCACCAACCTAATACGCAGCTGTTCCTCTCACTACATTCAAGCCTCTGCTCAAATGTCACGTGATTATTGAGTTCTTCACTGTATATCCTCCTTACGATAGACCCTCCTCTCATCTCTCTTCCTGTCCACCTCCTCATCCTGCTATCCTGCTATATATCCTGCTATAATTGATAATATGTATTTATTTGCTTATCTGATTTTGTTTGGTGTCCCTAAACTAGAATGTAATCTGCTTTGGCCTGTGCCTGGCATATGCTAGTTAATAAATACAGTATTGGTTAGGGAGGGAAGGAAGGTTCAGCTGCTTGGATTTAAATCTTGGCTCTGCCACGTATCAGCTGAATGACCTTGGAAGTCTTCACTCTCTGTGTCTCAGCTTCTCGTCTGTAGGACAGGAATAAATAAGAAAGCAATGATAATAATTTCTATCTCATGGCATTGTTGTGGGAATCAGGTGAAATCATGTATGTACAGCGCCTGGCAGATATTCAAGTGTTTAATAAATGCTAGCTATGTTTATTCTTGGACCCCAATTACCCCCTTTGTGAAATGGGGTGGTTGTAAAAATTAAATGAGATAGCAAATGTAAAGCGCTTTGCACGTAGTGCACCCTCTATAAAGATTTGTGGTTATTTTTCATTAATACACGCACACATACACACACACACACACACACACACTCCATCCATGAAGGCTATCCATTTGTGCCTTCCCCAAGCAGAGTTCCCATAAGCCCTGGAATTAGCATGGATCTAAGCAAAACCTTGAAGTCAATGGTTGAAGGAGGACAGCTCCAGCTTAGCAACTTCCACACTCATTGCCTCTGAGCTGATGCCAGCACAGCTTTCCCTTCCTGTGCACTCTGGGAGCTTTCCCTTCCTGTGCACTCTGCAGCCCCTAGTCTCCAACAGGCAGCCTGGTGTCCCTACAAAACAGTCCCACACAAGCATCGGAACCCCGGCTGCTCCCCCTCCAGAGACCAGACCACCAGGCTGAGCAGCAACCGCGCCTCTGTGCAATGTTGCTCCTTATTAGGCATCATTAGGTACACAGTAATTATAATAATTATGTGCACTGCTTAAGCGACCATCCTCAGTAACAACCACTGCTATTCAGAAGTCATAATTGCTGCATCGAGACTTAAAATGAAGGCTAATTAGATGTCAGTTGCTCCCCCCCCCAACTCACAGCCTCCTACATAATATCTATATCCAAAATGCCCCATGACCACCAGCTATCCTTGATTAATCTGCAGAACCCAAAACAAACAATTTGGTCCACAGGAGAGCGTGGATATGCCAGCGGGATTAAGAGGGAACATGTGGATGCTTTGGGGGGGAACTTGCAGGACTTGCATCATTTCAAAAGAAAAGAATTTGGGATCAAAGGGTGGCTGAAGAACTCGGGCTGAGAGTCAGGAGATGGGGTCTAAGTCCTGGTTCTCTCAGGGTCTTGATGTGGTGTTGAACAGGTCACCTCTTCCTCCATCTGCAAAGTTGGAGGAATGGACCTAGGGATGCATTGCAGGGGCCACTTTGTAAAGTATCAAGTGATACTTTATAAGGGAGCAATAAACAAAACAGATGCAAGCAAAGCCTTTGATTAAGGCAAAACAAGAAGGTCTGGAGACTCCCTGTCCTTATCCTATCTGCCAGCACCCTCTGAAATAACTCTGCAAACCACTGGGTTTCCTGGGAGACAGATTGGAAACTGCTGGTGCCTGTGCTCTCTGAAGCACTGGTTCTCAAAGTTGGCCCCACATTGGAATCACCTGGGCAGATTTTAAAACTGCTGATGACCAGGTTTCACTCCAGAAGTCGTTTTCTTTGGTCTGTGCTGTGACCTGGATATCAGGGGTTTTTAAATTCTCCCAGATGATCCTAAAATGCAGCCAAGCATGAGAAGCCCTGTTCTATATGCCCCGACATCTGAACATTGAAAGCATTTATGATTCTGCTCGGCCTAGTACAAGGCTTCCCCCCTCTGGGCCTCAGTTTCCCCATTTTCTAAAATGAAAGCATTATACACAGTGGCCTCCAAGGACCTCTGGTCCTAAGTTTCCTTCAGACTAGGATTAATCTGGAGCTTGGCACGCTGAGAATGCTGAAGTGTGAGGGTAACCAAGGCTGTTTGGGTCCACTTTTCTCTTCCAAATAATATTTGTGTCTACTCCTATATGTGCAGGCCTGTCCCCAGTGCTGCAGAATAAAAATCAGAAGAAGTCAGCTAAATGCTCTTTTTCCAAAGGAATTAACAGGGAATTGTATGCTGGAAATGAAAGGATTAAATAGCAACACACACACACACGCACACGTGCACACACACACGCCCACACAGGCTCATCAAAGCCACCTACAGAAATGCTTTAAGGACTGGAGGTAATGCACAGAAGTCGTCAGCAAGGTTCCTGGCCCATGTCAAACGCCCAGTAAATGGCAATTTTTGTTACAGTTGTGCACAAATCCAGCATTCTCTTGGGTATGCTGGGCAAAACACTGTCTTATGTATTCTGTAATAGCAGCACAAATGAACTAAGACACCTTCCTAGCCTATAAATGCCCCAGAAAGCTTCTAATGCTGCTCAGCACAAGGGTACAGAATAAGCTTCTCTTACCATGAAGCTTCATCTTTCAAATGCTGCCACTAGTTGCATGAGCTACAGACAAGCTCTGCAGGGCCAGGAAGAAAAATAGCAGATAATTCCTAGACAGCACCTACTATGTGCTAGACCCTGTTCTAAGCATCACACGTGTATTATCTCATTTAGCTTTCAATATGACCCTATCAGTTGGGTACTACTATTATCCTCATTTTGCAAGTGATTAAACTGAGTCATGGGAAATTAGGCAAGTTGTCCTGTTCACATAGCTGGAAAGTGGTAGGAAGCACTCTGTAGAAGACTTTTCCCTTTCCCAAGTTCTTCCCTTGGGCATTTCACCAGCCTGAATGACTCCGGGTTTTCAAGCCAGGACATTAGAGTATGGGGGGATGTGTTAACAATAGGACCCTGAAGTTTCTTTTGGGACACACTCCCTGAAGATCCCTGACCAATAGATGTGCTATGGATATACACAGTGAGCCTCTGCAAGCCTAGTTGACAGCTGCTGCTGAAGGCTGAGCGCTGAATGGTGATACCAGAGGCTATAAAGTGTAGGGGGTTCTGGCCCAGCCAGAATGAAGAAACCCTCACTGAGCACCTCAGCCATTCAGCTGAGAAATCAGAAAGTCTATGCATAAAAAGTAAGGACCACATCTCAGAGAAAGAACCATGTCCTAACACTAAGGACAAAACCTAAATAGATGTACTCTAACAAAAAATAAAATTCAGTCCAACAGAATCAAAAGACTCCACCAGTAATTCAACTGCCTTCCATAACAAAATCAACATCATTTAAAGGATGACAACAAAATTCAGAATATTCAGAACACAATAAAAATTACTACACATGCAAAAATGTAGGCAAAAGTGACCCAAAATCAACAAAAAAACAGACAACCTTGAGAGGTTCAGAAGTTGGAATTAACATCCAAGGACTTGAAGACAGCTATTATAAATATGTTTAACAATTTAAACAAAAACACGGACATGATGAATGAAAAATAAGGACTCAAATACAAACTACAAAAGAACAAAATGAAATTCTAGAACTAAGAAACATAATATAATGAAATGAAATATTCACTAAAATTAGTGAATATTTAGAATCATATTAGATATTGTAGAAAAAGCCAATGACCTTGAGGCTAGATCAGTGAAAATATCCAATTTGAAGAACAGAAAGAAAACACTTAAAAAATTAACAGAGCCCCATCAACTGTGGGATAATATTAAGTAGTTTACTGAATAGTTAGACACATGCTATTGGGGTCCCAGAGTGATGAGAGAGAATAGGACAGGAAAAATGTTTAAAAGATTATTTCCCAAATTTCATGAAAAGCATCAGCTGAAAGATCCAAGATCTCAGCAGACCCCAAGAGTAAATACAATAAATGTTTTTAAAGGACATATTTTAAGATGGTGAAAGAAATATATATATACATATATATATACACACACACACATATACATATGTATTCAGAATTGTATATCTAGCAAAAATATTGCTCAAAATAAGGGTGAAATAGACATTTGCAGATAAACAAAAGCTGAGAGAATTCCTTGTCAACAGACTTTCAACACACACACACAAACACAAATGCTTTCAAAAGTAATTTAGGCTTGGGCGTAATTAAATCAGATGGAAATTCAGTTATTGAGGAAAAAATAAAGAGCACTGGAAATAATAAATAAGTGGCTAAGCATAAATGATTATCTTTTCCTCTCTTCAGTTTTGTAACAGACAACTGACTATTTAAAACAAAAATAATAGCATTGTTTTGTGGAATTATAACGTATATAGAAATAGTATATGTGAAAACAGATAGAACATGAAAGATAAATGGAATTGTAGTGTTACAGGGTTTCACTTAAATTTAAAGTGAAGTCGTAGTTAAAATTAAAGTTAAAATTTCACTTAAATTTTAAGTGAATTTATGGAGTATTAATTCTAAGTAGGCTATGATGAGTAGGATAGCTAAAAATAGAAAGAGATAGAGCTAAAAAGAGAATAAATAAAACAAAATAGAATATAAAAGTATGCTGTATGCCCAAAATGAAGCAGACAGGGAAGACAGAAGTAAAAAGTCAGTGAAATAGAAAACAAATATAAGATCATAGGTTTAAACCCAGTCATAGCAATAATTACATTAAGTGTAAATGCTTTAAACACTCCAGTTAAAAGGCAGCTGTTGTCATTCTGAATCACACAAACAAGACCAATTCTATTCCTACAAAAGAAATATTTTAAATATTAAGACAACAATTAAAAGGAAAGAGTAAAAAGATATACTATGCAAACAATAAACATAAGAAAGCTGCTGTAGCTATATTATCAGAAAAATAGACTTTAAGACAGAGTATTTCTAGAAATAAGTGAGCACATTTCATAATTACAAAAGGGGAATTCATTAGAAAGATATGACAATTATAAATGCCTATAAGCCTAAAAATAAATTTTAAAATACATGAAACAAAAGCTGACATAACTAGGAAAAAATAGACAAATCCACAATCATAGTAACTTATTATAAAATGCTTCTCATACTAGACAAAATATAAGAGTATGTGAAAAATAATATCAACCAATTTGATTTACTAGAAATTCATGAAAACATTACACCCAACAACTGCATAATAAACATCTTTTGTGAGTGCACATGACACAGTTACCAAAATAGACTATATATTTGGCCAGAAAATAGATCCAATCAATTTCAAATGATTGAAATTTTAGAGTATAATCTCTGACAACAATGAAATTAATTTATCAATCAATAACAATAAGATACTTTAATAATCCCCAAATATTTGGAAATTGTACAACACACTTCTGAATAACCCATGAATCAAAGAAGAAATCACAGGAATGAAAATAAGGGAATTGTTACTGACTTTACTGGGAAATAAAGGAATTAAAAAGAGATTAAGTAAACAATTACATGCCAAACATGTAACCCAGATTAAATGGACAAATTCCTAGAAGGATACAAATTACCTAAACTGACTCAAGAAGAAATAGAAATCTCAACAGACCTATAACAAGTAAAGAGATGAAATCGGTTAATCAAAATCTCCCAAAAAAGAAAAGCCTAGAACCAGACATACCCACTGGTAAATTCTAGCAAACATTAAAGGAAGAATCAATACCAGTCCTTCTCAAATTCTTCCAGAAATTTGAAAAGGAGGAAGCATTTCTTACTTATTCTATGGGGTCAGCATTTCCCTGACACCAAATCTAGACAAAAATATCACAAGAAAAGAAAGCTCCAGGTAATATACTTTATGAATATATATGCAAATCCAACAGCATATTTGGATTTGGACCAAGTGATATTTATTCCTGGAATGAAAGAGTGGCTCAATATACGAAAATCAATGTAATATACCATATTAACAGAATGAAGGGGCAAAAAAAACCCACACAATCATCTCAACTTATACAGAAAAAGTATTCGACATAATCCAACATCCTTTCATAATACAACTAGGAAAAGAAGGGAAGCTTTTCAACCAGTTAAGGGGCATCTATGAAAAACCCACAGTTTATATCATAGTCAAAGGTGAAAAATTAATAGCTGTCTCCCTAAGATCAAGAACAAGACAAAGATCCTTGTTTTCCTCACTTATATTCAAAATTGAAATAGTTCCAGCCAGAGTAATTAGGCAAGAAAAAGAAATGAAGTCACCAAAATTGGAAACGAGTAAAACTAACTCTGTTCACAAATGACATGATCTTACGTATAGAGAACTCGAAAGAATCTACAAAAATAATCAAGTGAAGCTAATAAATTCAGCAAAGTTGTAGTATACAAGATCAACACACAAAAATAAGTGGTATTTCTATACACTAGCAATGAATAACATGTAAAGTTAAGAAACAATTCCAGCGGGGGGCAGTGGCTCACGCCTGTAATCCCAGCACTTTGAGAGGCCAAGGCGGGTGGATCACCAGGTAAGGAGATGGAGACCATCCTGGCTAATACAGTGAAATCTCTCTCTACTAAATATACAAAAAATTAGCCAGGAGTGGTGGCACACGCCTGTGGTCCCAGGTACCAGGGAGACAGAGGCAGAAGAATTGCATGAACCTGGGAGGTGGAGGTTGCAGTGAGCCGAGATTTTGCCACTGCACCCCAGCCTGGGCAAAGAGTGAGACTCCATCTCAAAAAAAAAAAAAAAAAAGAAAGAAAGAAAAAAGAAACAATTCCATTTTTAATAGTATGAAAAAGAATACCTAGTAATAAATTTAACCAAGGAGATGCAAGACTGACACTAAAAACTATAAAACACTGCTGAAAAATAAAAGAAGCCCTAAATAAATGAAAAAACATCTTGTGTTTATAGCTTTGAAGAGTTAAAATAGTTAAAATGTCAATATTACCCAAAGTAATCTACAGATTCAATGCAATCCCTATCAAAACCCCAATGGCCTTTTATGCAAAAAACGAAAAAGCTGACTTAAAATTCATGTGGAATTGCAAGGAACCCCGAATAACCAGAAAATCCTGAAAAAGAATAATACATTTGGAATATTCATGTTTCCTGTTTTCAAAACTCACCACAAAGTCATAGATCAAAATAGAGTGGTACTGCCATAGGATACATGTATAGGTCAATAGAATAGAATTGAGAATGGTCTATAATCAAAACATGAAAATAAAACCACTACATCTATGGTCAATTGTTTTGACAAGGGTGCCAACCAAGATCATTCGATGGGAAAAAGCATAGAGTTTTCAACAAGTATGCTGAATGACTGCATATCTGCATGCAAAAGAATTCAGTTGGACCCTTGCTTCACACGTTATACAAAAATTACCTCAAAATAGATCAAAGACCTAAATGTAAAAGCTAAAACAATAATACTCTCAGAAGAAAACGTAAGGCTAAGTCTTCATGACTTTGAATTTGGCAATGGCTTTTTAGATATAATACTGAAAACACAAGCAACAAAAGAAAAAATGGATAAATTGGAATTAATCAAAATTAGAAACTTTTCTGCATCAAAGAACACTATCAAGAGAGCGATAAAAAATCTTAAAAATGAAAGAAAATATTTGTAAATAATATATCTGCTAAGTATGGTATCTAATATGTATTATCTTATAACTCAACAAGCAAAAGACAATTCAATCAAAATGTGGGAAAAGGACTTGAATAGTCATTTTCTTAGGAAGATATAGAAAATCCCAAGAAGCACGTGAAATAATGTTCAATGGCATTAATCATAAAGAAAATGCAAATCAAAACTACAATGAGTTATCCCTAGGTTGGCTATAATAAAACAAATGGAAAATAACAAGTTTTGGTGAGAATGTGGAGAATGTGAAGCCCTCATGAACTGCTGGTGGAAATGTAAAATGGTGCAGCCACTTTGGAAAGCACTTTGGCAGTTCTTCAATAAGTTAAGCATAGAATTACCGTCTGACCCAGCCAGTCCACTCCTAGGTGTATACCCAAGAGAATTGGGAATAGGTTTTCAAACAAAAGCTTGTACACAAATGTTCATAGTAGCAATATTCACAATAGACAAAAGGTAAAAATACCCAAATGTTCATCAATTGATGAATAAATAAACAAAATATGGGACATTCATATAATGGGATATTACTCAGCCATAAAAGGTAATATAGTCCTGATACAAGTTACAACATTCATACATGTCTTAAACATTATGATGCTAAGTGAGAGAACTAGGCACAAAAGCCATATACTGTATAATTCATTTGTATGAAATATCTAGGATATAAAGACAGATCCATAGCTTCAGAAAACATATTACTGGTTGCTACAGGACAAAAGGCAGAAAAAGATTAGGAGTTGTTATATAGGATTTTCTTTGGGGTTGGTGAAAATGTTCTTGAACTAGATCATGGTGATGGTTGCAAAACATTATGCAAATTCTAAATGTCACTGAATTGTACACTTTAAGATAGTTAAAATGGTGAATTTTATGTTATGTTTATTTTACCACAATAAAAAGATAAGATACCACAAAAAAATCTAGATGCCAATATTATAATAAAAGAAAATTGCACAATATGTACAATCTCCCTCGTATCCATAAGTTCAAATCATTAACAAAGTATTAACAAATAGAATACAGCAATATATAAAAAGGATAATACATTATGTCAACAAAATGAAATGTATCTCTTCATGCAAGATTCATTTTATATTTGAAAGGCAAGCCATGTAATTTACCACATTAACAAAATAGAGGAAAAACTATATGATCATCTTAATAGATTCATAAAAATCATTTAACAAATTTAACACCCACTCAAAAGCTAGCAGGAAACTAGAAATAGAAGAAAACTTTCCTCTACGTAATAAAAGGAAACTAAAAACAAACAAACCTACCATAAGGATCATACTTATGACAAAATATTTAATACTTCCTTGCAGAGATCAAGAACAAGGCAAGTATGTCTCTTCTAAGTATTTCTATTCAATATGTATTGGGGATTTTTGTCAGTGCAATGGAGGTAAGAAAAAGAATTTATTTAGCAACATCTTTCGTCCTAAAATATCGTGTGTGTGTGTGTGTGTGTGTGTGTGTGTGTGTGTGTATTAGCCATATCACCATGAATATGCCCTATCTCATCTGATCTTATGAACCTAAGCAGTGTCAGGCCTGGTTAGTGCTTGGATGGGAGACTTCAAAGGAATACCGGGTGCTGTAGGCTTAAAAAACATTTTTTTTAAAGAAGAGGAAAACTAATTGAAAGCCATAAATATCAAGAAGAAATAGTTACATTTATTTCGAGATTACATTATTATTATTGACTAAATATTTATGTCTCCTCCTCAGGAGGAGGAGGCTATGTTGAAGCTTTAACCCCCAGTGTGATAGTATTAGGAGGTGGGACTTTTGTGAGGTAATTAGATTTAGATGAGCTCAGGACAGTGAAGCCCTTATGATGGGATTAGTACCCATATAAGTACTGCCACCACTTCTTAGAGGAAGAAACATCAGTGTCCTCTCTCTGCCATGTGAAGCTACAAAGAGAAGGCAGTCATTTGCAAGCCAGAAAGAGGGCCCTCACCAAGAACCAAATCTGGTGATACAGTTACCAGCCTCCAGAACTGAGAAATAAATGTCTAGGTTTTCTTGTTTTTGTTTTTGTTTTTGTTTGACAGAGTCTTGCTCTGTTGCCCAGGCTGGAGGGCAGTGGCACCATCTTGGCTCACTGCAACCTCTGCCTGCCAGGTTCAAGCAATTCTCCCACTCAGCTTCTTGAGTAGCTGGGATTATAGAGGCGCACCACTATGCCTGGCTAATTTTTGCATTTTTAGTAGAGACAGGGTTTCAACATGTTGACCAGGCTAGTCTTGAACTCCTGACCTCAGGTGATCCACTCACCTTGGCCTCCCAAAGTGCTGGCCTTACAGGCCTGAGCCATGGCACCCAGCCAATGTCTGTTGTTTGAGCCACCCAGTTTATGGTATTTTGTTTTGACAGCCTGAGCTGCCTTAGACAATGATTGTTTACATAGAAAAATCCTAAGCAACCTACCAAAAATACTATTCAAACTAAGAGGTGGATTGAGTAAGATTGCAGGAAACAAGGTTAATATACAAAAAACAATTATATTTGTATATAATAGTAAATAAAATACTACTATTGTAAATAAATTCAAAAATTATACCATTGCCATAATATATAAAACATAATAAGGAATAAATGTAACAACATATGAACAAAACTCCACACCACAAACTAAAAAACTTTGCTGTGGGGAATGAAATCAGGCCTCAATAAATAGATATACCATGTTCATAGATTGAAAGTTCAATGTTGTTAAGATATCCATTGTCCCAGAATTAATATATTCAAGACAGTCTCAATGAAAATCCCAGAAAGTTTACTTTTGTATAGATGTACAAGTTGATTCCTAAATGTACATCAAAATTCAAAGGAGCTTGAATAGCCAAAACAATTTTGAGAGAGAAAAAAGACAAAATTGAAGCATTCATATGATTTGATTTCAAGATTTCCTATAAAGCCATAATAACCAAAATAGTATAGTAATGAAAAGTTTAGAAAAATTGATCAATAGAATAGAATAGAGAGACCAGAAGAAGATTCACACATATACAATCATTTGATTCTCAAGAAAGATCCAGGCAACTTAAAGAAAGAAGTTTTCTCAACAAATAGTGCTGAAACAACTGTATAAATAGAAGGTGGAAAAGGAACTTTAACCCCTACCTCACACCATACACAAATTGAGATAGATCATAGACTTAAATGTAAAAGCTAAAACTATAAAAATGTAGAAAAAAAGCACAGAAGACTATCTTCACTACCTGGGGGGTAGGCAAAAGTTCATTAGATAAGATATAAACAACAATAACAATCGAGAAAAAATAATAACTTAGAATCCATCAACTTTTTTAAATGGTCATCAAAAGGCCTTGTTAATAATATTAATAGGCAAGCCATGGTCTGGGAGAAAATATTTGCAAAACAAATCCTTGATGAAAGCTAAAAATTATGATATATAAGGAACCCCTACAACTCAATAATAACAGATATTAACAATTCAATAAACAATAAGCACAAATTTGAATAGGCACTTAATGAAGGAATATATGTAAATGTCATAGAATACACTTACAAAAAATTGCTCAATGTTATTGGTCTTCAAGGAAATACAAATTATAACCACATGAGATACTTCTACACACCCACAATAATAACTAAAATTAAAAACACTGACAACACTAAATATTGGCAGAAATCTGGAGCAGCCAGAAGTTCCACACATTGATAGTGGGTGTATAAATTAGTACAACCACCCTAGGTAGGTGTCTGAAGTAAATCTTACCAATGACCAAGCAATTCTACTCGTAGGTAGTATTTACTCAAAGGAGATGAAAATACATGTGTCCCCCAAATACATGTGTAAGAATGCTCATAGAAATTTTAGTTATAATAGCCCCAAACTGGAAACCACCCCAATGTCCATTAATAAGTGAATTACAAGTGGGATGCTCAGCAAGCAAAACTAAAGAACTACTGATACATGCTAAATATGGATGGATTCAATAACATAATGTTGGGCAAACTAAGCCAGACATAAAAGATTACACATGTATGATTGCATTTACAGTCATGCACTGTATAATGATGTCTAAGTCAATGATGATGGTTTAGTAAGATTATTTCATATTTTCACTGTACCTTTCCTATATTTAGCTATGTTTGGATGCACAAATACCACTATGTTACAATTGCCTGTGGCATTCAGTACAGTAACGTGCACTACATGTTTGTAACCTAGAAGCAATAGGCTATACCAGATAGCCTAGGTGTGTATGTAGTAGGCTATACCATCCAGGTTTGTGTAAGTACACTCTGTAATGTTCACACAATAACAAAATCACCTACCGATGTATTGCTCAGAGCAATTCTCTGTTGTTAAATGATGAATGATTGTATATGAAGTTCAAAAACAGGCAAAATGGATCTATGTTGACAAAAATAAGAACATTCATAGCCTATGGTGGGAGTGGAAGGACTGAACTGGAAAAGGGCATTAGGGAACCCCCTACAGTGATGGAAATGTTATCAGTCACACACTTGTCAAAGCCCAAATTGTAGACTTCAGATGTGTGCACTCCAGTGTTTGACATTTTATCTGAATATCTTAAAAGTATTTGTACACACATACACACACACATCACAAGTATAAGCTGCCTATACTTGCTGCTGTCTCTGTGGCTCTACCTGGCCCTACCCAGTTTCCAGACACATAGCATTCCCAAAGTGTTTCCATACATTTCACTGAGACTTCTAGGAAATAGAGACAGGATTGTGAACTCCATTTCACAAATGAAGAAAATTAGTCACAATTTGTGACTAAATCAACATGTTACAGGGCAGATATCTCTTAGTGGGTAAGAAGTAGTGTTAAAATACTGCTTATGTAGTATCACTATCACTGCTACTACTACTAACAATAATAGCTAAATTATTTTGAGTAACTAAAATGTATTAGGTCTTGCATTATTTTATCCCATTCAGTGTCTATGCTGGAGGTTGTTCATACCAGCTTGCAAAGGTCAATAGTTCAATTTTCCAAAAAAAAAAAGTGTCAGTGGGTTGTTAAATACATCTACCATTAAAAATTAAATCATATAAATTTACAATCAAATAAATTATATTAAAAACAAAAGTTAGTAATTCTTAAAAATCATCACTTTCTAATTATTCTCCTATGATCCGTGCTCTTGGGGTTATTTATATCTATTGTACCTTTATAATGAAAATAGTATGTGCTTGTGTGCTCCTGTGCATCTCTTCCCCACTTCAGGGTTAGTGACATCATGTTGTTTTAAACTGGCCATAGTAGAAGTCTTTACACCGTGGAAATCAGCAAACACCACAAAGCAGGGCTTGATTTATTGTTTTATTGATGATCTGGACTTCAAGAAACTGATGAAAGCTGGGAGCAGTGGCCCACACCTATAATCCCAGCACTTTGGGAGGCTGAAGCAGGAGAATCACTTGAGACCAGGAGCTCAAGACCAGCCTGGGCAACATAACAAGACCCCGGCTCTTAAAAAAAATTTTAAAAATTAGCCATATGGGGTGACACGTGTGTAGTTCTAGCTAGTTGGAAGCCGAGGCAGGAGGATCGCTCGATCTCAGCAGTTCAAGGTGGCAGTGAGCTATGATCATACCACTGCACCCCAGCTTGGGCAACAGAGCAAGGCTGTGTCTCTGGAAAAACAAAAAAAAAAGAAAAGAAAGAAAACGATATTAATCATCAATTCCACAAGAAGTCTCTTATGCTGATGACAAAAAAATTAAATTTTTGATAGATATTTTAATTGTTTCACTTATATCTTCCTCATTTAAAAAAAAAACAAAAATACCAACAAATATTCATGTCAGAACTATACTCATTTGTCAATTGCAACTGTAGGTTGTCTATGAATAGAAGAGTTTGACAAAAATCAACAAAAGAATTCTTGGAGAATCAAGTGGCCATATGGAATTTATCATAAAAGAACTGTATATTATTTGTAAATTCTGTATTACATTCCTTTGTATCAGTAAGTTTTATAATTAACTTACATATATACGTGCAACTTTTTTATCAAGCTGGTTGTTATACATTTACCAGCACATTATTGATTTAGCCACAACACAAACATATAATAACATATATTATTATAAATGTTTTGTGGAAAGGAAATGGAGAATCAGAAAAATTAATTAACTTGCTCAAGCTCAGAGCTGACTGTCTCCAAAGTCCAGACTTTTATTCACCACACAGTAAAAGCAGCTCCCCAAGTACAACTCTCAGAGCCATGGCATTCCATTGCTAGAAGGGATCTTAGAATTCATCTTAGCCAATGTGTCTCCAACTCCCATTTTATAGCCAGGAAAACTGAATCTCTGAGAAGGGAGAGAGTCTCGCCCAAAGTCAATACCTGGTTGCTAGCAGAACCAGGACACGTTCTTATTAGGAGCTTCGCCTCTGCCCTAATAGACACCGGAGAGGATTTCAGTGGCCTCTTTCCCTCCCAGTCCATTGGCCCCAAGCATCCAGCAGGCCTGGCACAGAGGGGCACCCAAGAAATGTTTACCCAACGAAGCCAGAGTGAATCTTACTGCACATACTCAGGTTAAAAAGGAATATCAAAATATTTTCTCTGAATCAAATAAAATTTCTCCTCCAAGCCTCCATCCAGCAGGCCTGGCCAGAAAATCAGTCTGAACTATTCTTTGTTCACCTGAGAGACCAGGAGGATTCCTTGGGGCTCAGCGAATGGGAAGGAGGGCACTGTAGTTGCCCCCTTGTCATGGCGGCCCTGTCCCTTCACCAAGAGCCATTATGGGTGTAGCCATTTCAGTGAGCCACCATTCCCAGGCCATTGGGTTTCCCAGACACCATTCCGAGGCCAGGTAAGTGGATGTTCCCAAACACAAGGCCAGATGCTCACACACATATTCACACCATCTAAACACTGACATAGGCACATAGAGACACACACTGAGAACCTACTCACACCAACACAGACACCACACCAGTCATCCCAAACACACACCTTATAACACACACTGATGTGCCAGGCCCCATGCACAAATGTACTAACGTCTATACCGCACACTCACACACAATGACACAAGCACAGATATTTGCTGAGATTCCCACTAAAACAGATATGCACACTGGCAAAAACACACACACACACGCACTCAGGCCCTCAGCAGAGACACACACTGTGACCCCCAGCCAGGACAGTGACACACACACCGCTTTCACAAGGACACACACACACTCCCACACAAGCAGACAGACCTGCCCAGACAGAAGCATGCCTGCATCGCAACAGCACACACACCCAAGGTTAGGTTCACACTCTGACATACCCAGCCTCACGAATAAATGCAGTTGGTTTGCACACCCAGACACCAGCACACGCTGCACATGGGCTGAGAAACAGCATGGGTTCTTGCACACACGTGCACACATGCCCCACGGCTGCACCCACGGAGCCCGCGGGCAGTCCTGGGCCTGTGCTGTTCCCTGGTCCATGCTGCCACACAGTGGAGAGGCGGCATCCTCCCCGACACCTGCCCCGGCAGTCACGTGAATGAAAAGACAAAAATATAGATGGGGTGGGGGAGGCGGGTAGTGAGGAAGGGATGGGGCAGAAGATGAAATAATAATACTGCTGGGTTTGTTCATTTCGGTGATAATTAGCGGCGCATTCACGCCGCCTCACCGGCCGCTCCCGGCTGGTCCCACGTGATGGATGCCTGGTGGTGCTGAATGCAAATTAGCATAATTTCATTACCGAGGGACCCGTGAAAAGGTTCAATTATAGAGCAATCTCATTAATACCAGGGCTTGTTAAACTAATAGAAAGAGACAGGCCCCGCAGCTCTGAGAGGTAGACATGTGCTCAGAATGCAATTAATGCTGCAACCCCAATACCTGGGCCACACCTCACTCCCTAGGACCTGCCTCGGTGCCCTGCACACTTGGGCTCCCGGAGGAACAAGGGTTCTAGTCTCAGCAGCCTAGATCATGTCAGAAAAGCAGAGCATCCAGCTGGGTCAGCCTTGTCAATCATCTAGTTCACTGTTACAGATGGGGAAACCAATGCCCACAGTAGGGAAGTGGCTCGTCCAAGGTGTGTGGTATAATAGAGGGAACAGAGCAGTAAGGGGGACATTCTGGTAGGGGGAAAGTGATATTCATCCCTGCTTTAGTGCCTGGTTCCATGACACATCACCTGTAAGGAGCTGCTCAACTGTGACTCGGTTTCTCCATTATGACAGAATCTCCTTGGGGACACTCAGCATTCCTTCATCTCTCCCTAAAGTTTCTCAAGGCAAATGCACCCGCCTCAGCCCTTTCACCAGCCTGACTCAGCCACTGTCACCCCCAGCTTCTTGAGATGGGGGCCTGTCAGAGCCGGGTGAGCTGAAGCCATGACGCATTTGGGGAAACAGCTTCAGCACCATCCTCTCCATCCCTGCTTCCATCCAACCCCCTTCCCACAGCCAACACCCCAGTCTAGAAACTAGAAAATCTGGAATAAACAGCTCTCGTTGAGGGAGGAACTTCCTCTCCTCTTTGGACTCTTGCGAATGGGTTGAAGACTGGCACCTTCAACCTTTGGCCTAAGAAGATTTCTTAGGGATGTTAAAATCACCCCTTTATTTGACTTCAGCAAAAAAAATGGGTTGTACCTTAACCACATTCCCCAAAGAACCCTTGGCAATGACCTCATGCCGTGGCTCTCTTTCCCGTCCTGGAATTTTATGCACACTGAGCTGGGTCATATGAATTTGCTGTATTTTTTATCACCTCTGTAATATTTGATTTTTTTCTGCAATTGTAAGTAAAACACCACAAGTCCCAAAATACCCCCAAGCTGGAGAATGACTCACACTATATTACTGAACGCATAAAAATATGCAGTGACTCAGAAGGGCCCAGCAGAAGCAACAAACCCCACAAAAGACCCCATTGTTCATATTTTAAAGGTAAAGGGGAGGGAGCTAAGTGATTGCAAACTCAGAGGACGGATTCAGACTTTGACTGCTGACACTTGTCAAACTGCCTGTCAGTCTTTGGGGTGTTTTAGTTCTCTTTTTCTAATGACATAATGAAGCCAGATAATTTCAAAAGAAGAGCAAGCCCACTGGAGACCTTCATTTCTATTTCAAAGTGATGATGCGGAAGGAGTGGGGAGGCAACATTAGAAATCCTTGGGCCATAAGACCCCAAGAAGCAGAATGTCCCCAGGAAAGCCACAGGATTTCTGACCAGGCTGATACTCCCTCTCCTTGCAGGGGGCTGTGGCAGAGCCCGGGATGGGAGACAGAACACGAGAGAAAAGACTGAGTGGAGTGATGGAACATGAGCTCAGAGACCCAAGGCCCAGGGTCCTATGACACTCGTGACTGTCTGGTCCCTGCAGGATGTGATGGCCACCAGGAGAGGGGGCTTGTAGAGCTGCAGGGAGGGCAAGGGCCTGGAGAGCCTCATCTTACCAAGAAGAGCTTTGAAAGCTTCAGGAGATGCTTCTAGCATTGCATGACCCAGAAACAAAGGCGCGGGTCTAGTCCTCCAAGTTAGTCCTCCACTAGAAAGGTCTAGTGCCTCCAACTAGAAGCACCGAAAATTAATAATGGGAGAATGTGGTGGAGTGGAGGGGGTATGAGTGGGAGCAAAATTCTCATCCATCATCTTGGAAAGTCAATAGATAATGTCCAAAACTGATGAATCAGGAAATAGTGGCAGACATGCATTATTTAGAGATATGGGGCACTGGTGTGGAGACAAGACTGGAAGTTAATGTAGAGGCCTCTGGGGAGCAGGCATGGGTGGGGATGGGTGGAGAAGGGGTCTGGCCTTTGTTTAATATTTTATTAAGGAGCTTTTGTTTATGCTCCTGACTGTGCCTCCAATTCACCCATTCCCATCACCCTGAATGGTTTTACTGACTCCCTGAGAACTCGGATAGGAGGGTTTGTCTGTGTGTGTGCCTATGTGTGTGTGTGTACACATTTGCACCTCTGCCATGCATCCCATAAATCACCACTGGGGGGACAGTGACCCAGCCTCTATTCCATCTGGGCCTCAGATTTTCTAATCTGCCTAATGAGAAGCTTGAGTGAGGGCCCTTTCCCTCTGACAGCCTGAGGCTTTGTGTTAACAGAGTTTAAAGTCAAAAGACCCAGATTCTAACCCCGCTTCTGCCACTTCCTAGCTGTGTGTCCTTTAACAAGTCACTCGACCTCTCTGTGTCTATTTTCTTCTCTCTAAAATGAGCAGGCTGATGAGAGCTGTGCACATCTATGGGGTTGCTGCAGCCACATGCTTGGTTTTCAGCCTCCCTGGACTCACATGACACACCTCTGCCTCCCCATTCCATCACCTCCATCCTTCCACTCTGTCTTCCTTTCCCTCATCTCATCTCCTCTCCTACCCACTGGCAAGAAGTAGCCTAAAAGCTCAAACCACAGTGAAGGATCAGGAGATGAGAAAGAAAAAGATTAGGAAGGGACATGGGCAGATGGATGGTAGAAGAAGGGGCACCAAATATGGTTCTGAGTTAGTCAGAACTCTTTGGGCTGAGAGTAATAAAACCCAATTCAAACCGGCTCCAGAAAAAAAAAAAAAGAGAGAGAGAGCGAGAGAGAATTAATTGATTGACTTATATAACTGGGAGCCAAACACCACCTTCAGGCATGGCTGGATTCAGGGGTTCAAGCAGTGTCCTCAAAAACCCGCCTCTGTCTCCATGTCTCAGCTCTCCTCTGCATCAGCTCTGACACCAGGCAGGCTGGTTCCCAATAACAGTAAGGATGGTCCTTCAGCTGCTGATTTCGAAGACCCTCTCTCTCCCCACATCCCTAGCAATCTCCCCAGAAGAAACTCCAATTGGCCATCCTCGAATCACATGTTCAGTTCTGGACCAATCCCTCTTTCCAGGCAGGAGAGGTCTCCTGATTGGCCTATAAAAGTCACATGATTTGCCCTGGGGAAGGGAGGCAGGACCCTTGGTTGGAAGGAGATTCCCCAAAAGAGGTGAAGGGAATAAGGGACAAATACCTGAAGGCCACATCCAATGCCAAGATTTTCCATTTGGAAATGAGGTCTGGGGAAGGAGGGCAAAGGCTGCATAGGCTGGACCGACCGTGGGACAAGCAGCAGAGACCTTTGGCAGCCGCTGGGGATGTGGGTTGGAGTTTGAGGGTGAGGCAGAGCCAGTCTGGAGGCCATGCAGGAAGAAAACACAGTGCAAAAGGAGCAGAGGCCCCAAGTGCACCTCACAGTTCAGAGGTCAGAGCTGTGCCCCCCAGCCAGCTCCCGGGTTCCGGCTCCTGGCTCAGATGTCCCAGAGGAAGGCCAGGGGAGCTCTGTTGGCCAGGTCAGCATGGAAGGCCCCGGTTCTCAGGTCCCCAGCACCTGTCACCCATCTTGATGAGGGAGATGAGGAAGGCTCAGGGTTAGGCTCCCACCAGGCCTGCTCCTGATGCTCCAATGAGATACCACCCACCTCTACCCATCCTCCACTGGCCAAAGCGGCAGCTCTTCCTGCCCTTGGCCTGGTGTGGGAGAGGGACCTGATGAACCTGTTCACTGAGCGCTCACTGTCTGCTAGGCACTTTAGTTGCATGATCTCATTCGATTCTTATTCCAACTCTGTCTAATTCCCATTTTGCAGATAAGGAAATTGAGGCTCAGAGATGTTAAGGGAGACTAAATAACCTGCCTGTGATCTCACAGGAAGTGCTGAATGCATCAAACTGAAGAGCCTATGCTCTAAACCACTAGGCTTTATTGTATATTTTTAAAAATATGTTTATATTTATCTGCCTAGAAATATTTTTGTAGTTCTTACCAGGGGCCAGGAACTCTCCAAAGCACTTTACATGCATCAAGCCTTTTCATCCTCACATAATCCCATGAGGTCGATACTTTTGTTACCCCCATTTTACAGATAAGGAAACTCAGGCACAGAGAAATCAAATGACTTGCCCAAGGTCATACAGCTAGTGAGTGGCAGAGCGCTGGCACCTAGGCATGTGGATGCAGAGCCTGAACCTTTGCAAGTGCCCGACCATGCTCCTTGGCGGGGTGGGGGGAGGGGGGGGCGGTGCCTCTGATGCCACTCTGAGTTCAGAGCTAGCCCGGCAAGTGCTGTGAGCTTTGCTGAATGGCTTTCGATCTAGCACAGAAGATTCTACAGGGAATTCAGCACACTGACTGCCCCAAAGCCCTGAAGTCAGCTTTCCTGAAGAGGCCTGGGACCAAGATTCTCTGGGCCTCCATCTCTTCATCTTTAAAAGGGGCTCAGACTTGGGTCAGAGACGCATTGCTGCAAGTGGGAGGAGGGGATGAGAACTGCAGAGGAAAACAGAGACATAGAGGCAAAAAGAGGCATGCAAGGAGGAGAGACAGCCCTGCAGAACCTGGGGGACGCAGGCAGCCCTGCCACCATCGACAAAGCACGATGAGGCGAGTCTCCCAGCTGGGCAGGAAAGGGAGGCACCCCGAGGCTTTGGCAGCCCAACTCACTATGCATTCCCACTGACCCCATGCCCAGCTGGCCTTCAGCACATTGTGTGGAGACCTTAGGGGGCCCACAGAGCTTTCTTCACTCCAGGACTGAAGAGAATGGGGAGTGGAGTGGGCATTGCTTAGAGATAAAGATATGGCCTCATACCAAACATGATCCCAAATTCAGTCGCTGTCCCTGACCCCAAGACTGCCCTTCCAGAACAGAAAAGCCCTTCTTGCCATCAGCCCTACTTTTACACCTGCTCTAGCTCCCAGGTCCCCCAGCAGAAGATCTGCACATCCCAGCCGACATTCCCGGCCTCCACTGCTTCTCCTTAATACCCCACCACTTCTTTACACTCAGACAACGTGCCCACACCGCCGCAATGCACACTTTGATTCAGTCCATGCGCTACACACAGAACACCCTTCCCACCACCACTGACCCAAGTTTGATCTGTCCTTCAAAGCCTGGCTCCAGTGTGGGGCTGTCCAGCCTTGCCCACCACTCTTACCCCAGACTCCTCCCTGCATGCTTCCTCTCCCTCACATTCCCCAGCCTCGCTTCCCCCAGCTCTACTTCTTCAGCAATCTGTTCCCCTACACCCAGCCATCCACCAAGCCTGCTAGGGCTCCCCTTTTGTGCTTCAGTTCCCACATCTGCATATGTGAACAAGGCGAATATTACATCGCAAGGTGGCAGTGAGGGTTACAATTAGAGAACGCAGGTAAAATGTTTAGAACAGAGCCTGGGACTTGGTAAGAACTCAGTGAATGTTGTGTTGTTGTCATTAGTGCTGTCTAGGAGGATATGGCAAGCTGTATTTTCCAAAATATTTTCAGTCCCATATGGTCTTGAAGGGAACATCATCACATCCCATCAAGGACTGGAAAGGCCCTGTGTGTGGCTTATGCCTGTAATCCCAGCATTTTCAGAGGCCAAGGCGAGAGGATTGCTTGAGCCCAGGAGTTCGAGACCAGCCTGAGCAACATGGGGAGATCCCATCTTACAAAAATATAAAAAAGGAAAAAGAATTGGCGGAGTTACAGTCTATTTCTATTTCCTTAAAACTCACTAAGAAGGAAGTCTTGCTATGTGACTTCTAAGGCTAGGACGTAGATACAGCTTCCCTTTGTCTCTCTCTGTCTCTCTCTCCCTCTCCCTCTCTCTCTCTTTCTCTTTCTCTCACTTTTTCTCCCCTTCTTCTTACCCTTGGAACCCAGGCTCCACATTGTAAGGAAGCCCAGTCACATGGACAGACCATATGGGTCCAGTTGGCTGCCCCAGCCAAGGTTTCGGCCAACAGCCAAGATTACCCCCAGCCACGTGTATGAATGAGCCTTCAAATGAGTCCAGCACCCAGCAGAATAATGCCCCCTCCAGTCTCACAAAGATTTCCATGCCCTAATTCCTGGAACCTGTGAATCTGCTACATCACATGGCAAGCAGAGCTGGCAGATGGAATTTAGGGTGTGGAGCTTGAGGTGGGGAGGGCAGCCTGGATTACACAGGTGGGCCCTATCTAAGCACATGAGCCCTTATACAAGCAAAGAACATTTCCTCAGCTGCCAGACAGCTGGCAAACAGAATTGGAGAGGCAGAGAGATGTAATCAGAAAGGACAGAAGAGACTTAAAAGGAAGAGATGCTCGACCTGCTGTGGCTAGCTTTGAAAATGGAGGAATGGGGCTCCAAGCCAAGGGATGCAGGCTGCCTCTTCATTGGAGTACTGCCAGCAAGAAAACAGCCCAGCAATTGCAAGGAAATTAATTTTCCCAACAGTCTGAATGAGCAAGAAAATGGACTCTCCCCTGCCACGCTCTGAGTTCAGCCTTGTGAGACTCTAAGCAGATACCCACTCAAGCCCACAGGACGTCCAACCCATAACAATTGTAAGATAATAAACTGGGATAGTTTTAAGTCTCCATGTTTGTGGTAATTTGTCACAGCAGCAATTGAAAATATAGCAGCCATCGAGATTTCCTTCTGAGGCCCTCAACATCAGGGAACAGAGACAAGCTCTCTTCCCACTCCTGACCTGCAGAGGGGGTGAACAAATGGCTGTTTTCTGTCGCCAATTTAGGTATTGCGCAGCTCTAGTAACTGAATAGGGGGCTTCCAACCCCTTTCCCAGAAGGAACTGCTGTGTCCTCTGAAATCACCAAGCCACAGTTTCTTCACCTGTAAAACAAGAATATGGACCATAAAAGAGGCAACTTGTATGTGCTGCTATAAAAAGGCACCAGGCTGGAATTTTTAAGTGAAGGATTGATGACCAACGTACACCATACGATTCCATTTTGTGAAATGAAAACCCTTTGTTGCCACAATGAGATACCAGTTCACACTCATTAGGATAGCTGTTATCAAAAAAGTAGAAAATAACAAGCATTGGAGAAATTAGAACCTTTGCACCTTGCTAGTGACAATGAGAAATGGTTTGGCTACTGTAGAATATGCTACATAGGTTCTAAAGATATAAAACATAGAATTATGTGGATTTATTCATTCCACTTCTGGGCATATACCCAAAAGAATTGAAAGCAGGAATTCAAACAGATATCTAATACCCCTATGTTCACAGCAGCATGGCAAGCAGAACTGGCAGATGGAATTTAGGCTGTGGACTTTGAGGTGGGGAGGGCAGCCTGGATTAAACAGGTGGGCCCTATCTAAGCACATGAGCCCTTATAAAAGCTCATGTAGCTTTTTATTACAGTAGCCAAAAGGTGGAAACAACTCAAATGTCCATTGATGAATGAATGGGTTTTTTAAAATGTGGTATATCCAGACAATCAAATATTATTCAGCCCTATAAAGGAATAAAATTCTGATACATGCAATAATATGGATGAATCTCGAAAACATTATGCCAAGTTAACAAGCCAGACATAAAAGGACAAATATTATATGATTCCACTTACAGGAGGTACTGAGAGTAATCAGATTCATAGATATAGAAAGTAATGGTTGTTGCCAGGGGCTGGGAGAGAGGGGAATGGGGAGTTATTATTTAATGGAAATAGAGTTTCAGTTGGGGAAGATGAAAAAGTTCTGGAGAAGGATGGCAGTAATGGTAAAAATGGTAAATTGTATGTTATGTCTATTCTCCCACACTATTTTTTAAAACCCTTATGTGCACATATTGTTTGTACTTGTAGAAAGTTGAAAAGGATGCCTTCAACATTACTCAAGATAGTCACTATAAGGGGTAGGGGCATGGACAGGAGGCAGGAATTCCACTTTTTACTTTATATACCTATGTGCTCTCTAACCATCTTATAAGGAACAAGCATTAAATTTGCAATAATAATCATATAAACCAATGTGTATTTTTCAATGGTGACAGCAACACCCACTTCAAAGAGATAATATGAGGATTAACATTCTCACTGTAGGCTGGGCGCGGTGACTTACGCCTGTAATCCCAGCACTTTGGAAGGCCGAGGCAGGTGGATCACAAGGTCAGGAGTTCGTGACAAACCTGGCCAACATAGCAAAACCCCATCTCTACTAAAAATACAAAAATTAGCCAAGTGTGGTGGCACACGCCTGTAGTCCCAGCTACTCGGGAGGCTGACGCAGGAGAATTGCTTGAACCCAGGAGGCGGAGGTTGCAGTGAGCTGAGACCGCACCATTGAACTCCAGCCTCGTGACAGGGCGAGACTCCATCTCAAAAATAAATAAATAAATACAATAAAAATAAAAAAAAAACATTCTCACTGTAAGAAAAGCACCTACCCAGGCCTGGAGTGGAGTTCTCACATGAAAAATATAAAACTCCCTCCCCTTCCTTTTTTCTCTCCTGAGAATGTGCATGCTGTACAGAACAGCCCACCAGAGGGTTGAGGCTGCAACTGTCCATCTCACTGTCCGCATCCCAGGAGGCCCAACCCAAGCCTGGTAATCCCATCTGATCATGACCCTGGGAACCCCTCAGCATCTTTGCAATTTAGCAGGAGTGTTCATTCTTGAGTATGGGGAATGAAAACATGACCCTTTCTAGGTGGTCACATTATTAGGGGCAACAATTGCTGCCTCCTGGATCATTCCCCAAAACCAGAAAAGCTCTAAAAATATCATTTCAGTCATCCCTCTGTCCTCTTGCCCTCATGCCCTCAACCACAAACAAACAGAATTCCTTTTACTCTTCCCTTTGAATGTGCCATAGTACTTTTCACCTCCTGGAAGTTTTTCGCAATGTCTAATCCAAATCTGTCATGCTGCTGCCCAAAAAAAGTCTTTGCCTTTACAAACTAGTAGCCCCGGCCTAGCAGAAAAAAACTTTACAGATGGTCTTCCCATTAGAACTAGAGCCTGTTCCATGCACACCACCTAAGGAGCATAGCAAATATCTTCAGTTCAGCAGTGTATTAGTCAGGGCTCTCCAGAGAAAGAAGCAATAGTGTGTGTGTGTGTGTGTGTGTGTGTGTGTGTGTGTGTGTGTGTGTATGTGAGTGTGTAGATAGAAAAAGTAATTTATTGTAAGGAATTGTCTCATGCAATTATGGAGATGGGCAAGTCCAAATCTGCAGTGTGGGCTGGCAGGTGCAGCCAGTGGTGCCGATGAAGTCGTTAGGCAGTCTGCTGGACAATTCTTCCTTATTTGGCAGAGGATCAGCGTTTATTTCTATTCCGTTCTTCAACTGATTGGATGAGGCCCATCTACATTTATAGAGGCCAGATGGCTGTACTCAGTCTACCAATTTAAATGTTAATCTCCTCAAGAAACACCCTCACAGAAGTATCCAGAATAATGTTTGACCGAATATCTAGGCACCCCATAGCCCAGTCAAGTTGACATATAAAGTTAACCATCACAAGTAGGTAGAGTATGGGTTGCCAGCCATCCAAGACAGTGATATTGATCAAGCTGACAACATGGCACATGGAGTGCCCCTAATCACCAGCCCTGCCTCTGGGCCCATAAAACCAGGAGCTGTACATAACATGGGGTAGATGTCAATCTGCGGTTAGCAAGATCCCCATCCTAGGTAGAGCTTTCATCCCCTGTAAGTGCAGCCCTTTCTGATGAGCCCATACCAACCACCCTTTTGGTTTCTGTTTCCATCGACAGCCTGTTTTTCTTTTGTCAGAGCCTCTTTCTGAGGCTGTGCAGACCCCCACCCTCCTCTTTAACTAAACACCCAGTGGTTATGAGTATGGGTTGTAGAGAGAGGGAGTGAGGATTCAAAAGGCAGCTCTGCCACTTATGGCTTTGCAATATTAAGAAAGTTCCTTAACCTCTCTGTGCTTCGGTTTTCCTATTTATAAATTGGAAATAAGTAATAATGGCATCCACCTCACAGAGTGTTATGAGAAATCAATGAACTAATACATATATTGTGCTTATACGAGGAACCTCATTAATAGTAAAGCATGAATAAATATTTACTGAGTGAATTATCATCATCCTCTTCCTTGAATTGGCCCTTACACACCAAAATGAATCACTACAGTTTTACATAACAAAGCCAGCAGTATACTACTCCAATGGTCTTTTCAACAATTTCAAGAATAAATACAGGTGATTTTCTTAGAAAAACCCCAAAGCTCAGAAGAAAAATAATTTTTCTATGATCAAAAAAATTTATAATATAAAAATTAAAACTTTTATACAGCATCAGATCACACAGTCAATTCAGACCATAAAAGAGTCAAGAAAATTGTGCAATACAAAGAAAAAAGGTTAATATTTATAATATATTAATGAACTGTTACCAATAGAAGAATTATTTTTTAATTTTAAATTGAGATAAGGACATGAATTAGCAAATCACAGAAAACCAAATTCAAAAGGTCAAAAAGCGCATGAAAAGATGTTCAAATTCAGGGCTATACAAATTGAAATAACAGTGAGATATCATTTTTCATCTGCCAGACTGGCAAAAATATTAAGTAACATCTACTGCCAAGGAGATGTGGGAAAATCAGCACCCTTGTTCAAAACCAGGGTAAATGGGAAGTATTTTAGGCTTTTTGGAATGCATTCCAGCAACAGCCATTAGAATGTAAAAATACATATGTCCTTTGACTTGAAACTCTCTCTCTTGGAAATGTATCTTATAAAAATTAAAACCCTGGTACCTGGGAATAGATATGTGCTTGTCATACAGTTGTTCACCAGATTAGGAGATGCCTATCAAAAGGCAAATGGATGGATAATATTAATGTTATACAGACACTAAAAAGAATGTATTAGAGCTATGCCAAACAGAAGGGAATTTCCTCAAGATACTGATGAGTAAGAAAAGCAAAAAGCAGAAAAGTATGTACAAAATGATCCATTTTTGTAAAAGAAACAACAACCTAAAAACTCCAAATTCATAAAGATATGTAAATATTTGTGTGCATGAAATAAAAATTATGGACAACATAAATGCAAAAAATAGTGTCTGCTATTTTAAACACATATTTACATATATAAAAGTAGAAAAATGGTCTATCTAGAAGGATAACCACCAAAATGGAAGAATCATGGTCTCTAGAGAATTGGAGCAGGAGAGTAGTTAAATGACCTTCAGCTTTATTCATAATACCTTATTTCACTGAAGAAAAAAATACTGAAAGCAAATATGAGAAATGTTAATGGCTGAATGGTGCGAGTAGGGATGTTTGTTACATTATTCTCTGAAATAACAATAAACTGAAATAAAACTGACTACAGATTTGTTGTATAGTGAGATATCATCAAAAGCCTTGGTTCTCGGAGCAGTCCATGGATCTATCATGTACAGCTTCCCCACCAGTACCATGGGCATACATGACTACATTCACAAGTTGCTGAGAGGGTCAAATGAGAGAATACATGTAAAAAGACCCAATAGTCAGCCAATGCCAGTCAGTCCTGCCTCCACAGACACTTGGGTAGATGGTTGCAAAGATGCTTTGGTGCTCTTCCCAGTGGGGACAGCTGGTAATTTGGCCCAGGCTATTGTAGCACATGGGAGCCTAGATGGTTGATCTGAACTCTGGGGGGAATTCTAGGAAGATTACAGGCAGAGGGAATATCACAAGAAAAAAAACTACAGACCAATATGTCTTACAAGTATGCATGTAAAAATCTTCAACAAAAGTATTAGCAAACCAAGTACACAACATATAAGAAAAATTATATACCATGGTCAAGTGGGATGTATTCAGGAATGCTAAGTTGATTTTCAGCATCTGAAAATCAATTAACATAATACATCATATAATAGAATAAAAAACAAAAATCACAAGATCCTCTCAAATAACACAGGAAATCCACTTAACAAAATCCAACACTCTTTCATGATAAAAAAACACTCGAGAGACTAAGAATGGAAGGAAACTCCCTCAACCTGTTATAGGGCATCTACCCAAAAATCCACAGTTAATGTCATACTTAATGGTGAAAGACAGTATGCTTTCCCCTAAGATCAGGAACCAGACAAGGATTTCTGCTTTCGATACTTCTATTCAACATTGTACTGGAGTTTTTCGCCAGGGCATTAGATGTAAAAGAAATAGAAAACATTCAGAATGGAAATGAAAAAGTAAAGCTACCTCTATGCACAGATGACATGATCTCGTATACAGAAAATCCTAAGGAATTCACTAAAAAGCTATTAAAATGAATAAATGAATTCAGCAAGTTGCAGGACATAAGATCAATACATAAAAATCAATTTGTGTTGCACTTGTAAAGAACAATTTAATAAATGACATTTTAAAAACAATTGTATTAACAACAGCACCAAAAAGAATAAAATGCCTCGGAACGAATGTAACAAAAGCAGCACAGGATTTGTACCTGAAAACTACAAAACATTGTTGAAAGAAATTAAAGGAGATCTAAATAATTGGGAAAACATGCCATGTTCGTGATCAGAAGACTTAACACTATTTAGATGATGATACTCCCCAAACTGATCTACAGATTCAACACAGTCCCCTTCAGAATCCCAGATAACTTCTTTATAGAAATTGACAAGGGGATTCTAAACTTCATATAGAATTTCAAAGGACCACAGACAGCTGAAACAATCTTGGAAAAGAAGAAAGAAGGTAGACTCACACTTCCTGACTTCAAAACTTATTACAAGCAACAGTAATCAAGGACAGTGTGGTCCTGGTATAAGGACAGACATATAGATCAATGGAGGAGAATTGAGAATCTATAAGTAAACTTATACATCTATGGTCAACTGATTTTTAATAAGGGTGCCAATACCATCCAATGGGGAAAGAGCAGTCTTTTCAATAAATGGTACCGGGACAACTAGATATCTACATAAAAAAGAGGGAAGTCGGACACTTACCTCACACTATATATAAAAATTTAGGCCCGGTGCAGTGGCTCACACCTGTAATCCCAGCACTTTGGGAGGCCGGGGTGGGTAGATCACCTGAGGTCAGGAGTTCGAGATCAGCCTGGCCGACATAGTTAAGCCCCATCTCTACTAAAAATACAAAAAAATTAGCCGGGCATGGTGGTGGGCACCTGTAATCCCAGATACTCGGGAGGCTGAGGCAGGAGAATCGCTGGAACCCAGGAGGCAGAGGTTGCAGTGAGCCAAGATAGTGCCACTGCATTCCAGCCTGGGTGACAGAGCGAGACTCCGTCCCCACCCCCCAAAAAAAATTAACTGAAAATGGATCAAAGACTTCAATGTAAGAGCTAAAACTATAAAACTCTAAGAAGAAAACATAGGAGTAAATATTCATGACCTTGGATTTGGCAACGCCTGACCCTTCTCACTGTCAAGGAAGGCCCTGTAATAACTGTGCCCTGGCACAGTACATGACACATGGTGAGAACTGAAAGGAGATAATGTTGGTTTTCCCAACATTTGTTGGGTTAAATACATTTGTTGAATGAATTAATGAATGACTTCTCTACCCAACCCCAAGTGGAACTGAAGCCAAGCCATGCACACGCGTGTGCACGCATGCACACACACACACACAATCTGTGCTATGTGCTAAACAAGGCCCTACTGAAATCCCTTTCTGTCTTCATCCTCCCTCCCCACTCCCTTCCATAGACTCCACCTGACAAGACCCAGTGCAGATGCCTGCCCTTTCTGGAAGTCTTCTCCTATCAGTCGCTGATTCACTCAACAATCAATCACTGGGCATCTGCTCTAAGCCAGGCCCTGAGCTGGGTCCTGGCAACAGACAGCAGGACAGATGTGGGCCCTAAGCTTACAGCACTCACAGTTGCACAGGGGCCATGGACAGGAGCTTTGACCTTTCCTCCCAGATACATGCTCTGCTCTGAACTTTCAGGGAGGCACCACACACCACCTCCTACTGGAGCGATCAATGAAGTGGCTGATTTGCCATTTGACTGAGGTACAAAGAGGCCTCCTGTGCCACCCAGTTCGGAGGGAGCACAGTGGACCTCCCACCAACTCCAGGACTCCACCTGTCTTGGTTGTTCAATACTCATTTACCTATACAGGACCATTCTCGTGAAAAGTTGAAAGCTTGTTTCTCCATGACAAAAAGTCCCAAGAAAGAATGCCAACTGCTAATGCTGTTGGTAGGAACAAAGAGAATACAAGAAGGAATACAAAGAGAAGCAGTTTAAGAAAGTAAACAATGGGATAAATTAAAAGCTACAACCTATGTTAACCTGGGCTTGAGCAATGTTATGTCCACATCGCTTGAAATGGAAACAGGGAAAAGCAAATCATGAGACTGTTTCAGAAAGGGCTCCAAATATGAGCAGATAACTCATCAAATAAAAAGGAAAACTTTAGGCAAAGTTTAAAAGTGACAGAGCTTATTTTAATAACATGATTAAATCTTTTAGTGATGGAAGCAGCACTTAGACGACCCCCTAATATTTTTCTCCTTGAGCATGGGAGATGGGGGAAGGAGACATGATACACTAGAATGTTGTATTCAAAGTGGGGGGTCTGAGAGTGTCTTGAGATCCATCCTTCCTGAAGAGGTATGGGGTCAGTGAAAACACCTGATGAACAGATATTCACAGCAGTGTTGGCTGAAGCAGCAAAGAATTGGAAAACATTCAAATGTCCAAAAAGTCAGAGCCCCTCTAAGCCATCAGGGGTGCATCTAACCCATGGAATATACGCAGCCTCTAAAATAAAGGTCTTACGTATTTGATAGAAATGTGTCCTCTTGAAAGTATTATTTTTAGAGATGGGGTCTCACTGTGTTGCCCAGACTGGTCTCAAACTCCTAGGCTCAAGTGATTCCCCCACCTCAGCCTCCCAAAGTGCTGGGATTATAGGCGTGAGCCATCATGCCTGGCCCTGGTAGTATTTGAAGTGGAGAAAAAGACAGGATACAAAATGCTGTCTGGCTGAAAATGCAACTGCAAAACATACATTCGGGAAGACAGACACAAAAGCATGGGACAAGGCCTTAATTTTAGGGGAATTGCAAATGACTTTTTTTTTTTGCCTTTTATTTTTATGGCTGTTGCTATGATATTGTTTGCACAATTAAAAATGCTGAAATCAAAGCCAAGCCATTTAAGAACAGTTATAACTCAGATTTCTCCAGTGACATTTAAACAATCACTTACTGAGCATGGACCATCAAGTCTGTGACTGGCCCTATAATGGGGTTTTAGGATTCCAGAGACAAAAAGAGGCTGAGCACAGTGGCTCATGCCTGTATCCCAACACTATGGAAGGCCAAGGCAGAAGGATTGCTTGAGTCCAGGAGTTCAAGACCAGCCTGGGAAGCATAGTGAGATCCTGTCTCAAAAACAACAACGACAACCAAAAAAAAAACAAAAAACAAAAAACCAGCCAGGCGTGGTGGTGCACACCTACTATAGAACCAGCTACTCAGGAGGCTGAGGTGGAAGGATCACTTAAGCCCAGGAGTTCGAGGTTTCAATGAGCAATCACACCACTGCACTCCAGCCTGGGTGACAAAGAAAGAACCTGTCTCTAATTTAAAAGGAGAGAGAGAGAGAGAGAGACATGGATCCTGTGCTTAAAGAACTCACAGTAAGGGATGGGAAGAGGAGGTAGAACCTGAACAGATCATCACAACATGGTAGAAAGGCTTTGAGCAAGATGGTCACAGAAAATAGGAAGGATAATGTTAAGAACGACAGTGATGGTAACAATGTCCAACATTCTTGTAGTGCTGTATGAGGCAGGATAAACCAGGTTATGCTGCAGTAACAAGCCCACAATTTTCGTGGCTTAAAACAGCCAAGTTTTATTTCTTGCTCATGCTACTTGTTCATTGCAGGTTGGCACTGGAGGAAGGGTGGGAGGAAACGCTGCCCATTATAGTTACTCAAAGACCAGGGCAAGTGAAGCAGCCACCATCTCAAAAGCTGATGGTCACTGTGCCACAAAGAAAGAGAAATCAGGGGGTATCTTATACCTGCAGTTAAATAATCTGGTCTAGGAAATGACTTCCATAATTTCTGCAAATAATTCACTGGCCAGGGCTAGTACCATTCCCCTAGCTTCAAGGAGAGTAAAAAGTGCAATTCTACCACATTTGTGCAAGTCAGGAAGCCAGAAATATTTAATAAACTGCATTAATAGCTATCATATATATTTGCTACTTCAGGTACCACCCAAATATGTTACATAAATTAGTTTATTTCATTCAGATAACAATCATAGGAGGCAGGGACTATTATCCCCATCATGCAGTTAAGCAAATGGAGGTCCAATGTACTCAACATTATGTAATGTACCCAAGACCACAGAGTAAGTGTTACAGCTGGAATTTGAGCCCAGGACTTAAGCTCCAGACCCATGTCACTCTATCAGATGGACTCAGGAGAAGAAGACCTCTTGGCCTCAGGGCAGGAAGGTAATCTGGAGAGGTAAATTGGAGCCAGAGGTCAGAAAGCCTCACCATGGCCAGGACATACACTCCGCCATCTTAAAGGATGTTCTCACAAAAGATGCGTCCAGCATTCTGCCAAAAGTGCATTCCCTGAATATAATCACAAGGAAACTATCAGACAGATCCAGGTGGAGGAACACCCAACAAAGCAACTTCCCTGAACCACTAGCAATTCCAAAGTTGTGAATGACAAAGGGGAGAGCAGGACATGGGGGCTCAGGCACTGTTCCAGGTGAAAGGGGTGTGAATGCCACTCTTGGCTCTCAGCTGCATGTTATATCTGGGCTGGGGGTGGATCCAGCCTGCACAAGATAGCAAGACCCTGTCTCTACAAAAAAAAAAAAAAAAGGTAATTAATGGGGTGTGGTGGTACCTGCCAGCTACTCAGTAAGCTAAGGCAGGAGGATCACTTGAGCCCAAAAGTTCAAGGCTGCAGTGAGCTATGATCACACCACTGCACTGCCGCCTGGGCAAAAGAGTGAGACCCTGTCTCAAATATATGTCTATATTTGGGAGGAAAATGCCTTAGACGTCTTTACTGAAATAATTGGCAAAATTTGAATATGAACACTACATTAGATAACAATAAAGTCAGTGTTAACTTTCCTAAGTTTGATCATTATACTGTGATACCTAAGAGAAAGTGCTGTTCTCAGATATCCTCTGAAGTGTGTAGGTGTGAAGGGTCATGATATTTGTACTTTCTCTCAAAGGCATCAGCAATCATCATAACAATAATATACACATGTAGAAAGAGACAGAAAGAAATGTGACAAAATGCTAACCATTGTTGAATCTAGGTAATTGTAGCTGGGCATTCATTGTACTATCCTTGCAACTTCAGATAGACTTGAAATTTTTCCCCAAAAAAAGATATTTTTAAACTAAAAGTGCTATCTGCCTTCTGTCCTGCTTGTGCTTTGTGTGTGTATGTGTGTGTTTGTGAGTGTGTGTATATGAGTGTGTGTGAGTGTTGTGCCCACCACCCAGTTGGTGACATGGGCTGGGCAGTCCTCATCTTCCGGCCTCCCCTTTGAAAACTGGCTCATCCTGTACAGGTTGGCCCTAGACGGTTCTCAGTGATGTGACCACCAGCTCAGACCTTGTCACTTGTCACAGACTCCTGCTCCCATGAAACTGCTCATGGAACTGCTCTGGGTGCAGGGCCATGTCTTTTCCTTCCCACTTCCCCCAGTTTTTTCAAACCTGGGGCTATCTTCCCCCTCCTTGAATCTTCAAGGGAGAGATTGGAGCCCCTGCCTCAACAATGTGTAGCCCCCTGTGCCCAGTGACACCACACCCTCCTCAAGGTGAACTAATTCCCAGCCCCTCAGGCAAGAAGCAACCTCTCCTTCTCTCCACATCCAGAGGACCCCAAGGCAAGCAAGGCAGAGGCCAATAGCACACAGACCTACACGTACTCCATGTTTCTTCCCCTTAGACTTGATTTCTTCTACCACCAAGCATGAGGGTGAGACCCAGTCTCCCTCTGCTCCTCTGGCCCCCTTCTGTACCCACAAAATCCACTGGGGGATCTGAGCTGGTTCAGTATAGATGTGCAAATATGTGGCCATGTGCTCATGTGCAAACAAGTGGTTAGTGAAGTAGGAGCCGCACATCAATTATCTATTGCCACAATAATGATTTATAGCAAACTGGCCCCAATTCGGTGGCTTATCTAACAACTATTTATTATTGTACACAAGACTACAGGTCAAACGGGCAGTTCTTTAATCTAAGCCAGGCGCAATAGGACTCCATGAGGCATCTGTGGTCAGCTGCAGTAGTGCTGATGGCTTTACTGATCTCACTCTGGCTAGGACGCCTTTGCTGACTCTTCTCTGCTCCACAGGGTCTCTGATCCTCTAGCAAGTTAGCCCAGGCTTGTTCTCAGGATGAAGACAAAGTTCACAAAGGAGAGAGCTGGGAACGGGCACATATCACTTCTAATGTATTCTGTTGGCCAAAACAACTCAGTTCAAGTGGTGGAAAAATAAACAGATTCCACTTCTTGATGGGAAAAGTTGCAAAGTCACACTGCCCTGGAGGGAGAGCAGGGTAGAAAACTGCAGCCAATTTTGCAATTAAATTTTGCAAAATGTACCAAAAAAAAATGTGTGTGTCCATGAGTCTGCCTACCTAGGCTTTTGGGAGGTGCATGCACATGAGAAATAAAGCAACTTCACTTTCACCATATGGCAGGTAGCAGATGGCACACATTCTGAGATTGTTGGCAATGGGCTCTTCTGTCCCCCCAAACACCTTTAAGAGGGAGACTACTATCACTAGTGGCAGCACTAGCTAGAAATTCCTTGCAAAGTTTCTTCCCAGACCCAATGCTTAGCACAGTCACAGAATGAATTAACCTCTAGTAACCCTGCATGCCAGACTGGCTAATAATTTGTGAGGCCCAGTGCAAAATGAAAATGCAAAGACCTTTATTCTAAAATTGTTAAAAATTTCAAGACAACTGTCAAGAGAATAAGAAGGCAAGCCACTGACTTGGAGAAAATGTTTGAAAAAGACACGTCTGATAAAAGACTAGCATCCCAAATATGCAAAGGACTCTTAAAACTCAAAAATAAGAAATGAACAATTCAGTTAAAAAATTAGCCAAAGACTCTGACAGACACCTCGTCAAAGAAGATACACAGATGGCAACTAGCCTATGAAAAGATGCTCCGCATCCTATGTCATCAGGGAAATGCAGATTAAAACTATGAGATACCACTATGTGCCTGTTGGAATGGCCAAAATCCAAAACAGTGATAGCACCAAATACTGGTGAGGATGGAGTCAATAGGGACTCTCCTTCATTGCTATTGGGAATACAAAGTGTCCAGGCACTGTGGGAGACAGTCTGGCAGTTTCTTAGAAAACTAAGCATACCATTACCATACAACAATCAATTGTACTCCTTGGTATTTACCAAAAAAAGTTGAAAACTTATGTCTGTCCCAAAACCTGCACACAGATGTTTATACCAGCTTTATTCATAATTGCCAAAACTTGGAAGCAATCCAGGTGTCTGTCAGTAGCGAATGGATAAATAAACCATGGTACATCCAGACAACAGAATATTACTCAGCATTAAAAAGAAATGACTTCCCAAGCCATAAAACAACAAGGAGAAACCTTAAATGCATGTGACTAACTGAAAGAAGCCAATCTGAACAGGCTCCATATGGTATGATTTCAACTCTACGACATACTGGAAACGGCAAAACTGTGGAGAGAGTAAAGAGGTCAGTGATTGTCAGGAGTTGGGGTAGGGAGGGATGAATATGCAGAGCACAGGATTTTTAGGGCAGTGAAACTCTTCTGTATGTTATAATGATGAATGCATGTCATTATATATTTGTCCAAACTCATAGAATGTATAACACCCAGAGTGAACCTCATGTAAACTACGGAGTCCGGTGATAATGATGAATCAATGTAGGTTCACTGACACAAATGGACCCCTCTGATGGGGATGCTAATGGGGGAGGCAGTGCATGTGTATGGTGGGGTGTGTACGGGAAATCTCTGTACCTTCTGCTCTGTTTTGTTGAAACCTAAAACTGCTCTAAAAATACAGTCTCTAAAAAAGTTCAAGACAGTTACATTAAATTAAGGACATTAAACTAAGCATGGGGCCTGCATGGGTCACACTCACATGAAGCCGGTCCTGTCTGCTGGGTCTCCTCACCTGGCCTGACCCTGGCCATCACACCCAGGCAGTGGGAGCCACCACACAGTCACTACTGGGCCCACCTTCATTCATTCATTTATTCATTCAACACAGATTTACTGCGTGTCTATGCCACTCCAGGGACTGCGCTCAGTGCTGGGGACATAGCAGTGAAAATACAAGTCCCTGCCCTCACAGAGCTCAAATTCCAGAGGGAGAGACAAACAATAAACAAGATAAATCAATATGTCATCTGTTGGACAGTGAGCAGGGCAGAGGAGAGGCATGCAGTGTGGGGTCCAGGGTAGGGGGTGAAATCATAACTGCAGAGGTTAGGGGAAGTATCACTGAGAAGGTGACTGTTGAGTAGAAGTGGGGGACTGAGTCATGTCCAGTGACTGGGAGGCAGAGGCAGGTTCCGGAGAAAGAGGAGAGTGGAAGCAAAGGCTCTGAGGCAGCAGCTTGGCTGGAGTGTTCGGGGAACTGCAAGGAGGCTGCTGTGGACGCAGGGGAGGAAGAGAGAGGGATGGAGGGGGAGGCGAGGTCGGTGAGGAAGGCGGGGCCAGACCACAGGGGCCTCGCAGGTCATGGCAAGGAATTTGGTTTTTACTCCAAAGAGAAAGAGGAAGCCAGGGAAGAGTTTTGAGCGGAAGAGTGACCTGGCCTGACTCCTGTTTCTAAAGGATCAGCCTGGCTATTGAGTGGAGGACAAGTGGGGATGGCGGACACGGAGAGGCCCGCTAGGAGATGCTGGCCTTCCCCACCACCCGTCATCCCGCACAGGCCATCGGCCAGGTAGCAGCATCCGGGACTCTCCACCCCCGGGCTTTTGCCGCAGGTTCTCAGGCAGCAGGAGGTGCTGGGAATTAACACCCCCACGGAACAGCCCTCAGCCAATGACAAATGGAGTTGAAGAGAAGACCGCAGCTTCCCCACTTCCAGGTGGGACAATCCCAAAGTGTGCCCCACAGTGCCGCCCCAGGATCCCTAGCAGGACTGCACCCCAGTTGCCCACAGCTGTCACCTGCTTGGTGACGTACCCCGTGTGCGTTCCTTCTCTCCTCTGCCACTGCTTCCTGGGACCACCTCCGGGGGAAAGCAGTTGGGGGAAACTTTTGTCTGAAGATGTGCTTCTGGGAGAACTTCAGCTAAGAGGGAAGTATGGCCATAAGTGACTCGAAGGTGGCTCGGATGGTGGTTGGCATCACACATAGTAAGAAGGGATTCTGGCTACATTAGGAAGGGATTTACAGACGAGCAGGAGGTGGGGTCGGCAGGCTCGGGGCACCTGTCTTCACCTCCCAAGCCAGGTGGCCAGGCCTGAAGGCACTCAGCCTCCAGAAGCCCACGAGGCAGGACCGTGCCCTGACCACAAGCCCTGGGCGCCGGGCCGCCAGCCCGTGTCCTGCAGGGCTGAGGGGCTGAGGGGCTGAGGCCTTCTGAGTTAATGAGGTCCCCGGCAGAAGCACACCCCGCTGAAAATGACAAACGAACAGCATTACAGGCCGTTCCCACAATTACTATCAGTTGGCTGTAATATAAATATGCAAATTCCCTGGGCTTGAACTTTAACACCCTCGGTAGAGACCATTCATCTCTTTAAAGTATTAATTTAAGTTGTAAAAGGGCCCATACATCACCGCGTGTCATTTTGAAAACAAATATTAATCAATTTTACCCTCGGAATTGCTACAGCGGAGGCGGCCCCCACGGCTGCGACTGCGGCACCGGAAGGCTGCAGCGGGAGATTTACATATTCATCCGAGCTTAAGGAAGCCGCGATAATGCAGGTACAGCCCGAAACCCGCGCCCCCAGACCTTATCTGCGCGCCCCGCCCGCCGGCCCGCGGCTGCTTCTGCATGCGCCGCGCAGTGCCTTGCAAATGAAACCCGCAGACCGCTGTCTGGATAACCTTGAACGCCACCGAGACAGGAGGCGAGGCGGCCTTCCAACTTCTCCTTTCCCAGAAATCAAAAAGTATTGAGAAAGGCTAGGATCTCCCTCTCCAAACGGGAGAAACAACTCTGGCCTCCTTGGAGGTCCTGAGCAAGACAGGCTGGTCCCTGAACCCAGCTTACTTTTCCACCAGCCTTAAGAACCAGGACACCAGAGTGGCAGGTCCTGAAATGACCCGGGGGACTGGAGGTGGTGGTCTTCTGGGGACAGAAAAGGGCTATGGAGTCATATAGCCCTGGCTTCCAAAACAGAGTCCACACATACATGCCATGGACCTTCGCATAGATTGATTTAACTTCTTGGTTACATTAATGGAGAAATGTGCCCAGATATTAAAGATATCAACTCAAAGAGTCGTTGGCAGGCTTAGAAATTATCTATGAAAAGCACCTATCACAGAAATGGGTATATAGTAAGGGCTGGGATGACATTATCAACAATTATTATTATTTTACTCAGTTATCTTCTGGGGTGACCATTCCCCTCTCCTCAACTGCACCCCCTTTGATCTTTCTACCCTTGCATCTGTAGTGGGTTTGAGGGACAGGACCTCCTGCTCCCACCCTGCCTACTGCCACAGTCTTAGTCTAACAGAATCTGCTGCCCCCTGCCTGAAGATCTGCCACTTCCTTTACAAGAAGACAGGACATCCTGGAAAGAAATGCAAGCCAGGTTGAAAGGTTAATAGCTCCCATTCCCCAAGGTGCTGACCACTCCCTGCTTCCCCTAGGGAGATACCTCCATCCTCAGCCGGAGACAGCACGCCTCCAGCCTCCTCCCGAATCAGGGCTTGCAGGGGCACAAAGCTGCTGCCATTCTCTGGTACTGGGGGGCGTCCACGTCAAGCCAGCAGAGGACACGTTGCACCTGCACAGGTGCATGAGAGATGCTCCTTCCATCCCAGAGCCATCCTACACTGGCCTGCACACCCTCGTCAGCATCCACTGCATTGTATGCATGTACACATGCTGTACACACGGGATGCTGGCTCACTGTGTGGCTGACCTCCACATTGCAGCCCAGAAAACCTCGCAGCCCAGAAAACCCCGCCTCCCTTCATTGGCCCATCAGCAATGTTGGAACTGGACTTCCCTGACGAACTCTATGCATAGAACGGTGCACAGTCGAAGGGTTCTCCCCCGGAATGGTGATGCCAACCAGTGAACATCGTCCACCACCTCCTGGTAATGCTGAGTATCGGCCAATGTCAAACATTCACTGGGACAGCCGCAGATCCTGGCTCAAGTGAGGAAGAGAAATAGCTCCCTATCCTTCTCCCTGGTGCTAGGGTGAGAGAAACTCATTTCATCACTGCTAAGCCTGGGACAGGAATCACTCAGGGATACAATAAAATCCCCACCCTGCGGGTATATCTGAACCAAATGAAGTATATACACCCATACATATCAAATCACATGTAAGCATGTGCACATGTATAGGCTGGACTATGTGTAAATGTGCACATTGCCCACGTGTGTTAAGCCATATGCAAGGATTTACATGTGTGTGTTCTACCACATGTAAGTGTGCATGTGTGTGTTAAGTTGCATGTGAGTGCACATGTGTGTTGATCCACATGTGAATGTATGCACACGTGTATATTAAACCACATGTTGGTGTGTGCATTGCACATGTACATGGGTATTGAGCTACATGTAAGTGTGTGTATACATGTATGTTGACTCACACAGAAGCATTGCAGGCGCATATGTGTATATCGAACCACACGTAAATGTATGCACACATCATGTTGGTCTATGACAGTCTGTGCAAAAAATGACATCCAGAGATAATGGCAGGAAATAAACACAGTGACTGTTTAACAAAGAAAAAAAAGAAAGAAAGAAATCCTGTTAAAAACACCCTATATTAAAATTTGTAATTAAAACATTCATCCCACAGATGTTTATGAAGGACCTAATTTTTTTTTCTTTTTAGAGACAGGGTATCACTATGTTGCACAAACTGTTTTCAAACTCCTGGACTCAGGTGATCCTCTGGCTTTGGCCTTCCAAAGTGCTGGGATTACAGGCATGAGCCACCATGCCCAGCTGGACCTAATATATTTCAGGGAAATGTCCAGTCAGGAGGCCAAAGGGCTGAGTTATGGGGAGTGGACCAGCCAGAGTTTTCACATAGTTCATTGAACCTAAGACACAGTTTTAGCCTATGAAATAAAGTACGCTGTAATAAATTCAGGAAATCCCAAGTCAAGTTCTTTCCTTCTGGCCTACGACTTAGTAATCAACATGGTTATTCCCTGCTACTTAAGGAAAACCCATGGTTCTGAAGGACAGTGGTAGTATATAGGTAAAATCTTCCAGAAAACAAGTGTGTTGGTTTTTTTGTTTTTGTTTTTTGAGACAGGGTCTCGCTCTGTCACCCAGGCTGGAGTGCAATGGTGCAGTCATAGCTCACTGAAGCCTTGAACTCCTGGGCTCCAACTATCCTCCCACCTCAGCCTCCCAAGTAGCTAGAACTACAGGTGTGCACCACCAGGCATGGCTGGTTTTTTAAATATTTTTTGTACAGACAGTCTTGCTGTGTTACCCAGGCTGGTCTCAAACTCTTGATCTAATGCAATCCTCCTGCCTCAGCCTCCCAAAGTGCTAGGATTATAGGCATGAGCCACTGTGCCTGGCTGTGGTTTTTTTTAAGTGCATAGATTTTTTTTCTAAGTGGAATGTTGTAACAAGTTGGCCTTTGCCAGGAAATCTATCTTGATGTCATATTTTCCATGCAGGCCCAGGGTACCTTGTCAGTAGATCTCTAATTTCCTGGAAGTCAATTACCCAATCAACTGAGCAGCAAAGACAGTGATCTTGGGCAAGTTACTCACTGTGCTTCCATTTCCTCACCTGTGAAACAGGGACAACACCAGGACATGTCTTTTAGCATTGTTGTAAGGATGAAACCAGTCCAAAACTGACCCTGATACATGATGAGCGCTCACTAATGTTAGCTATCATTAATCACCATTGTCATCACCATAACTCATCATTGCCAGCAGACATTTTATTTTATTAAGAATGCTTTTTTAAATTCAGTGCCAGTACTAAAACATTAAAACAGTAGACATATAAATTTAGAATCCTAGTTTTTGTTTAAAAATCCAAACCTCAGTGGGGCACAGTGGCTCACGCCTGTAATCCCAGCACTTTGGGAGGCCAAGGAGAGAGGATCACTTGTGTCCAAGAGTTCAAGACCAGCCTGGGCAACATAGTAAGACTCCATCTCTACAAAAAAAAAAAAAAAAAAAAAAAAAAGATTGGATATGGTGGCACGCACCTGTAGTCCCAGCTACTCAGAGGCTAAGGTCGTGGGATTGCTTGAGCCCAGGGGGACTGCAATTGCTGCAGTAAGCTGTGATCGAACCACTTCACTCCAGTCTGGGCAACAGAGTGAGATCATGTCTCAAAACCAAAAACAAACAAACAAACCAAATAAAAACAGGAAAAGAAAAATATAGTAAAATAAAATTAAAACTTAAGCCTCTGGGTCCACCAGGCCTGCATTGGCCCAAGGCAACCTATAGTGGCTGCCCCTCCAGGCAGAGAGGCATGTGCCCTCTAGCTTGCCACCGTCCCCATCCAGCTCACTAGCCCATCTCCATTGCTGCCTGGCCCCCATATGATCCTGAGGGTGAGAACCTTGGCATCCTGCTGATAAACAGATAGGAAGACTGAGGCCCAAAAAGGAAAAAGGTGCTGCCAGCCCTGGGCCCCAGGAGCCACATGCCCCTGAACCCTGGCCCAGAGCCCTTTCCACACTCCCATGTTAAATTCCTTTGGCCCATAAGACCAGAGGGAGGCTGAAGTCTCAGCTCCAATTTTTCAAAGCTGAAAAAGACCAATCCCCTCCTACTAAATATAATGGGATTTCCAAAGATGGATGGAGACAGTAGTTTAGGGTGGGGCTGGGGTTGTTGCAGGAGTGTGTGGCATGTCTGGTGTTTAATGTTTCAGCCTCTCTTCTGCGTTCTTTTACATTTAGTGAATTACCAATATTAAGGCAAAATAGATCTATTAGACAATTACCTAAGGGAACTCAGCTGCTACCATAAAGCCAATGAAGTTATGACAGCAGGGCCCAGGAGGAATCAGAGCTGAGTAAAACCTGTTGAGGCTGCTGACAAATGATGATAAAGTGGTCGCTTTTGCCAGTGCTCAATGGAAATTGACAAGGTGAGCCTCCCCACCTAATGAACAGATCCAACCCCTGTTCCCGATGAAATGCGCAGCAAGTTTAATCTCAATAAGCATCAAAATAAATTTGTTCCCACGTTTAGAGAGAGCACAGACATGTGGGCAGGAGCCATGGCCTTCATGGACGGGACCCAGGCTGTGGTGTAGGAGTGGCAGTGAAGGTGCTGGGGGCTTCCCCATCAACAGTATCTCAGGTACATCTCCCTAAAAATACCTCCATTGCCCATTCTGTCCACTCCCAGAACAGAAACTGAGGCTCAGATGGCACCTACGTCACAGAGACCCCAACCGCTCAGAGAGCAATTGTCTCCATAACTCCTATTAAATGTGCGCAGCTCTGATTCTTATAAAGTAATGTCAGTTACAGAACAATACCAGCCTGCCAGGCAAGACACATTAGAGGAACAAGGCGGGTGGCGTGGGGGTGGGGGGAGAGACACCCCCACCACCAACCCTCGGAATACAATGCACCAGCTGCACATTAATAAATATGTAATGTTTGATTAGAAATATGTATAGTATTTTTTCCCTCCCCAAATGCCGGCTCGCCCTCAGGCGGAAGACGGGATCTGGCCCACACTGACGGGTTTCTTTCTTGCTTGCTTTGAAAATACAAACTCAAATGTTTTCCTGTCCCAGCTGTTTCCCATTGTTGCTGTTTATCAGCTTGAAGGATGAACAGTGGAATGAAAAAACACGCTTGCATTTCAAATGTGCCAGTCAGTCACTCCATTGTTCAAAGAAGAAAGCTTAATTGTCTGTGCTGGCAAACTTCTTTTTGGTGAATGTCCAGGTTTTAAGAAAAGCTATTCAGCTGTGCAATTTGTTTAATACATGCAGAGAAAAGCATATAAAATCACACGTTTTTCTGAAAAAAAAATTAAATAAGGGGAAAAGAGGAATTTTGGAAAAGAACGAGTCACACATTGAAGTTTCCCGATTGCCCCCACTGGGCACAGGTTTCTGTGTCCTCTACTGAAGTCTCAGTTTTCTCTTGGGATGCTCCAGAAAGTCCCACTCAGTGGTTGAGCTTGGTGCTGACAAACAGCACCGGCTCTGAGCTGACAGCCCAGGCAGCAGAAACTTCAGATCGTGCCGGCCAAAGCTCGGCTTTCCCTGAGATTACACCAACTTGTATTTGAGCAGCTCCTGCTTTCTAGGAGTGAGGTACAGATACAGCCAGCAATGCTTGAGAACTTCTATGGATAAAGTTAGTTATGCCCAAAGCAGAGAGGCCCTGTCACAGCTTACCTGTCAAGGTGGGCACACAGGGATAAGCCTGGGCACCCCCAGCAACCCATCTAATTCAGGGGCAAGTGGAATCCGTGGTTGCCTGGTGAGCCTGCAGGGAGAAGGCGCCCAATCTCAAACACCACCCCTGAACAATCCCACAACCAAATGGCAGAAATGCAGTTTCAAAGGAGCGTGGTCTTCTGCTTGGGCTTGAGTGTTCTGGGCTTACCTTGCAAAACAACCTGGCCTCAAGAGGTTTCCATGTCAAAACTGGATGCTTGGGGATGGGAGAGTGGTTTGCAAATATCAGTAGTAAGAGCTTCTGTGTCCCCTCCAGACCCCCAAGTGTCTAAGAAACTGCCCCTAAGATGCAGATGACTGATACCAGATCCATATCTGTGAGCAGAGGACGGAAGAGAAATTGGATGTGCTGGCATTGAGGGGACACCAAGGCACTGGGGGAAAGGGCCCCCAAAGTGTGGTGGAAAAAAGAGGCAGCTTCATAGCTTAGCCAGAGGGTGATGGTATTACCCATCTCAATCACTCTCTTTCCAGATTTTACGAGTAATGTTTTTCGATACGTAAAAATAAATGATAAGGGCGTAAGTATCCCCGCCCAGTTCATAACAATGCCCCCCCCCACATTTTTCAGCATTCTCCCCCTGCCATGTCCCAGTGTTGTTCACAGTAAATTATTCATAGCTGCCCCATGAGGTCAATGCCCCCACTGCCTCAGTAAAGGAGAGAACAAGAGGCTTAGAGAGGGCCATGGCTTCCCAGCATCCCACAGCTGCTAAGCGGCCCCATGAGGACTTGAACCCAGCCCGCTGAGTTCTGGTCCACTTGGGCCTTGTGAAGAGAATCCCCAGTAGAAAAGGTTAATCAGAACCTTGTCAAGCTTCTCCACATCCCAACCAGCACTCTTCTAAGAGTATTTCCAGACTGGCCAGGGCAGCCTCTCTGGGCTGGGCATCTGATCCTAGGGGTGGCCTCAGGGTGACCCAGGAAGCCTCTGTGTCCCTAAGTGGCTCTCTGTCACACTCTTCACAGGGGTGATCTCAAACATCCTCCCCTCTCTAGAGCTCCTTGGCTCTACTCTTCAACTCTCTCCTTCTGCCTATGACAACCTCAAGTTCCATCTCACAGGGAACACAGAAGGAACAAATGGTAGCACAGTTCATTTCCTGCCACCAAACCTGGGAACACACCTACACCTATGCCTGCTCTTGACCTGTCCTGCCTGTCCTAAGCTAGCCCACCACCTGAACTTCCAGCCCTCATGTTCTCCCAGGGACTTCGCTGCAGCCATTGTCACCTCTTCTCTGCATCTTCAACCTCCCTTTTCCCCTACTGGCCACCACATCACCATGGAAACATGGCTAAGACTCTCCTGACTTAAGAAAAATGAGTACACAAGATGATAGACTCAGGAGGACAACCCAGGCCTAGCCAGCTACCTGTCTTCCTGCCCCAATTCCTCAAAAGAAAAGCCATATTTAAAAGACAAAATGAATCTATAACCACATGTGGAAAAACAAGAACTTGTCTGCAATTCCTGGAAGATGGAAAGCAGATGGGACTGGGTTGGCAGGACTGGCGGAAACCACAGCCAACCACTATGGCCAGAGCTACTGAGGAAGTAAGAGAAGATCCAGGGTACTTGGGTTCAGAGTAAACAAATACAAAGAGGAGGGGGTGGAGCGATCGGCAGAGAAATTAGCAAAATAACTGTGTTCAGAATTGGTTTTCATTGGAACCAATGGAGCCGACACCCACCCCCATACCCAAACAGGAGACTGCGGCAGCATTTAGCTCCAGGTCCAGGTCAAAACTGAAGGATTGCACAGTAAAAAAAAGGGAACCCGCATCTGCAATCAGTTTTATCCACTGATTTGCCACAGTGATGTACAGGCACCTTCATTCAGGAGCAAGAAACATTTCTTTTTCTCCAAGCATAAACAATCCTGTTATGATGTAAGTACAATCCCAGAAACCCTCTAGTCTCATTCACAATGAAAACAAAAAATATATATAAAATACCTAGGAATAAACCTACCAAGAAACGTTCAGGACCTATGTGAAGAAAACTATAAAAATGTACTGTGGGACATAAAAGAAGACCTGAATAAATGGAAAGGCATAACCAAACACCTGGATGGAAACACTCAATATTGTAAAAATGTCAAATCCCCTCAAATTAAACTATAAATTCAATACCATCCCAACCACTATCCCTACAGGATTTTTTATGAAACTGGGCAAGTCGACACTAAAATTCATTTGAAAAAGAAAATGCAAGAGAATAGACAAGAAAATTTTGAAAAAGAAAAACAAGTGTTCGCATATTCTACCAAATTTTAAAAGAGACCATTAAGTGGATACAAGAACATGAAGCTGATAAGACCAGGCAAAGAAATCAAAGAAGCAGAATAGAAAGTCTAGAATGGAAGCCTATTTATAGGAAAAATCAAGAAAATTATGGTGTTTCCGATACATGAGATTGTGACATCTAGAGTTCCATTGGAAAACAGAAAGAAAACGTTGGATCCCTACCTCACATCATATATAAAAGTAAGTTCCTACTGGATTAAGAAGCTAAATGTAAAAGACAAATCCAGAAAAGTATTGGAACACAACACCACATGTGCATTTGAATGATGTGATTTTGAAACTATGTAATATAAAAATAATAATGTCCTCATGTTACATACAAAAATGTGAAATCCTCCCAAACAGGGGGATTGACAACTCATCAAGAATTGCATAACTTGGCAACTCATCAAGAATTCCATAACTTTCAAACTGGTAGGCCGGTGAGTTGAAACTGCATTTCCAAGTGCAACATGGCAATGCCTCTAGCTGGTGAAAAGAAGGACGTGCTGTCCTTTGTCATTATTGTGTGACCCATGCTATTGTTCCTCTATCACAACTTCCAACAGTACCTTTGGTGACTAGTGCATATTATCTTTAACATTAACTGATCTTGTGATTCAAAATATTTTGTAATCTTCTAGGAACATTATCCAAGCATTGATTCAAGGGTCGTGGTTGTGCTAGAGTTTGTGCTAAAAAAAGGAATAAAATAGGCCAGGCGCGGTGGCTCATGACTGTAATCCCAGCACTTTGGGATGCCGAGGTGGGTGGATCACAAGGTCAGGAGATGGAGACCATCCTGGCTAACACAGTGGAACCCTGTCTCTACTAAAAGTACAAAAAATTAGCCAGGTGTGGTGGCACACACCTGTAATCTCAGCTATTCGGGAGGCTGAGGTAGGAGAATCACTTGAACCCAGGAGGCAGAGGTTGCAGTGAGCCAAGATTGTGCCACTGCACTCCAGCCTGGGTGACAGAGAGAGACTCCATCTCAAAAAAAAAAAAAAAGAATAAAATAAAATAACCACCTAAAAATCAATAGCTCTGGGCCAGAGAAGGGAAAGGATAAAGTTATTCTGAAGAAGGCCAAACATCACCATGGTGTGTCACTAATTTAGAAGTGCATGCTCTGTAAAAATGTCAGAAACATTGCTGAAAAAAATTACTATCATTATAGGTATCTGGCATTCCAAGAATACAAAATTGCCACTTACCACCTCATGGAGAAAGAACTTGTGAATTATGGAGGCTATGAATTACATGGGGTCTGTAGGATGCTGTTTTTCCCCTCCCAGATCACCTTTCTGGACTCCAGTGAGTTTGCACCAGCTGCACCCTTCCCTGGAGAAATGCCTTCAGCTCATGACAGGGACCATGACCTGGAAGTTGGACCCCAATACACAGCAAGGGCAGCCCACAGCTAATGACTGACTGATCAATGTGATTCAGAGCTTCAGGGCTATCACCATGGCTCAGACCAAGACTGGGCTTTGCTTGAGGTTTGCTTCCTTGCTCTGCTCTCTCCCTTGTCTTATTGTGCCTAATTCCCTCCCTTACAGGATTTTCCTGAAAAACTCCCCTGATTAATCATGTGCTCCTTGAATTCCTTTCTCGAGCTCTGCTTTTAGGGAACCCAAGCTAATATATTTGGCACCAGGATTGATCCTAGGAAATAGATGAGAAGGATAGGATTCTGAAGTCCCTAGCTGGCTAGAAATCATAGCCCCATCACCGGTGCTTAGTGTACAGTGGTAAATGGCAGGAAGTGATTGTTGCTAAGATTCTACCTGTAATACATCCAGGGCATGGGATACAGGTGGAAAAGGTGCACTGCCCTGTGCAAGAGCTTTGATGTTTGAGAGGTATGGGAAAAAGAGTTCTTATAAAGACTGTAGAATTGGGTGCCCACCAGTGAATGCCAATCATGCCTTAAGAAGAGGAAAAGACAGACTCAGGGCCATCAATCACAATGTGAAGCAAAACATGAGGGTCTGAGAGCCCCATTGCCAGCATTATAGAAACTCTCATCTCCCACAGCTGGGGAGGCAGAGAGCTGGCTCCCAGGCCCTGGCCTTAAGGATATGAGGAAAGGACTTAAGGATAAGAGTTGCAACTTTAAGGAAATTTAAATTCTAATTCTAAGCCTAGGCAAGTTTTCTACACCAAAGTCAGAACTCTGATGGAGAAGCTACAGGAATCTGGAACTTGGGGTAAGTGCATTTGAGTACATGTACTTGAGAACTTTGGGTCCTCTGGGTCTGCAGAAGCAGCCCGTCCACCCTGTTAGGAGACTATCCAAGAAGCCTCAAATGAGGATTGTTATAAAGCAGCACTGGCCTCCTCCGTATCTGCTGTCACCTCCTCTCCCGGCCACCAGTCTAATCTGTAGGGCCAAGTCTCAGCATAAGTCAACTGTGTGAGGCCTGCTTAGGAATGGGAAAGTTTCTAAGTAAAAGACTCTGCAGGTACTAGTGGACATGCCCTGGCAGGACTGGGAGGGCATGCCCAGGAGTGGATCCTGAGGATGCTGGGTCAAGGTGGACAGAATTTATCACTGAATAAAGGAACATTTGTTGACAAGGGAGCCCTCTCCTTTGCCATGGAATTTAACACCCTGGCGAGGCTTCCAGGGATGGGTCTAATACATAGCTGGGATGGCTCTTAGAAGCTTGGAAAAAGCTCACATTGGCCCTCATTAAATGAAGCTGAGATGCCAGAGCTCTCACTGCAGATGATGGACGAAAGGATCAACCAAGTGGTGGCTGAATTGCAGTTCCTATGCCAAAGGAGGTCTGTTTACTACAGCAGACTAACACAACCTCAGCTATGTGGTTTGCAATTTATTTCTGATCTGCCAAACGTGTTCTTTCCAATACTGTTGTTTGTTTCCTGGGACTGCCATAACAAATTACCACAAACTTAATGACTTAAAACAACAGAAATTTATTCTCTCACAGTTCTAGAGGCCAATGGTCTGAAGTCAAAGGGTCAGTAGGCTGCCTCTGGAGGCTCTAGGGAAGAGTCCTTCCTCTCCTGGTGGCTGCCGGCTGTCTTTGGCATTTCTTGGCTTGTAGACACATCACTCCAATCTCTGTCCTCTCCTGTATGTATTCCTCTCTCTTCTCTTATAAGGAAATTTATCATTGGATTTAGGGCCTACCCTAATCCAAGATGATCTTATCTTGAGATCCTTTATTTAATTATATCTGCCAAGACTTTTATTCCAAATAAGTCCACAGTTCTAGGTTCCAGGTGGGCATATCTTTTCTTTGGTGGGGTGGGGGCAGGTGCATCATTTAACCCACTACACGTGCCCATCACAAATGAGGATCAGAAGCTGTTTGCATCTACATCCAATGGATAATAGCAAATATTGATCATCCTGCCCTGGAATATGGTAATTCTGATTTCTGCCATAATGTAGTCCATAATGTGACCTAGGCAATCTGGACACTTCACAAAGAAACTGAAATTACTTCCCTGTATCAATGATATGTTAATTGGATCAGATGAGCAAGAAGAGACAAGTCATCGGGATGCCTGGGTAAGATACATGCTGTCCAAAGGATGGGAAGTAAGAAATCCCAGGTATGTATCAGCAAAGTTTCTAGGGGCCAGTGGTCTGCAGCAGTGGAGCATCCCTGTATTAGGTGATTCTTGTATTGCTGTAAAGAAATAGCTGAACCTGAGTAATTTACAAAGAAAAGAGGTATGATTGGCTCATGGTTCTGCAGGCTTTACAGGAAGCATGGTGCTAACATCTGCTCAGCTTCTGGGGAGGCCTCAGGAAGCTTACAATCATGGCAGAAGGAGAAGGGGAAGCAAGCATGTCACATGGCCAGAGCAGGGAGGAAGAGAGAGAGAGAGAGAGAAGGTGCCACAGACTTTTAAACAATCATATCTCGAGAGAATTCACTCACTGTCATGAGGACAGCACCAAGGGGATGGTGCTAAACCACTCATGAGAAATATGCCCCCACAATCCAGTCACTTCCCACCAGGCCCCACCTCCAACATTAGAGATTACAATTTGACATGAGATTTGGGTGGGCACATGCATGCAAATAATATCAATCCCCTCCAAAATAAAGTAAAGTTATTGTACTGTGCAATTCCTACCACTAAGGAAAAAACCCCAGTGCTTGGTAGACCAGTCCGAATTGAAGGACACATACTCCAACACTGGGGGATACTGCTCTTGCCCATTCAATGACTTGTAAGGAAACATGCTAGTTTTAAGTGAGGCTCAAAGCAAGAGAGGGCTCTGCAGCAGGTCCAGGCTGTGCTACAAGTTCTGTAGCTTGGACCATGTGACTCCATAGACCCCATGTTACTGGCATTAGAAAAGTAGTAAGATCTCGAATTAATAACCCCAGCCTCCACCTTAGGGAACTAGAGAAATGTGGCTCACGCCTGTAGTCCCAACACTTTGGGAGGCTGAGACGGGTGGATCATGAGGTCAGGAGTTTGAAACCAGCCTGGCCAATGTGGTGAAACCCGTCTCTACTAAAAATACAAAAATTAGCCAGGCATGGTGACACGCACCTGTAATCCCAGCTACTCGGGAGGCTGGGGCGGGAAAATTGCTTGAACCCAGGAAGTGGAGGTTGCAGTGAGCTGATATCACACCACTGTGCTCCAGCCTGGGTGACAGAGCAAAACTCTGTCAAAAAAAAAGAAAAAGAAGAAGAAGAAGAAAAGAAAGAGAAGAGAAGGAAGGAAGGGAGGGAAGGAGGGAGGGAAGGAAGGAAGGAAGGAAGGAAGGGAGGAAGGAAGGAAAAGAAAGAAAAAAAAGGAGAGAAAATTAAACCAAAATGGAAGAAAGTAAATAAAAATTAGGACAGAAATCAGTAAGATAAAACATAGGAAAATAGGAAAAATCAATAAAGCAAAAACCTGGTTCTTTGAAAAGGTCAGTAAAATCAACAAACCTTTAGACAGTGATCAAGAAAGAAGAGAGAAAACACAAATTGCCAATATTAGGAATGAAAGCAGGTACACAACGATAGACCCTATGGAAATTAGAATGTTAAAGAGGTAATATTAAGGGTGACTTTGCCAACAAATTTGACAATTTAGATGAAATGGTAAAAAGCCTTAAAAGACACAAACCACCAGGGCTTATCTGACAAGAAATAGCTTTTCATATAACTTTTAAAGAAATTTGATTCATTGTTTAAAACCTTCTCACAAACAAAACTTCAGGCTCAGATGGTTTCAGTGGTGAAATCTACCAAACATTCAATGAAGAAACACTACTTTCCTATAAAGCAGAAGAGAAGGTAATACTTTTCAACTCATTTTGAGGCCGACATTGCCCTGATATCAAAACCAGACAAAGTTACAACAAGAAAACTACAGACAATGTCACCCATGAACATAGACTCAAAAATATTTATTAAAACATGAGCAAATAAAATTCAGCAAAATAAAATAAAATATATAGAAAGGATACTACATCATGACTAAGTGGGGTTTAACCCAGAAATACAAGATTGGATTAACATCCAAAAAAGTGTAAATTCACCACATCAATAAGCTGGAAAGAAAATGAAATGATCATCTCAAAAGATCTAATAACAGAGATTCAAAAAATTCTCATTATCTGTCTGGTGAGGACCTGGTTAATATTAAAAAAAGACAAAAACTAAAGAAAAAAATTCCCATTTTTACCACTTCTGTTCAACATCGTACTAAAGGTTCTAACCAGTGCAATAAGGAAAGCAAAAGAAATAAAAAACAAACATATTCAAAAAGAAGAAATAAAACTGTCTTTATTTATAATCAATATGATCATATATATTTAAAGAAATCTATGTGAGTTTAGTTAGCATGGTCACAGGTTGCAAGATCACTGTACAAAAATCAATGACATTTCTGTATACTAGAAATTAACAATTGAATATTTAAATTAAAAAAAATTACAGTTGCTTCAAAAAGCCTGAAATAATTATGGATAAACCTAATGATATCTATGCAGGATTTATATGCTGAAAACTATAAAACATTGCTGAAAAAAATTTTTTATAAAAGACCAAAATGAATACAGATAAACCAGGTTCATGGATCAAAAAACTCAGTATTGTTAAAATGTCAATCCTCCCTGCAATAGTTAATTCTAGGTGTCAACTTGGAGGATGTTTTTGAATGAGATTAGCATTTAAATGGGTGGACTTTGATAAGCGGATTGCATTTCTTCATGGGGGTGGATCTCATTCAATCAGTTAGAGCCCTAATAGAACGAAAAGTTCGACCTACCCTAGCAAGAAGGAATTCTGCAGCAGACTGCCTCCAGACCTCATCTGCACCAACAGCTCTCCTGGGTCTCAGCCTGCCAGACCACACTGCAAATTTGGAATTTCCAGCCTCCATAATCATGTGAGCCAATTCCTTATAATAAATATAAATATATATATGTTATACGCACACACACACATACACACACACACACATCCTGTTGGTTCTGTTTCTCTGGAAAACCTTGACTAATACACTTCCCAAATATTTCTGTACATCCAATGTAATCCCAGTCCAAATTCTAGCTAGCTTTTTGTGGACATTGTCAAGCTGATTCTAAATTTACATAAAACAATGAATGACCTAGAATAGCCAAAACAATTTCAAAAAAGAACAGCAAAGCTAGAGGATTAATGCTATCTAATTGCAGATGAGATGGTGTAGTGTTTGCATAATGAAAGTCATATAGATCAATGGAATGGAATGAAGAGTCCAGAAATAGACCTACACCTCCATGGTCAATTTATTTTTGACAAAGTACCAAGGTAACTGAATGAGGAAATATTGTATTTTCAATAATAGTGCTAGAAAATGGGGCATTCATTTCAAAAGAAGTGGAAACTTAACCCTTATGTTGCACCATATACAAAAAGTAACTTGGAATGGTTCACCAACTTAAAAGTAAGAGCTAAAGATTTAAAACTTCTAGGAGAAAATATACATGACCTGGGTTTTGACCAATAATTCCTAGATAGAAAACAACACGCTTAAGTCATTAAAAAATGATAAATTGGACTTCATAAAAATGTAAAACTCTGCTCTTCGAAAGATATTAAGAAAAATGAAAAAAACAAGTCACAAATTGAGAACAAATGTTTGCAAAACACATATCTGATAACTGTATGCATTCTCAATGGAGGTGATACCATTGAGGGGGCAAAAATTTGTTCTTGGTGGCTAAAAATTTTAGATATTATGATGATATGTGAGCCTGCAAAGGATCATGGTATATAAATAGATATATGATATGTCTGTTATTTACATTTCATAGTGGATGGGGGGAGACGTTAGGAAAAAATGTCTAAAAAGGCTCTTGAGGGGCAATATTTTAAAACATATTTAGAAACACTGGATAAAGAGAGGGCTTGTATCTAGAATAATATATAGAACTCTTTACAACACAAGAAGACAAAGAATTCGATTTAAAAATTGGGCAAAAATATGAAGAGATACTACATCAAGAAAGATGTAGGAATGGCAAATAACCCCATGAAAAGAAGCTCAACACTGTTAGTCATTAAAGAAATGCAAATGAAAACCACAATGAGATATTATGACACACATACTAAAATAGCTCAGATTAAAAAGACTGACAATATTAGCCGTGGTGAGAACGTGGAGCAACTGGTACTCTCTTGGCAACCATTTTGCCAGTCTTTGGTAAAGTGATGCATACCCTGACCTCATGACCCAGTGATTCCACTTCCAGGCTTTTACCAGGAGAAATGAAAACCTATGTCCACACAAAGATCTGTGGCCAAATGTTCATGACAGCATTACTTACATTAGCTTACAGTAGAAACAACCCCCAAACCCATTAATAGATGGATATAATGAAATACTGCTTAGCAACAAAAAGAACGAACTACTGATCTATATAACAATATGAATAAATGTCAAAAGCATTATGGTAACTAAAAGAAGCCAGACCCAATTTGTATGATTTCATGAATATGATGTTCAGGAAAAGGCAAAACTGTAAGAACAGAAATCAAATCAGTGGTTGCCAGGGACTGGGGGTGAAGAAAGGAGACTGAACAAAAAAGGGACAAGAGGAACTTTTCTTGCTTGCAGGAAATGCTTTATCTCTCAATTGCGGCTGTTACATGACTATATATATTGTCGAAACTCATTGAACTGTACACATTTTAAAAGTGATTTTTACTGTATGTAAATTACACCTTAATAAACCTGAAAAAAATAAAACTTTTAAGGCATTCTAGCTACCTGCAAGGCTCTAAGCTGACCCTATTCTCATGAAGCTTATGTGATTTAGTGATTTATCCTGCATGGTTCCAAGACCAGAACTGAAAGCAATGAATGGGAAAAGGATGGGAAAGCAGAAGTGGGCTCAGCGCAAGAGTCCTCCTAATGGCCACTGCGAACTGACTCGTTCTCCCTCTCCACCCGGAGCGTACTCACCACTAAGGCTGAGAAGTTGCTCTTCCCCCTCTTTCCTCAAAGTGTGGTCTCCAGACCAGCAGGACCAGCACAGCCTGGGGGGCTTCATCAATGCAGCCCCGCACACCCCACCTCAGGCCAGCGGACTCCGAATCTGCACTTTCAATCAGACCCCCCAATTGTTCCCATGATATTTTCCCCAGATGTGTTCCTATATATATAAAACTCCCTCCCCAACTCCCCAGTTACACTCTCATCATTCAAATCTAAGGTTGGGAAGCTCTGGTCTAGTCACAAACTCACTTCTGTCCCCACCCGCCATTTGAGTTGGAAGTTGACCAATATCAATTGCATATGTTCCCAGACCCATGTAATGCCGGCGTTTCTTACTGAGTTTCTGTAGCTTTCTAAAAAATTTTATATTCAGGGGTACATGTGTAGGTTTGTTACAGGGTATATTGCATAATTCTGGGGTCCAAGCGTCTATTGAACCCATCACCCAAACAGTGAACATAGTACCCAATAGGCAGTTTTTCAATCCTTGCCCTCTTCCCTCTCTCCCCACACTTTTGGAGACCACAGTATCTATTGTTTCCATCTTTACGTCCATGTGTACCCATTTTTGAGCTCCCACTTATAAGTGAGAATATGCAGTATTTGATTTTCTGTTTCTTCATTAATTCACTTAGGACAATAACCTCCAGCTGCATCCATGTTGCTGCAAAGGACATGAATTCATTTTTAATGGCTGTAAAGTATTCCAAGGTGTATATGTACCACATTTTTTTAATCCAGTCCACCGTGGATGGGTGCCTAGGTTGACTCCATAACTATGCTATTGTGAACAGTGCTACAATAAACATACAAGTGCAGATATCTTTTTGATAAAATGATTTCTTTTCCGTTGCATAGATATCCAGTGGTGGTATTTGCTGGGTCAAATGCTAGTTCTATTTTTCATTCTTTGGAGTTTCTATAGCATTAATTAAATAATATTCAACCAATGAAATATGAGTGGAAAACATTTTTTAAACTAATTTGAATGTTTGTAAAAGATTCCATAATGATAATTTGCTTTTAAAATGTTGTGTTCCCTATGAAAGCAGGGGACAAAAAATTTGTCATGGAAATAAAGATGAACAAGACAAGTATAAATGTTAGGAGAAAATGTCATAGAAATCCAGGCTTATGTATTCAGATTGCTTCACATGTGTCTTTGTCACTCAGCCTTTAAAATGCCGGAATTGGATGTAGCCAACCTGCATTGAGGATGTGATTTATAAAGGAAGACAACACTGAGTTGTAATTGCTATAGAACTCACCTCCACCCTAGGTCTTCCAAGAGAATTTAATAGTGGAATTTCAGGGTCTGCAATGGGCACAAAGGAGCTATTTGGAATCAGGTGGGCAAGGGCTCAGACCCAACTGGTCTTGGGGCACCCTGCAGTACCCCTTACAACCACCAACCTGGACCTGAACAACAGCCTCATTTTGGGGGGCCTCAGACTTCAGAGCTCCAGTCAACCTTTTCTTTTCTCTTTCTTTTTATTTTTAGAGATAGGATCTCACTCTGTTACCCAGGCTGGAGTGCAGTGACACAGTCACAGCTCACTGCCTCCCTGGACTCAAGTGATCCTGCTGCCTCGGCCTCCTAAGTAGCTGGGACTACAGGTGTGCACCACCATGTGCAGCTGATTTTTTATTTTATTTTATTTTGAGATGGAGGTCTCGCTATGTTGCCCAGGCTTCAGAACTCCTGGCCTCAAGTAATCCTCCTGCCTCGGCCTCCCAAAGTGCTGGTATTACAGGCATGAGCTTTGGCATCCAACCCTCCTCTTCCCTTTATCCCCATACCCCCATTCTTCTCCTTTCTGCCAGTGTCCACTCTGCCCTACTCCCTCTCCCTCCTCCGAAAGCTGTCTTCCTTTGCCCTCTCGAAGGAAAGCCCTCCGTCTGAAGCCAGTCCAGGATCCGACAGGGCAGACAGCAAACCCGGAGGATACCCGGAGAAGACAGCGCATGGGGCTTGAGAAGCTGTGAAGGGCACAAAAACACACCACCCTTTTTGAACCTCTGCTGTGGGCCTCACAGTTCTGCCTCACCCAGAGTCTTTTCATCAGTGTGTTAACTACTGTGAGGTCAATAAAAATGGCGACCCAGTGTATTAGTTTCCTTGGGCTGCTGTAACAAATGACCACAAACTTAGTGGCTTAAAACAACAGAAATGTGTTCTCTTACATTTCTGGAGGCAGGAAGCCTGAAATCAAGGTATTGGCAAGACCACGCTCCTTCTGAGGCTTGGTAGGAAAATCTATTCTGTCATAGTCGGTAGTTAGTCAGATACGAGCAGAGCAGGAGAGGGTCACCCCCACCAGGAGTGTCAGGAGACCATCAGGTGATGGTCAAATAGTTATTAAGCTGTCTCTCTAAAATAATAATTGGTCACAGCCGGCGCCAGGGAAAGGCTGTCTCCCAATAGACAGAAACACCTGAAACTGGTGATCAGCAGCTTCCCAATAAGATCTCAGGAGTGGGCGAGTGGGCTTAAGCATGAGCACTCAGAGGCAAAATGGCAGTTTACCTGGTATATGACCTTCTAGGAATACGCCTCAACTGAGCATGCACACAACTTCAGTAAACACACACATATGCGGCCCCCTCTAAGTGCTGTCAGGCCACTGCACATGTGGACAGCCCACCCCAGTGGAAGAATCAGGGGAGAAGGAATGCAAGACCCCGGAAGTATGAAACCCTAAGTCAAAGGTCAAATAACACACTTGACTCTCAACTCACCTGCTTGGCCCTCTTCCAAGTGTACTTTACTTCCTTTCATTCCTGCCCTAAAACCTTCTAATAAACTTTCACTCTTGCTCTAAAATTTGCCTTGGTCTCTCACTCTGCTTTATGCCCCTCAGTTGAATTCTTTCTTCTGAGGAGGCAAGAAATGAGGCTGCTACAGATCCATATGGATTTGCTGTCAGTGACATTTGATGCTACATGACTCAGACAGGTTCCCTAAGTGCTAACAGTTCCTGTCTCTCTGGCTACTGACGCCTGCTGGCAGCCCTGGGCATCCCTTGGCTGGTGGACTCAGTGCTCCCATTTTTGTCTCCATTTTCACATCTGTTTCTCTCCTGTGTGGCTCCTTTTCTTTCCTTTTCTTTTTAATTTTTATTTATTTATTTACTTTGAGATGGAGTTTCGTTCTTGTCGCCCAGGCTGGAGTGCAATGGCGCCATCTCAGCTCACTGCAACCTCCACCTCCTGGGTTCAAGTGATTCTCCTGCCTCAGCCTCCCAAGTAGCTAGGATTACAGTCACCCGCCACTATGCCCAGCTAATTTTTGTAATTTTAGTAGAGATGGGTTTCACCATGTTGGCCAGGCTGGTCTTGAACTCCTGACCTCAGGTGATCCACCCACCTCAGCCTCCCAAAATGCTGGGATTACAGGTGTGAGCCATCACACCTGCCCTGTGTGTCTTCTTTTCTGTCTCTTATCAGGATACTTGTCATCAGCATTAGGGCCCTAATCCAGGTATAAGATCACCTTGAGGCCCTAGTCTTAATCGCATCTGCAGAAATCCTTATTCCAGATAAGGCCACTTCTGAGGTTCAGAGTGGACATATCTTTGGGGAAGCTGCTGTTGAACCTCACCCAGACTCTACTTTTGGAGAATGGCTTGGAGGGATCAGCTCCTACCTCCTGGTTTACCTCTTTTCCTTCCGCTAAGTAGCCAATCAGAAAAAATCTCCACGTGATACTAGAACCCAGAGCTCAAGTTATTAGAAAGCCAAAAACTGAATTTCCCATTTCTTAAGAGCAGGGAAGGCCTTGTCTTAGGAAAACACAACTGCTAAATCTCCACTCTCTGAAGGAGAGGGTAATTTATATATATCTGGGGAACATCCACCCTCCCCTCAAACCACTCCAGGAATAGGCGGAAGCCCTCCTTCAAAGGGAAAGCAGGCTGTCATTTTCAGGTTGACATAAATTCTCATTCTCTGCACAGATAATTTTCAGGATGCAATGAATGAGACAAGCAGGGTGAGTACTAAGTACTGAGCATAAGGGGCTGGGGGTGTTGGTCCTCCTTCCCATTTCCACCAGCCCATCCCCCTCACTTTGATGTAAATAATTGGGCTTTTCTGACTCCCGGGCAAAGTTTATGCAAACCCATCCCCAAGTCTTTTTCTTCCAATGAGGGCCCTTCCTACAGGGACAATTTCAGAACCAGTGCATTGGTGCACATGGAAGGAGAGATATTCTTTGCTTGGATAATCAGGGAAGGCTATACAAAGGGAGAAAGCAGACACCTGAATTGGGCTTTAAGAGCATTCCTAAGCAGAGGAAACAGAATTGAACCAAGCAAGACAGAAGCAACACACAACAGAGCAAGGCACAGGTCAGACACGATAAACAGATTTGTAGTAGGTACCAGGAGAGCTGTGTTTAGAAGGATTCTGAGGTCACAGCCAGGCTCAATGCAAAAGTTCGATGATCAGTTAATGATGTCTGCTGTGAGAGCGGTGATATACAAGTCATCCCTGACCTAGGGTGTCAGCAGAGTTCGATGTCATGGAGGAGAAAGCGAAATAACTATAATTCATTTGGACAAATGAAGTTGATTCCTAAAGCCACCTGTTATAGGTTAACTTGTTTCCCCTCCAAAAAAAGACATGTTAGAGTCCTATTCCCCAGTCCCCTAGATGTGACCTTATTCAGACATATGGTCTTTACAGAAGTACTCAAGTTAGAATGAGCATATTAGGATGGGCCCTAATCCAATATGACTGATGTCCTTATAAAAAGGGAACATTTGGACAGAGAGACAGAGGCATTGACAGAAAGCCTTGTAAAGAGATGCAGGGAGAAGACAGCCATCCACAAGCCCAGGAGAGAGGCCTGGACCAGTTCCTTCCCTGATACCCCTCAGAAGGAACCAGCCCGGGAGGCAGGATACGTGGACCCCGATGGCCTTCCCTTTATGCTAAGGATTGCAAACTTAATTATGTGTGGTGTCCAGGCCCTAGGAAGCAGCCAGGTGGGGACTGCAGAGAATGGCAGAGCTCAGGGTTGATCGTGGGGGTCCTCTGCTGCCCCTGGGTGCCCTTGTAGATAACAGCGCCTGATGTGCCAACTCCTCCAGTTTTTTCGAGAAAGGCTGAAGATCCAGATTTTGTGTGAAATCTTCCATTTTCTTAAACACTGATTTAATTAGAGTTCTCCAGAGAAACAGAACCAATAGAATATACATGTGTGTGTTTCCATATACAGAGAGAGAGTGGGAGAGACAGAGAGACAGACAGAGAGAGAGGGGTTTATTATGAGCAACTGGCTCCTTCTATTAGGGAGCCCGAGGAGCCCCTCAGTCTGCCATCTGCAAGCCCTTTGGGCTTGGACTGGAACTACACCAGTGGCTGTCCTGGGAGAGCAGGTGGAGTCAATCCCAGTCTGAGGGCAGGAGAAGATGAGAACGAGATGTCCCAGCTCAAGCTGTGAGGCCAGAAAAAAGTGGGGGTGGATTTCTTCTCTTTTTAAAATTCTATTCAGGCCCTCAAAGGATCGGATGTCCCCCACCCACAACTGCTTAAGCGAGTTCACGGATGTAAATGCGAATCTTGCCTGGAACACCCTCACAGACACACCCAGAAGCAGTGTTTAATCTGGGGACCCACTAACCCACTCAAGTTGGTACATGAAATTAACCACCATGGCTGGCAACTTTTCACAAGTTTTTGCAAGCCTCATGCAGGCAGGCCTTGAGTTTGCAACCTCCACTCTATGACCCACAAAACAGGGAAAAGGCTATGGTTCGCAATCTCTATTGCTTCTCCTAGAAGGGGTAGAACTTCCTTGGAGACACAGACCACCCCATTCCAGCCCTTGAGGGAATGGTGTACCCTCAGGGGCAGGAATGGGGCCCCTGAGGGTACAGTCTGAGCCACTGGTCTAGTTCCAGCCCAAGCCCAAAGGGCTTGCAGATGGCAGATTGTGGGACTTCTCAGGCAGCCTGAGCTTGCAACCCTTACCCACCAGACTCTTCTCAACTCTCTGATGCACTCCCTGTTATATCCTCCCTGGCTCCTGTTCCCTCCCTCCCAGGTAACCACATGTCAGAACCTAGCCCTTGCTGTATCTGGAATAAGCTGATCAAAGTGCCCTGTATTGATCAGTACAGGGCTGTGACGTGCCTGGCACACTCAGGGGCCACTTATAACAGACAGGACTCCTCTCCCTGAGGCCCCTACTATCCCTCAGCTGTTCACCTGCCCACCACGATCCCTCCCGCCCACCACAGCAACCTCTGCAAAGCGACATTGTGTTTCCTCCAACGGCAGGTGTGGGATGTAGAAGCATTCGGGTTTGATAAAGAAATGCTGGCCAGGCACCGTGGCTCAAGCCTGTAATCCCAGAACTTTGGGAGGCTGAGGCGGGCAGATTGTTTGAGGTCTGGAGTTCAAGACCAGCCTGGCCATCATGATGAAACCCCGTCTCTACTAAAAATACAAAAATTAGCCAGGCATGGTGGCGGGCACTTTTTAATCCCAGATACTGGGAGGCTGAGGCATAACAATTGCTTGAACCTGGGAGGTGGAGGTTGCAGTGAGCCGAGATCATGCCCCTGCACTCCAGCCTGGGCAATAAAGTGAGACTCTGCCTAAAAAGAAATGTTCTTTCCCTCAATGACCACTTGGCATGTGGGCAGATTTTCAGGACAGCCCAGAGTGAGTTTACTACAAAAAGCACCTGGAAAAGCCGTTTCAGAAGAGGAGGAGGAGGAGGAAGAGGAAGGAGGAGGAGGAAGAGGAAGCAGCAGCTACAGCCTGGAAACAATCTAAATGGCTAAATAAATGACAGCATAACCAAGCAATAAAACACCAAGCAACTGCTTACAAAAATGAAGACACCCTTATTATATGCTACTATTGATCAGCAGTCTCCGAATTGTATGATTCAATTCATAAAGCGAAGCACAGAACCAACTGTAGAGATGGCACATGCAAGGCCAGGCGCACTGGCTCATGCCTATAATCCCCGCACTTTGGGAGGCCGAGGCAGGTGGATCACCTGAGGTCAGGAGTTTGAGATCGGTATGGCCAACATGGAGAAACCTTTTCTCTACTAAAAATACAAAAATTAGCTGGGTGTGGTGGCATGTGCCTGTGAGTTTCTGAATCTTTTCTGAATCTTTATTCCCTGTGTGGGGAGTCTGAGTGCCTTTCCTATCCTAAGCACCTTGGTCCGTTTGAGGGCCCCTCTTTCAGGCTTCAGTAGGCTTGAAAGATCCCAGCCTGCTGGCCACCTCCATTCCAAGGTGCCAAGCAGAAGCTAGGTAAAGGCAGAGATCCCCACCTCCTGCCGCTAATCCAGGGTGACAGAAGTAAGAGGGACAGAGGAGAGGAGGGGCTTCCCCAGTGCACATCATGAGCCTGCTCCCGCCATGCCTTTCCTCTGAGCAGTGCTGTGGCTGGGAACTCATTTCACAGCCCCGGAAACCGAGGCCACAGTGATGCTCCCAAGGTAACACGGTGAATACATTTCCCATCAAGGACTTACCGCAGGTCCGGATGTCTGGCAGGAATTCCACCCTATGCACCACCCCACCCAGGGACCACCCCTCTGGGCTGGGGAAGAAGCAGGGGCCACTGGAATGAACCAGCTCTTTCCTCTCCCCGACATCTGCTTCTCCTGCCCAGATTTAGTTCTCTCAGGAGTTAGCCCAGAGGATCCATTTGGCCTCCCTCTGGAAATCCAAACCTTTCCTCGAGGTCCCCATGCTGTTTCCTGCAGGAATCCCAGCTGACCAGGCAAAGGCTTCAGAGAGGGCTTTGGATTTTCTTGGACCGGAGTTTTTTTGTTTGTTTATTGATTGACTGATTTTTAGAGACAGGGTCTTGCTCTGTCATCCAGGCTGGGGTACAGTGGCACAATCACAGCTCACTGCAGCCTCCAACTCCCGGGCTCAAGCGATCCTCCTGCCTCAGCCTCCCCAGTAGCTGAGGCCACAGGTACATGCCACCACATGCCCAGCTAATTTGTTGTTGTTTTTTGTCTTTTGTTTTGTAAAGACAAGGTCTCACTCAGTATGTTCCCTAGGCTGGTCTCGAACTCCTGGACTCAAGCAACACTCCCACCTCGGCCTCTTGAAGTGCTGGGATTACAGGCATGAGCCATTGCACCCAGCTTGGACCTGAGTTTGAATCCTATCTTCTTCACGCTTAGCCAAGACATCTTGGATGAGTTATTTCTTTTATAAAATGGAAGTACCAGGCCCCATCTCTCAAGAATGTCTCAAAAACTAGCTGAATGTATGTAAAATACTTGGTGTTTGGTAAATGTTCTGTAAGCAGTAGATGACATTCTCCGAGTAGCCCAATATCAGTCCTGCATCCTTCACTCCTTCATTCATTCAGCAGGTCCTCATGGCATTCCATCAGGGCTCAGAATCCGAGACCCAGGGCTAAGGAAGTGACACAGGGCTGCTCTCATGGGGCTTGAAGCCTGGTGTTGGAATCACACGGATGGAAAAAATGACAGCTGAGAAGGGTACCCATGTTGCCCTGACAGCTCATCCTTGGGAGGTTGTTGGAGAATGGGGGTCAGGGAAGGCTTCCCCGAGGCAGTGATACCTGAGCAAAACCCAGGGGATGGTGAGGGACTGTCAGAGGTGTGTGAACCAGAGCGACTCCATCTTGAATAGGGGCTGGGTAAAATAAGGCTGAGACCTACTGGGCTGCATTCCCAGATGGTAAGGCATTCTAAGCCACAGGATGAGGTAGGAGGTCGGCACAAGATACAGGTCATAAAGACCTTGCTGATAAAACAGTTTGCAGTAAAGAAGTCAGCCAAAACCCACCAAAACCAAGATGGCACTGAGAGTAACCTCTGATCGTCCTCACTGCTACACTCCCACCAGGGCCATGACAGTTTACAAATGCCATGGCAACCTCAGGAAGTTACCCTATACGGTTTAGAAAGAGGAGGCATGAATAATCCACCCCTTGTTTAGCATAGCAACAAGAAATAACCATAAATATGGACAACCAGCAGCCCCCGGGGCTACTCTGTCTATGGAGTAGCCATTATTTTATTCCTTTACTTTCTTAATAATCTTGCTTTCACTTTACTCTATGGACTTGCCCCGAATTCTTTCTTGTGTGATATCCAAGAATGCTCCCTTGGGTCTGGATCGGGACCCCTTTCCTGTAACAGGATGAGTAGGTGTGGACGGGGAAGATGGGTGGCTTCCCAGCTCCGGGTGGAACGCCAGAGCACTACAGCCTGAGAGACTGGGGACAGGGCAGGGAGGGAATGTGGACCAGGTGAGCATCCAGGGAGGTGAATGAGGAAGCTGAGAAGCATTGGGTTTAGGTTGGGGAAACAAAGACCATCCAGAGGGGAGCAGCCAGGGGCTCAGGTCTGGAACATTCTACCCCATCCACACCAGCTGCCAAAGGGGAGTCCCCATGCTCCCTATTCATTACCTGACATAACTAATTGTCTGGTGACATTTCCCATATTATAGACAAATGTGACTTATGGGCCCAGCTGTTCCCCTTCTCGTCACCAGGAATCGGTTGATAAATATGTTTATTCGAGGTCAGCCTGGCCTCATCCATTAGAAATATTGTTTTTCTAAACATTACATTGATTTAATTTAACTCTAATCAATTTAAAATGGTTCTGACAATTAACAAAAGCTTCAAATATGACCTTAAAGTAATAGGATTCATTAGCTATGTTTAGGATTAAACTTACCCTAATAGGGCAATTTTTCTTCCGAGGGTATTTGGTAAGCGACTGGTGGTCAGTCAAAATGAAATCAATTATTATAAATTATACAGTTAAAGTTGATTATGTATCCCCTGCTAATTTGTATAAATAAGGGTCTCTGACAATGGGAGTAATTTATTAATAACTATCTCTACCCCAGCCCGGTATCACACTTCATGTTACAGCTGCCAGGGCATCTATAACCCATGAAGTATTATTTTCCAGGGCTGCTCACGATGTATGCTAATTACACCCATAATTAATTGGAACAGTTATAGTTAAAGACACAATGCTGGCGCCCTTTGCCCTGTTATTCATGATAGTCAACTCATTCAAAAGGCAAGCTGATCAAAAATTCATATGCTAGCTCGGGCGCCCCGAAAGGAAGGCGATCACACTGCAAAGGGTGCCTGCAACATGACAGCTGGAGGGTGGGGAGAGGCGGGTGTAGTCAGAATTCAAGCCCTGCACCTTTCTGGGGTTCCCGCCCTGCCACCACCCACCAATCCCCCAGGGGGAAGGTATATAGAGCAGGATGTCTAGGCCAGAGCTCAAATAGCTGGTCCATATGTTACAGGACAGGGGTCCCAATCCAGACCCCAAGAAAGGGTTCTTGGATCTAGCACAAGAAAGAATTTGAGGTGAATCCATAGAGTAAAATGAAAGCAAGTTTATTAGGAAAGTAAAGGCATAAAAGAATGGCTACTTTAAAGGCAGAGCAGCATCATGGGCTGCTTGACTGAGTATACTTATAGTTATTTCTTGGTCATATGCTAAACAAGGGGTAGATTATTCATGAGTTTTCCAGGAAAGAGGCAGAGATTTCGCTGAACCGAGGGTTCCTCCCCTTTTTAGGCCATATGGGTAGTTTCCAGATGTTGCCATGGCATTTGTAAACTGTCATGGCATTGGTGGGAGTGTCTTTAACATGATGATACTTTGTAATTAGTTCATAATGAGCAACGAGGACAACCAGAGGTCATTTTTGTCGCCATCTTGGTTTAGGTGGGTTTTGGCCTGCTCCTTTACCACAACCTGTTTTATCTGCAAGGTCTTTGTGACCTGTATTTTGTGCCGACCTCTTAGCTCATCTTGTGACTTAGAATGCCTTAACCTCCTGGGAATGCAGCCCAGTAGGTCTCAGCCTCATTTTACCCAGCCCTTATTCAAGATGGAGCTGCTCTGGCTTAAACGCATCTGGCACATACAGAGTTAAAAACAAAAAAAAAGTTGCCAGATTTGTACAGATCGGGAACTTTTGCTTCTCTTAGAAATTTCTGACTTCGTCTGAAAAATCAGAACATAGGCCAGGTGCAGTGGCTCACGCCTGTAATCCCAGCACTTTGGGAGGCTGAGGCGGGTGGATCACGAGGTCGGGAGTTCAAGACAAGCCTGGCTAAGATGGCGAAACCCTGTCTCTATTAAAAATACAAAAAAATTAGCCAGGCATGGTGGCACTCACTGCTACGCAGAAGGCTGAGGCAGAGAATTGCTTGACCCTGGGAGGTGGAGGTTGCAGTGAGCTGAGATCGCACCACTGCACTCCAGCCTGGGCAGCAGAGCGAGACTCTGTCTCAAAAAAAAGAAAAAATCAGAATATACTGGCCTGCTTCTTCCTTTCCTTCACCATATCAGCTTTCCACCAAGACTCCAACCTTCTCCCTTCCCTAAGGTACCTGCCTGGCCCCTGTAGGCAAGTGAGCTTGAGAGTCCCAGTCTAGGATCCTTCATTTTACAGATAGAGGGACTGAGGTTCATAGACAGACAGTCTTGCCAAGGATCATGGAGTGACCAGAGTCCAGTAGCTTGGGTATGACTGGTTTCACAGAGCATGCAGCTCGAACTGGTGGCCCCCAGCGAGGTGGATCGGCCCCTGAGTGGGCACTGTCCCTGCCTGGCTCTAGCTAAGGCCTGGAGGGAAGAGACTGCCCATAGTGAACCAAAGCTCAAGGCTCAAGGGCTCCCAGACAGTGGGGATGAAAATGAGCCAACACCATGCATTGGACATTTGCCATTGAAAGCAACAGGCTGACCTGGGTAATTCTAGATGATCCAGATGTGGGTGAAGGAAATTCTTCTGTGGCATGCCAAGGAAAAAGGGACTGGAAAAGTCTTCCCGCCCAAAATAGCATGGTGCAAAAAGCACCCAGCTTGGAAATGCCCATGTAAAATGGCCGGTGGCCGTGCAGCTTCCTGAGAATCATTCAGTCTCCCGACAAATATGGGAGGAGGCCACAGTTGGTGCCCCCTGTGCTGGTTGCTGATGAGACAGGGACAATGTGGTTTTCACCCTCTGGGGGCCCCACTGCCGAGCTGACAGATGAGTCTAAAGCATTGCGCAAATGCAAGGACTCCTGGAGTGGGTGTGGGGACCGTGGGCACCTCGGGCTCACGTAGAAGTGAGCTGAGACTTCGTCTCTACTCAGGCAAGTGCCTGGGAATATGGCTTTTGTACAGGGACAGGCTTGACTTCCTCCTGAGTGTGTCAACCTGAGGCAGGAGGTGGCAGGTTGGTGAGGAGGGAGAGGTGGGGATGGTGCAGGCCTAAGGCCTGGAAGAGCACTGGGGAGCCGCTGAGGGACAGGGTGGAATCAGGAGCTAGAGCCCTCTTGGCTGCAGAGTGTACGGCTGAGGCCACCAGCCCTGCCAGACTGTGGAATCCTCACAGTTCAGGAAGCCCAAGGAAGATTGGTGTTTGAGTCACTTAAGGAAGGCCTGGTGTGCATGGCAGGAAGAGGCTCCTCTCCACCCAGGAAAGCCTGCAGAGCTCGGACCAAGCGCCAGCCCCAGGCGCTGGGCCTCCCTAGTCAGAGCCTTGAGCTGCTCTACAATGTCCCAGGGTGAAATGGCACCCCCCCGTGAACACGGATTTACCATGGTGGGGTTCTGTTCCAGCTCTGCCTCTAACTCTGCCCGTGGGTGCAGCCCTGCCTCCCTAGGCAGCAGCCTTTAAAGTTGGAGAACTTTAGAAAATTCTCCAACTTTAAAAAGAAAGATTGAGCTGGGCCTGGGAGGCTGAGATGGGAGGGTTGCTTGAGCCCAGGTTTTCCAGCCTGGGCAACATAGTGAGACAGACCCTGTTGCTAATGAATTAAAGAAAGAAAAAGAGAGAGAGAGAGAAAGAGAGGGAGAAGGGGTGGACCCATCTCAATGGCTCCAGTGACTGAGGTCCTTGATGCTGATGGTAGTCCAGACTAGCTTTCTACTTTCCACGCTGCTTTCTGGGCCGACTTTCAGTCTTTTTCTCGACCCTGTGCTGAGCCTGGGTTTTATCAAAAAAAGGAGAAAACACACAGGCACATGCACCTTGAGCTGGAGGTGACTACTCCAAGTCACTGAACTTCAACACTAAGCACACTAAAGAAAGTTTGTCAGATCCCAGAGTGGTGGCTCATGCCTGTAATAGAGCTTCCGGATGCCCAGGCAGGAGGATCACTTGAGGTCAGGAATTCAAGACCAGCCTGGGCAACATAACAAGATCCCCTTCTCTACGAAAAATTTTTAAAATTGGCTGGGCATGGTGGTGCATGCCTGTAGTCCCAGATACTTGGGAGGCTGAGGCAGGAGGATCGCTTGAGCCCAGGAGTTCGAGACTAGCCTGGGCAACATAGTGAGATCCTGGTCTCATAAAAAATAAATTCATGAATGTGTCAAAACTCATCTAACTGCTTACTTAAAATATGTGTATGTTACTGTATGTAAATTATACCTCAGTGGAGTTGGTTAAAAAATAATAATAAAATAAGGAAGGAGTGTAAACTTTGGAAAAGTCTGCAGCTGTCTCTCCTAAAGCTAAAATCCACCAATTCAAGAAGGATCACAGTAGGGTCATGTGTAGTAGCCCCAAACTGTCAGCAATGCCCCTTTCCATCAGTATGAGAATCATAAATAAACGATTGTATATTTACGTAAGAGAGCATCACATAGCTATGAAGTAGAATCACTGACATACACAACAGACACAGTCTGAAGGATGCACACAGCATGACGTCAGACACTACCTGAAGTGTGCACGATCTATGACTCCCTTTACATAAGTTCAAAACCTGGCAACAGGGATCTATAGTGACGGAAGTCAAAATAGCGGTAATCACTGGTGCAGGGAGGTAACTTGACTTGGGGGAGCAGAAGGAGCCTTGGAGGTGCTGGGAAAGGTCCCCCGGTTGACCTAATGTATGGCTGCAAGAGTGTGTGGAAATGTAAATTTCCTTGAGCCCTATACAGGGGCCCAGTGCCCTTTAGGATAACAAGGTGCATCTCAGTAACAAAGAAAGAAAGGAAAAGGGAGCAGCCCATGCTTCCCCAGTGCCATTCAGGGTCTAGATTCTGGGCCACCCCTGGCAGCGCCCCTCCCCACCAGCACTGCGGCTCTGTGCATAGCCCTGGACACGGACAGAATATGACAGAGCTGGAGCCCACACCCACAGCAGATAGGCTGGCAGGGGCGAAGGGGCTACCAGGGGCTGGAGGAAATAAAATTCAAGCTGAGCACAAGGCCGCCCTCCCAGGCAGGGTAGATGGCATGCTCTCTTGGCACTCTGGGCTATAGGATGGGCACCAAACACAGGCCACACTGAAGAGCAGCAGGCCCTTACCTGACTGAACAGTGGGAACCCTGCCAACTGCTCCCTAGCTGAGGGGACAGTGCTGGGGCCCAGCAGAGCCTTGCAGGCATCTCCAGAGAGACCGCAGAAGCAGGCAGGAGCTGAGGGAATCATCTTGGACCAACCTGCCCTCCTCCCACTCGTCATTTTTAGAGTCAATGCCAGGCTACTGGAGGCAGGTGGCCCTGACTTCAAGTCCCACTGGCTCTGCCTGACCCTCAGCTTTCTCATCAGATAATTAGGGATGAAGTTCTCACAAGAATAAGGGAGCATATATAGGAAGCACCTAACCCAGGGCCCAATGTTCACCAAATGGGGAAACTGAGGCCCAGAGAGCAGATACACCACAATCCAGGTAGGCCAGGCACAGTGGCTCAAGCTTGTAATCCTAGGACTTTGGGAGGTCGAGCTGGGAGGATTGCTTGATCAATTTCTTCCTCATCCCCTGCTCTGGGGTTTCCAGAATGCAGTCCCTCCCACAGTTGCTCTTCTACCACCTCATCTCTCCCACCTCCTCTGTCCACACAGCATGTTCCAGGCATGCGCCACTCCCCACAGCACTCTATGTTCAGGGTGTCTCTGTCCCAGAACCCCTATCATCTGAGGCTGGGAAAGGGTGACGGCATTTACCTATGGGGCAAGGGGGCTCCCCATGGTCACGCCTAGCTGCTGCTTTCGTCCTGCGGGACAGTCCCACAGCACAGGTCTGGTTAGGAAGTAACACCAGTGAGATCATTGAGCTCCTTTAGCCCTAGTTTCTCCAGCTGTGAAATAAAACTCTCCATTCTGTCTACTCAGAGGGTGGGGACAATGGGTGTGAAAAGGTTTTCTAGGTGGCTACCTGGAGAGTTGAACATAAAGCAGAGGGCGATGCTGGCTGAGTTTGATTTTTATACCAACTGGACAGAATACAGTCTTCCTCTTTCTTCCTTGCCTCCTGGCTCAGCTGCCTCAGTCTCCCCAGTGTGATCCTGACGTTTATGCCGTATGCTATCCTCTACAGGACCCTCACCACACAGAACGCTCCTCCTGGTCTGGGGATGGCTTCTGTTTTGATCGAAACCATTGGTGCACCCCAGAGCCCCCCACTGCCATGCCCACCCCTTTGATGTGGTGAGCTCTTGGCAGCCTCACCCTCCATGCCAGCTGCAATGCATTCCCTCCAGGGAGTCATAAAAGCCTCTGATCTCCAGGGGCCCAGCCACTGTCCTTCCAGACAGTCTTTTTCTTCCCAGGATGGCCAGGTCTCTTTTCAAAACTGGTGGAAGTCCACGTGGGTCTTTATCATGCAAATGACCTCGGAGGTGACCACTCCACACTCCCAAACACCTCAACGGTATTTGATTGACAGCCCATGCCCTTTCTGGTGTCTGTTCTCTCCTTCTGATAAATGGCCCCTTCCTGACAACCCTCCCTGCACATCCTGCCATTCAGCCAACCACGGATTTTAATTTAGATAATACTGACAAGAGAAAAACACAAACATGAAAGTCATCCGCAGTCACTGTCATCTCAGGAATCAATGTATTCCCTGCAAGCAAATTTTTCAGTACATGCACAATATTTTTTTTTTTTTTTGAGACAGGGTCTCCCTCTGTCACCACCCATGCTGGAGTCCAGTGGCGCGATCTCGGCTCACTGCAACATCTGCCTTCTGGGTTCAAGCAATTCTCCTGCCTCAGCCTCCTGAGTAGCTGGGATTACCGGCATGCCACCACAGCCCGGCTAATTTTTTTATTTTTAGTAGAGATGGGGTTTCACCATATTGGTCAGGCTGGTCTCAAACTCCTGACCCCAGGTGATCTGCCCACCTCAGCCTCCCAAAGTGCTGGGATTACAGGCATGAACCATCATGCCTAGCCACAAATTTTTGTATACACAAAATTAGATCTATTACGATACATAAGTTTTTAATAATCCACTTTTTTCACCTAATATAGTGTGAATTTTTGCTCATGTCCTTAAAAAAATTACATTCCAGAAGAATCATTAATGACTGCACATGGTTAATGGTTATGGTATAGTCTAGCCGTACCATAATTTATTACAGTCCTGCACATTTAACTTTTTCAGGTTTGGCCAGCATTATAAACAGTGCTGCTCGGAGTCTGATGGCTAATCTTGGGCACATCTGCGATCATGATTGCCTTAGAAAAATTTCCCAGCAACAGAATTGCTGGGGATGAGGTATGCACAACATGAAGGCTTTTGAAAAACAAGCACTCATGTATCGGGCACCTATATGACTCACAATTTGTGCAAAATGGGTTAGGGGTAGCAGGCAGAGAAAGAATCAAAGCAAGAGAAATTGGCATTCTGAGGGGGGGGTCTCTGCACACACCAGACCCAGACACCATGGAAGTGCCACATGGGGAAGGGGCTTCCAAAGCACTGAGCCACCCTGAACGTCAGAGCTGGAAGGGACAGCACAGACTCTAATACAATTCTCTGTATTAGGAATGGGGAAACTGAGGCTCAGAGAGGTGCCACCCAGGAAGGGGGTGACCTCAGTACTGGAATCTTTCCAACTTGGCTGTGTGCTTTGCTTGAAGTGAGCCCTGCTCTGGGAGAAGGGCCCGAGGTGGCAGGCCGAGCCTTGATATGAAAGTATAAACCATTTTCCCCCACCTCCCAAGCAGAGGTGGATGGGAGGGGGTGAGGAATGCTGAGGAGGCCTCCAGCCGGCCTCACACAGGTAACAGCAGCAGTAGTGACCCATTTGAGCCCCCATGGTGTGCCAGATGCTGGTCCCAGGACTTTGGGTCTGTTATCACTGAAACCACACACAAAATGAGCGACAGGGGCACTGTGGTTTTGTTAGAGATGCTTGCTCTCATTTGCACAGAAAGAAGTTCATGCAAGTCTTTTTATTATTATTACATGTCACCGCAACAGGGTATTGCAGTGGGGGAAAGAGACTGGACTCAACTCCCCACTTATGCAAGTCTTAATCCAAGTGGAATCTCTTCTCTGGATTTCTAGAGTGGCAGGTGAGGGGGCGGGAAGCCTCTTCTCCATAATGGCAGTGGCTCTCACACTTCAGCGTGTGCCCGATTCTCTTGGTGGGAAAGGGGGGAAGTGTTCAAAATGCACATTCCAGGGCCCTACCCTGAGAGCTTGATGCTGTAGGTTTTGCACAGGGCCTCCAATACCAAATTCTCTTTTTTAGAGACAGTCTTGCTCTGTCGCCCAGGGTGAAGTGCAGTGGTGTGATCATAGCTCACTACAGCCTCCAACTCCTGGGCTCAAGTGATCCTCAAGCCTCAGCCTCCCAAGTAGCTAGGACTACAGGAGTGCATCATTACACCTGTCTAATTTTTATTGTTATTATTGTATTTTTGTAGAGACAAGGTCTTGCTGTGTTGCCCAGGCTGGTCTTAAAGTCCTGGCCTCAAGCCCTGCCCGCCTCAGCCTCTCAAAGCGCTGGAATTACAGGTGAGAGCCACCACGCCCAGCCGGAGCCTGCATTCTTAAATGTCCCTGGATGACTACGACGCAGGTTGGTCCAAAGACCCCTCTCTGGGAAGCACTGAAGACAGTGTGGTTGATTTTCACATTGGGATCCTGACGAAGTAACCTGTACTAAAGTTAACACAGTAGATATGAGGCTTACACCGAGAAAGGGTCGCAAATAAAGGGAGGTGACATCAGAATCCTATTACGTACCGACATTCCCCCCATAAAGCCACAGATTTGTAATTCATTCATTCCTTTGCAGATTCCGGGACCTCACAACCGACCTTACGGCATTCGCCCAGTAGATGGCGCAAGCTCATTTTAAACCCCGTTTGTAGACGGTGCCTGAAAGCTCTAGACAGAGGGAGCAGCAGATGCAGAGAAAGGGCAAGACAGAGCCCATTATGAGTGAGGACAGCCACAAACAGAAATGGCCAACACTAAGCAGCTGTCCCGAAATGACGCAGAGGAAACTTAAACCCTCTTGGGTGTAGTGTGTAATCTGGTGTGTTGGCCCGACTGCCACATTGGCTTTCAAAATCCCTGCTGCCTCCCAAGCCTGGGTTCTGGCTGCGGCTCGGAGTTTGGGAGCTTAGATCTAGGACAGCGCCATAACCAGTAATGACCACAAGATGGCGCTGCTGCACTCAGGGACAAGATGCCTGAGAAAAATCTCAATCTCATAAAACCATCTAAAGGATCAAGAGTGTGGCTTAAAATAGGATCGTGGAGGGAGATGAGAGGCAGAAAGAGAACTGCTGATTAGACTTGCACCCTGTCTCTCAAGTTCATGTTTACGATATTAGTACTAATGCTGCTGCTGCTGCCACTGATGGCTGCTGTTTACTCAGGGGCTACGGAGTGCCAGGCACTGTGATAAGCACTTTCCGTGCATGGTTTCATTCAAAGTTCATCAAAGCCCTAGCAGGGGAGTCCTACGATGTCTCCACTTCTGAGAGGAAGCATTATTTGGGGAACTAGAGACTGAGACGTCTTGTGCTTTCTCAAAAGAAATGGGGACAGTAATCTAATTCTGAGCACACTGACAATAGACAGTGGGGCTTCCACAAATAAAAGGCTGAAACAGCCTGGACAACATAGTGAGAGCCCCCCTCTACAAAAATGTAAAAAGCCAGCTGGGCATGGTGGTGTGCACCTGCAGTCCCAACTACTGAGGAGGCTGAGGCGGGAGGTTTGTGCCAGGCACTGATCAAGGTGGTAAGGAAAGACAATTAAAGGGACTAGGGGAGGTCCTGAGGAGCCCACGATAAGCCATGCGGCCAGGGGATCAGTGCTGTGGAGAAAATGAAGCGCACAGGAGTCTATATGTGCCTGTAGGTGTGTTTGAGATGATGGCAGAAGTAAACTGGAGCTGGCATCCATGGCTCACAAGAGCCCTTTATTAAATTTTCAGGAATTTTGCGAGTCAGTTCTTGGATGGATCTATTATTGAATTATTAAGCTAACAAATTATATAAACTTACAAATTATATAAACTTAAAATGAAATTATACTTAAAGTAAAGGTAACAAATACTCGCAACTCATTACTTCCTAATTATTTTATATTTTACCATTTTCTGTGCCAAAGGTAAGCAAACTGTTTCTGGGAAGGGCCATTTAATGACTGTGTGAGCCATAAGGGTTCAGTCAAAACTATTTGACTCAGCCATTGTAGCACAAAAGCATTGATAATAGACTGAGCATCTCTAATCTGAAAATCTTAAATGCTCCCTAATCCAAATATCTGAAATGCTTCAAAATCCAAAACTTCTTGAGCACCAACATGACACTCAAAGGAAATGCTCATTGGGGCATTTTAGATTTTGGATTTCTGGGTTAGGGCTGCTCATCTCATACTGCAAATATTCCCAAATCCAAAAACATCTGAAACCTGAAACACTTCTGGTCTCAAACATTTCAGATAAGGGATATTCAACCTGTACTTAGATAAATGGTCATGACTGTGTTCCAATCAAATGTGATTCACAAAATCAGGTGCTGGGCTGCTGTTTGCCTCCGTGGTTTTATGTCTGTCGTATCTGTATGGCAGAAATGCTATGTACTTGTGTTAATCCTACTATATAAGTCTTCCCTAGTTCCTTGAAAGGTGTCATTTTGGTAGCTTGCAATTGGCCGTGGTGGGGGTATTTATACCACCAAATCAGCAGAGGCTACAAACAGGGTTGCCCCTCAGCCCCCAAGAGCTGGTTGTTAAACATTTGCCAGCACACCCCTGGCTAATGTGGTCTGTGAAGGCCTCTTCAGGGAGCTGACCTCTGAACAGAAACCTGAAACTGCACTTAGTCCTTCCAACCTGCAGAGGCCCATCCCACCCCCAATGGGCGACCTACAGGGCACAGTTCAGAAATACATCGGAACAAAACAGTCTGAAGTTTACAGAGATGGCCAGACCCAACAAAACGCACATTTGTTTAAAACACAGTATATTCCAGTGTCATCACCCCACCACGCACTAACCCAGGAGCAGCCTCGCCTCCCTGGAGCCAATAAGAAGGCACAGCAAAGAAGCCACTCATCATGGCCTGAGGCCTGACTGCATTTACTACAGGCTGCTGAGTCTTGCCTGCCACCAAATAGAACCTGCAAGGCAAGGCCTGAGGGGTCGCTTCCTAAGTCTGCTAAAGTTGGGGAGGACTGGAGGAGAGGGACTCAGGAAGGCATCCGTGGTACAGTCAACTTCCTCACCAACTCTTCAAACCCCAGTGTAACTTCAAACTACTTAGTTTGGAAAAGGCCATATTAGGTGTTTAAACAGATTTGTGTGTTAGTTGTAAGGTGATTTCATACACGGAATTTAAAGGTTTTCATTAACTCCTAGTAAAGTGGTACAGTCAAAAGAGTGGACGCAACTTGCAAATTTCAGTCGCGCTTTTGTAATAAGGGTCAGTCTGCTGGGAGAATTACACTATTCTTATAATATCCATTTCAGTCTTCACTCGCCTAATTACTCTCATTAGACCTCAGAATCTACCTCCTCTCCAATAAATCCACACTCCAAGCAGTCTACTGAAGCTGGCAGCCCACAGAGACCTGACTGCCCACAGTTCAGTGCAAAGACAGGCTTGAAAGCTTGCCCCAAAACAGTCCCTCCCCAAGAATTCTCCTGCCTTCTTTCTTCTCTAATCAACTTGGTGAGCTCTCTCCTTTCTTTTTATACATTTGAGGCTTATCTCTGAAATGTTTCCTAAACAAAGAGATTAGCGTCATCATCATGCCCATTTAAGGACATCTTTTAAGTCCTCTTCACAAATAGTGAAATTTTCATCCTACTTCTAAATTCTCTCTCCTGCCTCGGGAACACATTCCCTGGGTTCTTCCTCAAGGGACTGGGCTGGTAGCTTTACAATAAATTTTCTACTTTCCCTGAGGAGCTCGTTCATGTCCACATTCTCTTTCTGCAGGGCAGAATGTTCCACCAGGGAATGCCAAGTTGATTCTGTCTCCCTCAGAAAACTCCATTCCTCCTGACAACTGGTTCCCAATCCTGGTTGCACAGTCACAAGGAGTGGGGACTATGAAAAACTGTGCCAACCCTTGAATCTGACAAGGAAGATCAGTGATGTCATAACAGCATTGTTTGGATATCAGCACGCATATCCACCCATGGGGTTCTGAAACAGAAATGCATAAGGAGCTTTGACAAGGACCCACTGCCTGGCCCCATCTTCAGAGATTCCAATAGGTCTGGGGTGTGCACAGGCACTGGCGTCTTTAAAATCTCCCTATGTGAATTCAACATGCAACCAGGATTGAATGGAGAACTGCTGCTCAAAGTTTGATAATGAGGTGATAATGAGGAAGAACATGCCTCAGCAAGTCAGAAAAAGGGGCTTAGGGGAGGGCCAGTGGCTCCTCCTTCGGCCAGGCCAGCTTTCTTCTGACAAGGACTTGTTTTCACTTAACTGTCCAGATCCACAGATGGGCACAAGGTATGTACTGTCGCCGTAACAGTAACAGACCCAAACAGAGTCACAAGGAGTGGGGACTATGAAAAAGTGTGCCAACCCTTGAATCTGACAAGGAAGATCGGTGATGTCAGAACAGCATTGTTTGGATATCAGCACGCATATCCACCCATGGGGTTCTGAAACAGAAATGTTCTTCAATGTATTGTCAATACCAGTATTACCAACTCAGACCATTCTAGCTTTCCTATCATGGCACATTAAGTGACTTAAACTCCAAATAATTTCCAAGGAAGGTTGATCTGTTACCTAAAAGAAGACTAAAGTAGGAATTTCAATACACAATACATCATGCGACCATTCCTCTGGTTATCACAACAAAGTAAAATATTTAACTGCCTCTGTGGAAGCTGTGGTAGAATGGGACACACTACTGGCCAGGCGTGGTGGCTCACGCCTATAATCCCAGCACTTTGGGAGGCCCAGGCAGGCAGATCACTTGAGGTCAGGAGTTTGAGACCAGCCTGGTCAACATGGTGAAACCCTGTCTCTACCAAAAACACAAAAAAATTAGCCAGGCATGGTGATGCACGCCTGTAATTCCAGCTACTTGGGAGGCTGAGGCAGGAGAATCGCTGGAACCTGAAAGACAGAGATTGCAGCGAGCCGACATCACACCACTGCACTCCAACTGGGGCGACAGAGCGAGACTCCATCTCAAAAAAAAGAAAAAAGAATGGGACACACTACTCCTTAGGCAACAGTGTTGGGTTCATGTTTATAGATGATGGAATGAAGCAGTGGGGGACAACTTCTGGCTGGAGTGGCTTGGAGGCTGGAGCAGCTGAGCTTTAACAAGCATCAGAGGTCAGAATTACTTGGCTAGATCAAGAAGCCACACGGCATCATAATGCCGCTGGCACATCTCCCAGAACAGGGTAAGTGTGTGAGGTTTTCTAAAGCAATTGTAATGGTGGTAGAGGCTTGATCAAGACACAGAGATGTGCCCAGGTATAGCATTTCCTCAAAGAAATCTTACCACAGCAAAAACTTAAAGTGTTGTAGAGACCCAATTCCAGCCTTCTCATAACCCAAAACCCTTCCCTCAAAGAAATCCAGGAAAAGGAACCATAAAAATGTAATTTTAATGATACAGAAATAGTATATGTACATTTCTTTCCACAGCAGCACTTCATTCATCTCTAAAAAATTTAACAAAATTAAGGCTAAATCAGAGCGAGCTGATAGGAAGGGGTATTCTATGTGGTGGTCTTCTTAAAGAATGTTCTCATAAATATAGGATGTTCTGCAGACAAGAAATAAAAATAAAACATGCTGAACAAGATACCAAAAATGGGAAATGCAGTAGAAAATGAGCCCCTTTCTACCAATCTACTAAGAATCCCAACTCCCTTGGGAAGTTTCAGATGGGATGTGAGTTCTTTTAATGAATGTTTATGATCTGATGCTAAGACTTTCTAAAATTAAAATTCCACCGTACTAGGCCATTTTATAAACTAAAACCAAGGGCAGTTGAGTCTCCAATATAATCCCTCTAGAATTTTTTAAGTTAAAGTGGACAATATTTGAAAGTACTAATTTTATCTGAAGCTGTGGTGCTTGAAAGGACAATCCCTCCATTTGTGGCCCTTCTCCCTAACCCATGTTATAAAAATAAATGAAGACTTTAAAACACAGTGAAATAAAAATGCCATCATTGCCAAGGCAAAGGGCCAGGAAATCAAATGTGGTTCTTGAGTAACCTGGCTACAGAGACTGCTGGATGCTACAATCAGGGAGGAGGAAGACCTTCCTTTCCCACGTTTTCATTATCCTTGGCCACACTTGCTGGTTAATGTGTTACCACTGCATCCTGACTCAAGAGAAAACCTTCAGCTGCTCCAGGATTTAGAATAAGATGAACAGTCTTTCTCCCCTCCTCCCACCTCTTCTCCCCAGAAAGGTCTGAAGGGGAACGGAGAAGGGCAATGCGAACTCCCTGCAGGAAGCCTCAGTCTAAAACCCTAGTCTCTGTCAAGAGGGGCAATCCCCTGACACCCGCAGACTCCTGGTCTTCATAAGGCCCCACACACATCTGCTTTAAGGGGTTTACATTCCTTCTTCCTCTGCCTCCTCTTTTGCAGTGAGTTTTCATTTTAACATCGCTTTCTCCTCCCCGACTCCTCACCTGCTTTGGGGAATTCAAATGTTATCTTCATTAATGGAGAATTGCACGAACCCCTAGAGAAAGGAGTATTATTTTAAATTACAGGCCTTATAGCCTACCTACTTTAAAAAGACCTCTTACTTTATGACAAGGATTTGTTATCCCAGAGAAAAATCTTCCCATATAATTTTTAAATTTTCATTATAAAGTAGCAAATGGCAAGAAATAATGTAATTTTTTTCTTTAACTTTGCCTTAGAATTTTGTTTTCATTTTTTTGGCTCCTAGAATCTCAATTTCCTCTAAATAAATAAAAGGGGAAGAAAATATCCAGGTAAATAACATCAAATATCCTCTTAAGTCTTACTTATATTTAAAGACTACTAACACCTCTAGGAAACAAACAGCAGGTTGAGGTACACAGACTAAAATGCATTTCTTACACAAATTAGTATGTAAACACAGAGAAACAGTATGATAAACATCCAAGTACCCACATTTACGTAGAATAATACAGTAACGTTACATGACCACAAAATCACAAAAAGTGAAGGAAGCTTTGAGATCTTCCAGTTAGCAGATTTCACACCTGGCTGGTCACGAGATTCCCCTGGGGATTCCCTCACAGATTTCCTAGGCCTCTTCCTGAACAGTCGGATTCAGCAGGCATGACCTAGGACCCAGGAATTTGTATTTTTTTCCCATACAATTCAGTAGTCTAACCCTCTCATTATGCAGAGGAGGAAACTAAAGCTCAAGAGGTCAAGCTGTTGTCTAAGTGTACAGAGCAAGTGACAGAAACAGGGCTAGAATGCAGGTCTCTCGTCCCTACTCTGCCACTTTTTCTGTCACAGCACACCACCTCCCAAAGCTTCCCGTAGACCTGTCACCCTTACCCTTTAGCTAAGTAGCCTTTAATAGATATTCTCTCGTTAAAACTAAGTAGGGCAGGGACACATCTCATATTCCCTCTGATACAATCCTAGGCACCTAGTAAGTGTCCGATAAATACTTCTTGGTTGGCAGTTACTCAGCAAAGGTCTAATACTTTATCCTCCACTTACATCTTAGTCTACAATCATCCAAGCAGATGCAAAATTATCTGACCAGATAATTTTCAAGATCCAGCTATAGAGGGTAGTGAATCCTGAATCTATGAAGATGCCATGTTCAAACAAGCAGGAATTTGGGTGACAACACAGTTCTATAAGATTAATGGAATCTTAATCTTCCATACTATGTCTCCCCCTTGTTCTCAAAATCTGTGAAAAAAAATAATAAAGGAATCCTGGGGATAGGAAGAATCTGGCCATTTATCTACAGCATTTGGCAAACAGAAATTTTTAAAAATCCTAAATTATTCTAAGGAGAAAATCCTTAGCAACAGTAACAACATATTTAGTTGATTTTTGTTGCTGTTTATCCTAGTTTTCAACGTGTTTTCCTAGTCTTATAAAACATTCTTCTGTGGATGGAGTCAAACTCCTTTATAAAGCTGACAGTGAGGGATGGGACACATTTAGCCTCTCTATGTATGATAACACTGCTCTCCTTCCCCACTCTCTCCCTCTCCGCCACATACATATATACACACACACAGACACACACATATTTATTTGGAGGTGAGGAACATGACATATTTTCTGCTTGTAATCATGAATCATGAATCATGAACCGTGTTATAAATGAGATAATTCAATTACATTGTCATCTTGATTGTAGATAAGGAATAAAAGATAACCAAAACCTTTAAATAGCCAACAGGAAAATATTAAAGAAAACTTAAGGCTAAAAATTAAATAACCAGCAGGCACATCAGCCCCTGCGCCATGCAGCCTGGCCCCAACTATGTGCCTCTTGACAAACCAGGCTGTGCTGAAGCACAGAACAGTAGGGGGCTACCCAGAGGGAGCCAGGACAGACAGGTGCAGGGGAAACCTTCCTGCTGCCTCATGACATGCAGAAGCAGGGAAGGACGCAGCCTCCCCAGGAACCACCAGAGCTGGCCCTGGCATCCCTTAATGAGCACTCCCTCCCCAAGTAACATTAAAAAGACGTCAAGCTCCACCTGAAGAAGACGTTGCCAGAAATCATTTATGGATGAGGCCTTCCCATTTAACACAGTCTCCACACCTGACTTTTGAAACCAGGCGTCCATCCAAACAGGTCTTCTTCAAGTTCTCTACCATGACAGCCTGGGTAGCAGAGCTTCCTCAATTTGTATTTTGTTTTAATTTCTACAGGAAAGGAACTGTCTTCTCTCTCCTTTTTTTTTTTTTTTTCCAACTGTTAAATCCAGTCTTACCTAGATTGTCAGCCCTTAGTATCTGCAGGGGTTTGGTTCCAGGATCCCTGCAGATACCAACATCTGAAGATGCTCAATTCCCTGATACAAAATGGTACAGAATTTGCATATAACTGACACACATCCTCCTGTATATTTTAATTAAATCATCTCTAGATTACTTATAATACCTAATAAATGTAAATGCTACATAAAGAGTTCTTGTATTGTTCAGAGAATAATGACAAGAAAAAAGTCTGTACATGTTCAATACGGATGTAACCATCCTTTTTTTTAAAAAAATCATATTTTCCATTTGCAGTTGGTTGAATCCATGGATGAGAAACCTGCAGATACCGAGGGCTGGCTCCATTTAGATTCCTAATCATTCCTCCAGGTAGTCAATTTTTTAAAATCACATTGACAAGCTCATTCACCCATTTCTTCATTCAACACATATTAATTACAGGGTGATTGGACTTCTAGGTGGTCAGAGCTAGAAAAGGCCTTATGCATCTTTTACCCCACACCCTTCATTTTACCCAAGGGAGATGGAGGCAGGGCTAGCCCTAAACCCAGAGTCTCTCAGCCTCACCCCTGATCTAATCATCATCTCACCACCCCAACCAAGCACTTAGCAATATAAAACCTTGTGCAAAATATATGTACTTTTTCACTTCAAAAATGAAAATATTACAAGATGAGTTTTTGTACCTTACTGTAATTTATAAAGCTAGTAAATATTAGCAAAATGGAATGATAAAACCAAAGAGTAAAAGTGCCTTTAAAAAAGTAATTGCAGGGTTTGTAAAGATTCTTTCCACTTTTTGTCACATTAAATATTTTATAAAGTCATATGACATATACATATGATGACTTTTCTGCCTTTCTGCACAGTTAGAAAGTCATTCAGGAAAGACAATGATACCACAAAACAACACTCAGAGAATGCACATTCCACAGCACTGACATGTATCATCTATGGTCCTGGTCTACAACATCCGCTGTGGTCTAAACACACACTATGGCTGTTATTAAACAAAACATCCCATTTCTACTTACTTTCATCAGAAGGAGGATGAAGCTGCTGCTAACATTTCGATGACATATCTGATTCTATCAAGTGAAACTACACTGAATTTAATGGGAGTACTGGCTGACAGATCAAACTTAAGTTCTAGACAGTCTTGTCTAAAATAATAGAGGTTTAAATATCCATCTCTCCCAGGAAATTGTAATAATTCTATATGCCAAATTCATTTTCTTATGGACTGTATGTTTGTATAGGACTATTATCACTCCAATTCTTTCATCAATTTACTTTGCCCCATTCCATAAAATATTAATAGTTAAAAGCCTTAAAAAACCTGTTAGCTGACAGTAACTACTATGAATGAAGAGCTTCAACTGCTAAATACCCTAATCCTCCAGGAAAATCACTTCAAAAATGGACATTTGGGGACAGAATCACTCATTTATCTCAAAACCAGAACAAATAGAAAACAACACCATTAAGGGAATTTAAGTATTTTTCTGACCACTATTGCAGAAACACAGAAAAACTGAGCAGATTGTAGACATGCAAGATCAGCAGTATATAGAAAGGATTAACAAATCAAACTCAGTACATCTCTAATAACTGGATTGAGAGTAGACTCTTAATAAAACCAAATTATTTCTTCCTCAAGGCAACCGTTAGCTACAAAAGAAAAATGATTTCATATCCTTGGTCCATAAAGAAGACACATTTATTTACATTCCCAATGGACTAAAAGAGGCTTTAAACTTCCACAATTAAAATTGTATGCTTCCAAAAATATCATATGATCAATGCACTTAACTTAAAGCTTCAGGTATTAATAACTTCATTTAGACTTCTTAAAAAACCAACACAAACATACTTTCTAGAGTGCAAAATGCTTCTTATTAAATACTTCAGGGACACAAAAGCAATTTGTTTTTAAACAGAGGCATCCTTTTCTGAAGGATCATCACCACAAAGACATCCATTGCCGGCAATGGACATGAACAGAACTGCCAGCTCGAATAAGATGCAACGTTAGGACTCTGCCTTCAGTTTCTTTGCCTTTCCCGATGACCCCAGTTATTTGTACAAACTCATTGTTGGACTCTGGTACATGCACATATATGCATCACAAAGCAGTCTTCGTGCACAGCCTTGGATTCTCCTGGAGTCCAAGGAATGCAGGTCTTCCAGAGACATCTTCAAGTACTCTCCTACTTCTGGGCATGGGGTGACTTGAGGAATGTTGAAGCCGTTCTGACCACCTATGGCACAGAGGAAGAACTCTTTATAGGGCAGTCAAGTTCTAAACCCTTTTGCCAGTGATTTTATAATCCTATCATTTCCAAAAAGCTAATTTCAGGCTCTAAAAGCCTTTATTTTACTTCTGATTTCTGGAAGTGAAAGCGTCCTTTAACCCTTGACATATTCTGATTTCTTGGTTTCTGAAAGGATTCTGGGGCCAACAGTGAATAAACCTGGTAAAAGGACACGAATTCTGAGGTAAGCCCCTAACCTACTTTCCAGACTTCTCTCTGAATCATATTATCAATACATATGTAGACGACACTCTGTTCCTCACATTTCATTTCCTCCCAGACACAAGCCACCCAGCACACTTCACCATAAGACTGTCCAATTTGGAATAGATCTAGTCAAATGAACGCTATTATAGCTCCCTACACTTTAAACACATCCTTACGCAACTCTAACACAGTTTGTTTGACACATCACCAGGCCCTGATGAAGGTGCTCTGGGGTGTGATTTCAGAGATTCCAGGAAAGGCTCCTCTGGGTTACCTCAGTGGCTTTTCCAAACCTATGCTGTTGTGTTACGCTGTTCAGTGCAAATGTTAACTGGGTTGGGGGCACATCTACAGACGGGGCTGGGATGTATCCCTCAAGCATCAGAGAACTGAGAAAAGGTGGAGAACTCTTGATCTAGGGCCTGGGCCTCTGTTCAAGAGGCTGCCACAGGGAATGTCTTAGGCTACTGGAGGGCCGCACCAGAAGGCCGCGGGGGCTGGACCTGAGAGAGCAGCTAAAGGAAAAATAGGGTATAAGAATGGAGGAACATGAGAGTCACACCTCACAACCTTGCCCAGGCCTGGTCTTAACCTGCAAACTCCTTATAGGTAGAGGCAGGGCTGCTTTAACAAACATTTCTTACCTAAAACCCACTATCCTGCCTGGCATTCATTAAGCATTAGTTAAATAATGATGAAGCATCCTAGAAAGTGGCCTGGCAACTGCAGCCTATTCCCCACTTCAGGGAGAAACATACTACATGCAGAAGAGGCTTTACTTTTCTGAAAAGGATGTTTACTTCTGCTCTCAGCTTTTGGCAATTGGAAGATAACATGGTTTAGTACAAAAAAACATATGCACTGAGATCAGAAAGACTGAGTTAAACACAAACTACAATACCTCAAGCCCCTTAAACCTCAGCTTTAATAACAGAAAAACAGGAATAATCCCCATCTTGCCAGGATTTAGGTAGAATTACTTAATGACTTAATAAACAGCTACCGTGGCTCCCACAAAAATGAGAGGGGCCTGAAAGAAGACAACGAAGCTGGAAATAAGATCCCTCAGGGCTGAAATAAGAATTTTAGGATTCTTTTTTTTTAAAAAAGAGCATATGCATGTCAAAATATCACAATATGAGGCTGGGTGCACTGGCTCCTCTTGTAATCCCAGCACATCGAGAGGAAAAGGAGGGTGAATCACTTGAGGCCAGGAATTTGAGACCAGCTTGGGCAACATGGCAGAAGCCCATCTCTACTAAAAATACAAAAATTAGCCAGGCATGGTGGCATATGCGTGTAGTCCCAGCTACTCAGGAGGCTGATGTGGGAGGATTGCTTGAACCTGAGAGGTGGAGGTTGCAGTGAGCCAAGATCACGCCGCTGCACTCCAGCCTGGGTGACAGAGTGAGACTCCATCTCAAAAAAGGAAAAAAAAAAAAACATGGCATATTATTCCTTAGTTCAGCTAGCAAGGTTGTTAATGCAATCCAAGATATAAGACTGTTGTCACCAGAATAATCCTGAAAGGATTTTCTCGGAAAATATCACTCAGAACAGGCAATCCCACTATGAACTGTCCCACTACAAATCAGAACCCTGTGCCACATGCAGAAGAAAGGCGTTTTCAGTACCATCCCGATCGGCCATGCTGTCAAAGAAGAGCCAGGCGGAATCGTCCTTCCCATACTTCACAAAAGCAACATAGTGGCTTGTTTCTATGCAGAGAACAGCAAATAACTCCATATTCTGGCAAGGGATGCAGCCGTGTCTCCAGTCCCAGTCAGGTAAGTCTTTGGGAAGTGACACTGGGTTATATTTATGATTCAGCCTCTTCGGATGAAGGTGGACCTAAAATGGACCATGAAAAGAATGTCATTAGGCCGAGGCTGGTGGATCATGAGGTCAGGAGTTCAAGACCAGCCTGACCAAGATGGTGAAACCCTGTCTCTGTTAAAAATACAAAAATTAGCTGGGTGTGGTGGCAGGCGCCTGCAGTCCCAGCTACTAGGGAGGCTGAGGCAGGAGAATCATTTAAATCCCGGAGGCAGAGGTTGCAGTGAGCCGAGATCGTGCCACTGCACTCCAGCCTGGGCATTAGTCTCTCTCAGTCTCTCAGTCTCAAAAAAAAAAAAGAAAAAAAAGTCATTAATGAGAGAAACTCAATGTGTCAAGTGAATGGGCTTCCTTACTCTTATCAAATACATCCCTTATAGCAATCAAGTACTTCACCAACAGCTCTCAAGTAAACAGAAAAGGCAAAAGCAATACCATTTTATTGTGAATTTTTAACCGTTAATTATGATTTTAAAAAACTTTCCAAAACGAGCATTGTGTTTTCAACTATAAATAAGTTACTGTTCAACAAAAGTTCATCCATTAAGTGAAGGGAAACTCACTTGAGTGTTGCAGGTTTTACAAAACTGCTTGATTTTTCCAGCTGAGATGTCCGGATCGTCGTAGCATTCTCTACACTCATACATTGCAAGCCCTCCACATATCCGGCACTGTCTGGGAGCTGAAATGTGGGAAGGGGAAGGGAAGTTAAGAGGACTTTTTAAAAAATGCATTCTTTCATGAAGAAGATGTAAAGAAAAGTTAGGCTTTAAAAAGGACAATGTTCATGGCTTCAAAAAAGTCTCTTTCTCTTCCATCTGCTTAAGCTCTTAGTTAGTATTTGAAATATCTTTAAAAACATTTTTTTGGACCAAATAGTTTTTCTAAATAGTGTCTCCTAGAGTATTTTTCCCTTCATTATAAAATACCCATTGATGAAAATTCAAAGATGCAAGGAAGTATAATGGAGAAAACTAAAAGCATCTACAATTTTAGTTGGCAGGAGATAACCACTGTCAATATGATTATGAATTTTCTCTAATAATTTCATACTGAATATTTACATAGGTATATATGTATGTATGTGTGTGTGTGTATATATATATATATGGCTCCTTTTGTAGAATATATCAACGTACTTACCTTTCCACTTAATATTACACCATGACCATTTCATACACATTGGTCTTCAAAACCATGAATTTTAATGGCAGTAGTTTAATTGTTAGATACACACTCATTTAACCATTCTCCTCTGGTTAACATTCAAGTTGTTTCTAATTTCTTAATCATATAATAATAAGTATATTTGCATATCAAATATTTATTTTCATTTGTGTTTTCTCAGAATAAATTCCTGGAAATAAAATGACTGGTTTCATATTTCCAGGCTCTTCAGATACTGAATTGCCTTGGGAAATACTGTGTCCAGTTAGAGTCTAACCCACAACTGATGAGAATTATCTGACAATTTCCACAAAACCAACAAAACAAACTAAAAAAAATCTCATACTTACTGTCTTCAAGTAAATCTGTTATATTTAATTCCAGAGAAGGAAAAATTTTTTTAAATAGTTTAAAGTCTTTTCCAAATCGAGGCATCTGAATAATCAGACATGATGGTGCCTATAAAAAAGACAGATATTTTTAGAATCAAAGTGTTAAAAAAAAAACTTTTCCCTATGAAACCAAAATAGTCATGGCTGTCAAACAAAACAGTGAGTTCTGCCTTAATATTGGTGTCCTATGAAACAGGATCCACACGTGACCATGGGCTGTGGACAGAGGACACCAACAAGCCACAAGTCTTCAAGTAGCTCATGATCGCAGGGGCACACCAGCACCTAGAGGTCACGGAGTTCAATAATCTTGAGTCTCAAATAAAATCATGGCATTTTATTTGGGTTTATATTTATTAAAGGTTTTGGACAGATTGTTTTTGCAAATATAATACAGAAAATGTCATCACAGAAGGACACTACTCATTATATTTCAACAAATATATAACTGTGGCTGTTAAGGTTTTACCAAAAATGACTTCAGAAATGAATACAATCAAAATAAACCACAAGCATATACTATTAAAATTATTGAGATTCTTGGACAATAAAAGAAAAATAATTTCTATCACTGGTTCATTAGCAAATATAAATGAATTTATTGACATTTTGTCTCTTAATGAAGGGGGGAAGTAAACATTATATTTTGATATATTTGGATAATATGCTTGGGTAAAATGGCATTTTAAAAAACGTAAGTCTCCTTTTGCTTTAAACTACCTAAAAGTTTTCAAGTTACGCAAATTAGCTTGGTGTTTTCTTTGGCAGCAGAAATCCAAAAAATTCAATCTTAATTCTAAGACATTTTCTGTAAAGGCAAAGTTGAAACACTGCATACTTTTTAAAATTTGTGTTTCTTAACAGTTTGTGTTTCAAACTGTTCTCAGCTAGTTAAAATCAATAGATACTGAAACTACCAATAGTCTTAAGACTCCCACAGACTTTCATATAAAATACCACAGGTGAGTATCACTAACCTCTGCAAATTTCAGGTTACTGTTGATAAAAGACCATTCTAACAACTGCTGAATTGTGGGAACGCCAACTTTCTCATTTTTTTCCATAAAAATTTGATAGAAGTAACAATCTTGTACCTTTTGACCTGCTGATCTAAAAACACGCAGAGAAAAAAATACATACAACCTATTTATCAAATGCTTAAATCAAAATGTGAAGTTGTCCCAGCAGTATTTGAGAACAGAAAAACCATAAAATTGATGGTGTAGCTTTGGATAGTCAGAACAACAGAGAGAAATAAATGATTTGGATAAAATAATTAAATGTGCTTAGGCACAAGACCTTATAAATGATTTATTTTGCTTAGTTTTTAGACTGGAAAGTTCTCCTAGTGATTAGGAAAAAAATAATGGAATAATAATCTCAATCAAGAAGCACTGTGTGAACAGAACTAACCAAAAGGTAAATCACTTAGTGCAACTTCACTGCCCAAATCTAGAAAGCAGCAAACTGTATTTAATGCCTGAAAATAAATTATTATATGCTGGATGTGACAGACCCTTAGCAGACCTTCTAGATCGAACTTTTCATTTCTAAAATGAAGGCACTGAGATCTAGGGAAGGAGAATGACTTCTCAGCAAGTCAAAAGCAGAGCTGGGTAAAGAATCTAGGGGCCCTAACCACTGCTTACCATTCTTTCTGCTAAAGCATGCTGTCTGATAGTCACTTATTTATTCAACAAATACCAAGTAAGCACCTACCATATGCCAATCACAGTGTTACTCTTATATTTTGAGCATCTTTCCTCCTAAATATTTTACTATAGCATGCCATTAGTCTTTAACTCTACCAGAAGGACTAATAATCCTTAAGTTTACTATTTACCTTTTCAGCAGAATTTCTGGATATAAAGTTAGACTATTTACATCTAAACTTATATCTAGATTTTAAGATTTTTAGGGGAAAATATTAACATAGTTATCACTTAAAAAAAAAACTCAGCTATTCAGAGATCAGCCTGCAAAAATTCTCAGCTTCCCAAAGCAACTTATATCCCCAAATAAACAAAACTTAATTGATAACAAAACAGGAGATTCTGGAGACCCACAACAAATACAAACAGATGATAATCAAAAAACCTGAAGGCTATGATATACCAATGTTTTAATCAGTTGTTGATGACTATGACAAAAGACCAGAATTTTTCTGTGAAAGCCAAAAAGCATAGAAAATTAACAGTTCACAGGAAAAAAAAAATGAGAGAGGAAAATAAGAAACCAGGAAGTAGTAGAGGTAAGTAGTTGTAATCATAATAATGGCAGCAGGGGAGGAGGGCTGGTGGTTGAAAGGACCACTGCATTGCAAACACTGAGGGAAAGGAGGCAGAAATGAGGATGGAGAAGACAATTTACTAATTTCTTGACTTTCCCTTGTTTCTTGCATCCCACTCCTTTATTCTAAACTCAGTTTTGTTTTACTGAAGTACATCCTATAGTAAGTCTCTGAATGGTAATTTAGTCCTGGTTCTTCCTGCTCAGAAATTCTGAATATTTTTATTCTTAGAATTTCAGTCTATCAAAAATTCTAAAAATTATTCAGCTATTATCTGTTGAAACATTGCCTTTTCCCTATTCTCTCTAGTATCTCCTTCTGGAACTCCAGTTAGAATCCATATTCCATGTCTATTATTCTCTCTTTCTTGTTTTCTAACTCTTTATCCCTTTGTGCAATATTCTGGGTACTTTCCTCAGCTCTGTCTTCCAAATGAGCAATTCTCTCTTCAGCTGTGCACACTGCATCAATGAGGTAACATCATGATATGGTTTCTATTTCTGGAGATTCTGTCTTTGGTTATTTGATTCTGTTTATCAAATCTGTTTTACCTTTCATTGTCATCTAGTTCTTTTGTCTCTTCAATCATTTAAGAACATCTTATAGTCTCTTTTAGACTATTTAATTATTTTAGATTTTTTTAAGGTACTTATCCTCCTATTTGTTGCATCTGCTGACTCTGTCTGTCAAAATGAAATGCTAGTGGAGGGGAAGAATTACTCTTGAAAAAGAGCCAACTTAGAATATTTATAATCTTTAAAAAGTGATTCTCAATATGAAGAGGTTGTTTGCAGGGGTGAAGGGGACAGTGTACCCTTCAGGGGGTGTAAGAACTTCCCAGGGCCCTTTCAAGTCCCACAAGGCATTCAGACTCTGAGATATATTCAGAGATGCCCTGATCCCTCCCTACCCACTCTGAGGATCACTCAGTATTCAACCTATGTTATTACTGGGCGTGTATTACATTCCATAAGTGTGTAGGCTAGAAAAGGGGTAAAAACGATGAAAACAACTGTTTTAAGCATCTGAAATTTATCTCTTTAAAATGAAAAACCAAATTGACTTTTTTCTCCCAAAGTGCCTTCTAGGTTTCCTACATCATGTATTAAACATATCTTTCCTTTCCCATTTCTGTTTGAAAGTTGACTTATAAGATACTGAAATTCTACACAGTTAATTCTATTTCTGAGCTTTCTATTTGGCCCCATTGATCCATATTTCTAATCTTATGCTAGTATCACACACTATTTTAAAGTCTATTGCTTTGCCTTCGTAGCTTATAATAGAAATCTATTTTAAAAGCATTCTTCAAGATTTTTGCCCACTTCATTTTGTAGAGAACTCTAAATCCACTTTCCTGAAGTATGTTAAGATCTTGCTTGTGTGCAAATTATTATGTAATCGTCTTTAAATTATTTAATTGTCCTACCCAGAACGTAATCTTTCTCACTAATTAATCAAAACCCTTTTAGCTCTGTATAAGTCTTTTAAAAAAAATCTATCTCAATAAAATTGATTTCTTGGTATTTTATACTTTCATGAAGTATTAAATTACTTTTTCATATTTGCTTGAAGGTATACAGAAATGCTATTGATTTTTCCATGGATATTTTACATAGACAAATTATGAATTATGTTGCTAATTGTAGTAATTTTTAGGCCATTCTCTAGGATTTTTAGGTGTACATATGGCTATTATCATCTTTGAACAGATAATATGAACTCTTGATGGTTATGTATCAGTCTCATTTCATTCATAAGAACTTCCCAAACAATATCAAACCACAGCCATGGCACCATCCACCCTCCCTCTATTCTCCTCACCCATCAGTTCAACAGTGGCATCAAACAATATCACTTTAAGACACAGAGATGAGGAAGAGTACTCGTCTATGCTTAGCTTTTAGGGAAGTGCATAGGATATTACTAAGATTCTCAACAGAGAAACCCAAGCTAAAATGTAAAAAGGTCCACTGTTTAGACTGAGAACATTCAAACTACCTGGAACGTTCAGTCATTTAGAACATTTCATTAAGAACTTTACTACATTAAACAAGGCTTTCATTCAACATGGTGGGTGGGGAGGGGAGACAAAGTTATACAACTAAAAACAGGAAAGCTAATTTAAGACTAAATTTTTTGAGTGATGAGTAGACAGAAAACAGTCTTCTTGAAGTGTCTGATTAAGTTAGAATGAGTTTTTTTTCTTAAAAGGTTCATTAATTGAAATTATGAAAATATATATACAGTTTCAAAAGAAAATGATTTGCAATAATACTTATCGCTAGGGTTAAAAATTATAGTATAAATTTACATTGGATTTGATCTTCAAGTAAACTATGGTACTGTGGCAAGGACAACAAATAAAATTAACTTGCATGATATTCCCCTAGCCTATTAAGAGCCCTAAACAAATACAATATTAAGAAATCATTCTGGAAATCATGTCTGTTGAATAATGGCAGTAGAAATGAGAATTGTCTATTTTTCCAATGCTTCTAGAACAATTTAAAGGTTACCTTATTTTTAGCAAAGGTTCTACCCTTAAAATATGATGAAACAGAATATTCAAGAATTCCTCAGGATCTAGGAGAAAATTTAAAAATCAAATAAGTCACAGGCAAAATTTTTAAATCATTTTATTTTTTATTTCTAACAGTCAAATTTTAATACTGAATTCAGTTTCATTCATCCAATATTATTTCAATTAAAAGCACAGTTTTCAAGTTTTCCTGACAAAGGAAAAACATAAAAGACATTTAAAAGTTATAATCAAGTATTATGTTTCAATTTTGTTCTAAGTTTATTACATTTGAAAGGGTGTAACACATCACACATAATGAAATAGCTGTTATTTCCTTTGGAGGGGTTAAGGTAAATGGAGTACAATCTGAAGTATGCTCTGTTTTTTCCTGCAAGCCTCTGAACATTACAGCTGTTTACAGTATGCTGCTGACAAATTCAAAGTCAGGTGGTGAATCTTTGAGTAAGCCCATTAGCTAGGAAGAGATTATAACACTGTTCCCTGACTATAAACTTAATCCTAGTCAGCAGCTTTCTAACTCCCTTTTACAACAGGGAAAACTCAGTGGGAAAATGTAGAAAACCCAATGCAACTCTGCACCACAAGAGAGAAACAACTGAGAATATCATTGCTGGGTGGAAAGGAAAGGACTTTTTATTTAAGCATTTAATATACTAGAACCAGCCAGCTTCTTAAAGGAGTTCATTATTCCACATCATCAATCACTTTTAGAAGAGAGGAAGAATTTACAAAAAGAGGAGCTAACCATATATCACATAAAAAGAAATTTCTAATTTAAAAGAAAACCCCCCAACTACACAGACACACATTTCAGCTAATACTTTGACATGTGAATATGCTCTTCAGTTATTTTTAACGCATATAAGTTAAGATGGTCACCTTTTTCTTCAGAGGTAAATCCTGATGCAGCCTCCACCTTTTCAAGTATTTTCCTCAGTTTCATAATTTTTGTGGCACACACATATCCATATCTAAGTTAGTAAAAAACTATTAATTGATATTGGCATGTATTAAATTATATAACACATCTTAATCACACATTTCTTTTTTTCTTTTTTTTTTTTTTTTTTTGAGATAGAGTCTCACTCTATCACTCAGGCTGGAGTGTGCAGTGGCCCGATCTCGGCTCACTGCAACCTCCGCCTTCCAGGCTCAAGAGATTCTCATGCCTCAGCCACCAAAGTAGCTGGAATTACAGGCGTGCACCACCACATCCAGCTAATTTTTGTATTTTTAGTAGAAACAGGGTTTCACCATGTTGGCCAGGCTGCTCTTGAACTCCTGGCCTCAAGTGATCCGCCCACCTCGGCCTCCCAAAGTGCTGGGATTACAGGTGTGTGCCACCGCACCTGGCCAACACATTTCTTATACAACTCCAGTATGTCATAAATCAATAGGTTAGACAATTATTTTTGAAGAAAACAATTATAAGCTTCTTCTTGAAGTTTGCAAAATTAAAGATCTAGAACCAGAATTATCCAAGACACTATTATATCCTCTACAAGTAACTGTCATACACTAAGATAAAAAAATTTTTAGGTTTGCTGTGACTGATTTTTTAAATAATATTTGCTTGGGAAATTAAAGCATTTACTTTATAAAGCAGAATATACAATTTTGAGAGAGAATATCCTTTTAATACTGAAGTGTGAAACAGCCACCAAGGGAAATGGGAAAGGGAATTTATAAGAAACTGAAAATCTAAAATCTGCAATCAAACCAATTGGCATAATGATGACATTTTCTCTCTTCTTTGTCTGAATGCAAGACACATTCAATCAGTTTAATATCACTTTAAATTTCTAATTCTAAAAATGGCTTCAGAGGAGAACTTTGCGGCTACCATAAGTTTACTGGACAAGTCAGAACTAGCTAATTTTATATCCACTTTTTATACTATTCATTCACTCATTAGTTTCCTGCAACCAATACAGACTGAGAATCTACCACTTACATAGTAATGTAACCTGTCAGCCACTGGGAATACAAAATGCGTAAGGTTAAAAAGACAGGGTCTCTGAAGAAAAGCAGAGATTTCAGCACCAAATAAAACCAGTCAGCTATATACAGATATGAATGCTACAGACACGGGGAATCCTGATCACAACAGGGCATCTGACCAGTTTCTTACCGTGGACAGGGTAAGAAAGTGTGATTAACTATGATTCTTAACTGTTTGAACAACAGGATCCAAAGAATGTTTATTCTTCCTCTCTTCTAGGAAGGAGGTGTTAACATGCCTTAGAGTTTCGGGTTTGACCTGTCTTGTTCCAGTATCAATTACTTGGGGGAAAAAAATCGTATGTTTAAAAATTTGCATAAGACAAAATAGTTGATGTGAAAATCAAGATTCACAATTATCTTAAAGAGTAAGATCATTAGAGAAATCATTACAGAATTTAAGGAAAGCAAAAGATATAAGTGAGGAAATTTATTCTCTTATAATTTACTTTCCTAGTCATGTGATATAGCGGATAATTTGGAATCCTCATTGTATTTGAGTATTCTGCTTTTTTGGTTCAAATTTGATATCAAACTATTTTTTACTTTAATTGATAAATAAGAACAGTATATAAAAGGATTCAAATTTATCTTAATATGGACTTTAAATAAATCACTTTCCTCTATACTCCTGAATGAACAAATTTGTTTTATGATCTATGGTCCTAATTCTTCATAGTTTAAATTTTATAATGTGACATTATCACATATCACTACTACCACTTATTCAAAGTCTTTACTAGATATCTCCTGTCACTTGTGCTTGTACCATTACAAATTGCTTCCTGTGGCCATAAAAAGACATATTTATAATTCCTAAAGTAGGAAATGGAAAAAGAATCACCTTTTTAAGGCAGGTGGAAAGAGGCCAAATATATTCCTTTAACCAAAAAATATGGTACTAAAATACATCTCATCTGTTGCTTAGTCCAAAGTATTAAACACTAGCTATTCTATAAAGAATTTCCCTTTCTCCTTTTCTTTCAGATTTAAGAAGCTAGACTACACCAATTTAACTAATAAGCATGATTACTTGTAGCAGAAGTGTTGGAATAAACTATTTCAAAAGATAAGAATCCTAAGTATTATGTATTAGCTTTCCTAAACGTACTGCAATTGCTAAATTATAGTTTACTCTAGCAAAATAGGTTAAATCATTTCATGGAATATGCTATGTTCTACACCTTGGCCACATTTAAGAAATTAAATAAGCAAAAAAGTACAAGGACCAAAGGTTTAAAAACGTAATATTTTACCATAAGAACTAATTTTCACCCATCTCTTATTACATGAAGACAAGGTATAAATTAATTACTATACCAGAAAACAGCAAATAGAACACCATATAAAGGCAAAATAGCAATTTGTCTTCTACTTACATTCTCAGAGGATTAACAATTTCTGTCCTCAGTAGCTCTTGGGTTTCACTATAATATTCTACATCGTTCTTTTCTTTGGGTCTAAGTAACACAGTGTCCAGAACAGAACTAAAAGCAAATAAGCTGCAAAAGAAAAAGGATAATTTTCTTCATGCTGTAAACATATTTTTCAAGAAATAGATTTTTAAAAGAATTAGAAGAGGAAAATAAGTAAAGTCTGGAGAACAAATAACATAACAACTTGTGTTTTTCATTAACACAGGTACCAAGACCTCTGTGAAGATACCCATGGTTCAATCATCAGGACCTGCAGATCCTTCCATGTTAAGGACAACACCAATAATACTGAGAAAGCAAACGGCAGATTGGCAGTGTTAAAGGATAACAACGTGCCAACAGAATATTAAGAAAGAAAACTTCTTTGCAAAAGTTGATAGAGAGACTACAAATATCAGTCAAATTACAAACAGACAACAGAAGACAGCATTTGGAAACGACTTCCCGAGGCAAGCACTACTCAGTGCCCCACTTCCCTCTCCCCATGCCCCTTTGCAAAGATCTATTACATTAATAAATTTCTTTAAATGCTAAAATCACTTATGAGTGACTAACAGGCCAGGTGCGGTGGCTCATGCCTGCAATCCCAGCATTTTGGGAGGCCGAGACGGGTGAATCACCTGAGGTCAGGAGTTTGAGACCAGCCTGACCAATATGGTGAAACCCCGTCTCTACTAAAAATACAAAAATTAGCCAGGCATGATGGAGTGCACCTGAAGTCCCAGCTACTTGGGAGGCTGAGATAGGAGAATCGCTTGAACCCGGGAGGTGGAGGTTCCAGTGAGCCGAGATCACATCACTGCATTCCAGCCTGGGCGACACAGCGAGACTCCTTCTCAAAAAAATAAACGAGTGACAGCAGTAACTTGCTGTTATCAAAGAAAAAGAAAATTTAGCTAATATAGATTTTTATCAGGAAATCTAAAGAATATTATATCAATGCTATAAGGTTTGTTTTTGTCAAAGTATTCTGCAAATAAAATGGCCGCCACTTTATTCTTCTTCCTACTTTAAAAATGTTAACATCCCATATTAACTTCCTAATTCTTATCATATGGCTACAGAACTGGCAGGCTACTCTCAATTTAGCCCAGTCTACAATCCTCAGAGCCTAAAGATTCTTGGTTCAATTTCCAGAGCTTAAAGATCCTTGCAATGTTAAGGCTGGGCGTGGTGGCTCATGCCCGTAATCCCAAGCACTTTGGGAGGCCAAGGCGGGTAGATCATTTGAGGTAAGACGTTCGAGACCAGCCTGGCCAACATGGTGAAACCCCCGCCTCTACTGAAAATACAAAAAAAAAAGTTAGCCGGAAGTGGTGGTTCACACCTGTAATCCCAGCTACTCAGGAGGCTGAGTCAAGAGAATTGCTTGAACCTGGGAGGCAGAGGTTGCAATGAGCCCAGATTGTGCCGCTGCATTCCAGCCTGGGGGACAGAGTGAGACTCTGTCTCAAAAAAAAAAAAAAAAAAATCTTGCAATGTTAAGTTGTTCCACTTTGGAAAAAATTGCATATATGAGGGCAGCAGTGCTGCTACTGAAAATCGTTTTTTTAAAGACAGTAGTTTTATGACTGCCTTTACCTACTAAAAGAAATACAGCACATAACAGCCAATGGCTTTACTGCAAGTTATGTTGTTTGATATATGCACAAAGATTTCCCAGATACCCTCTGTATATCTATTCCATTGTACCAATATCATTCACCTTTCTGGACACAGAAACATGAGACAACATTCAAAAGCTTAAAAGGAGTATGTCATAAAAAGCAAATCTCCCTTTCAATCCTGACCCACAGTCATCCAGTTTCTCTACTCAGAGGCAGATGGCAGTTTCTTTCACACACACTCACACGCACACGCAAACACACACCGGTATGTGTCCCTGCCTCATGGCACTATCTATACCTATTGCATTCTTTTTAAACTTACCAGAATAAGGTTGAGTCTAAGTAACAAGAATTGTAATGACCCTGGATGCCTTTCTTCTTCCCAATCATTATCTCCAAGCCTTCTTTTTCCATTTTTGGTGGAGTATTTTCTTCTACTACTTCACTTAAGTAGCCTCCAAATGCTGAAAAGATTTTTTTAAAAAAAGTAAATGAAAAGAATTCGTTTAAACTATTACAATATGTATTCCCATAAATATTTTTTCATTTTAAAATGTTTTTGTATTTTGATGCAAAATTTTTCCTTTAAGTGGAAAGTAGGCTTTGGTTAACTGCTATTCGACTTGGCTTATAAAAATTGCTATTGTTCATTTTCAACTTCATTTCCTCCAAGATTTAAAAACACACTTTAGAGTATTATGTGTAAAAAGCATCTGTCAAGTTAAATATGTTTCCCAAATATTTCACTATTTATCTGAAGTTGCTTCATTTTCAAGTTTGAAAAGAAAATGAAAATTCCAAAGTACTATTTCAACATAATAAGAGTGTTTTTCATAAAGATGGCTTTCCTGTTTGCACCTGCTGAAGCCCCAAGATGCTTTTCCACTATTATGTAGAAGTGGAAAGGAACAGCACCAGGAAACTGCCACCAATTACACGTGATGAGGAGAGCTGTCCTCCAGCAATCAGTTGAAATCTACTTCTTACACTAAAATGCTGATTTCTTTGTAAGATACACTCACTGCTGTAAACAAGACACTGTGAGGGAAGTCAGTAAAAAAAAAAAAGAAGGTTACATTTCAATTTCTACCACTAGTATTGCTGAAAACTAAATGTCTGTCATCAACAGGAAGAGAAAAACAAACCACACTATTATTCACTTTATAAGTCCCAAACGCACGTCCTAATACTTCTTTAAGATGTCCCCTCTTAAAACAACTTTCTTATACACCATGCAACATTTTTACTGATTTAAAGCTTAATGAGCGTTGGCAAGAAATATATTAAAACACTGTCACCATCACCTAATATAACATGATATGAGATTAGAATTAGAGTCATTCCAGGTTGTTAAGTAAACAAAAAGCATCCAAATACCTAAAGAGTTACAGCGCTCGATCTGATTGGAAACCGGCTGCAATGATGCAAACCTAGAGTCAGGCCTGCAGCTCTTCAGTTTCACAAACAGCGCCTTCTTCAGGGCACAGGTGAAATACCGAGTGCCTCTGAAGGTTCCATCCGTACAGCCTGCACACTCATCTTCCTGAAAAAGAAATGCTTCAATATGCATTATACCGTGCCTTACAGAGATAGTATACAAAGAACTAAGGTTTCTAAGACCTGTTTCTAGTATACCCTTTCTCACCACTCCCTCTTCGCACCTGTACTGAGAACCTCATCAAGAAAAAGGAGTTGAGTAATCAGTGCTTCAGCCCACAGCTACTGATTTAAGAAGTGACTTCCTTAATCCAGCATGAAGTCCTTCTTGTATTTCCTTTCAGAATATATGCTTCAACCTCCCCTGGTTAAACGGGCTTTCCCGCACCATTTCTACAAGCATTAAAACAGGCAGGGAAGGAGAAGGCTATTTATTTTAACCCTCATTCTTGCCTCCCCACCATGCCCCATAAGATAGTATTCACTAGCATGGAAACAAACAAGAAAAAAAAAAAAGAAATATATTTAAATTGGCCAGGTGTGGTGGCTCATGCCCATAATCCTAGCACTTTAGGAGGCCAAGGCGGGCGGATCACTTGAGTCCAGGAGTTTGAGACCAGCCTGGGCAACATGGCAAAACCCTGTCTCTACTAAAAATACAAAAAATTACCATGCATGATGGTACATGTCTGTAATTCCAGCTACTCAGGTGACTGAGGCAGGAGAATAGCTTGAGCCCAGGAGGTCGAGGCTGCAGTGGGCCCTGACCGTACTACTGCACTCCAGTCTGGGTGACAGAGTGAGACCCCATCTCTAAATAAATGCTAAACATACTCAACTTCTCCTTTCCTGATTACAAAATATCAAATGATATGTTCTCCTGATCTCTAAAGGGAAAACCTTTCCCTCTAGCAAAGGTCTCAAAAGATCTCTAAAAATGGTGATTAACTTTAAAGCCAGTGATATAATTATTAGAACTGACCAGGGGAAGGGGCTGAAGAAGAAAGAGAAAAGCTGATGGCAAATTTGCTTGATTTACTAAATTCTGTTTAATATAAGGAGCCTAAATCGATTGGCCTAAAAATCAACTTTCATTCCTTGAACGTAAATCAACTAACATTAGGACAAGTGGGTCGCAAGCTTCAGGGGCGGCAAAGGGAAGTCAGAAAACATGGTGAGAAAATTATTCTGCAGTGATAGCTTTTCTGACAAATATAACAGTTTGTCAAAAAGCATATAATAGGGTGAAATCTGCACAAAACCTCACAGAGAAAAAAATTGAAATTTTTGGGTCAAGTTAAATTACCAGTTCCAGTCCAGCGAGCACTTCATTCAGTCCTGGTGGCTGACCGATCCAACGGATTACCCCATAGAAAGGAGGGTTCTCCTTAACTTCAGCCAATGAGCCCACTTCTAGACCATGTGAGTTCCCAGGAGGCATGGCCAAGGGTGGACTCTCTTGGACGGGTGCAGTGTTTAGCTCTTCCATTACAGACTGGGCTGACAGAGAAAGTGGACTGTGGCCAATACTTCCATTGGTATTGGGCATCTTGGTGAGACTGAATGGTAAAGAGTGGAATCTGTTCTCGGTGGTCAGTGAGTTCACAGGAGGAGGCTGGAGTGGTGGTGAAGAACGGTCAAAGTCTGTAGATATCTCTGTAAGAGATTTTGCAGGGTCTTCTGCAACTAAAAAATTATTCCTAATTACAGAAATGTATTCAAGGATATTGACTCTGTCTTACATTTCTAAAAATTAATATACAGATCTAGTCCAACTGCCCACCTGACCTCCCTGCTATTAATAGTACTCTCATAGGCATCACAAAGTTATTATCTCCAACAGTGTTCTCGCTCCTCTCTCCACCTCCATATTTATGCACCTCAGTCAATGGCACCCAACTGTTCAAACCAAAAAAATCTATTATCAGCGGGTATCGTATACGTGATAGTCTTTGTCCAAAATACAATTAATTGAGAAGGCAGTACAAAAAGATACCGAAAACCTTAAGAAACGCTTCTATATCTCTAATGGATCAAAAAAGAAATAACACGTTTTAACAATAAAGAAAAAAGAGAGAAAAAGTAACAAAGAAAGAAAGAATCCTTGTGGAACATGGCTAAATTAATACTTATAAGGGAATTTTATAGACTTCATTGCTTATTTCAGAAAAAAACAAAAGCTAAATATGAACTCAGCATACAACTTGGGAAGTTAAAAGAACAGAATAACCCTCAAAAAAGTAGAGAAGAATAAACTAAAGAACAGAAACAACAGAAGAGAGAAAACAAACATACAATAAGAAGTTCAAAGCCAGAATAAACACAAACACAGAATGTAATTTAAGAGAAACCAAACACATGATAAAGAGAGCCACAGCCAAAAGCTATTTTCTTAAAATGACTAATACAGCTGACAGGCAGGTATTGCAGATCAATGACAAAAGAATGAACTTCTTACTAAATGCTGTTGAGATAATTGGTTATCCATATTTTTAAAAAAAATTAAACATGAATCCTACTCATACTTTACACGAAAATCAGCTCCAGGTGCCTTAAAAACAAATGTGGCAGGCAAAACTCTAAAGGCTGGGAGACCACAGAGTCAGGCCTGTTTGCCTTTCCATTCTCATCTCATGAGTGTCATGCCTCTCTCTGTGTTCTAGTCCCTGGCAAACACTAGCTTCCATTCTTCCAGGAGGACTTTCCCTATGCTATTTCTTCTCCCGAGGAGGTTCTAGCCCCTTTCACTTTGTCATCTGTCACTCCTCTGGTAAACCTAAGCATGTGTCACTGCCCCAAAGAAACACCCCTAAGACCCTGAGAAAAATCATCTTTGGTGTATTCTCACAGCATCATGCACCTTCACTGCACACACCACCAAGGCAACTCTACTGTGTCTGTGGTTGTTTGACTAATTTCTGTCTCAACAACTTAACAACTGCAAACTCACAAAGGGCATGAACCATGTCTATTTTTTTCTCACCATTTTCATCTTGATGCCTAAAAGAATGCCTGGCAATCAAAAGCACTCAATAAATATTTGTTGAACAAATGAACAAAGAAGAGAATAAACTAGGTGAAAATGATGTCCCAGGACCAAGGGAAGATAAAATTTTTTAAAAGGGAGTGCTTTAAAGAGGTCAGGAAGGAACCAGACAGAAATCTTCCACCCTAAATAGATCAGCAGTTAAAGGAAAAGAACAAATTACTAATACATTTCTTAAACATTTTAATAATCTTAACAGCAGTACGGTTCAAACTGTGTACAATATTTTAGTTCAGCAATATTACAAAGAGTGGTCTACTTATTCTGTTTCCAAAAACTACAAATATTGATATAAAAAACCATTTTTCTCTGATGAGTTAGAAAGAAAGGATCATTATAAAGAACACTAAAATTACTGATTACCTTCATCAATGTACCATGTATTTTTTGATTTGGATTGTGGTTGTGAGTCAACAGAAGACCCATTTAAGGTATAAAATAATTCAGATCTGTTTCTATTTCCAGGGTCTGAGGTAGATCCTATAGGAACAAGAAAAGTTTCATTTAAAAATAAAGTCAATATAGCATCAAAGTTTTTTTTTAGTAAGAGAAATTATTATGAATATGATGTTAATAACTGTTTACATAACCAATAAATGTATATAAACACAATATGTTTTTTAACTGTCTTCAGCTTTTAAAAATTTGGTAACCATTTTGACAATATTAAAAATATTTTTCAGCCCAAAAGTCAAGATAGGAGGGAAACAGGAGTAAGTTAAAAGAAAAGCCCACTCATTTTTTAAAAAATGAACTGCTTTAAGAAATTGTTCCATGTACCACAGCTTATTTCTAAATGTCAAAATCACCATTCTCCAGCTTCATTTCATAGACCCATTGGTTCACAAATTTAACCTATTATTTTAAAAGAAGGTAATCCTCAAATTCTATATATAAATCAATACACAAATTACATTTAAAAATAGTTAAGTTTTAAACATTTTGGAATTTTTGGTCATCAAATTCCTTGTGTCTTTGAAAAAATCAAGCACTATTATTTCTTACAGATTGGATTTATTATACGTGAGAGGGCGAGTGTAGCTATGCCACAGCCATTTCATGACATTACCCTGCCTCAGTATTAATTCAAGGACATGCCACACACAGTGGGGGGCAGTGGGCTCTCCAGAACCCACAAAAAAGCTGATTTCCCTTTTTCAAATTAAAGCAGGTAGCTGTACAATTTATAACTTTAAGATCTACTACAATACAATTAACATGCCATAGCTTAAGAAAATCTTTAGTCTGTTTCTATTTAAGTGAGAGTAGCAAGTTTGAGCTATCCTATATAGATCTATAGGTTAACATAAAAAAGACTGTTACCTATATATCCTGCAATTAATCCTAAGTCTCCCAGGCCCCAATGTCACATAAAATAATTCTTAAAGTACAATTTCCTTTTAAATGAGCCAAAATTGTAATAATTGAGGAAAAAATATTCTTTTCCTAACTCGCATCCGAGTTAACAAAAATTCTCAGAGCCTTTTTAATGAGCTCTTTGGCTTGTATAACTACTATTCTATAAATCTATGAAGTATGTGGAAGCTAACAAAAAAAGAGCTGTAAGCTCCACACATATTGTGAGGAAGCTTCTGGGAAAGAGAAGAAATTTTTGCTTAGCAGTTTGGGATTTAATTTGTACCAAATCTAGTTAGCAAAATCCATTTAATTAACCTCTAGTATACTTTATCCTATATAACATTATCCCTATAGGATTATTTTACACAGTTGCAATCCTAAACTATACATACAAATATTCCAAGTAAGGAGTTCCAAAAACCATTTGATTATAGACCAGCAAAACACACAAGACCCTATGGGGGACTCTTCCTGAGGTAAAAAAGGCTGGGAACACTTGGCTTAAGCAACAGTATTTATATACAAACTTTAGTTTCACTACTAAAAATGTTTGAAAGAAAAAAAGTCTACATACATGTTCAGAAGTAATAGCTTATAATCTTTTTTAATGCTATGGCAAGTTAGGCATTATGCAAATTACTAAAGGTTATATGCTATTAATCCATACCTGTAGCCTTTGGTTTATTATGACTGGATGAACCTTTGTCCCCAACACCTCTTGACATAAAGGCAAGTTTGGGAGGCCTCCTTTCCTGTGTCACACTCTCTGAAACAGTAAGCATGTTTTTTAAAGATGAAGGCAAATTCTTATAGAAGAGAAACAAGGAAGCAATGACAGTAACAAAATAAAAAAACCCTCTTTCCACAAAAAGGCAGAATTTTTAGTTTTACAAATGCCTTTTAAAGGCCATCAAAAGTATTGAAAAAGATAATACTATGGGGGAAAAAACCAATGCTGTATTTCAAAATGTAATTTCTATAAGAAAATACCCTCTCAAAATACAATTCAGCTAAATGCTTTAACCTCTTGAAAACTTAATCACTTGTAGTCAATTTTATTTGATCTCTTAAAACACTACAAAGAAAATCTTACTCGGTTTTTTACAGCATTTCCCAAATCAGCAGGCTTAGAACACCCCTGTGTATTATGAAGTGTTTCGAACTCAAATATTTCTTGAAGATGCTGAGATAAACAAAGATAAACAATTTCTTTACTGCACGGAACCAGAGCCTTTAATATGCTAATGTGCATTGTGAACTGCTCAGGGAGAAACAAAATAAACTTATTGATAAAAATTTTTGTGCCACTTTGCTTAGCATCTCAGATTAATATTATTTCATGAACACAGTTTGAAAAAAGCCTGGTTAGGAATATGTATCATGGATAGGAAAGAAAGTTCTGGTTAAGAACATATATCTGCTTTTAAAAACATATATGTTAAGAATAACACAGATGTGTATACAAACACTTATACATATAAAAGAGGAAAACATAGAGAATTATGCATGGATTAAAAATACAGAAAGCCAGAGACATACGACAATAATATATTTGAAGAAAACACTCACAATTATTTCTGAAATATAGGTGTAATAAGTGTGGCAAACTTGTTTTGAATACAAAGACCACTCTAGACCTTAAAGCCCAGCAATGATCATAGAATACTCCTAAATACTGATCAAGGGAATGTAGAAGAGGCAGTGTGAAAAGTTCTTCCTTTGAAAAATTCAACAATACATCCGTGGAGTCCAACACGACACTTAGGAGTCATACCTGATAAAGCTGTGTGTCAGCAAAAACGATATCACCCACAGTGGATTTGAGGACAGAAAGAAAGAAATAGGAAAATTTTTACATTTTAAACACAAGGAAAAGACTTTTCTTAAAAAAAGAGGAAATTATACTAAATGAATTATATGTAAATACTTGGTAACTTTTTTCCATGGTTGAAAGGGGAGGGGGATGTGTTATTAAACTATATCTTAAACATCTCATAATATGATCCAATAGAATATGAAAATATTTTAATTCGAAAATTATACCAATTAACCACAATTTCGATCAAGTGATATAATAAGAGAAAAGCTATGTACTAATACTGTGGTCCCCACTTATCCACACTTTTACCTTCCATGGTATCAGTTACCCACAGTCAACCACTGTCCAAAAATATTAAATAAAAAATTGCAGAAACAGACAATTCGTAAGTTTTAAGTTGCATGCTGTTTTGAGTATTATAAACGAAATCTTGCACCATCCTAATCCATAACCCCTGACGTAACCCATCCCCGTCCAGCATCTCCACACTGTGTCTACTCCCTGCCTTGTTAGTCACTTAGTAGCCACCTCAGTCATCAGATCAACTATTGCAGTATCACAGTGCTTACATTCAAGTCACCCTTATTTTACTTAATAATAGTCCTGAAGTACACGAGTAGTGATGTTGCCATATTGTTATTATTGTCTCTTCTCTGATTATTGTTTTTAATATCTTATTGTGCCTAATATATAAATTAAACTTTATCAGAGGCATGAATGTAGAGGAAAAACACAGTATATGTAGGGTTCAGTACTATCCATAGTCTCAGGTATCCACTGGGGGTCTTGGAAGTATCCCTTGATGAAAGAGGAGACCACTGTTCTTTTATGATGTTGTCATTCAGATATCTTTAAATAGCACCCATGACAGATACTTCAGAAGGAAAATCTTAGTCACTGAGAAGAGTTCCTAAATTATAGCATATAAATTTCCTAAAGAAAAACAACTCCCACTATTAACTGTAATTAACTGCATATAACATTTTTAAAGTATGTTCACATGTATACCACGATATAGATCCATTATATAGTTAGTAACCATTATAACAAATGAAGCAAGTGCTCTTCCCTTTGTTAGGCTTTGAAGGTAGCCTGGCAGGACTGGAGGGCCAAGTGGATGGCCGGTGGTGACAGTTCTGCAGGTGACACTAGGGAGGAGCTCCAAAGATTAGAAATGTGAGCAGGGGGGCGCACTGGAGTTGGAAACTGTGGCTACCTTCTGTCAAAGGCTGTCTGAGAGGGGGTCAAATATCAGCTCTGAAGAAGAAGACATTCCATCAGAATTCTATACAGACAAAGGGGCACAAACCATCTCTAATTGCCCTCCAGCAATTACACACCAAATATTTCTTGTTACTTTGTCACAACTGTGTTCATGGCCCAAAACTACTTGGGTCATGAAGCAAAGCTTTCAAACTTAAATGAATTATAAGTGATTACCAACTCAGGAAAAGATAAATATGGGATGGAAAACAAGGTAAGATAAATTCAGCTGGCAATTTTGTGTGATTAAAATAATCCTAATTAAAGATATTAAAAGATATAGAAGATAATTCCACCAAACAGCATGAGTAAAAATGTACAAAGCAGCCCTATTCATTCTAATCAAAAGCTGGAAACAAGCTATTCTACAGAAGAATAGAGAAACAAATTATGGTCTATTCATACAATGGAATACTACATAGCAATAAAAAAGGAACAAACTACTGATAAACAGGGCAACATGGACATTGTGTTCAGCAAAAGAAACCAAACCAAAAGTATCCATTATGTATACACAGCAAGATTGCATTTAAATGATAAAATTCACAGCTTATCCATCACTTGTTGATTTAACCAGAAAAAGAAAAATCCCTTGGAGAATCTTGAGCAGGAAATCATAACAATAAACTAGTGAACAAGTTATTGTTCAAATCAAATGAAATGTCTATGAATTTGAATGACCCGGTAAATTAAGAGAAATTGTTTAATTAATGTACCGCTTAACATCAGCAGCCACAAGAGCATAATTCAGACTCAAATGAGAATTTAACATCCGCAGAAATCTTGTGAAGAAAATACAGTTTACTTGAGTAGAATGAGGTATTATTAAACCCGATGCCAGAAATATCCTACATAGCAACTATTCAAAAATCTCTAAAAGGTTGGGTTCCTCATCAGAATAAATATTTTCCATAATAGTATATGAAAAATTCTTCAAGAAATGCTTGAAGGTGCCATATAGATAACACCAAAAGTTGCATGCTGATATCTGGTGCTTCAAATTATCCTTCTTCAGGGCTCCAGCTCTAACTGTCTCATAGGACCAGGAGTACTGCCTAGACAGGCAACATTCATGGTGACTCCGATTGACAAGCAATCTCTATGAAAGCCATGTATTACTGTCTATCAAAATGTAAAATGCATATAGCCTTTGGCCTAGCAATTCTACTCCTAGGAAGTTATCTTTTTATACTGGCACACATGCTAACTGATACACAGATACAAAGTTATTCACTGAAGCACTGTTTATAACAGCAAAAGATTGAAAACAACCTAAATGCTCATCAGTAGGAGGCTGGTTCAAAAATTATGGTACATGCATAAAATGAAATATAATGCAACGATTTAAACAAAAGACCAAGTATACAACTTATGTACTAATATGAAATAATCTCTAATATCTATTGTTAAGTTAAAAAGGAAGGTGCAACTTCTACTTCTGGGAAGATAAAGTAGATGTACTTCCTATTTCTTTTGCTAAGTACAACTAAAATCTCTAGACATAATATATAAAACAAATATAAGAAGACTTTGAAAGGTAGAGATGAGAAGGTAGACCAGCTAGGAACCTCAAGACCTAAGAAATAACATCACAGAGATTTCCCTCTGGGTTTTCTTCTTGACTATATTCTTATCCCATACTTAGAGCTAAAAAAATCAGCACCCTGGAAACATCAATAGGCATAGACAAAAGAAGGCCCCAACCAAAGTTCTGCTCTCTCTAGCCAAAGGATATCAATTCTCCCCAAAGTTATATACAGGTTTATTATTCCTATCAAAATCTCAAGAAGATTTTGTATAGATGTACACAAGATTACTCTAAAATGCATATGGAAAGGCAAAAGATCTAGAATAACTAAAATAATTTTGGAAAAGAATAAAGTAGGAGGAATTAGTTTAATAGATTGCAAGACTTACTAGTTAGCTGCAGTGATCGAGACTGTGGTATGGGCAGTAGGACAGACACACAGATCAATGGAACAGAATGGAGAACCAAGAAATAGACCCACATAAATATACCCAACTGAATTTTCACAAAGGTAGAAAAATAATTCAATGGAAGAAAGAGTCTTTTCAACAAATAGTGATGGAACAATTAGATATCCATAGATTTTTTTAAAAAAGAAATTCTACTTAAGTCTCACAACTTATACCAAATTAACTCAAAATAGATTATAGACTTAAATGTAAAAAGTAAATCTATGAAACTTTTTGGAAAACAGAGAACAAGGATGCAAAGAATTTAGAACCCTCATACATTGCGGCTGGAAAAGTAAATGGTGCAGCTCCTTCAGAAAACCATTTGGCAGTTCCACAAATGACTAAACACACAGTCACCATATGACCCAGCAATTCTACTCCTAGGGAGTACCCAACAGAACTGAAAACAGATGTCCACAGAATAACTTGTATATGAATGTTCACAGCAGCATTTTTAATAATAGTCAAAAACTAGAAACTGACGTCCATCGACTGAAAAATGGCTAAACAAAATACGGCAGATCCATTTATTGGAATATTATTCAACCATAAAGAAGGTTAGAGTACTGATTTTGCTATCATACGGATGAACCTTGAAAAGATTATGCTTAACTGAAGAAGCCAGACACAAAAGCCACATATCTTTATTCTATTTATGCGAAATGTCCAGAATAGGCAAATCTGTAGAGATAGAAAGCAGATCAGTGGTTGTCAGGGTCTCAGGGTAAGAGACAATGGGAAGTAACTGCTTAATGGGTACTGGGTTCCCATGAAACAGTTCTGGAACTGGATAGTGGTGAGGGTTGCACAACATATTACATTTCAATTTTTAAAAACTTAGGAGAAAATCTTCCATATGTAGAGCTAAACAAAAGTTGTCGAACTTGACACAAAAGCTTGACCCACACAAGAAAAACTATAAATTGGACTTCATAAAAATAAAAATCTTGTACTCTGTGAAAGACCCTATTAAGAGGATGAAAAGACAAGCTACACATTGGGAAATAAAATGTGCAAACCATATATTGAACAAAGAATTAGTATCTAGAATACATAAAGACTTCTCAAAACTCAATAGTAAAAAAGCACAGGATCCAATGAGAACCTGGGCAAAAGAGATGAGGACACCTTTCACTCAAGAATATATACGAAGGCTGGGTGCAGGGGCTCACGCCTGTAATCCCAGCACTTTGGGAAGCCGAGGCAGGTGGATCACTTGAGGTCAGGAGTTCGAGACCAGCCTGGCCAACATGGTGAAACCCTCTCTCTACTAAGAACACAAAAATTAGCTGGGCTCGGTGGCGCACGCCTGTAATCCCAGCTACTTGGGAGGCTGAGGCAGGAGAATCACTTGAACCCAGGAGGTGGAGGTTACAGTGAGCCGAGATCACGCCACTATACTCCAGCCTGGGTGACAGAGCAAGACTCCATCTCAAAAAAAAAAAAAAAGAAAGAAAGAAAAAGAATATATACAGATGACAGTGAGTACACAGAACGATGTTCAACATCAGCAGCCATCAGGTAAACTCAAATCAAAATCACAGTGAAATACAACTACAAATCTCTCTGAATGGCTAAAATTAAAAATAGGGACAACATCAAATGCTGGAAAGGATACAGAGAAACCAGATTACCCATATATTGCCAGTGGTAAAGTAAGAGTACAGTCACTCTGGAAAACAGTTTAGCGGTTTCTTAAGAAACTAAATTTGCAAATATCAGCGAATACGCACTTGGACAATTATGTCAAGAAATAAAGATTTATGTGCACTCAGGAAACTACACACAAATATTTATAAAAGCATTATTCATAATAGCCAAAAATTGGAAACAAACCAGATGTCCTTCAACGGCTAAACAGTTAAACAAACTGATACATCCATAATATGGAATATTACTCAGGAATAAACAGGAACAATCCATGGATATATATAAAATAATGTAGGTAAATCTCCAGAGAATTATGCTCAGTGAAAAAAGAGCCAGTCTCAAAAGGTTACATACTGTACAACTCCATTTATGTAACATTCTTGAAATGACTGAATTACAGAAATCGAGAGTAGATGAGTGGTTGTCAGAGGTTAAGGATGGGGCAGGAGGAAGAGGGAATTTGTGCAGCAGTAAAAGGGCAACATAAGAGATCTTTGTGGGATGGGAATGTTCTGCTTCTTGATTGTATCAGGGTCAACATTCTGATTGTGATGTTGCACACGTCTTGTTTTACAACATGTTAATGTTACCACTGGGAAAAATTGGCTAAAGGGCACACAGGATCCCTGTCTCTGCATGTGAATCTATAATAATCTGAAATGCTGTAAAGCATATATCTGAAAAAGGGTTTGTATTCAAAATTTATAAATAACTCTCAAAACTCAATCATAAAGAAACAATTAATAATCGGCCAAAGACTTTCACAGATACTAAACCAAAGAAGATATACAGATGACAAATATGCACATGGAAAGATGTTTGATATCACTGGTCACCAATGAAGCGCAGAGTAAAACCACAATTAGATGTTACTAAAATTTTAAAAACTGATCATACCAAGTGTTGGCAAAGATATGGAAGAACTGTATATCTCATATACTGCTTCTGGGAATGTAAAATAATGCAACCACTTTGGAAACACAGCTTGGAAGGTCTGGGGGTTTTATTTAAGTTAACAGTCACCTATGATATTACCAGCCATCCCACATCTAGGTAGGTACCCAAGTGAAATGAAGGCATATGTCCATACAAAGATTTGTACACAAATTTTCATAGCAGCATTATTCATAATAGCCAAAAACTGAAAACAATTCAAGTGTCCATCAACAAGTGAATGGACATAGAAACTAATATAACCATATCAACAATAAAAAGGACAACATGGATGAATAAAAAATAATTATGTCGAGTGAAATAAGCCAGACAAAAAAGAATGCATTCTGAGTTATTCCACTTCTGTAAAATCCTTAAAAATGTGAACAAGTGTATACTGATGTAAAGAAGACCAGTGGTTGTCTGAATGTAGGGGGTTGAGAGGACAGGAAGAGGCAGAGGGAGGGATCCCAAGGGACATATTTTGGGGTGATGGATATGTTCACTATCTTGATTGTAGAGATCGTCAAAAAAAACAGCATTATACTCCCAACCCCCACAACTAGAACAGAAGACACAGGTTGAACTAGAAAAACCGAAATGTATAATTTTGGGGTGGTGCTAATTGATATGCTTCATCATAACAACTTCAAGAACATGAATATAATGTCAAATTAGATATGTTAGCAGTGTTTTTAACCATTTAGAACTGAAATATAAGAGAGAAACAATTTTATAACAGGTTTAAGATTCCTGCATCTTTCAATCAAAGGTATCCTTCAGAAGCCAACTATTACAAGCAATTGACTAGAAAGAATTCTTTCCTAAGCTTCCCAGCCGTTCAACTGCTCTGAAAAGAATCTTTTTTCTTTTTTAGATGCTGTAAATATTAATTTTGTTTCACAGATGAAGGTAATTGGGCAAGAAAAAGAAACTAAGGAACTAAAGGAGACACTTTGACTTTTTTTTCCCCTCAAGAAAAGAGTCCTAATGATGACATGAAAGGCAGATGAAGACTCATTTAAGTAAACTAAATTAATTTTCATTTAAACAACTTTAGTTTTTAAAGTCTATTTGCAAGCTTTATTTTGTTGACAAATAAGTGTAATTTATGTATTATGTTATAAATACTGGTATCATTCTTAATTATCTCCTATTGAGGGTTTATGAAAATCAAGCTTTAAAAGAAAAAAAAATACCATTCTTTTCCTTTCTCTTCACTGCTCTGAGCCAGCAATAATGACAATGATAACTACTGATTTAGAAGATCAAAGTGTGCCTGACAAGTGACGCCCAAGATATTCATGTAACTAATTTTTATTATCTTAATCCTCCACCAATATTTTAATAAAACAAAACCGTAAATGTTTTTAAGATAAATACTACTAATGAAGAATTCCTTGTCAGGTTATATTCCAGGAAAAATAGAAAGGGTGGTTTTTTTCTTTGCTTTTCTTTTTAAGTGCTACTGTAGAACCCAAGATAATTTACATTTCAAACCAAATTGAGATGTGGAAAAAATAGACAGAAGGAAATACAGCTCTAGAGTGTGTGTGTGGGAGAAAGCACTTCAAGTATTTATTCTACAGCCAACTGAGAAAAACAATCAATTATACATAAGCCAACTTCATAGTTCAGGTATCTCAATCTTAAATTCTAATACTAAACTAATGATTTCCCTAGTCTCCTAACTTATTCAATATAATGAATTGCATTCAGTTGTAAAATGTAAAATTCAAAGAAATGCAATTAAGGTAGGTAAAGAGAACGGTTACTTTCAATCTAAAATGCTTTTTTTTTTTAATTATTTTTTGAGCTTTCAAAAGTACTCTATGGAAATTAAAAAAAAAAAAAAATTGAAACCCACAAACCCACACAGGCACACCCCGGAGATATTGTAGGTTCTGTTCCAGACCACCACAATAAAGCAAATATCACAATAAAGCAAGTCACACAAGTGTTTTTGTTTCCCAGTGCATATGAAAGCTATGTTTACACTATACTGTAGTCCATTACGTGTGCAATACCATTATGTTATTGAAAATAATGTATATACCTTAATTTTAAAAATATTTCATTGCTAAAAAATGTTAATGATTATCTGAGCCTTCAAGGAGTCATAGTCTTTTTTGCTGGTGGAGGCTCTTGCCTCAGTGTGGATGGGTGCTGACTGATCACGGTGATGGTTGCTGAAAGTTGGAGTGACTGTGGCAATTTCCTAAAATAAGACAACAATGAAGTTGGCTCTTTCTTTCATAAAAGATTTCTCTGTAGCATGTGATACTGCTTGATAGCATTTTACTCACAATAGAAGTTCTTTCAAAACTGGAGTTAATCCTCTCCCAAGCCCTGCTGCTTCTTTACTAACTTTATGGAATATTCTAAATCCTTTGTTGTCATCTCAACAATGTTCACAATATCCTCACCAGGAGTTGATGTCATCTCAATGAACCACTTTTCCTTTCTTCATCCGCTCAAGTTTGATCATGAGATTACAGCAATTCAGTCAAGTACATTTTCAGGCTCCACCTCTAGTTCTAGCTCTTTTGCTACTTCCACCACATCTACAGTTATTTTTTCCACTGAAATCTTCAGTCCCTCAAAGTCATCCATGAGGGTTGGAATCAACTTCTCCCAAACTCCTGTTAATGTTGATATTTTGACCTCCTCCCATAAATCATGAATGTTCTTGATGGCATCTAGAATGGTGAATACTTTTCAGACAGTTTTCAATTGACTTTGCCCAGTCTGTCAGAGGAATCCTGATCTATGGCAGCCTTACAGAATGTATTTCTTAAATAAAACTTGCAAATAGAAATTACTCCTTGATCCATATGCTGCAGAACAGTTATTGTGCTAGCAAGCATGAAAACAACATTAATCTCCTTGTGCATCTCCATCAAAGCTTTTGAGTGACCAGTTGCATCATCAATGAACAGTAATGTTTTGAAAGGAATCCTTTTTCTGAGCAGTAGGTCTCAACAGTAGACTTAAAATATTCAGTTAAGCATGCTATAAACACATGCGTTGTCATCCAGGCTTTGTTGTTCCATTTATAGAGCACAGGCAGAGTAGATTTAGCATAATTCTTAAGGATTTGGGGATTTTCAGAATCCTGGCTTCAACTTAAAGTCACCAACTGCATTAACCCCTAACAAAAGAGTCAGCCTATCCTTTGAAGCTTTGAAGCCAGGCATTGACTACTCATCTCAGCTATGAAAGTCTTAGATGGTATCTTCTTCCAATAGAAGGCTGTTTTGCCTACACTGAAAATCTTTTATTTAAGGTAGCCACTTTCATCAATTAACTTAGCTAGATCTTCTGATAACTTGCAGCAGTTTCTATATCAGCACTTGCTGCTTCATCTTGCACTTTTCTGTTATGGTGATGACATCTTTCCTTAAAGTTTATGAACCAACCTGTGCGAGCTTCCAACTTTTCTTCTGCAGCTTTCTTACCTCTCTCAGCCTTTACAGAATTGAAGAGAGTTAGGGCCTTGCTCTGGATTAGGCTTTGGCTTAAGGGAATGTGCTGGTTTGATCTTCTATCCAGATAACTAAACCTTTCTCCATATCAGCAATAAGGCTGTTTTGCTTTTTTATCATTCATGTGTTCACTAAAGTAGCACTTTTAATTTCCTTCAGGAAATATTCCTTTGCATTCACAACTTAGCTAACTTTGGCATAAGAGGCCTAGTTTTCAGTCTCTCTCGGTTTTCAACATACCTTCCTCACTAAGCTTAATCATTTCTAGCTTTTGATTTAAAGTGAGAGATATGCAACTCTCTCTTTCACTGGAATACTTAGAGGCCATTGTAGGATTATGACTTGGCCTAATTTTAATATTTTTGGGTATCAGGAAATAGGGAGGCCCAAGGAGTGAGAGAGACAGAGGTCCCACTAGTCAGTGGAGCAGTCAGAACACACACAACATTTATCAGTGGAGTTTGCCATCTTATATGGGTATGGTTTGTGGTGCCCTAAAACAATTTCAATAGTCACCTCAAAGATCATTGATTACAGATCACCATAACAGATATAATAATAATGAAAAAGTTTGAAATATTGCAGGAATTACCAAAATGTGACACAGAGACACGAAGTATGCACATGCTATTTGAAAAATGGCATTGACAGACTTGCCCAAAGCAGAATTGCCACAAACCTTCAATTAATAAAAAACATATATCTGTGAAGCACAATAAAGAAAAGCACTATAAAATTAGGTATGCCTGTATTTGATTTCGTAAGACAAGTGAAATTACATTTAGCCATGTTACTCTGGGAAAAACAATATTAGCACAGAATTGGTTATCCCTGCAAGAATACATAAATAATGAAAGAAAATTTATTTTTCAAGTGATTCCCCCATAGCTATCCAGCAAGTTAACATTATAAAATGAGCATAACTCCTAGAATTTGCTTAGGACACAGTGTCTCAAGCTCAGTTCTACTAAGGTTCTGAACCAGATAATTCTGTGTTGTGTAGGGCTGCCCTGTGCACTGTAGGAAGTTTAGAAGCATCTCTGGTCTCCATGCATTAGAGGCCAGTAGTACTCTCACCTCAGATGTGGCAATCAAAAATCTCCAGACACTGCCAAATGTCCCCAGGAGACAAAAGCATCCCAGGCTGAGAACTACGGGCTTAGACCTAAAAAATGCACTAGTTACACAGTAAAAATAATAGCATATTTTAAACAATAACAAGTATATCTAGAAAGAATTAAGAAAGCCAAAAGTTGGTCCTTTGAAAAAAATGAAAGTCAGAAACCACTGGTAAGATTGGTGAAGAATATAAGAAAGCACAAATGATTAACATTTTGGATGAAAATAGGAACACAAGGGCAGATGCTGCTGAGGTTGAACAGAAAATTAAGAGGCTTTTATAAACAACATTATGCCCAAAGCTTTGAAAATGAATTAAATGGATACATTCATAAAAAATAAAACTTGCAAAAGACAATCAAAAACAAACAAATGTTAAAGGATATTTCATCAGTAGCTAAACATTTCCACAAAAAGAAGCTTTGCCAAATAGTCAAGGAATAGGTAATTCTAATCTTACATAAACTCTTTCAAATAACAAAATAAAAGAAACCTTTCTCAGGTACTTTATAAGACAAGCACGACTTTGATTCCAAAACCAGACAAGGACAGCTAAGAGGGAAAAAGTATAGGCCAATATCTCTTATAAACAGATTTTAAAAACAGGATGCAAATACTAGCAAACTGGACCAAGCAAAGTATGAATCATGAGGATGTAAACCCATGTAAACCATGGGTTTACATCATGGATGTAAGGTTGATTCAATATAAGAAAATTAGCAGATTAAAAGAAAATAGGATTATCTCAATAGAGAAAAAGGGGTTGATAAAATTCAACATCAATTCATGATAAAACTGTTAGAAAACTAGGAACAGTAGGTAACTTCTCTAACCTGATAAATGACAGATACAACAATAAAACTCTATAGCAAACATCACATTTAATAATGAAATGTTGAAAGCATTTTCTTTAAGATCAGAAAAAAAGGCCAAGATGTCTTCCATCACTACTTCTATTCAATATTGTATTTAGAGGTCCTAGCTAGGACAGTAAGAAACCATTTTTAAAAATAAAAGAATTTAGAAGAAGCAAAACTGTTATTATGTGCAAACTATAATGACTGAGTATTTTATAAGTAACCCATGGATTGTGAATAAGATATTTTAGTAAGTCTGTTTGTAAGAAAAATCAGCACACGAAAGTCAATTGAAAATGACTTCATTCCCACTAGGATGGCTAGAATAAAAAAGTCAGATAATAACAAGTATTGACAAGGACATGAAGAAACCAAAACCCTTACACACTGCTAGTAGGAATGTAAAATGGTGTGGCTGCTTTGGGAAACAGTCTGGCAGTTCCACAAATGGTTAAACATAGAGTTATCATATGACCCAGCAATTCCACTCCTAGATATAAACCCAAGAGAAACAAAAGCATATGTCCACACAACAACTTGTACATGCATGTTTGTAGCAGCATTATTCATTTTAGCCAAAAGGTGAAAAAAAAACCTAAATATCTATCTACTGATTAATAAACAACATGTGATATGTCCATACAATGGAATATTATTCTGCCTTAAGAAGGAAGGAAATTCTGGCACATGCTACAACATGGAGGAACCTTGAAAACATTACGCTAAGTGAAAAAAGTAAATCACAAAAGACCACATATAATGTGATTCCATTTAAATGAAATGTCCAGAAAAGGCAAATATGCAGAGACAGAAGTAGACTGGTAGTTGCTTAGGACTAACAAGGATGAAGGGTTTAGGAGATGATCACTAAGGGGTGCAGCATTTCTTTTAGAGGTGATGAAAATGTTCTAAAATTATCTTGACAATTGCACATGCCTGTAAATGCACTAAAATGCACTGATTTGTACACTCTGAGTGAATTATAAACTAGATCTCAGTAAAGCTGTTTTCTAAAAAAAAGTCAATTGTATTTCTACATCAGCATGACACTGTTAGAAAATATGCTTTATAATGCATCAAAATGCAAGTAAGCTCTTCATGGAGAAAATTATAAAATTTTACCAAAAGGAAATTAAATAAATGAAAGGATACACAATGTTTATATATTAGAAGTTTTAATATCATAGAAATGTCAATTCTCCTCCAATTGTTCTACAGATTAATTGCAATTCCAAAATCCTAACAGAACTCTCTTATAGTATTTGAGAAGCTGATAGTTAAACTTACAATGAAGCCCAAAGGCTAACAATAGCCAAGACATTCATTAAGAAAACGAACAATGGAAATGTACTCTCACAGCTACCAAGACTTCTAAAGCTATGGATAGGCTTTAGTGTAGGGAAATAACAGGGCTCAGAAAGATCCACACGTGTACATCTGGAAACTTGATTTATACACAGCAAGCATGGAAGGTCAAATTGGATATCTGCACCCATATTTCATATCCTGTTCAAAACCAAATCTAAGTGAATAACACACTTAAATGTGAAAACGCAAAACTATCAAGAAGACTACTATTTTGAAAACAGTATAGAACAGGAAAATTCAAAAGAACAGTGAGAGGAGACTAGTGTTAATAATATTAAAACACATAAAGAATCACACGTGGAAGCAGAGTGTGGAAAGATGAATAAAGGGGACTCGGGGTGGTGGGGGGTGGATGATGGGAGGTTGCTTGGTGGGTACAATGTGCATTGCTCCAGTGATGGATGTGCTGAAGGCCCTGACCTCACCACAGTGCAATACAGCAGTGTAGCACAATCACACTTGTACCCCATGAATATATACAATTTTTTAAAAATCATTAAGAACAATGTGGTATTGAAACGTGGGGAGACAGAATAGAAAGTCCAGAAATATACCACACTACATGTGGAAATTTAGTATGATGAAAGTGGCCTCTCAAACCAGTAAAGAGGGACTTTTTAATAAATGATACTAAGACAACAGGGGATCTTCTACCTGTGGGCAAAAATAAAAACTAGATTGGATTTATATTTCACATCATATACCACATAAAACAGAAATGGGTCAAAGATATAGATAGATAGATAGATAGATAGATAGATAGATAGATAGATAGATAGATAGATATAGAGATATGTACTAAAACCACAGAGTACTAGAAGAAAACACAGGGAAATTCCTTTATAACCTTAGAGTAACTCAAAATCCAGAATCTATTAAAACAAAAAGAATACAACAGCATAAAAATTTTATAAATCCTGCATGGCAAAAAGCACCAAAGTCAAAAACATCACACCAAGTGAAATGCACCAGATCCAAAGGACAAATGTATGATTCCACTAATATGAGATACCCAGAGTAAGCAAAGTCATAAGGACAGAGAGCAGAGAACAGAGATGAGCAGAGGCTGGAGGGAAAGAGGAACCGGCAGCTATCTCTTCATGAGTATAGAGTTTCTATTTGGGATAATGAACAAGATTTCTGGAAATAGATAGTGGTGATGGTTGCACAACTGTAAACATACTTACACTGAATTATACACTTAAAAATTGTTCAAATGGTACATCCTGTTAGGTATATTTTACCACAATAAAAACAAATGAGGGTGACCAGAAAAATAAGCAATTTTAAAAAAAGACAAATGACAAATGAGGGTGGAAGAGTGGGCAACATTTGCACCTCGCATCACAGAAGAGTTTGCCACCCTAACATATGAAGAAATCAGTGAGAAAAAAGGCCAATAACCTAACCCAATTTAAAAATAGGCAACAGATGCAAACAGTTCACAGAAAGAAAAATTGCCCTTAATCTTATGCAAAAATGTTCAACATCACTCAGAGAAATGCAAATTTCTATTTGCAAATGTATTATATACACTGAAATATATTTTTTATCTATCAGATTGGGAAAAAAGTTAATAACACACTGTCATGGGAAAGCTGTAAGTTCCCCCTTGTATTCTACTGGCAGGAATATAAATTGTTATATCTACGACTGAAGGCAATTAACAATATCCAAAACAATACCAACGCATACGCCCTTTCATCAAGCAACTCCACTTCTGGGAATATATCCTCCAGATATGCTAGCACATGTGGGAAACAGACATGTACAGGTTACAGTAACATTGTGTGCAATATCAAAAAGTCAGAAACAACCCAAATGTCCACTGATAGGAAACTGGTTAAATAAATTATGGAATTTTTTTCCATACAATGGAAAATTATACACTATAAAAAACAAGAACCTCTGTTTGCAAATATACAAACAGTTCTAACATATAAAATTAAGAGAATAAAGCAAACAGCAGAATAGTGTATCTACTACACTTCTTGAATTAAAAGGGAAGGGGGAATAAGAATATTTATATTGTATAAAGAAACACTGGAAAGATATATAAGAAATTCATAAAAACTGACTAGTGAGAAACAAAGGATGGAGTAAGCAGGCAACTGAGGCAGAGGGGATAAAAATGGAAATGAGATATTTTATTGTACTTTTTAATTTTGATTTGAGATACATGAATGATTTCTTCTTAAAATTGTTTTAATAACTTGATAGAGGTTTCTAATTCAAGGGTATATATATATTAGTTAAAACCCAAATAAATCCATATGTATGTCATTATATGTGTGACTTCTATCTGAAATGAAAAAGAAAACCCTAAATACTTATCTCTAGTTAATTAGGTGCACACTGAAGTATTTAGGAGGACGTGAACTGGTATCTGCAACTTAATGTGAAATGCACAAGAAAACATGACGGATAAGTACGTGAATAGAGAGGTGGACAGATACATATAAAGCAAGTAAGATGTTGATTGTAGGATCTAGATGATATGCATAAGGATGCTTAACATAAAATTTTCAGTTTTTCTGTTTAAAATGTCATAACAAAACATTAAAAGATGTTTTATTAAAATTCTAAAACTAGAGAACTCATGAATCAATAAATGAGCAACTCAACAGAAAAACAGGCAAAAAAATACGTGTTTAATAGAAGACACAAATGTTGTATAAACATATAAAAGGCTGTTCGATCCTACTTGTAATCAGGGAACTACAAACTTTTAAACCACCTTGAGATACCATTTCTCAGCTGTTAGGCTGGCAAAAATTTTAATCAGTACCAAGTGTTGAAAAGGAGGTGGAAACAACCTAAAACCCAAGCGTCCATTAATATTACAATGGGCACCAAACTGTGGGATAGTCACATGACGAAATATACTATGAAGCAGTGAGAATGAACAAACTACTAATGCCCTCATCCACAGAAAAGAATCTCAAAATACATTTTAAGTAAATGATGCAAGTAATTTAAAAATCAGTAAGATTTTAACTACATTAAGTTCAAAAGCAGGCTAAACAGTATATTGTTTAGCTACAGAGATATAATTAAATTATAAAAAGCAAGGAAATAATTAATGAAAAATTCAGAATAGTGGTCACCTCTAGGGAGAGATTGCAATTATAATGAAAACAAGGTATTGCAGGTGGTTTTCAAGGTACTTCTAATGTTCTGTTCCTTAACCTAGATGGTCAGTTTCATGAGTGTTCATTATTATTCTTAATATATGTTGTTATATATACTTTTGCAAATACATTCTACAGTAAAAAGTTTCTTTTTTGAGATGGAGTCTCACTCTGTCACCCAGGTTGGAGTGCAATGGCACAATCTCAGCTCACTGCAACCTCCACCTCCCAGGTTCAAGCGATTCTCCTGGCCTCAGCCTCCTGAGTAGCTGGGACTACAGGTGACCTCCACTACGCCTGGCTAATTTTTGTATTTTTAGTAGAGACGGGGGGGGTTCGCCATGTTGGCCAAGCTGGTCTCGAACTCCTGACCTCACGTGATCTGCCCACTTCAGCTTCCTAAAGTGCTAAGATTACAGGAATAAGACACTGCACCCAGCCAAAAGTTTCTTAAATATGAAAATGATGAGCACATTGCCCATTTTTAAGGATTAAACATGAATTCGTATAATATTAACATAAACATTCAAATGAAATTGTTTAATAGCTAACTCAATTTTAACATGATCAAAACAAAGATCCTGACTTCCAACTCCCACTCCCCCACGCATGCTCTTCCTGTTGTCTTTCCCACCTGGGTAAATTGCCTCTCCAGCCTACCAGTTGCTCAGTCCAAACCTTGGAATCATCCTTGATTCTGTTCTCTCTCTCAAACCTCACACCCAACCCATCTGCAAATCTTGATGGGATCTTTACATTATATCCAAATCCTTCACTTACCATCCTCTTCATACCACCCAAGTCCCAGCCACCACCGTCTCTCACGTGGATAACTACAACAGTCTCCTTCCTGGTCTCCCTGTTTCTGTCCTCTGTCTAGTTTATTCTTAACAGGCAGCCAGAGAGATCATTTAAAAATGCAAATTAGGGTGAGTTGTCCTTTGTTCAAAACCCACCTATAGCTCCCCACCTCTGTCGCTATGAAAGCCAAGAATCCACACAACAGCCCACTGAGCACTACCTGTTCCAGCTCCCACTGTGGCTCCTACAACTTTCTCCCTCACTCCATCTGCCGCAGCCACAGTCAACTCTTCACATTGCTCAAACTGGCCACGCTGGCTGCGGCCTTGGGTTCTCCCTCGGAATCCACATGTTCTCTCCCAAACTTCCTTCATGTCAACAGCTCAAATGTCACCTTATTAGAAGGTTTATCAGAACTACCCTACATGAAATCGAAAAATCCCGCCCTACAACCCAGTGCTCCCTTCCTCCTCACTGTGTTTATCATTTTTCATCTTATTATCATGTAATTGATCATACACATTACATATTTACTGTCTGTCTCCACTCACTAGAATGAAAACTCCACACGAGAACAATTTTTACCAGTTTTGCTTCCTACTATATCCCCAACATCTAGGTAAGGGCTTAATAATATCTGAATGAAGGAATGGCCTTTTATTAAACTGTTTTGTAAACCATAAGCATTTATTATAATATTTAAAAGTACTTTAATTCATAAAATAAATTGTATTATCTCCATTAACAATCGTGAAAAACTAGGCCGGGCGCAGTGGCTCACGCCTGTGGTCCCAGCACTTTGGGAGGCCGAGGCGGGTGGATCATGAGGTCAGGAGATCGAGACCATCCTGGCTAACACGATGAAACCCCATCTCTACTAAAGATACAAAACATTAGCCGGGCGTGGTGGCGGGTGCCTGTGGTCCCAGCTACTCGGGAGGCTGAGGCAGGAGAATGGCGTGGACCCAGGAGTCGGAGCTTGCAGTGAGCAGAGACCACGCCACTGCACTCCACCCTGGGCGACAAAGCGAGACCCCGTCTCAAAAAAAAAAAAAAAAATCATGAAAAACTAAATTAAATTTTGCCAAGTAAAATATCAAGCACATATATGCTTTTTCCTGAATGTAAATCATTTGTTCCCAAAGGGAAGCAAAATAAAAAATAGCTAGGAATTCAATTTGCAATAAATTAAAAATTGATTTTACAAACATCAAGTAAAGCAAAGTATGTCACACTTTGAAGAAGTAAAATTGAAATAAAGCTATCATTTGAGTCCTATACCTCCAACTAAATTAATGTGCTGTTGCTGTAAAGCTAAAAACTAAAGCAGAAGGCATGCCCTAACTTGAAAAACAAGCATTGATTACTTGCCTCAGCAACAGGAAAACAGGAAGCGCAAACAGTGCACGCTAAAAGGAACCTTAAGAATCATCTAGTATTAGCCCTTTCATTTTTACAACAAAAGAAACTGAGGACCTGAAATGACCTGAAAAAAAAACAATTCAGTTTGCTTATTCAATTGTGATCCTTGCTATAGCAAAATTCAGCTTTTATAGAATTAGAGACAAAATATATCTCCATGGAAACAATATTCCCAAGTATACATGTGAGACTGAGAAGTATGGTTTTCTATGCAGGTCTTCACATCCTAAATATACAGATAGGATTTGGGGTGGGGAGGTACTGAAAAGAGCACAGCTTTCTAATCAGACAGGTGTGGATTTAAATTCTGGCTCTACTATTTACTTTGATTTTGGTAATTGTTGTCCATCCGAGCCCCAGCTTTTTATCAGCGAAATGGGGATCATTAAGACCTACATTATAAGTTTGTTAAGAATGTAAAAAATTATTAAGTCGTCTAACTCAGGGCCTGGTACATTCCTGGCTACAGTCTGCCTGCAGGCCTTCTGACATTTTAATCAGAGTTGCATAATGCTCAATGAGAATCACCATCTCTGACTGCCACTGTCGGCTTTATTGCACTAGCCTGTATCACAGAGAGTTCCACTAACAGCAGGGGGATGAAACTTTTGATGCTGTTATCAACAGAAATTGTCAATTACCTGACAGCAGACACTAGGTGCTACTTGTTTGAGGCAAAATAAAAGATTGCTTGATTTTTCTTCTAAATGTAAAGTTGAGCAATCTATTTCTGACTAGAGTCCTGATCCCTGATCAATCACACCTTCTCAAAACTAAAAGGGATCTCACAGGTTATCCAGCAAGAATCTTCTCCACAGTACATTAGATTAGATTAGATGACCAATGTCTGTGTAAAGCCTTCTAGTTTAAACCAAGCTCTCACTCAGGTAGCAGTTTATTACATTTTCCGATCCTTCTAATTAACAGGAAGGGTTTTTCCCCCACTACGAATGGACAGGTGATGAAAAAGTGAATGAAAACATATTAATGCCACCCTTATACTCATATACGTCTGGAAACAAAAATCTTAATTATTTTCATTTGAGGGTAAAGGATATCCTATTTAATAACAATTCCATAATATAAAAGTCAAGTTCTAAAAATATATCTTGAAGCTTACATTTATGTTCTCAAAATATATATTAGAAAGTTTGCCTTATAGAGGGATCAAAGACTTAAATCTAAGACCTGAAACCATAAAGATTCTAGAGGATAACATTGGAAAAATCCTTCTAGACATTGGCTTAAGCAAAGACTTCATGACCAAGAACCCGAAAGCAAATGCAACAAAAATGATAAATAGATGAGACTTAATTAAACTAAAAGGCTTCTGCACAGCAAAAGAAATAATCAGTAGAGTGGGAGAAAATCTTCACAATCTATACATCCTACAAAGAACTAATATATAGAATCTACAAAGAACTCAAACAAATCAGCAAGAAAAAAACAATCCCATCAAAAAATGGGCTAAGGACATTAGCCCACTTTTAGACAATTATCAAAAGAAGATATACAAATAGCCAACAAGCATATGGGAAAATGCTCAGCATCATCAATTATCAGGGAAATGCAAATCGAAACCACAATGTGATACCACCTCACTCTTGCAAGAATGGCCATAATCAAAAAATCAAAAAAGAATAGATGTTGGCATGGATGTGGTGAAAAGGGAACACTTTTACACTGCTGGTGGAAATATAAACTAGTACAACCACTGTGGAAAACAGTGTGGAGATTCCTTAAAGATAAAAGTAGCTCTAGCGTTTGATCCAGCAATCCCACTACTAGGAATCTACCCAGAGGAAAAAAAGTCATTATAGGAAAAAGGTACTTGCACATGCACGTTTACAGCAGCACAATTTGCGATTGCAAAAATATGGAACCAGCCCAAATGCCCATCAATGAACAAGTCGATAAAGAAAATGTAGTATATATGTGTATATATATATATACATATATGTGTATATATATGTGTATATATATACACATATATGTGTATATATGTGTATATATGTATGTATGTATATATGTGTATACATATGTATATGTGTATATATGTATGTGTATACATATATACATATGTATGTATATACGTGTATACATATGTATGTATACATATGTATATATGTATGTATATGTGTGTATATGTATATATATCTAGATGTATATACACATCTAGATGTGTATATATCTATATATACACATCTAGATTATATATATCTATATATAATCTAGATGTATATATATCTATATATATATCTAGATGTATATACATATATGTATATACATCTATATGTATATACATATATGTATATATATCTATATGTATATATGTATACATATATGTGTGTATACACGTGTATATGTATATATGCGTATATATACATATACACATGTGTATACACATGTGTATATGTATATATGCGCATATATACATATGTGTGTATATATACACATATATGTGTATATATATGTGTGTGTGTATATATATACATACACCATGGAATACTACTCAGCCGTAAAAAGGAATGAAATAATGGCATTCGCAGCAACCTGGATGGAATTGGAGGCTATTATTCTAAGAGAAGTATAATAACTCAGGAATGGAAAGCCAAACACTGTATGTTCTCACTTATATGTAGGAGCTAAGCTATGAGGATTCAAAGGTGTAAGAATAATACATTGGACTTTGGGGACTCAGGGGGAAAGAATGGGGGGTGGCAAGGGGTAAAAGACTACACATTGGGTACGGAGTATACTTCTCGGGTGATGGGTGCACCAAAATCTCAGAAATCACCATGAAAGAACTTATTCATGTAACCAACCACCACCTGTTCCCCCAAAACATATTGATATAAAAAAATAAAAAATTTAAAAAAAAGTTTGCCTTATAAATGTATAAAACAAAGAAAACATACCTGGGATGATATCATTGATGTGCAATAGAATTGTACTTTCAACACATGCAAAACTACAAAGCTGCACTCCATCGAATCTTCCATCCCAGTTGCCAATAGGGTTATCCTAGAAATTAAATAATAAACATTAAAATCCTCCTCAATGAAACGTAAATGTGGAAGTCTGTATTTTCCATAAAGAATCCTCCAAAATATTTTACATTGGTAAATGTTAACAATTTTACCTAAAAGAAAGAAAGAATACATTAGGAATAGTTGCCATAGTAATAAGGCTTTGCTTTTTTCATTGGTTTGTTCATTTTTTTCTTTAGGGAAATGAGATTCAAGAATAATCAAGTGATAGTAAACCCCCAGATAAGCAAAGAATTGAAAGTGTTTTTTTCATACTTTACTGAACAATAAATACTAATCTGTAGGATAACACCCATTTGAGGTTTAAAAAGACAGTATTTTGCACAGGAAGTTTCATTAATAATATATTATTTCACCCAGAAACCTGCCTCTAATTAGCCCTAAGTTCTTCATATTCCCTGAGCATTTAAATAGTCCATCTGTACTTCTGTATGCCTTTCTGTACATAAAAAGTCTATTTTCTAATTGTTCTTTTGTCATTTATGAGCATATAGGAATCTTCTCCAAGATGGAGATGTTTATATTTAATTATCTGATATTCTAATATAGTGCCAACTAGCACTGTGCTGTACAGGGAACTACATCAGTAGACGGGCCAGTCAGACAACTGCCCTGAGCACCAATATGCATGGCATGCTAAAATGTCCCTGGAAATAAAGGATGAATAGAAGGAAAAGGAGATAAAGAAAGAAGTTCTAGCATTTGCCAGAACTTTCCTCTCAAGGACTATAATAGAAGTGTTTGGAACGAATATCTGCACAAGTCAGCTATGGGACAGATGGAGGCAGGGAGAGAAGCTGGCAGGGCAAATCTCTAGGCAGCTTGACTCAGGTAAACAAGCTGACCCCAGACCGCCATCTGAAAAAGGCAAGGCCTAAACCCTAAACAGCTTCTGCCAAGTTTGAGGCCCAAGGTAAAGAGCCTGACGCAAGGGGAGACCAACCCCAATGACCAGTGGCCCTCTTTCTCCAATCTTCCCTCCATGAAGGCCACAATTCTCCTTGAAATAAAGACTGAATTACTATTTAAAGAATATTGGTTAAAAGGAGTGCTTTATTGTCAGCTATCCTGAGGGGCATACATGTTTTACTCTGGTTCTAACTTTTCACATGTTAAGAGTAAACGTTTGTTTAGTAACTAACCAATGAGTATCAGATAGAATTTCCTGGAATTTTCAAGCACAGGAAACCATTACACTAGAACATTACCTTACCAACCAAAAAGTATACCTGAGCAGATAAAAATGATGACTAAAAGCATCCCCATTGTGAGTATAAGAGATTACTACTCACATCGCCTCCTAACTCATTCTAGTGTTCAGTAATTCCATATGAATTTCCTTCTTTATACATAACAAAGTCTTGCCCATATGTTCAATATATGATAAAAATGGTCTCAGCCTTTCTCTTCTTATTCTTTCAATGCCACAGGTATAATTCAATGAACCACACTGGAATGGATCCATTATTAAAAAGTATGAATGTAAGGAAACATTAAAAATAAGTGACACAAACAAAAGGTCAAATGTTGTATGATTCCACTCTTATGAGGAGCCTAGAACCGGCAAATTCAGACAGAGAAATCAGAAGAAATTGTGGTTAGCAGAGGTTGGGGAAGCGGGCAGTTACTGTTAAACAGGCACAGAGTTTCGGTTTGGGATGATGAAAAAGTTCTGGAGATGAACAGGTGACAGTACAACAATGTGAATACACTTAATGCCACTGTATGCACACTTAAAAATGCTTAAGTGATAAATTTTGTTGTGTATATTTTACCACAATTAAAAAAGGTTTTTAAAATGAATGAAATCCTATGAGATATTCTGATTGTCTATTCCTCAAAATCAATGTGGTTTTCCTCTACTCAGGTATTTTCTATAAATGATTTTTATACTAATTATTAAAATCAGATCAGCCATTAAATTGTGTAGAATATCACAAAAAAATGGAGTACCCCAAAAAACTGTTTCAAAATAAAGAAAAATAGGACTTCAAGTAATATAATTGTGTTTTGTCTTGTTTTGTTTTGTCTACTGGTCAGCTACAATAAGGCAAATTTAAAGATAGAGAACATTATTCTAGTTTATTCAAATGGGAAAAAAAAAGTAAATGTAATCTGTATCTAGACCCCTGTTCTATTTCAATGCTCCTTTACCAAAGATAAATTAGAACATGTTCTTTAAAGTACTCCAAATTAGATCATGTTAAATATTCAAAGTATTCAATTTGCAAGTAAATTGGTCCTAAAACTAATACATATATATATAAACTATACATATATATGTGTGTATATATATGTTTATATATATATATACATATATATATAAACTAATATATATATCACAAAGATATTTAATCCAAAATTTTCTTACCATGTCCACACCAACAAAATATCCTAAGCTTTCTTTTCCTGGCAAAACATCACAGAATATAACTGTTCCAGATTCTATTGTTTCTCCAACCTTCAAAGAAACTCTGGAGTTTATTTCCAAAGGAGGAAGTTCGACCTGCATTGTGTCCCCAGGACCTGCGTAATCACTTTCCAATGCAGTGTCATCATCTTCTATGAGTTCTAGCTTGTCCAATGCAACAAACACGCCACAATCTTCATCACACTGAAAAAGCTGTTTCCCTTGGTACACCCCGTCAGTGAAACCTTGACCACGACCTTCTTCCTAGTTTTTAAGAGAGAAGGGAAAGAAATAGATATAGAAAGACGATCCATAGGAAAAGGGGTTCACTCTAGAGATTTCAGGAAAATCACTCTGGACAAATTCTAAATGATACATATAATAAGAAATACAATTATTAGCAGTTTCTGTTGGATTTAGAGTGTTTTAAAAAACAAGAAGCTGTATCTGATGCTGAAATAATATTATCTGATAATTTCAATTCATAACTCTATCATGAGAAAGCTAGGCTGAATTCCATGTTGTGATTCTAACATTAATTTGGTTATAAAAAGAAAATGTTACTTTAAAATAGCAGTAATGTTAGCTCCATTCATTAAGCACTTATTGTCAGTCACTGTGCTTAAATCCTGCATCAATGTACCACAAAAACACTACAAGTCATGTACTATTAACACCATTGTACAGGTAAGGATGCAGAATTAGAGAAGTTAAGTAGCTTTGTTAAGTAACCTGGCAACCCAGCTAGTAAATGGCTTAACTGGGATTCAAATTCCTAATTGTTTACAATCACTGCTTTTAAAAAAAATTAAATCAAGAAGCAAAGAAGATATGCAATTCTATTGGCAAGAGTGTCAAAATGTAATTGGCATTTCAGTTCTTGTGAATGAATATTAAGTTTGGAAACATATCACAGCATTCTTGGGTCTCCTTCCGGTAGAAATAAATTCTAAGGATTTTCACATATATTATCGGGGACAATTATAAGCAAGTTTAAATTTCTGCAACTTTTTTTTCAAAAATCTTATATCTAAATTGTTATTTAATAACATACATTAAGAAGAACTAAGAAACCTATAGATGATAACGCAAGGTAATTAACAATTTTTTATGTAACTATTTACAACTGGTAGCGTTCATGTTTAATACAGGCAATGTTAAAATTTCTAAAATATATATGTCTGCAATAACCAGGTGAAACTCTTTGTATGTTCCTACCATAGTACATAGTTTTTTAAGTTTCGACATCATCTTTACATCTTCGCAATTCATCATTAAAAAAGTAAACAAAAGAAATTAAATCAAGAAGCAAAGAAGGCATACAATTCTATTTGCAAGAATGTCAAAATATAATTGACATTTAAGTTCTCAAGAATGAATATTAAGCTTGGAAACATATCACAGAGTTCTTGGGTCTCTTTCCAACAGAAATAAACGCCAAGGTGATTTTCACACATATTATCAGCGACAACTATAAGCAAGTTTTGGATTATGGATTCAACCATAACATGGATTCATCAGCAAGGATGATGAATATTAAAAATTACAGAAGACTCTTGGGAAAATTTATTTCGTATTTAAGGAGAAAAATATGTATGTGCATACAAATACACAGACACATGAACACAAACACACACACTACTAAAATGGTTTATCAAACTTACCAGCAATTCAACTCCAAAGAATATTCCGGAGACTGTCCTCTCTGCTAAGAGGGGTCCTCTGAAGCGTACAACTCCAGGAAATTTTTCTTCCCCAGATCTCAGCTGTACTTTCACAGGACAGCCCACGTCTATTTGGAGGCCTTTACTTAGTCTGTTTCTGTTTTTAAACAGGCTGAACCTCTCCTCACAATTGGTAATTGCCAAAAGTAACTCTGTGAACTTTTCATTTATCTCTACAACATCCTTTTCATCAACAAAGAGAACTGCATGAGGTTGCTCTAGAATTTTTAATCCAATCTGATTTTTCTTGCCTTTTGCAGAAGGAATCCTTGAATGCCCCACAGAACGATCTTGAATATACTGTCCTATACTTCCCTTCGGTACTTTAAGGAGCTTTTGTGTTTGTTTGTCTGTAACGCTGCATTCTTGAAGAAGCAAGTAAAAAATCCGCTCTTCCCAGTAGGGTGAAGTGACTTTTTCTTGGCTCCATAAGCCTGAACTCATTGTGATATTAACTTCAAAATACTAATTCAAAAAAGGGAAACTACTAATAACTTTGTCATAAAACCGCAAAAGATAAATTCAGTGGCAGTCCCAAGGTGTGTTTTCAGCAACGTGGTGTCCATGCTGTAAAAAGAAAGGAAATCAAAATGCCTAGTGAAAAAGCAAAAATAAACTTTAGACTTCATTCTACATGACTGAAAATTAAGACTGAAGACTTTTAAAATTTTCATTTGACCAGTAAACACATACACACAAATGAAATATTTTCAAAAAATATCTAAAAGGGCTAAAAGACATACATACTGTATTACTTTTATCTACTGTAACTGTGCATATTTAATTAATGAAATCCAATTGTAAAGTACTTTCAAAGACAACACAATGTTTGCTTCCAAGACACTGAAATTTATAAAATCAGATTCTAGTAAAAACTTTTAAAGATTACCCTTATATACATATTCTAACTTTTTTTAATTTATTTTTATTTATTTGTTTTGAGACAGGGTCTCACTCTTGTTGCCCATGCTGGACTGCAGTGGCACAATCACAGTTCACTGTGGCCAAGACCTTCCAGGCTCAAGTGATCCTCCTACCTCAGCCTCCCGAGTAACTGGTATTATAGACGCATATCACCACACACAGCTAAGCTTTCTACTTTTTGTAGAGACAGGGTCTCACTATGTTGCCTAAGCTGGTCTTGAACTCCTGGGCTCAAACAATCCTCCTGTCTTGGCCTCCCAACGCACTGGGATTACAGTCATAAGCCACCAGGCCTGTCCCATATTCTGACACTAATAAACTTTTAAAAGTAGCATTTCGGGCTGAGCTGTGTGGCTCATGCCTATAAATGATAGCTATGATATGGCCATATTGTGATAATGGAACATTTTACCTCTGACTCAACTTCATTTCATATATTTTTTCTGAAGATGGGCAATGTTCATCACATTAATCATAGTTATCTGATTTCTCAAATCGCAAATATCAGATATTATAATATGACTATATTAAAAATATTTTAAAAATCAATTTTGTAGCATCAAAACTTGTACTACATAGCAAGGGAATATCATGATATAACTGCATTATAATTTCTTTCTATTATTTCTTTTTCAAATTTTCATTTATTTTTATTTTATTTATTTATTTTTGAGACAGGGTCTCGCGCTGTCACCCCGGCTTGGGTACATTGGTGCGATCATAGCTCACTGCAGTTTCAAACTCCTGGACTCAAATGATCCTCCCACCTTGGCCTTCCAAGGTTCTAGGATTACAGGCATGAGCAACTGCACCTGGTCCTCATTTAAAATTTTTACAAGAATAATAATCTTTCCAATGAAGTAGGCTCATTCTCAAACCTATTTTAACTGATGGTTAAAAAAACTACACAATTTCATTAATTCAAACTGAGACTTTACTTCATTATTTTAATTAATTTTCTGCTGAAAACAATACTTCCTAGGTATCCCTGTCATAAGAATGTGGCTATCTGGTTTCCAAAGACAGTACTTTCATTTCATCCTTCCTTGAGATAGAGGTATCCATTTCCATTATTCTGGGTAATGGCTGCAATTGATAGCACTATCATATTTATTTTATTCTAGCAATTAAAAAATAAATACTCCTAAAGAACCAAATTTTAGATTTAATCACTTAATGATCAAACAACCTGGCAAAGCTATACACAGTGGAACACTTCTTTTAGAAAGCACTGCTAGATAATGAAGTATTCCATAATGGTAACATTTCTAAAAGTCTCTCCCTCTACAAGCCAGCATGAGACATGTGGTTTAGCCAAGACAGGATACAGGTTAGGCACCTCCTTCAAACCAACATGACTGAAATATCTGTGTAACACTCAGGGAGGGTAAAAGCAGAGGTAGCATGAAGTGGTTCTCTTTTCTTCTTTTTTGTGGTGTGTTTGTTTTAATTCCACTTGAGGGCACTGTCTACTTCAGCAAGAATGGGATCAATTTATATTTGCCACTTATATAAGACACCTGTGGAAACCTCTATCTTGACACAATATAAACAAAACTCCTTATAAGGGCTGCCCAAACAGCTATCCAACCCCTCAATTTGGTTCTATTCCTTTAAAGGACCAAACTGAAGTGTTGGTTCTTTTTGACCAAAATGCTTTTAACATGTCAACACTTTCCACAAGAAAATGTCCTTATTTTTTTCTTGATCATTGATGTATCATTATGACTGTAAATTATTTTGCATAACTCTTGATCTGCAAGGCTGTTATTTTGTTAAAAGGCTGTATCTTATGCTTCCTGAGGTCACGAATGCTTTCTACAGATCTACTGTCTAGAGTTTTCCCTTGCATATCAGCCATTTTCTGTGGTTTCCTGCTGTATGCATTTGACTCCTTTTACGGCCTTGTTGCTTTCCAACTTATCGCTTCGAATCAGTTCTGAGAAGCCAGGTAGTGAAATATGTTTGTGTGTTTGAAAACACAAAGCAACAATCGTGAAAAGAGGAATGCATACATTCTGAAAGGGTCTTTAGGAGCAAAGGGCACATAGGCTTTATTGAATAGAGATTCTGGTCACTCACAGAAGGTTAAGACAGTCAAAAAGCAACTTTGAAAAAAACGAGCTGTTGTTTTGGTTCTCTTTAAAATGTATTTAGATTTTTAGGGCCAAAATTTTTTTGAAAGAGGTAAAGCAATTCTATTTTGAAAAGAAATTCTTTTTTAAAATTCCTAAGAATAATGTCTTCAAATATTACAATCAGAAACTTCCCTGAATCTTAATAATTGCTTTATACCAACAGCTCCTACTCTATTGGTCCTGTAGCTTAACTATTCATGTCACAATTTAAAATAAAAATCATTAATGCTAATAATCTATTATTAAGACAAAACTAAATTACTATATGTGCATTAGGACATTATGTTAAATAAATTTGATTATAAGCTTGCTTTCTGAAATAATTTAAGGAAGAGAATCCACAGTAAAAATTGATATAACTGCTAGGTTTATAAAAATGTTTTAGGGTAATAAACTATAGCTTTCAAGTACCATATTTTAAAGTGGACTCTACAAGGAGTGGTAACTTTTTTCCTAACTTTCATTAGCACAAGTGGAAATGAGCTTAGACTTAGCAACAGGATGGGTCATGTTAGACAACTAAAATAGTCAAGCACAAGTTATCAAATATTTCAAAAGCATTATCCAAAAATAAAGGATACAGCCTTTCCTCTTTCAGAAAGAATATATTAAGAACAAGTTTGAAACTCTCTTATTAAAAATTGATTCTCTTCACTGCAACTGATAGAGAAAGTTGAATGGGAAACTTTACAGCTCGAGTCTAGAGATATACAAGGCAATCAACTGAATGATCATTAATATTCTCGGCCAGGCACAGTGACTCACGCCTGTAATCCCAACACTTTGGGAAGCCAAGGTGAGTGGACAGCTTGAGCCCAGGAGTTTGAGACCAGCCTGTGCAACACAGTGAAACCTCATTTCTACAAAAAGTACAAAAGTTAGCCAGGTGTGATGGCATGTGCCTGTAGTCCCAGCTACTTGTGAGGCTGAGGTGGGAGGATGGCTTGAGCCCTGGAGGGAGGGACTGCAGCGAGCCATGATCACGCCACCGCACTTCAGCCTGGGTGAAAAAGCAAGACCCTGTCACACACTCTCTCACATATATACACACTCCATTATATATATATATATATATATATATATTTATTTTATGTACTCAAAATACCAGTATTACAATAAAAATATGCTAACATACATTTCTCCCCACTGTAGAAGTGAATATAACACCAACAGTCTACTTTCACTGGGATGTGCATAGTAGTTAAACAGTTAAAGTCTTAGGTACCCCAAGCAGTAAAAACTGACTCAACACAATATGAAGGGAAAGATCTAAATCACATTGTAAATGAGTTATTTATCATCAAGAAGGTTGGTTTGTTAGTTTGGTATTTTTTACGCTTTCAGTACAGAGTTAGATACTGAAAACTACATCATCTAGGCTAGGCACAGTGGCTCACTCCTGTAATCCCAGCACTTTGGAGGCTGAAGTGGGAGGATCCCCTAAGCCCTGGAGTTCAAGGCTTTAGTGAGCTGTGATAGCACTACTGCACTCCTGCCTGGGTGACAGAATGAGAGCCTGTCCCAAAAGGAAGAAAAAAAAAGAAAAGAAAATTAGCCGGGTGTGGTGGTGTCTGCCTGTGGGCCCAGCTACTCAGGGTCCCAGCTACTCTGGAGGATGGGAAGATCGCTAGAGCCCAGGAGGTCCAGGCTGAAGAGAGCTATGATCACGCCACTGTACTCCAGCCTGGGTGACAGAGCAAGACCTGGTCTCAAAAAAAAAAAAAAAAAAAAACAAAGAGGAAAGAGAGAACACACACACAAAAAAACCCAACATCAATCCACATTCACTCAGCTTCTGCCTTTAAGTAAAGGCCTAGGGAACAGCAAGACAACTGAAGGAAAAAGAAGCACAGCTAAATTCAAAGTCACCGTAGGGCAGGTGGGGGTGAGGGGTCAGTGTGAAGGGAGAAATTTTCACTTGTATTCTCTTATTATTTTGCAGGTTGAATCACTTTGAGTGAGTATATCACAAATGACTCATCTAAATACTATCTTACTTCAGGCTGGGTAACTGTGTGATTATGAATATCTTGGTAATAAATACTGAATGAAAATTACCAACGAGTTGAAACACAATAATATGTTTAACCCTAAAGCCATGTTGAACAGAAGGCCTTTCCTTTGAGGACGCTGATGAAGGAGAACAGTTCAGGTTCACACAGATTTGAAAACATTTCTGGTTATCTGAGCTTGTTGATGGTCTGGATTCTGAGTAAAGGGGAACTTACTTGTATTAAGATAAAGTCATTCAACCAAGACGAGAGTTGGAAGGCACAAATATTTATCAATTTTCCATGAAGACAATGGAAAGATGATCAGGAAATATGTTTTACATGAAAATGTTAAAGATTACAATTACCACATTCTGAAAGGCAACATATAGTACAAATGAACATCAGTAGCTACAGAAAACTACCAATGGTTAACTTATCCAGAAGATGCAGTGTTTTTCTGATTCTCAAGTTATCAGGTTATATTGTTCATAAGGATCTCACAAAGACAGATCCAATTCAAGAGCTTTTTGCATCTCCAAAGATATCCTGCTTGTTCTAAAAACCACAGGAAGCTATTTAAATTAGAATAAAACTTACAATACTTAATTCTGCCCCTAATTATAAATGGCAAAGAGGTAAGAAGGTCAGCTTGAACACCAAAGAAAGAAGACATGTGGGCCTTTTTCCAAAAGCTTCTGGATAGCTAGAATGATCATCCTTTTAAAAAAGAACATCTCTCACTAAAAGACAAAGTTGTTATATTTCTAAACAGCTAAAGAATAGAGATATAGAGATTCCGTGGCCAGAAAAAAGACTGAGTCCGTTTTAATTTTCCTCAATGACTAATTTGTGTCACAAGTACACAGTCCCTAATACAAGTGGGATTTATAAGGTTAAAAAAAAAGAAAAGAAGAGCCTCTCACATCTGCATATTCCCACTGGAACAAGGAATACTGCTGCCTATCTAGTGTTAAACCTAGCCACTCCACTGCCAAACTGTGAATTCCCCACGTCCTTCATTTTTGTATTATCCAGTGCCCACATGAGAGCCTGGCATATGCTAGGCACTGAATACAGAGAAATGAATGAAAGACTCAAGTGGTAACAGTGAAAACAAAATTGCATTTCCTCCTCCTGTTTAAGGGATTAAACCAAGAGAAAGAGAAAAGAAAAAGACTCAGGAATTGGGAGTATTTAATGAATTTTGCCTAAAACTTCAGTAATTCTCTAGATAAAATGAAATCATGCTAAACCACTTCATTGTTATACATATAAGAAGAAACAAATACGGAAAATTTCACAATTACGAAACCAAGTTGTTTTGAGGTTTATTTGATACTAACTTCCTACAGCCTCACTAGCATGTATGATGCTTATAAATTCTGTACAACCAATGAAAAAAAAACTAATTTAAATCATAGTGTGAAAATCAGGAACAAAATACTAATAGTTTGATAAACAACGTAACTATTCCTTTCTCTCTCCTTGTGTTGGAGACTTCCTTAAATCAAACAAAACCACAGTTTAGGTGTGCCAGACTATAAAAATCATTGCTGCTTAATGTTAGTTGTGCTTTATATAACAAGCCTTATCTGCTTCTCACAAAAGTTACCACCCAGAGGAAGGTTTATTTGCAAGAATACTATACAATTTTGCAGCAGAATATTAGAGAATGTTCTGGGTGTTACTTCAATAAGAATTTCCAGCAAATCATTTTCTCCTAATACTGTTCTAGTTCAAATCCACCTACTGCTCAGTGGGGAATGGGAGGCTAAATTCTTAAGGCCATTCAGTCTACTTGGGGCGTGAGGGGGTGTGTAGAAAGCCAACAATCAAACGAACACCCTCTCAAGGCCTGGGTGCTTCTCTGAGAGCCAATGATTGCAAAATGAACAATCTTATTAAGATCACTAATTAGCCCGAATTCAAAAGCAAGGTAGGCATGCTCCTTAGCTGAGCTAAGGATAAAACTTTCCAGGAAAAATTGAGGAGAAGAAGGTGGCAGGGATGATGGGGGCTGGGAGACTGCAAGGCCACAGGCTTGGTGGCTGAAAGATGACAACTATCCTAAAACATTCAAATGCCAAGGGGTGGAAGAGAAACGATGCCAAGTACATGAATAACCGGCAGCTGACCCAGCTGAGTACCAAACTCAACACCATCTTCCTGAAGATTTCATGACTTCGCCCCCGCCCCCCATTCGCCCCCCACCCCCCTCGATTGTTAACATGAAAGAAAAACATAAAGAAAGAATACCTGTCACAGCAGGGCGCACCTTTCAACTAAGGAACTCCGGGTGGCTGTGTAGAACCATCCTCACCCTGGAAAGGGGGAAACTGAAAGAAAAAGCAGAACACGCCATTAACAAGGCCAGAACCCCGACTGCCATTCCTGGACGGGAGCCACCAACACCCGCAAAATCGATCGGTACGTACGCCCCGCGGCGCGGTCGGTAGGAATCACAGCCCCGGGCTCCTGAGGCCAACCGTGGCCGTCGGGGCCCGCCAGCGGCCTGTGCCTCAGTCTCCCAATCTGTAAATGGGGTGGGGGGCGGGAGGGGGACAGCGTCCCGCGCGGCTCCCGCCCCAAGTCCTCTCTCCTCCGGGGGTCCCGACGGTGGCGACCCCGCACGCTCCCCGGACTCGCAGCCCTCCCGGGAAGCCTCGGGGGATGGGGAAGCCCCGGTGGGGGGGGGAAGCCCGGGCTGACGTCAGCGGGCTCGGCAACCCGCGGGCCCGGCCGGCTCGGGCCCGGGCAACTAACGGGCCGGCGCCGAGGGCCCGATGGTCGCCGCGGCGGCTCCGGACGCCCTGAGGCCAGGCGGCTGCGCCGAGGGGATCCAGCCGCCCGCCGGCCGCCAGCCGCCCGCTCATTCACTAACCTCGGGCGGCGGGGCGTCGCCCCTCGCCCCGGCTCCCCAGCCCGCGTCCCGGGCCGGCCCCGGCTCCCCACACCCACCGCCCTAGTATTTACCTCCGACGCGCGGCCCCCGCGCAGCCAAACCTGCTACCTGGGCCCGCCCCCACCTGCCCCGCCTCCGAACCGCACAGGGGAGAGGGAGGGAGCGGGGGCGGAGGGGGCAGCCGCCGCGCTAGCCAATCGTAGGCCGAGCTGCGCTCCTGAGCGGGCCGTGATTGGGCCTCCCTGTGACAGACCTTCCTCCAATGGCTGCCAGCCCGGCGCCGGCCGAAGGGACTTTCCGCTCTGTCAAGCTCGGTGGAACCAAAGGGAAAGCGAAGGGGCGGGGCAGAGAAGAGCGGCGGATGGAGGCGGGAAGCTCAAGCTGATTGGGCGAAAGGCTGTGGGTGCCGCATCACCATTGGCTGATGCTGGAGCCGGGGCGGGGCGCTGCGCTGCCACCAGCTCCGCCTCCCGTGCTCCCGCCTCAGCTGTCAAAACTGTAGACGCTTAGGTTTGGGCTGGGTTAAGAGTCCAGATGAAGGTTGAAATAGGATTCCAGGATGCCGTGAGAGAGCAAAGCTTTAGAATCAGACCTCAGTTTGAATCTTTGGCGCTTTCATTCAGTGGCTGCGTGACCTGAGGAAGTCACAACCACGCTGAGCCTCAATGTCCTCATCTGTAAAATGGAGATCATAGTATCGGTTGTCTTACAGGATTGTGGCAAAATACCGAGCTAAAGTTCCTGGCACGCAGTACCAGCTCAGGAAAGGTTCATCTCTTCCTCCTCCGCAGATTCAGCCTGGGACGCTTGCTGTTTCCGAACCTCTGTTGCCACCTATCCCAGTTTGGAGGGAATTTTCCCAAGGATGGTGAAGAAGGGATTTCCACACGCCGCCTCACTCAGCTCCGCATCCCTGGCCACCAGCCAGGACTTAGGGTGTAGTTAAGGATCTTTCAATTAGAAGGGAGGCTTCTGATTCCCAAAAGCACTCAAAATATTTAAGGAAGTGCTTTTTATAATCAGTCCTAGAGCCTTGCTGCACTGGATACTCCTGTTAATTAATTTCTTCTCCTTTGACATTTTAAGTGCTAATTATAGGAGAAGGTGATTAACACTGAGAAAGGAGGAGGGGTGTGTGTGTGTGTGTGTGTGTGTGTGTGTTTAATCATGACACAAATTTCCCCCCAGTGGAAAGTGACATGTTTCTGGAGATCCAGGGAATTTAAACCAATGAATACATAAAAGCAGTCACATGAGTGATGACTAACAGTAGCAGTAGACAGGCCACCACTCTTCCTTGCCATAGTCATCCAAAATGAAATGAGCATCTTTTGAAAACCTAAGCCTCATTCTACTCCTGTCCCTCTTTTGTCACTCCTATCTTCCTGTTTTCCAGGCTTCATGACCACACTGCTGTAGGAAGCCATAAGTTGGAAATCAACGGGCCTGGCTTGAAGTGTGGCCTTAGGCAACACCGTTCTCATCTACATCTGGATTCTCCAACAAAGCTGGTAGGACTCAGAGGTCACAGTCCAACTGTCCGGAAGAAAATTTCAGCTGAAATTTGTTTTTGCCTAACCCATACGATAAGGAGGAAGGAGAAAAGAATGTGAAGGAGAGAGATTTGGGGTCCTTTTAGGCAAGGCAAACATTCTCATGTTACCACTGGGACCACTTCTCTTATCTGCACGATCTACATCCACTGGTCCCTTAAGGCATCTGAGTTTGCCACTCTGGACTAGAATATTTTCATGTCCCTTCTTTTTGTTTTTGTTGTTGTTGTTGCTGGGATGTTTGTTTGTTTGTTTGTTTGTTTTGAGACAGAGTCTTGCTCTGTTGCCTAGGCTGGAGTGCAATGGCGCGATCTCAGCTCACTGCAACCTCCGCCTCCCAGGTTCAAGCGATTCTCCTGCCTCAGCCTCCCAAGTAGCTGGGATTACAGGTGCCTGCCACCACACTCAGCTAATTTTTGTATTTTTAGTAGAGACAAGGTTTCACCATATTGACCAGGCTGGTCTCAAACTCCTGACCTCAAGTGATCTGCCTGCCTCGGCCTCCCAAAGTGCTGGGATTACAGGCATGAGCCAATGTGCCCGGCCTATTTTTGTGTCTTTTCTGTTGATGGTGTTTGGTGCTGCTGAGGTCTCTACTTCCATAGGGCTTTCGTCCCCAGGCTCTGTCCTGTCATACGTTCACTGAATCAGTGCCGGGGCCTGACTTCATCTAAGGGATCTTCATCCAAGTCAAGCCTGACAAATGGGGCTTATCTCAATTATCATTTCCTATCAATTGGGAATGGCTGCTTAGAACATTGCGTTAAAACAAATTCTGAACTTGTATTCAGGCTCACCGGGAAGAGAGATATCTGCCAGGGGATAAGATGGGGAGATAGTGTCATGGTGCTATTATTTGCAGTCCTTGGTGAACCAGCCTCTCATTTTACAGGTAGGAGATGAAGGCCCAAAGACAGTAAATTACAAGCCCCTGTCACTCAGGAGATGGGCCGAGACCCTGATTCCAAGCCAAGACTCTTTCCACCTCTGTTAAAATGGATTCCCCAACTGAAATGCTCATCATCTCTGCCTTCCAAATCCTCCCTTCATGGAGGACCTAGTCAAAGTCCTTTACAGACATGTCTTCACAGAGGGCTCCAGCCCTCACTAATGACCTCTCTCAATCCACCACCCCACAGCCTCTTCCATCCAGCCTGGTCCTGGGTTCATGGAACTAGCGGTTGTGTTACTGAGCAGGTTCCAGGAAACATAGCAGTGTACAAGAGAGATGCCACACTCCCTCTGGCAAAAAAAAAAAAAAAAAAAAAAAAAAAGGCAAACTAAAATACTCATTAGATGATCACTTACTTAATTATGGCTGTGGTAAGCCTCAGAAGAAGAATCTCTCTGAGCATGCCTAAAGGGAGGTTGGCCACTCAGGGAAGGCCTGTTTGAGGAAGTCACCTTTGAGATGAGATGGGAAAGATAACTGGCAGGCAGGAGTGAGGGGGAACACTCCAGAAATAGGAAACAGGAAAGTGCATGACCTGTTGAAGAAACTGGAAGAGGCAGAGCGCAGACAATGAAGGCACAAAAGAGCCTTGGGAGCCAAGGACAGGGGTTGTTCTCCATCCCAAGGTCAATGGGAAGTTTTGAAGGGTTTTGCAGGGAACATAACACTGGTTCTTTTTTTGTTTTTTGTTTTTTGTTTGAGATGGGGTCTCACTCTGTTGCCTAGGCTGGAATACAGTGGCACAATCATAGCTCACTGCAGCCCCTGTCTCCTGGGCTCAAGTGATCCTCCCACCTCAGTCTCCCGAGCAGCTGAGACTACAGGTACGCACCACCATGCCCAGCTAACTTTTCTCTTTTGAGTAGAGATGAGGGTCTCACCATGTTGCCCAGGCTGGTCTTGAACTCCTGGCTTCAAGTGATCCTCCTGCTTTTGCCTCCCAAAGTGCTGGGATTACAGGCATGAGCCACTGTGCCTGACCTAACACTGATTCTAAGCTGTCTTATGTAGTTCTCTCATTGCACACAGCAGGACCCTAACATAAAGCTATTGAATTGAATGGAGCTTTCCCCACGGAGGATGGTGAACTCCAGGTAGCCTGCTAGGGGCATGGGACATAGAGTAACACACCGTCAGGACTCAAGGGAACCTGCTCAGTGGCACCGGTCATGGTTATTGACTAGACCCTGCTCCATGCTTCCCAGTGCCTACCACGGGGTACCTCCTACTTGCAGTCTCTCCAAATTTGGTGTCTCTTTTATATCCTACTGCCTTCTCAGCATCTCCACTCAACACAGCCAAAAGCGAACTCCTGATATTCCCCACCACCACCCCCTGCAATCCCTCTGCACTCCCCATCTTAGTAAATGGCAACTCCCAGATGTCCATCCAACCTCCCATGGTTCCAGCCATTTTCCCACCAATCCTGTGAATATGGGCATTCAGAATGAACACCAGGCCAAGTGGCTAACTGGACCAGGTATCCGCACAAGCAAGGATACGTCACAGGCGCTTTCTCCACAGTAGCCCAGCACAGTGTTTTGATCCATGGATAACGGGCTGAGGTCTTCCATCTCTGAGATGTGCTTATCTCTTAGGGAAGGGAAATTCCAAGTGCAACTGAACATTCTGTCTGAGGACTTTTACTCTGACCACCTAAAAGCTCTTTTTGATAAGATAAAGGGGATTACTTTAATCATCTTTAAACTAATCCAGCCGAACTATAAATCCATGCTCTCCCATTTGAGCTATTTGCTGGTATCAATGACAAATAATTTCTATGTTTGATTTTTAAAACACACACAGAAAGCTCTTTATTAAAGGGAACTTTCTGCTACATCTGGATCCCATTTTGGGCAGTTGATGCATTAGGGATTGTTCCATGTCCCAGGGAATCTTCCTCCTTTACCAAGGAGACACAAATGATGTCAGAAAAAGGGTGACTCATTCTTATAAGCTGCCCCAACTTCTATTTTCTGCCCCCTTTAATAAAGAAAGTGGATCCTTCCTTCATTCAACAAATATGTATTGAGCACCTACTATGTGCTAGGCACCTTTGTAGACTCTGAGGACACTGCAGTGAGCGTGGTTCCTGTTCTCAAGAAGCTGACATTCTAGGGGAGGGGAAAAATGACCATGCATCAGGTAGTTCATGCAGAGAAGACAATACAAAGGAAGGCAGGCAGTGGCTGGAAACTGCTATTTAGGTAGATTGTTCAGGGAAGGACTACCTCATGTAGGTTGCATTTGAACTAAGACTGGAAGGAAATGAAGAAGCCAACCACACCACTGTCTCAGGGAACAGTGTTCCCATAGGAGGGGAAAGGCAAGTGCAGAGGTCTGGAAGCAGCAATGTGCCTGGTGTCCTCAGCAATGTGCCTGGTATGCTCAGGGAACAGCAAAGAAGCCAGTGAGGTTGGAGCCCAGAAAACAGGTGTGAGTGGCAAAGGGGAGGCCAGAGAGGATACAGGGGGTCCAAGTCAGATGAGACCTTGCCTTTTACCCTGCACCAACAAGAAGTCCTGGAGGGTTTACATCAGAGCAGTAGCTGATCTGACTTATGTTTTAATAGGTTCATGCCTCAGGTCAAAGTCAGTAACAGGGAGACTGATGCAGTAACCCAGGCAAGGATGGATCCCAAAGGGAACCCCTTGTTTCCTGGGGGTGGAGGCAGAGCAGGTGAGAGGGAGGGGTGCAGGGGGATGTGGAACTGAAGATATCGAGAAGTTGTTACAAAGCAGAAAGAGATGTAGCACTCCTGAAAAGAAGCATTTTCAGGGTGAGTGATCAGGGGAGTGGTGATGCTTAGGGGACTGGATCTGCGGATTGTTCAGGAAATAATAATAGGTTGGGATTAAATTTAGGGGGAAAAAAACGATCCAAGGGAAGCCAATCAAAGAGCCTGGATTGCCAGTCTTCCCTGCTGCGATCTCCGCCTGCGATTCTCCAGGGGAAATGTCCTTTATGACCTTACAGCTCACCTGGAACCCTCCACCTAGGGCCCGAGGCAGCACATCCTCTCGTGCCCGGGCACTTCCAGGCATTGCCCTGAGTACTGGGCACTTCACACACTGGGCTGGACCACTCACCGGAGTGAATAAGGAGGCTTGAAGCTGTCCTGGCACAACAATGGAATGAAGCGCTAGTCTCAGCTCAGCCGCTTGGAATATGACTCCAACTCTCACATTTCTGTGGGGTGTATTCATTTCAGCTTTTTGTTTGGTGCTATGGGGAGGGAAGGGCCCTCAGACTGGCATCCTTTTTCTTCCAGGATGATGATGAATATTATGAAAGTCTGAGGCTGTTTTTAAAATTCTGCTCTGATACGTTGTTTTTCTGTGCATAAGAATTATGTATTCTTAGCTGCAAAACTGGAATCCGTCTGCTCATGGATAAACTTCTGGCCATGAGCATGTACCTTTCAGGTAACTTCCCTATCAGAGAAGCTTACAATCAAGAATCCTACTTCCCTAGTTCCCTACACAGGCCCAGGAGGCTTTTGGTGGTATCTGCTGGACTTTTGAAAATTAGGGAATTTCTCCTACTCTGAACTCTACCAGGAATCACATATCAAGATCTCAGTACCATCTTACCCAGACCCTCTTGACCTCTTCTTTCTCCATAATCTCTTTCTAGCTCATATCATCCAGACTCGAGGGCCCCATTCTCAGTTTGACACTGAGGACACCCACGCTATTATCTCTGGCTGTGACCTTTCCCACGAGCTCCAAATTCACACCATCTTTTGACGTCTCCACTTAACTTCTCCATTTCGGTGTCTCAAACTTGACAATTCAAAACAGAACTCCCTCCCACTTCCAAACTGGTTTCCTACCCAACTTTCCCAGGCCCCCAGTTTCTCAAGTCAGAAATCTATGAGTCATCCTTGATGTTTGCCATTCCCTCATCCCTCCCATCCAACCCATTCGTAGGCTCTTGGGAATCTACCTCCAAAATGTCTCTGGAATCCATCCTCTTCTCTCCACCTCCACTGCCAACCGCCTCTCACCTGCAATAGCTCTGAGGCAGCCTCCCCACTTCTTCTGCCTCCCATCCCCACCCCTACATATTCCTGTCCTATCTCCACCCAGAAGCAAACAAGATCTTCTTTAACTGTAAATTGGTTCACATCTCCCCTGCTTAGAACTTTCCAAGGCCTTGACATTATTCCAAGATCAAGACCAAACTCTTGACTGTGGCCAGTGAGACCTTTCCTGAACTGGTCCTACCTACCTCTGCAAACCCATCTAGTGACACCTTTCCCTTAGCTTGCCTCCAACATAGTGTATTAGTTTCCTATGGCTGCTGCAGGAAATGACACAAATTATCCCCTTATAGTCCTGGAAGCCAGAAGTCCAAAATGGGCTGGAGCCAAGGCAGGCAGGGCTATGCTGCTTGCAGAGGTTCTAGGGGAGAATCTATTTCCTGGTCTTCTTTGGCTTCTAGAGCTGCAATCCTTGGCTCATGGCGCCTTCCTCCACCTTCAGAGCCAGCAGTGTAGCATCTTACTTGGTGATCACATTTCTTTCTTCTCCGGTGTCATATTTCCCTTTGCTTTACATTGTCCTTTAAATTTCTCTTATAAGGAAACTGCGATTGCATTTAAGACCCACCCAGGTAATCCAAGATGATCTTCCCATCTCAAGACCCTTAACTGAATCCCACCTCCAAAGTCCCTTTTGCCAGGTAAGGCAACATTCCCAGGTCCCGGGGATTAGGATCTACATATGTTCGGGAGTGACTATTGAGCCTACCATGCATACCACGCTCCTTCCCTCACCAGGGTCTTTGTACCTCTTGTCCCCCATTACTAGAATGCTCCCTTCTTCCCTCTCACTCTTTGCTTGGCCATATCTTTCTCATTCTTGGGGACACAGCTTACCTGGCACCTCCTCAGACAACCTGTCTCGGACCAGCCCCTTAACAGCCTGAAGACTTTTTTTTTTTTTTTTTTTGATACGGAGTCTTGCTCTGTTGCCCAGGCTAGAGTGCAGTAGTGTGATCTCAGCTCACTGCAACCTCTGCCTCCTGGGTTCAAGCAGTTCTCCTGCTTCAACCTCCCAAGTAGCTGGGATTACAGGCACCTGCTACCATGCCAGGCTAATTTTTGTATTTTTAGTAGAGACGGGGTTTCACCATGTTGGCCAGGCTGGTCTCGAACTCCCGACCTCAAGTGATCTGCCCACCTTGGCCTCCAAAAGTGCTGAGATTACAGGCATGAGCCACAGTGCCTGGATGAAGACTTTTTCATGTCTTTTTCAACTGACTTGTTTTCTGCCTGCCTCTCCCTCTACCCTCACCTAAGCACCTTGAGGACCATGTCTGTTTTGTCAATCCACTGGTCGTCCTAATATAACTGGTTAATAAATCATTGCTGAATTTATTTATTTATTTATTTATTTATTTATGACAGTCTCGCTGTGTCGCCCAGGCTGGAGTGCAGTGGCATGATCTCAGCTCACTGCAACCTCCTCCTCCAAGATTCAAGCGATTCTCCTGCCTCTGCTTCCCAAGTAGCTGGGATTACAGGCGTGCGCTGCCACACCCAGCTAACTTTTTTTTTTCTTCTTCTATTTTTAGAGACAGGGTTTTGCCATGTTGGCCAGGCTGGTCTTGAACTTCTGACCTCAAGTGATCCAGCTGGCTCAGCCTCCCAAAGTGCTGAGATTACAGGCATGAGCCACCATGCCTGGCCTCATTGCTGAATGAATTTAAAGATGACAAATTGACAACCCAATACAGTGCTATGCAAATGGGCTGCTGTGTGTACTCCTCAGCGAAAGGAGACTCAACACCACCTTCCTCCTGATCTGCTATATCAGAAACAATGGTCTGGGCAGAACAGGGCACCAATCACAAAGAAAACCCATAGACACACTCCCATGCAGGGTCCAGGGAGATGCCACACCACCGAGTCAGCCAGACACAAAACCTTTCAAGGAAGTAGGATTTCACCTTGCTGGGCGACCACCTGATCCCTTGCTTATTAAACGCAGCTAAGCATTATTTTAACACAAGGCCTGCGTGAGAGGCTGCTCGCTGTGGAGAGCCAGCCATAAGTAACCCTTCTCCATCCTTCTCCTGTTAAAGACTCCTGGAGCCACTTTGAGGGAATCGAGGGGGGCCAAGGGGCCTTTTCACATGTGTTGCAGCCTTTTAGGCTGGGTACAGGGAGGCTCCTGCACAGCTGAAAACTTCACGGGGTTAAACTTTTCTAAACTGAAGCCAAAAGTGTTTTGATTGCCTGGCTATTTTCTAAGAATTGCTTTTGCCTTAAGCTATACATTATCAGGTTGAAAACATCATTTTCCTCCGCTTCAAGTAGAAAATTGTGCTTTAAAATTTGACAAGTTTTAGTAATATTTTTATTTTTTATTTTATTTATTTATTTATTTGAGATGGAGTTCCACTCTTGTTGCCCAGGCTGGAGGACAATGGTGTGATCTTGGCTCACTGCAACCTCCACTATTTTTAGTAGAGACAGGGTTTCTCCATGTTGGTCAGGTTGGTCTCAAACCCCCAACCTCAGGTGATCTGCCCACCTCGGCCTCCCAAAGTGCTGGGATTACAGGCGTGAGCCACTGTGCCCGGCCAGAATATTTTTAAATGTTTGGTCGCAAGGAAGATGGCTGTTTTGACTCAACAGTTTATTCCCCTCTGATTATTTACAGCATAAAGTTCACGGCCATGTTGTCTGTAAGAGTATAAACTTAAGACAGTAAAACAAAGTGATCTATAAATATTAACCAGTTTTCACACATCATAATGTTTAAAATAATAACATTTGCACAGCATCTGACAATTTACAAAGACTTCAACGTACATCATTTTGAATAATCCAGGAAGACATTTGCTTTGAAGGAACGGCCTAATTTTTTTTCCTGTAAACTTTCAATCCATAACTGTACATCCTAAAGCATTCTGGCACAAATTAAATGGAACTGCCTCTTGTGGGTCTATTTCAGAAGTCTGTTGTCAGAGTTCAGTTCACAGGCATCAACCAGAAGCCTAGTGAGGCCGTTTGAAATTCTGGCCCAGATTAATTTTTTAAAGCTGCATTTGGAGCTTTTTAAAGTAGAGCTGTTTCCAAAGGCTTAACTGAAGAGTAATTGATTTCACTGGAAATAAAAGTCCACATGTGATCCCAGCTGGAGCGTGGTCATATTTTTCTTGCAAACCTAGAATGTCTTGGGGAACAAACGGCTGTCACGTGTCCCCTTCCAAAAATGTCTTAAACACCGGAAAGGAGGGCAGGCTAAGGTGTAGCCCTTCCCACCCTGGGTGCCAGGGTTGGGGGTGCTGTAAGTGAAATATCAAAGCTGAGGTCACTAATATTCTGCATCTCAGCCTCAGAGGAAGGAGCGTGTGCAGGAGTCCAGGAGGAGGGGAGGAACCAGAGATGGGGAATGGCCTGGATGGATGAGTCGAGACATGGGGAAAGCTGCTTCCTGAACTATGTGTTCTGTGTACTCCTCTTCATCAGAGCAGTGGGAAGGGGTCTTTTGTGAGAGGCCGGGCCTCTCCACCAAAAGGCACTCAGTTAACAAGCACATCCATGGGCCCCACTGACCCACACGGAAGCCTGGGAGGATCAGCAGAGGCCAGTCCCATACTATGGAGGAGGGGCTGTCCTTGTACATCCTGGGATTGAATCTTGGGAAGAAGTCGATGGCAAAAGTAGGCTTGGGAAAAGTCTATCCTGGAGGGCACTGATGCTCCCTCCTCTGCCAGAATAAAGGTGACCTATGGTGTTCCCAGAAAACAAGTTCAGCCTGAGGCAGGACAGGGCTCATTTTGAAGAGGCTGCCAACACATGTCACCCAGCCTCTGGGGCCCAAACTCACAGCTTGCTCACAAACAAACTGAGACGAACATCCTCCCGGAGACTTCAAAGCAAGAGTCTGGTGTCCCTGCAGCCGAGCTTGTCAACCTCCTCTAGAGAGAAAGTGTTCCCTCGGAGCCTAAAGCAGATCAAATGAACAGAGGTTTGAGTGAGGACAAAATTAGATCGGGGCTTTCAAACAAAAGCCTCCACTTTTTAAACCCATGCCTGGGATGGGCTGACTCTCTGGCCCAGCTGCAGTGTTTCTTGCAGGGAAGTCAGGGCTGTTTTTACCCTTGGCCAACCAGGGCAGCTCAGGAAGCATTCTGAACAAGGCTCCATGACTCTGCAGAGAGTCCACAACACTGCACCCAGCCAGCCACAGACTCCCCAAGGCCAGTGATTCTTTTTAAGGCAACAAGAGAATCTGTCAAGAATGCAATGAGCAAACCCTGGTGCCCTCCCAAGTTCCATCAACAGGCAGCAAATAACATCAGACCCCTTAAAATATCAACCTCATGTTGGCTGGTGCCCAGGACCCAGAATGTGATGTTTCTTAGGACTGTGCAATGGTTTCAAAATCAAAGAAACAGAAAACCTACACTTTGCCCAGAACCTGATGACGTCATAGGCCACAGAGCTGTCACAATCATACAGAAGGAAAAATCTCTCCATCACAGCATAGATTTTTGAAGTCACTTTTAAATTTTTTATTTTTTTAAGAGATGGGATCTAATTCTGTCGCCTGTGCAGTGATGCAATTACGGCCCACTGCAGCCTTGAACTCCTGGGTTCAAGGGATCCTTCCATCCCAGCCTCCCGAGTAGCTAGGAACTACACTGCACCCAGCTGAATTTTTTATTTTTTGAGAGACAAGGTCTGGTGTCGAACCTCTGGCCTAAAGTGATCCTCCTGCCTCAGCCTCCCAAAGTGCTAGGATTACAGGTGTGAGCTGCCACGCCCAGCAAAGCTTTTGTTTTTAACTTCATCATTTGATATCTGCATTCGCTGCAGCCTTGATGTGCTTTTTGAGAGAAGACAAGGCCTGCATATTTAAAGCAAGAGTCACAGGCTTATGGGAATGAGTTGCCAAAGGGTCCTGGTCTAAGACAATAGGCTTGGTGGATCTGCAGTCAGCCAGAGTGGGTTTGCCCATCTGAGAAGACTCAGCCCTTCTTGTACTCTGGTTAACTACTGGAATCATGAATGGGCATCCAGAGTTCCCAGCTCTTTTGAGAAAACCCTGAGATATAGATTTTCTATAGGAAATTTCCTGGCTTTTAAATATTAGTCTCTAGCCCAGTGCCTGGAACATATATAGTAGCATTCACTTACAGCACATTAGGCCAGGGAAAACCTTTACTTATTGTCTGAGAAATAGATCCCTGGAAACAAGAAGGACAAATCTTTGAAGCTGTGGCTCAGCAGAGAGAAAGTCTACAACACTGGACCCAGCTGCCCAGACTCCCAAGGCTAGTCATTCTTTTTAAGGCAATGAAAGAATCTGTCAAGAATGCAATTCTTGCTTTTTTCAAATACATGAAAGTCTATGGCTTTAATTATAGAGAATTGGAAACACTGTGCAACCTGCTCCTAACCTGTGTAATCTCCATTCAGAACCGCAGAAGGTCTGATCCAATATCCTTGACCTGTGAAGGCAGATGCAATTTCCAGGAGGGCGGGAGCTGACTTTTCTTTTCATTCTTCAACCACATCCCCATTCCTACACTATCTCATAGAACAGAGAAGTTGCTGAATAAATAGTCAAGGTTTAAAAATGAAATCATTTCTCCCTACTTAAAGATGTAAAGACTTCTTTCTTAGACAGAGAATCAGATCCTTCACATGCAGAATCATTCTCACTGAATGTCAGAATCAGAAGGGATCCTCAAAATTCTGCCATTCCTCTCTCCCGTCACCCCATTTTACAGATAGAAAAACTGAGGTTCGGAGAGCTAAAACAGGCCTGCCCAGGGGCCTTACCAGACTTCCAGGATGGTGTCATTCCTTTCAAGGGCCTGCAGGAGGGCTTCTGCCCCTAGGTAGGTGATGCAGTTATTGGACAACCTGGAAAGGAAGATACAATGGTGAGCTTCAAGGATTCTTCGTTTTCCTCTTGAAACTGTCCAGTTAAAGAGACTGCAGGAGTTAGCCAGTCTACTGAAGCCCACCTGTCCCTTAGACACATCCTGCTCATGTCTGAGATTCCCAATGAGCTCATCAACAAAGGCTCAGTACCATCAGTGAAATGTACCCGTCTCTCTTCCATTCACTAGATGAGTTTATCAAATTAAGTAGCCACTCCCTTAGGATAGTGGTTAAGTACCTGCATTTTAGTGCTAGACATCCTGGGTTTAAATCCCACCTACACCACTTCTTTTTTGATCTCGAGCAAATTAGTCCCAATCTCCTCATTGGTAAAATGGGCCTAAAAGAGTACCCGTGCCATCGAGCATAAGAATCTAAATTGTGATGGGTGTAAGCAGGCTCCTATTCACATCCACCATCCATCTCCTTGTGGCATGGGTCCTGGGCCATTAAGTCAGCCACCAGTCCCCCATTACCTCCCCACACTCTGCTTGCTGGGAAGACCCACCACTCTCTGCATGCCTAAAACACTTGCACAGTACTTGATATGGTTTGGCTGTGTCCCCACCCAAATCTCTTGAATTCCCACGTGTTGTGGGAGAGACCCGGTGGAAGGTAATTGAATCCCATCCTGTTCTCATTACAGTAAATAAGTTTCATGATATCTGATGGTTTTAAAAAGGGGAGTTTCCCTGAACAAGCCCTCTTCTCCTGTCTGCTGCCATGTGAGATGTGCCTTTCACCTTCAGCCATGATTGTGAGACCTCCCCAGCCACGTGGAACTGTAAGTCCAATAAAACTCTTTCTTTCATAAAGTGCCCAGTCTTGGGTATATCTTTATCATCAGCATGAAAACGGACTAATACAGTACTTAATTGATAGAAAATAACCAATGAGCAGTAATATTTCTATTTTCAGGGGGGTCTTTGAGGGCACAGAGACAGAGATTAGAGAACATATGAGGTAGCTGACAACAGGGAGGGGAGACAGGATAGGGCCAGGGACAGCAACAGAGGAGTCATGTGTTTCCCAGGTTGCTCTTTTGGTTATAGCTTTGCCTTCCAATAATGTCCACTCCAGGTCCTCCCCCTTTCCCACAATTTCAGGAATGTCTTACAAGTTGACCCTAAGGCAATGCCAATTGTAATTGCCAGTATTTGTTGAACTTCTATTAGATTGGTGCAAAAGTAATTGCAGTTTTTGCATTGTTGAAATTTGCCATTTGATATTGGAATACATTCTTAAATAAATGTGGTTATGCTATACATCATTTTAATGCACAATTCTCACTTTATGATTTTTTGCTAATGACTTAATACTTTCTGTTTATTTTATATTTATTTTAGACTATGAAAATGATGTTAGACAAAAAGCAAATTCAAGCAATTTTCTTATTTGAATTCAAAATGGGTTGTAAAGCAGCGGAGACAACTCACAACATCAGCAATGCATTTGGCCCAGGAACTGCTAACTAACGTATAGTGCAGTGGTGGTTCAAGAAGTTTTGCGAAGGAGATAAGAGCCTTGAAGATGAGGAGTGTACTGGCAGGCCATCAGAAGCTGACAATGACCAATTGAGAGCAGTCATCAAAGCTGATTTTCTTACAACTACTTGAGAACTCAACATCGACCATTCCATGGTCATTCAGCATTTGAAGCAAATTGGAAAGGTGAAAAACCTCGATAAGTGTGTGCCTCATGAGCTGAGTGAAAACCAAGAAAATCGTCATTTTGAAGTGTCATCTTCTCTTATTCTACACAACAACAGCAAACCATTTCTTGATCTGATTGTGACGTGCGATGAAAAGTGGATTTTATACAACTGTCAATGACTAGCTCAGTGGTTGGACCGAGAAGAAGCTCCAAAGCACTTCCCAAAGTCAAATTTGCACCAAAAAAAAAGGTCATGGTCACTGGTGGTCTGCTGCTAGTCTGATCCCCTACAGCTTTCTGAATCCCTGCGAAACCATTACATATGAGAAGTATGCACGGCAAGTCAATGAGATGCACTGAAAACTGCAACACCTGCAGCCGGCATTCGTCAACAGAAAGGGTCCAATTCTCCACGACAACACCCGACTGCATGTCGCACAACCAAAGCTTCAAAAGTTGAATGAATTGGACTATGAAGTTTTGCCTCATCCGCCATATTTACCTGACCTCTAGCCAACTGACTACCATTTCTTCAAGAATCTTGACAACTTTCTGCAGGAAAAATGCTTCCACAACCAGGAGGATGCAGAAAATGCTTTCCAAGAGTTTGTTGAATCCCGAAGCATGAATTTTTATGCTACAGGAATAAACAAACTTATTCCTTATTGGCAAAAATGTGTTGATTTTAATGGTTCCTATTTTGATTAATAAAGATGTATTTTAGCCTAGTTATAATAATTTAAAGTTCATGGTCTGAAACCACAATTACTTTTGCTCCAACCTACAACTTACTTTTGTTAGCTACATTCTCTCAGTGAATGCTCATGGCCTATAATGAAGGTCCAGCCATTATCTCCATTTACACTTGAGGCAACTGAGGCACTCATCCAAGAAGAACTGGCTGGTAATGGTGGAGCAGGGGTAAGACCCAGGCTGTCTGGTTCCAGAGCCTGGACTCTTTTTTTTTAATTATTATTTTTCTCATCCTTTTTTTTTTTTTTTTGAAATGGAAGTTTCTCTCTTGTCCAGACTGGGGTGCAATGGTGTGATCTTGGCTCATGGCAACCTCCACCTCCCAGGTTCAAGTGATTCTCCCGCCTCAGCTTCCTGAGTAGATGGAATTACAGGTGTGTGCCACCACGCCCGGCTAATTTTGTATTTTTAGTAGAGATGGGGTTTCTCCATGTTGGTCAGGCTGGTATGGAACTCCCCACCTCAGGTGATCCACCCGCCTCAGCCTCCCAAAGTGCTGGGATTACAGGTGTGAGCCACTGCGCCCAGCAAGCCTGGGCTCTCAACCAACTCTTGGCAGAAACTAAGCCTGGAAAAGAAAGATGTAGGCATTTCTCTTTTTTATAAAAGATATATCAGAAGTTCAATTTTTGTGGGGGATGATATAGTTTAGGATGCTGAAAAATAAGGCTGATGACAGGGTGGCATGGGACCAACCCCAGCCTCATTGCCTGGCATCCATGGGAGTCAAGTGGAGTAAGGCTGTGACAAGGAGGGAAGACAAACCTGCCATATCCACACCTGGTTGATAATGGGCTTGGTATTCCCAAAGGCCCACCCTCAGTGCAAAGCTGGCATCTGGCTCAGACACATCCGGGCTTCACCCCAACTTCCCAGCCCATTTCCACCCAAATAATTAGTGGAAGTGTTTTCTCCAAATATTTGGAAACTTCCTAGCTTGTGAAAGCAACACAAATGAGTGTCGCCAGAGTGGGTAGCAGCCTGGCAGCAAAGCTGGCACTCACAGAGGCAGCTGTCTGTCTGTCTGTCTCTAAAGACAAGCGTTTTCCTAGGACCACATTTGCCTAGGCAGATGCCACTTTCCTCCAGCAAAAGGAGCCATCTGATGGGGTTCCTGAGGTCTACTTGAAATAAGAATTTTGGCATCAGCCTCAGAGAGCACTGACAAACCCATGATGGTCACTAGGTGGGTTCATGTTCACCTGAGCTGTCCATCTCTTTGTGGCACAAGTCCCAAGCCACTGAGTCAGCCACTGGAGGAGGCCACAGTACTCCCCATCACATCACCTCCCCAGCCACTGCTTGCAGAGAAGACCTGCCACTCTCTGCCTGAGGCTATTCTCCTGACCCCAGAAGCATGTTCAGCTGGGTGAGGGTGAGCTGGAAGTGCTGGAGAATCAGTGCCCCACGAGCGCACATCAACATAGGAAGGACAGAGGGTTGGTGGATAAATGCCATGGCTTTCTTGCCCATTGGTTGGGTAGGTGACCATGTGTGTTCTGCACTGGCTCCAGGAGTGCCCCAGAGTACTGAGCTCCAATTTCCCTCATTGATAACTGGCTTGATAACTCCCCTTTATTGGTTACCTTCACTTCCCCATCTCACTTCACCACTCTCCTATCAGCATTTACTGGGACCACCTCCCAGATAAACAACTTGCACTGGAATCCTTGTCCACCTAGACCAAGGCAAGCTGTTCTACCAGGCCACCTCACATGAGTTACCCCAGCGGAGAGCGGCCCAGATCTTATTCAGAAATGCCCCTTCCAAAGGCCAGCTATTATTGTCCTGTTTCCTGCTCATGGGTTCCTTACTTCAGGATTTTCAAACTTGAATTTTTCTTCAGTCCTTCTGCGAGAGAACATACACCTTCATCCTGGAGATGGTTCTCCTCCAGGCTGGTGAGAAGAATAGAGAAAATCCAGTTGATACAACATTGATTATGGAAGATGATGAACTCACATGCCCCCCATATAGGAAATCCAACATCTGAAAACCCAAACTCATGGATAAAGAAAGAACAGATAAAGTACGTTGTGGGGATTCTCAATTCCAGGGACATATTTGCAAGAGAATTCACTCCAAGGGCTCTCAATGTAATAAGTTCCCTCATCCCCCAGCTTCCTGATCTCCATCTTTCCTTTCTTCCTTATTAATGGAAGTCTCATTTCATTTGGACAGCCATGCACTTGGTGAAAAAACTATATTTCCCACTCTCCATTGCAGCCAGGGCTGGTCAAACAACATACAAGTGGGTTGGTCAAGTGACATACACATGGTTGATACATAAGGGGAAGTCGACAGGTGGGGCTTCCAGGAATGCTTTTTAAAGGAGAGAACCCAGATGACTTTCCTGGGTATATAGATCGAATCCTGGAATACAGAAGTAGTGCTGCAGCTGGAGCAGCCATCCTGTGATCATGAGACAACCAACCATGTGAATGAAGTCACAGGCTAAGGATGATGGAACAGGAAGAGAATGAGACAGAGCTGAGACCCCTCCTGGCCTCTTGTAGCCACTGTACAAACCCTACACTGCCTACCTCCAGCTGCCTATACAGGAAAAAATAAGCCCTTTCCTTGTTTAAACCTCTATAGATGGAGGTATCCTGTCACCTGCAGCTTAACATATAGTTAAACTAAATTTGGCCTGAGACTGCCTCTGTACTTTGAGTTCCTATGTAGCAAACTGCAACCTAACAATATATCCTTATAACAAACAGCTAAGTCTCAGCCAATCACAGCAGCCAGGCTTCAGTCAGTCACAGTCTACCAGCTGATCAGTCTATATCCATATAAAGAAAATGCCTCATCACACCATGCCCACATAAGGCAAATGCCCAGCTGCAACCAATCAAGCTGTTTTGTACATCACTTCCTTTTCCTGTCTACAGATACTGCTTGCCTACCTTGCTGGGTGGAGCACTCCCAGTTCTGAATGCTGCCCAATTCATAAATTGCTGTATGTTCAAACCAGCTCTGCTAAATTTAATTTGCCTAAAGTTTTTCTTTTAACAGTAATCATAACTGATGCTCTCATAATAAGGTTCTCCTCTACTAAGAAATTCCAAGTGGCAAAATCCAGTCAGGATAGAATCAATCATACTTGAGTAGAGCTAGTAAGCCCTGCAACAGCGAAGGTCCATCCATAAAATCTGTTTATGGCAATGCCCATATGTTGCAGTGCCTTTCTGCTTCCCGGGAAAATCAAACATTCAGCATTTTATCTCCCTGACATAATCTGAAGCTGCCCAGAACATGTCAGAAAACTATACTAGTGGCATCTAAAGGATGAGAAACTTAGAATCTGCTTCAGGTCAACAGTATAAGCATGATTCATGGTTCCTCTTTCAACTATCAAAACTCCATTACACCTTCCAAAATGACCTAAGACTTGAATACCCAGTGCTCCTAGGAACTCAAAATCACTTTAAAATAACAAACCTTTATTAGTAGTAGTAGTCACAGTACTATAGTAGTTGTAGCAGCAGCAGCAGCAGCAGCAGCAGCAGCAGCAGTAATAGTAGTAGTAACCCTGCCATTATTCTAATTTAACATTTATGGAGCACTTACAAATATGCCAGGCACTATATTAAGGTCTTCACAGGCACTACTTTATCTAATTCTTGCAAAAATCCTTTATGGTTGGAAGTATTCTTACCCTCATTTTACAGACATGAAACTTGAGATTCTGAAATTGTTATTTAACTTGCCTAAGATCACAGCCTGCTTGATTACAGAGTCTGTGCTCTTAACACTTATGCCACGTGGAGGCAGTCACCAAACCAGCAAACCCATATATTTTATTAAATAAAAAAATTAGCATGTACATACCAGGCTCTATAAGCTTCATACCACTCAGTACATATAAAGACAAACACAATCAATCAATCAGTCAATCACTCAATCATCCACCTTTGTCTGTCCACACAACCGCTCCTATGGATGAGGCCAGGGGATCAACAGAGATTGTGATCCACTTCCCCAGAGCAGAGAATCCCCCAAACTCACCAGAGTTCTTCTAGCATGACGTTCTTTGCCAGCATCAGTGCCAAGGCTTGGGCACCCACACTGCCAATGTTGTTCCCCACCAGGCTGGAGGTAATCATGGAACAAAAGCATGTCAGAGTAGGGAAAGACCTCAGAGATGAGCTAACCTATAGAGGGCAAAATTCGTGGTGCTCTCCTGGTCTGCTCCATTTCAGACATCACTAATTGATTGCGGTGCTCTTTCTTTTTTCTTTTTTTTTTTTCTACCCTTTTTAGACATCACTAATTGAATGCAGTGCTCTTTTTTTTTTTAGCTTTTTTAGACATCACTAATTGATTATAGTGCTCTTCTTTAAGCCCAGGTGCAGCCTTAGAATTCTTTTTAATGTGGTGCACTGGGCACCCACTACCAATGGATTGGAATTGGTCCTTAAGATAAAATGTACCTGATCCAGCCCAATATCTTCAATTTACAGATACTGTATCAAAACCCTGAGAGGACAAGGGACATTTCCAAGTCACCCAGAAAGACTCAAGTGTCCTCTCTTGAAATCCAATGGTCTTTTTTCCTTACTCCATTGCCTAACATTGTGGGGTAGAAATAAAGTTCAAAGACCTTCAGAACTGGCCCCAGCTCCTCCCTCTTCACCTGATCTCCCCAAGAAAACTGAAGGATAGACTCTGAAGCTTACCTGAGCCACCTCAAGCTCTGGTGATCACCCAAGGCTTCAGCCAGGGCCTGGGCCCCCTCGTCACCCACTCTGTTGCCCCAGAATCTGAAAAGGCCAAAAGAGTCAACAGACAGTGTCAGTGAGTACCTGATATGTGTTCTAGACATGAACTAACAGTCCTCCTCCCTCTGCAGTCCCAGCCAGAGGGGCAGGACCACTCAATCCCAGAGTGGCCTCACTGGGGCTCCTGGTCCCAGCAAAGTGGACCTGCCTCCATCTTTTGGGTGGGATGGCCAAACTTAACCCAAGAGTTTTCAGTGGCTTTACATTACAGACTTAGAGAATAGTAGAGGGCTACCCAGACCTAACCCTTAAGGATGGGAACTCACTGACAAGAGTAATTTACAGTTGTGACACTTTTTCTGACACTTAGTTCAGATATGCTTCCTGGTAACTGCCACCCACAAGTCCTTAGCTACCCTCCAGTACCTGCCCATAACAAGTCTAACACTTCTTCTGCAAGCTAGCTCTTTATCTCCTGCTTCTTCCTAACACCCCTAATTCCTTCACGCCATCAGCTTCAACTCCCCCAGCTTCTGGGCCATCCTCCTCTGACTCACTGTAGTTTGAAAACATCCCTTTCCAAAAGGTAGATCCCAACTCACACCTTCTGACTTATTGACTGTATTCTAGGGACCTACCCTGGACAGGTATGTACACAAGTTAGCAAAGAATGGCTGAATTAGGACGTCCACTGTACTTTCATTCATTAGATATGTATTGATTGAGCTCTGGCTATGTGCCAGCACTGCTCTGTGCCCCAGGGATATGACACTGTAATAATAAAAAACCTGAAAACAACTTAATAGTCATCAAAAAGTGACCAGTTAAATACATTATGTAACACTCTGCAGCTCTTTGAAAAATGAGGTCAGGCTGAGCAAGGTGGCTCACTTGTGTAATCCCAATACTTTGGGAGGCAAAGGAGGGAGGATCACCTGAGCCCAGGAGTTTGAGACAAGCCTGGGCAACATAGTGAGACCCCGTCTCTACAAAACATAAAAATATCAGCCAGGCATGGTGGCGTGTGCCTGTAGTCCCAGCTACTCAGGAGGCCGAGGTAGGAAGATCACTTGAGCTCAGGAGTTCAAGGCTACAATGAGCTATGATTGCAACCACTGCACTCCAGCCTGGGTGACAGAGTGAGACCCTTTCTGTAAATATTAGTAAAATAAATAAATAGATAATTAAGTAAATAAAGAGGTCATAATGACCTAAAAAAATTCCTATAATATATGGTGAAGCAAAAAACAAACAAACAAACAAACAAACAAACAAACAAAAAAAACCAAGCGAGTTACAGAACACTTCGTATCATATGACAGCGTTTGGGGGATTTAGCACAACGCCTGGCCCAGACAGGTGCCCTAATAAATATGTGTTGAAAGAGGTAAATACCCCTGATGTGGCAGATGTGACCTCAAGCAGAAGAGAGTTCAGTGGGGCTGTGGCCTCCTTTGTTCTAGACTCTGTTGCTACTAATGCAGTGTGGAAAAGATGTTGATTTCTAGAGCAACATAGTCCCATTTGTGGCTCATACTGAGCTTGGGGGCCGGGTGCGGTGGCTCACACCTGTAATCCCAGCACTTTGGGAGGCCGAGGCGGGCAGATCATCTGAGATCAGGAGTTCAAGACCAGCCGGGCCAACATGGTGAAACCCTGTCTCTACTAAAAATACAAAAATTAGCCGGGCGTGGTAGTGGGTGCCTGTAATCCCAGCTACTTGAGAAGCTGAGGCAGGTGAATCGCTTGAACCAAGGAGGCGGAGGTTGCAGTGAGCCAAGATCGTGCCACTGCACTCTAGCCTGGGCAACAGAGTGAGACTACATCTCAAACAAAACAAAACAAAACAAAAAACTGAGCTTGGGGGCAACTTGCCTCCCTGTGAAATGGGCTGGAACACCTAGGCCCTAAGGTTATTCTCTCTTCCTACAGTCCCAGGTTCTAAAACTCCCAGTTCTTGTCAAATGGACTCCAGTTCACACTAGGGCATGACAGGATAGGAGAGAGGCTGCTGGAAACAGCACAGGTGCAAGCCTGGGTGCCTAGCAAACAGAGGAAGCCCACCCTGGGGCTGCAGGTTGGGGTACTCCCCTCCCTGGCAGGCCCTAGCATGGTCCTACAGGGAGCAAGAGCTCCGAGGGACCTAGCACAGCCCCTCTTATCCTGGGTGCCTTCCTATCCTTCCCCATTTCCTTCTCTTTCTTAGGTCAGGGGTCCTCACCCCTGGCTGTACATCCCCTGGGAAGCTTTTTAAAACTCCTGATACCTGGGCCTTGCACCTAGATATTTGCATTTCATCAGTCTGGGGTGGGAGGCCTGGCAATAGTGTTTAGAAGCTTCCAGGTGGTTTTAATATGCAGCTAAAGTACAGCCCTAGCGCCCCCTGAGGATCAGAGGGCTTCCTGCCACCAGCTCGTGGGCACTGTCCTCCCCTAGCCCCAACATCCCAAACTTCCTGTTTGTCAGGCATAGACCAAGTGTGAAGGTGGCAGTCAAGGGCCGCCCACTCTCTCCCTGGCTTGTCCTCCCCACTGGAGCTGGGCTGCCTCTGGGGCCTCCTGGCTGAAGAGTTTCACCTGCCCCTAAATCCTCAAAAGTCCCAAGCCCCTCCGTGCAGGTCCCTCTTCCTGGAATCCAACCTACCCCAGGAACTGCAAGGAGGTATTGCCTCGGAGCCCCTGGGCCAGCACTTGGGCTCCCGCAGCGGTGATGTGGTTATTCCCCAGCCTGGAAGGGAAGACAGAGGAGGCTGAGAGAACACAGCGGCAGGCAGAAAAGGAGGGCCGTCTGTGCCCTGGCCAGGGAAACACAGGAAGAAAGCATTGAGGACCTGCCCGGGAGGCAGCAGCCACATCAGGTGCCCTCGCTGCTAGGTCTAGTTTACTCAGCGGCTCCCAAAACTTCATTTTCCCCCAGCAAAGGGAAAGGGGCAGCGGGACGCTGTTTGCACAGCAGTGTGACAAGTCCAGGCAGGAGCCACAGTAGGCAGCTGTCCTGGGAGGTGGTTTCCCCGGGACAGCGAGGGTGACTCAGGGTCACACCTTTCCCTCTGGTCTCAGCCGCCCTCGATCCAGACCCCATCGTGCCCTCTGCAGCCTTCCCAGATCTGTTGTTGCTACAGGTAGGCTTTACCTGTTGCACAAGAGCGCTGGGCAGGTCCAGGTGGCTGGAGGGAGGGGTGGGGCCCACTGAGCCTTCCAGAAAGGAAGGAGAGAGGGAGGGCCAAGGCTAGGGGTGGGGGAAGATCCCAGCAAGGAAGGCTCCTGCTGCAACCGAATCCAGACACCTCTGAGAGCTTCGGAGAAGCCCCAGAGCTCTCACCTGCAACCCTAGGCTTCCTGGGATAACTATACGCTTTCATTCTTTCAAGGAACGTCAAGCCACTCAGCTCACAACAATCCTATAAGGCAGATATTATTGTATCCTTGGAGAAGGGGTGTGGCAGCTAGGAGAACTCGCCTTTCAGGTCTCCAGCCTCAGCTCCTTGGAGGTAGCCAAGGGCCCCAGCTGCTGTGCTCCAAAATCTAACATCCTCGCATCTGCACTTGCCAGCCCCTGCCTGAGACATCAGGCTCCCCTGCCTGGTGAATTTGGTTCAAGAACTCCTCATCAGCCTTGCCAAGATGTCTTAGGACTGCACTGAAGTCCAAGGTGCCCAGTCTCAACCTTCCTTCCTTCCCTCTCTCCTTCACTCAGGGACACACCTCCCAGCCTCCCCCAGCTCCCTTCCCCACTTCTCCTTTTAGGACTTTTCCCCAATAAATGTGTGGCACATTGAATCCCTGCTTGGAGGACCGGACTCACATAAGGAGAAACAAGCTGAGTGCTTGTGTGATTTACCCATCATCTTTCAGCCACTCGCTTACTATATAAAGCCCCTGCCAGACGGTGCAGCCCTTCATGTGGATTAACTTGCTTGCTCATCACTACAGCCTGTGAGGTAGCCAGGGTTATTACCTCCATTCTACAGAAGGGGAAACGGAGGCACACAGACATTGGGCTGACCTGAGGTCACACAGCTAATGAGGGTTCAAACCTCAGGCAGTCTGGCTCCAGAGCCTGTGCTCTCTATTACAGTGATATATGGTAATCCCTGCCCCCTGCTTATCCGCAGCTTCGCCTTCTATGGTTTCAGTTATCTGAAATCAACTGCAGTCCAAAAATATTAAATGGAAAATTCTAGAGATAAACAATTCATACATTTTAAATTGCATGCTATTCTGATCACGTGCCATCCAGCTCCATCCCACCCAGGACGTGAATCAGCCCCCCGTCCAGCGCATCCACGCTCTATACGCTCCCATTTGGTAATCATCAAGATTGTCTGCTCCTGACATCCAGCTGCCGACCTCATTGTTGCTCAAAGATTAGGGATCTCTGGGAGCAGATGATTCTCCTCCTAAAGTGTGGTCAGGTCAACAGCAGCCCAGTGCTAGAGCACAGTGCTGCATGCGTCATCCACCTCACTTCCTCCCATCACACAGGCATTTTACCACCACACATCTTCCCAAGAAGAAGGGTGAGTACAGTACAAGAAGATATTTTGAGGGAGACGGAGAGAGTCCACATTCACATAGTGTTATTATAGTATATTGATTGTTATAATTGTTCTATTTTATTATGAGTTGCTATTACTCTCTTACTGTGCCTAATTTATAAACTACACTTTATTGCAGGTGTGTAGGTATTGGGAAAAGCATGGTATGTGTAGGGCTTGGTACTCTCCATGGTTTCAGGCATCCACTGGGGTCTTAGAACATCTCTCCTGCACAAACCGGAGGACTACTGTGTCGGCCACAAACTCAGCCTCCATTTCTGAAACTAGCACCCTTCTCAGGGATGGGCCAGCCAGGTCTGGCCACAGCCTATTCCAGGCTTGTGAGTCTGAGGGAGCAGGCAGTGGTAGCAGGACTGAGTCCTTTGTACAAATTGGCACCTGTGGTTCTGATCTCAGTAGCCCTCGCCGAGACTGAGCTATGTGGCCCGCCATTTTAAAATGGCGGCTCCCATCCACAAACCCAGCCCAAGAGGTAAAAGAATAGATGGAAGCAATTCTTTACTTTGTCTTTTTTTTACTGCCTCACAAATCACAGGAGGCAAGAATATCTGAGAGAGAGAGAAGGAGAGAGAAGCCAGGCCAACCCAGCGGCCAGCTAGAGGGGCAATTTAAAGGCATCAGGTAGGAGAGAGAGAGACTCCTGTTGAAACTGGGAGACACTGGAGTCGCAGAAATGCAGAACCAGATGGACTGCAAACCTTGCATGCTCTGAGTGGTGAAAGGACCTCCTGGGAGTGTTGCAGCAACTCGCTGCCACAGCTGGGGTGGCAAGTAACTGTGTATGCCTCCCCCACCAGGACGAGCTCAACATGCGTCGTGGAACTCAGTAACCCCAGAAAGCTGTGACACTCTTAGACACAGAAAAGGAAAGGGGCCTAGAAAAGCTTTCTTGCCCTACGGGCTAAAGGTCAAAAGACAGGAAGTCCTCAGCAGAGCTAGTCCAGAGTTTACTGGGGAGATCACAGCATTAGAGAACCCCTGCTTAAAATGAGACACTGTCCCTGCATTCAATCAGGAGGTCAGGAGCCAGTGTGGGCAGTGCCAGGCCAAGACCAGATCAGACTGACTCAGAAATGGGGCAAAAAATAGTTTCCAGGGAATAAGGAAAACCTGGGCTCACCTCAATGCCAAGAAGTTCTGCCTGCATGCAAGGAGCTTAGCCATGGAGTGTGCACAGCCGTCAGTCAATTTGTTGTTGAATAGACTGTTCAGTTCCAGAAGAGAGGAGACACAGAAGCAAAGCACATTGGACAGTGAGCACCAAATCCCAGGGTTGCCCTTCCCTTCTGGGCAGGAATCACCTGCACCCCCCATCATGCAAACAGCCCCTGCCCCAGCCCATCACTCACAGCTTCCCAGGCTGCACGACCTGGGGTGAGACCAGGGCACTTGGAGCCCATTGTCCACAGCCCAGGCTGACTTACGCTAACTTCTGCAATTGCTCGCAGTGAAGAGCACATTCAATGAGCTTGCAGATGCCTCGGTCTGAGATATTGTTATCGCGCAAACTAAAGAGACAAAATAAATACATTTGAAAATGGAGCTAGTAAGACAAGAAAAAAATCTACAAATCCCCCAAAAAGACTTTCATTCATCCCTGAAGTGCCAGCATCTGTGCTTCCAGGAAACCCTGCATAGATGGAGCACCCCAAAAAAGTGGAGACCCCACGGTCCCTGGCCAGGGAGGTGACGTGGTGCACTATGATGGGGATGGCCCAGGACGTAGGATCCAGACCCCCTACTAATTCCAGAACCCTGGAATCCTTAGGAAATGACAGAGCTAATTTGAGGCAATGTTTCCATCTCTGCAAAAGGAACATGATAATCACAGCAGCCTCACAAAGGGGATGATGGTGGAAAGGAGCTGATATATGCGAAAGGTGCAGCCTGAACTAGACAGGCTACCCCTGGGGACAATTTACCATCATCTAGGCCAGCAGACAGTAGACCAGCTGGATGAGAGTGGCCAAAACTTCAGAAACAGGCATATAGGCTGTGGTTAGTGAGGCCCTGCTGCCCAGTCCTTAACCCCAATGACACCACTCCAACAGGCTAGTCCCTGCCGAGCAAGCCCTGTCTGCCACTCCTCTTGGGGCACCATTCCCAAAACTCACCTGATCACAACATCATCTGAAAGCTTCCCTAAAAGACAGATTCTCAGGCCCATACCCTGGAGCTGGCAATCAAGTATCTGCGGGGTGGGGCCCAGGAATCTGTATATTTTAACAACTGTGCACATGATTCTTTATCTTTAGGCAAACTTGGGAGGCCCTGACTGAATGGTTAACAGCTCAGGCTCTGGAGTGCCTCAGCTGGATATTGTGATCCTGATCAGCCACTTACTAGTTATTTGCTGGTCTCTTTATCTATAAAAGAGGGAACAGGCCGGGCACGGTGGCTCACGCCTGTAATCCCAGCACTTTGGGAGGCCGAGGCGGGCGGATCACGAGGTCAGGAGATCGAGACCATCCTGGTTAACACAGTGAAACCCTGTCGCTACCAAAAATACAAAAAAATTAGCCGGGCGTGGTGGCAGGCGCCTGTAGTCCCAGCTACTTGGGAGGCTGAGGCAGGAGAATGGTGTGAACCCGGGAGGCAGAGCTTGCATGAGCCGAGATTGCGCCACTGTACCCCCAGCCTGGGCAACAGAACGAGACTCCGTCTCAAAAAAAAAAAAAAGAGGGAACAATAGTATTATCAGCCTCACCAGGCTGTGCACATAAAGCCTTGTGAGCACCTGGTACACAGTAAAAGTCACCTAGAATCATGATCGCTAGCACTGATCACTATCCTTACCACTTCCCAATAATAACACTATTTCATCCTCACAACAAGCCAGTGAAATGGGAACCATTATTATGAGCATTCGTGAGAAAGAAACTGAGGCACAGACAAGCGAAGTGACTTTGCCAAGGTTGTACGGCACATAAAGGCTTTGAGCCTAGGTGGCTTGGCTCCAAACCCCACTCTTAACCATGACATTGTGCACCTTCTCCCTCAGGGCCTCTTATGGCCACTTCTGTAGTGCAGTGATTTTTCAGACTGCAGGTTGCAGGTCATGCAAATCATTTTGAAGGTCCTGAGCAGCATTTCTAAAATGGAAATAGAACAGAACAGAAGAGAGCAGAGTGCCTCAGAGTTCATAAAGCGAAGTCATTTTGTGAAGCTTAGGTTCCATGTTTACATGGTGGTGCGTGCTCTCTCTCTCTCTTTCTCAATCATTGTGGGTAACATTCAAAAAACTTTTAAAGCCATCACTCTAGAGTCTGAGAGAGCCAGAGTCTAAAGAAACCTATATAGGGGCACTGTGTATATAGGGTTTCCTAGAGGCTGAGGATTTCAGTTGGCATGGAAACACTTCAAGTGGGAGAGAGGCAGGTTGGCACTGTGGGAGAGGAGCCTGTGCCCTCCCCCTTCCTCCCTTCCTCTCTTTCTCAATCTCTCTCTCTCTCACACACACACACACACACACACACACACACACAATGCACTCACAGCAACCTCATGGTTGCTTCCCCTCCCCTACGGCCTTGGCAGTTTTAGTGTGTGTAAGGTGAAGAGCAGTAAAACTCGCTCAAGGACAGTAATTGCTAATGGAAAACCAAGCTGGTTGCTGCAGACCAGTAGTTCTCCCAGGGCGAGACCACTTGTATCAGAATCACCAGGGGTGTCTGTGAAAAATATAGATTTCCTGGGCCCCACCCCAAACCTACTGAATGGGAATCACTAGAGGCAGGCCCAGGAATCTGCATTGCCACGAGTGCCTTTACACACCACAGTCTGAGCACCATGAGCTAGAACCAGGCCACCCTCACCTTTCTCTGAACATAGAGACAGACCCACAGGTTTCCCAGAGCCCTTCTGCACACCCTGGTAATCACGGGGACATCCCTAATCAAGGATGGATGATCCATTCAAGAATTCCAGAGATGGACTGGCCTATGAGGATCACACAGGCCAGTGATGCCTGGCCTCTTGGGGTAAAAACTGAGTCTACTACCCAGGAAAATGCACATTCTTATTTCTATCAGGGAAATTGCTCCAACAGACAGGTTTCCAAATTCCCACTCAAAGTATCATGATCCTCCCTCCTAGGGAAATAGAGTTTGGTGCTGGCTGTTTTCCATTTGCCTGGCCAGATCCACTCTCCCCCTTCTCTACCCGTCTCTGGCTCCTGGGAGGCTGATGCCTGGGGACTACTCCAGCAGACAGCCCACTCGGCCTCCCTGATGGGTCCAGCTGGTGGAAGGCGCTGGTCACGAGCAAGAGTTGGGGTGAGGAGTTAGGGCCAAGCGGTATTCTTCCACTTTGCAGAAGCTCAGGCAGCCGTCTCCATACCTTCCCCCCAGCTAATTAGTCTCCCTCCCCTTCCCCCTTCAAGTCTACCCTCCCCCAGCTGTTACTAACCCCAGGCCCCTGCACCAACCCTCTCACTCTTCCTAACTCCTGCCCATGGCTTGTAAACAATCTGTTTTTCAAACTCTCCTCAAAACACCCATTTTAAGTGTGTCATCTGTTTCCTCCAAGACCATGATGGGTATAATCATATTTACATTCATTGCATGTAATACATATATATATTCGCTATATATGTTATGTATTATGTTGTTATTATGCTTTAACCTAAAGACCATGGTCCCTATGTCAGGGTTAACAAAATTCACTACACAGTTTCTAGTGGGTATCCATGTGTTTGGTCCATGGTGAAAAATAAATCTTGTTGCTTTGCCCCCAGAGAAGATGTATACCATCGTAATACTCTCAAGAAGAGGTTTGTCCCATGCTTAGGGTCAATTAAGGTCATCCAGGTGTAGCCCAAAGCCCCTGGAGGCTGGGAATCAATTTTAACTTCAATCTAGAACTTCTGCTTTCCTATAGGTTCTAAATAGAAGCAGGGCATTCCCCTTTCAAGCTGGAAGGATGTTGGGGAATCTGTCGCATGCTGATCCGCAGGCCTAGGCACACCCTCTGCCCTTGCCTGCCCCCAAGATGTGGAAAGAGGCCCCCGAGTTCAGGGGCACAGATTCTCCAAAGGGCAAAACCTCACATCTTTGGCTGGGGCTCTAAGCAATACGGGTAGTGCTGAAATCCTGTTTGGACACTGTGCTACCTCAGGAATCCAACAGTAGTTGTAACCCTGCAGCCACTTCCTATTTCTTGGGTCCTGAAATTCCCATCTGGTTGGGGTGTTAAAGTCTCTGATGGGGCACAAGTCACCTCTGATTTGGTGTTGTTCCTGATACGGACACATACTACACAAAACTTTCTGCAAGTGACCTCAAGGTTTTCAGGGAGCCTCTGAAGTGTATCCATAGACTGGTGGGAGGCAGAAAACCTGTAATCAGAATGATGCAATTTGTGAACCCCAGCTCTGCCATTTCCTGGACAAGTTACTTCACTTCTCTGAGCCTCAAGTCAAGGATAATGGAGATAATAACATTCCTGCCTACCCCCCAGGGTGGTTGTAGAGATTAGATGAGGTCATTCCGGAAAGCATAGCACCAGACCCAGCCAGTCAATAAAGTGTGGCTGTCATCATCACATATTGAAATTAAGGCCCAGAAGGGAAGGGATCTGGACAGTGTTGCAAAGAAGGGTGGCAGAGGCGAAGCTGGGCCCAGACTTCTAGATCCCAGCTCGGTGCTCCCACACTTAGCCTTGATGGTGCTCCCCCATACCTGAACAGCAATGCCCAGTAACACTCACTACAGAGCCTTGCAGACACCAAGGCAAGGCAGCAGCTGCTCCACGCCAATGTCACCCACAGAGTTGTAGTCCAGCTGCAGGGCCACGGGCCGCCGGAGGTGCTGCAGCACAAAGGCCAGGGCAGCACACTCAGCGGGGCCCACACTGCAAAATGTCAACTTGAGGTGCCCGACATTCAGGCCACGTGCAGCCTTCCGAGCCAGCCGCTCCTCCTGCATCTCGTACAGGCTCCGGATGAGCCAGATGAACCCGGGCATGGCATGCACACTCTTGGCCTCACCCGGTGCAGCTGGCGGGATGGAGTGGAAGTGCTTGCGGAGGCTGCGGGCCAGACACCAGCGGGCACAGGCCTGGCGCCGGAGCAAGGCCTTCTCAGATGTCTGGCACTCAGCCAGCAGGCCCCAGTGCTCCCGGGACAACAGCCCTGCCAGGAAGGCTGCTGTGATCTGAAGGTTGTGCGGCTCGGCCTTCTGCAGCAAAGCTGCCACGCTGCTGTCCTTTCCCTCCGAGCCCTGGATGCACATCGTGGGCAGGAGCCTGGCCATTGGTGAGTTGCCTGGCCTGCCACAATTGAAGAGGTGTCTGAGCAAAGCTGGTGGCACATCAGCACTGAGTGCCAGGTAGAACGCGGCAAAGAAGCACTGGAAAGTGATGTGAAGGAATTCCAGGGGCGCCGTACTCCCTGGCACGACACCTTTGGCACGCACCAGGAAGCCAAGAGAAATGTCATCAGGGCTGACCTGTGCTGCCTGGAGCTGCTGGGCTGAGAACACGTAGCAGCACATGCCCAGGCCCCACAGAGCCAGTCTGCCCAGGTGCAGGAGGGTGGGGAGGCGGCCCCGAAGAAGACTGGGTCCCAGACCCTGGGAAGCTGAGTCTGGGGGGGTGGCATGCAGCAGAAAATGCTGCAGAATCAGCAGGTACATATCTGTAGTGGTCTTTGGGGACCCCCCCTCCTGCAGCAACAGTTCCTGGTGGCATTTGGACACCATCCATGAGAAGACAGGAAGGTGGCACAAACCGTGCAGGGCTGAGGTCGCTTGGAGCAGGCGGATGAGGCGGTCCGCCACCCCGGGCTCACGATGGCGCTTCCTCAGGTACAGCTCGATGCCCTGTTCAGAGAAGCCCTTGAGGTTGAACTCGGTGCGGATGTACTTCCTGAGGAACGCCGACACAGCAGCCGGACGGCTGGTCACCACCTTGCGGGCATTCTTCAGCAGGTTGCCCTGCAGAAGGTTGAAGAGCAGGGTCTGGACAGAGGTGGGGTCGGTCGGGGAGCAGTGGCGTTCACGATCTGTGAACCTGAACTTGAACTCGTCAAAGCCATCAAAGGTTAACAGGACACGGTCAGGGTGGTCAAGGAGTAACTGGAAGATGTCTTCTTGACCAACATCAGGCCAACAGCAGTGCTCAAAGAGTAGAGTCCGCACAGAGAGTGGTTTGGCCATGCACTGCAGCTGCCGGCAGCTGAATGGGAAGACAAAGAGAAATTCCTGGAAGTCTCGCCCTGCAGCCCACAGCAAGTGCAGCCGCTGCAGGAGCGTGCTCTTGCCACTGCCCGCCTCACCCACCACCAGCACAGTGTCCGCATCGTCATTGAGGTGGCCGGGGGTGCTGAAGAGCTCCTCCAGGCCCAGGGTGGCTGGGCTCTTCTGCGGGGGTCCAGCCATGCCCACGTCTGCCCAGACCTCCAGGACATTCTCTGTGTATATGTCCTCCAGGCAGAGCGTCTCTGCTCCATCATAGGTACTGAGGAAGCGAGACTGAGCAGACACCGTGGTCCTCAGCTTGGCCATGTACTTCTTGCATGTGGCAGCTGGAAGGCAGAAGAAGAGGCAGATGAAGGTGGCACCATGGTGAAGATGGGACCTAACCAGACAATGGGCTGCTGCGGGGGACGCTGACATAACTGAAGGGATAGGAGAGCCAGCGGGCGCCCATCCTGGCTCCTCCATTCACAAGCTGTGCACTTTGAGGACAGTCAAGGAAACTTCCTAACCCTCAGTTTCCACCTCTGTAAGGTGGGAGAAATGTTGGTCACTACCTCACAGAGTTTTACACGGATCAACTAAGATGACCTATGTCAAGTGCTTAGCACAGTGCTCAACACAAAGTAAGTGCTCAAAAGACATCAGTGACTGCCATTATCATTACTGACACCAGGAGGAGTTCTAGATGACGGGAAGGGGCTCTGGGCTGGGATCGGAAGACCTGTATTCTGATATCTGTCCTGCCATAGTGGCCGGGTGGCTTTGGATAAATCCCTTCACCACTCAGCCTCAGTTGACTTTTTCTAAAGGGGAACAAAGGGCTTAAGGGCTCAGGAGCCCAGTCTCTGAAGCCAGACACACCTGAGTTTGAAAACCTGGGTCCACCATACACTTGGGCAAGCCATTTAGCCTTTCTGGGCCTCAGTTCTCTCATCTGTAAAAATGGGGACAATATACACCTGGAAGGATCGTTTCAGGAGGCAGCGAGATAAAATACAGTTTAAAAGAATATCTGACATGGCAAACTCTCAAAAAATGGTGCTTACTATCATTATTATTCATGGATATAGTAGGCACAACAATAGACCCTCAAAGATGTCCACGTCCGGATTCTCAGAACCTGTGAATATGTTACCTTACGTGGCAAAAGGAACTCTGAGATGTGATAAAGTTAAACTTCGAGATGGGGAGATGATCCTGATTGATCTGGGTGGACGTAGCAAGGGAAGGCCTCGGGGTCACCGGGGTGCCCCAGCTGAGCACTCGAACAAGAGTCTGTGATCCTGCCTCCACTTCCCCATCCTCCCCATGCACCCCATACAGGGAGAGTTTTCATGCACGGGGTGTGTTTGGAAGGCCAGTGCTCTTCCTTTCTCATCCTGAAAGTAATGCAAGCAAACCATTTCCTGTGTCAGAGTTTAGTTCCCCTTTCAGGAAATGGGGAAGTGCTGGTTTAGCGTCCCAGGCTGGTAGGAGCTTGGCATGGTCCCCCGCCATCACAGCCTCACTGCCCCCAACCAAACACTGGCCCACTATTTTCAACCCAAAAACTAGCAAGTAATTTTCATAGAGCTCTGAGCTCACTGATGACTATCTGCAGTCACACAAAGGGGACGCCCTGTGTTTATGTCACCTCTGTTGTTCCCAGAGTTGATGATTATTGCTGAGCTTTCTGCCCTCTGAATATACCAGGATCCCTGAACTTAGACCATAAGATAGATATCTTCCTCTCCAGTACATATCAGATATATATCTTCCTCTTCCGACCTGATTTCTGATGCAGGTTTTCCAGTCATCACCAATGATACTAAAATTCTCCAGAAAAAAAAAAAGTCATTTTATAGAGAAATAAACACACCAATTGTCACCTTTAGAAGTGTGGGGAATCTTGCACCCTGGCCTGGTCTTACAGTGACTAGCTGTGCTTGATGATGTCAACAGCAAACCTCAACCAAGGGCCAAACCAGGCCCTGCACTCCGTGCTGCACACCCTGCTGTGGTGCACTGATGTTTAGATCCTGTTCTTCAATGAGACGGTGCACTCGCGAGTGCCAGGCACAGACTTCCAGCCACCCCGCCCACAGGCTTGCTTGCTGCCCAGAGGGCACAGCCCAGGGTGATAGACCCATCTGCCAGCACCACACACAGCTCAGGGGGCTTCAGTGCCAATGAGCTTTCCGTACAGTGGTGTAGGAACAAGCCCTAAAGAGTGCCAGGCTTGCACTCTCTCTTTACAACTGACATTTCTTCTCCCAAGGAAAGAGAAAGTGTAGGTGGGGACAATTTACAATCAGACCCATCTTCCCCTCCCTCGTCACTTAACCTCCCTGCCCAGTTTCCACATCTATAAGGTGGAAAAAAACACCACCTACTTCTCAGGGTTGTTGCAAAGGGTAGACATTGTCCATAAAGCACCTGGCAGGATGCCTGGTATGTTCAAGTGGTGCGGTCCAAGCCCCTCCTGTTCCTGAGTTTGGGTGGTGACCCTGGGCACTGAGGGATACCAGAGTCTCTGGATCCACTTGGTTCTTGAGTTTCCCATTGTGAGCTGCTAAGTTTCAGAGATCAAGAGATACCAGCCCTAACTCAAAACATGTGTCCATATCTTTTCGGTACAGATAATGAGAGTTTGGATGGTAAGTAACACCTTTAGTTAGCCCTCAATATATGGTAGCCCAATTGTCAGTATACTGTGTGGGAGATAATGAAAGCTAATATCTAACATTACACGCTTTTGTCCTTTTAATGCTCCTAAAATCCCAATGAGACAGGGGGTGGTGCTACCCTTAAAACAAGGAAATTGAGTCATAGGGAGGCTATACTGCCAGCATATGGGATGTTAACCGAGGTGTGTTCTGCTCTTAACCATGGATCTGCACTGACTGCCCTTCCCTTTCTGATTAACTGAGAACATATACCTACCTTCCAAAGGCAGAGCCAATGGGACTGGTAATTCCTGAACATGTTGTAGAAGGAAGGCAGCCAATCCATTCGCTTTCACCGTGGCAAGATCAAGCAGCCTTCTTGCCTACAGGAAAGGCAGAAGACATTATTCTTCCAGGAAGGCTGATGGAGCAATGTGGGAAGGCTTACTGATTACTGCAACTTCATAAGCATCTCTCTTCCATCCAGAATAAAAGGTCAAAAAAACAACCGAACAACCATATGAGTTTCAAGTAGTTAATACAGTGTTGGATGGTGAATTGAACGCATGCATCCAATCTGGCTCCTACTCAAAACTCACTAAAACAGTGAATAACTGAAAAATAAATGAAACAAAATGAAGACTTAAACCTACAAAGATAGGGAAAATGATTCTGCAGGCTGTAAATCATTTGGAAGAGAAGTGATTTCCTGAAGTCTCATGGATTGAATATTTGAATACAATCTCTCCTCAGACTCCCACATCTTCGTCTCCAGCCTGAACTGTCTCCCTGAGCCCTGGACTTGCACATCCAACTGCCTATTTTCCATCTCCACTTAAAAGTTTCATAAACACCTCCAACATATTCAAAACTAAACTCCTAACCTGCCCACGCACCTGCCAAACTGACAGCCTTCCTCATCTTGGCTAATATTAACCCCTTTCTTCCAGGTGCTCTGCCCCGAAGTCTTGGAGTCACCCTTGAAGCCTCTCGTCTGTAATCTGCCAAATCCTGTTGACTCCACCTTCAAAGCATGTCCCAAAGGGCACTGTTCAACAGAAATGAAATGCAGGGCACAAATGCAAGCCGCATGTGGAATTTCAAATCCTCTAACAGACACATTTTTTAAAGTTAAAAGAAATAGATGAAATCAACTTTAATCATATATTCTATTTAATCCACAATAGCCAAAACATTACCATTTCAACATGTAATCCATGTAGAAAATAGCAAGATATGGCTGAGCATGGTGGCTCATGCCTGTAATCCCAGCACTTTGGGAGGCCAAGGCGGGTGGATCCCCTGAGGTCCGGAGTTCCAGACCAGCCTGGACAACATGGTGAAACCCCATCACTACTAAAAATACAAAAAATTAGCCAGGCGTGGTGGCATGTGCCTGTAGTCCCAGGTACTCAGGAGGCTGAGGCAGGAGAATCACTTGAACCTGGGAGGCGGAGGTTGCAGTGAGCCAAGATCACACCACTGCACTCCAGCCTGGGTGACAGAGCAAGACTGGGTCTCAAAAAAAAAAAAAAAAAAAGAAATAGCAAGGTATGTTTCATTCTTTCTTTCATATTAAGTCTTTGAAATCTGATGTGTATTATGTGCTTATGGAAACTCCATGTGGACTAGCCAGGTCTCTAGTGCTCAAATGCCATCTGTGGCCAACATCTACATACCAGACATAGAGCCATTTCTTGTCACCTCCTCTATACCATCCTCCTCCAAGCCACAATCCCTGCTTATCTGGAAAGCTGCACAGGCTGCAAAACTGGTCCCCCTGCTTCTGTTCCTGCCCCCACAGCCTAGCCTTAATGCCACAGCCAGAGTCTAATCCTTTACAAACAAAACTCAGGTCACATCGCTCCTGTACGAACGTCCCAGTAGTGTCCCTATTTCCTCAGAGTAAGAGTCCAAGTCCAACAGTAACCTTCAGGGCCCAAAACAGACAAAAATACCTGTCTAGAACCACGTGGACCCAAGTTTCTCCTTTCATGCCCCCTCTTACTCCACTCAGCATCCTGGCCTCCTGTTTCCTAAAACTACCAGGTATGCTCCTGCCTCTGGGCCTTGGCTCTGGCTGTCCTCTCAGCTTGGAAGCCTTCCCCTAGCCATCCATGTGGCTAATTCCCTGTTCTCCTTCAAGTCTTTACTTGAATTTCACCTTCTAAGTGAGAACTTTGACTACTCTATTTAAAATTGCCATCATTTATCCCCTTCCCAAACTCTCAACTCCCAAACCCACTTTACTTACTTTCTACAGCACTTATCACCTTCTAGCACGCTCTGTAATTTCCTTCCTTTGGCTTATTGTCCCTCTCCCCTGACTGGAGTGTGTGTATTTCCAAGACAAAGATTTTTGTCTGTTTTGTTCACTGAGGTATCCCTAACACCTAGAAGAATGTCTGGCACAAATCAGGTGCTCAAGGACTTGCTGATTGAATGAATAGTAACGGACTGAGGAGACTCCTGAAAGCCAAATCTTAACCCCAAAACAAGAAAGTTGAAAACCATGCAGTGTGTACCCTAGGATCTGTAAAGGGCTCTGGAATGATCAGCATGAGGGACCTCCAGAACTGAAGGAAATGACTAAAACAAGGAAGACTGAATCAAAGTGGTTTCTGAAACAGATTTCTGGTTTATCCCCAGGCAAAAGGTCTGTGGTCTACTCAGATAACTTGATCAACCCAGGAGGCAAGATCTAAAGATATAAACACTGTCAATCTCCAAAATATCTACAGTGAAATTCATGGTAGACAAGTTTCACCCACATGCTTAACAAGTTTTAAAGTCCTACCTGTCAATCTTGAGAAAGAAAACCAAAGAGTATCATGAGCCCAGAGAAAGCATCTAATGTGGGAGATAGAAGCCAAAAATGGGGGAAGGGGAAAGAAACTTGTAGAAAAAGTTTACATAGGGTGAAAAACAGTCAAACAAACAAACAAAGAACCCACCTATCTTATGATCCTTAAGTCAAAGAAGATGTTGCATCCATAAAACAAGAGTAAGATACTACAAAAAAGAAACAGTCAAACCTACCTCTTGCAAATTAAAATCATGACATCAAAAATGAAAAATTCAAGAGTTTAAAGATAGAGCTGTGACTATCATAGAAAAGTAGAGCAAAAAGACACAGAGATGGAAAATAGAAGAAAATTAAATGATCAGTCAAGGAATTCTAACATTGAATTAATAGTAGTTTCATAAAAAGAGAAGAGATAAAATGGAGAGGAAGAAATCACCTGTAAACTAATCAAGAACATTTCCCAAAACATAAAGAGAGAAGTTTCCAGATTGAAAGTACCTCTTGGGTGACCAACAAAACGGAAGAACACAAAGGCACATAATTGAAATTTTAAAATTCTGGGGACTAAAAGAAAATTTTAAAAGCTACCAGAAAGAGTTTTAAAATGGTTTTGGAGGCTGGGTGTGGTGGCTCACGCCTTTAATCCCAGCACTTTGGGAGGCCGAAGTAGGCAGATCACCTAAAGTCAGAAGTTCAAGACCAGCCTGGCCAACATAGCAAAACCCCATCTCTACTAAAGGGTGTGGTGGTGGGTGCCTGTAATCCCAGCTGCTCAGGAGGCTGAGGAAGAAGAATCACTTAAACCCAGGAGGCGGAGGTTGCAGTGAGCCAAGATCACACTACTGCATTCCAGCCTGGGTGACAGAGTGAGACACTGTCTCAAAAAGAAAAAAAAAAAAAAAGGTTTTGGAATTCTTAGAAGCAATATTGAAAAGAGAGGATAATGGAATAATGCAATCAAAATTCTGAAGGAAAATGATGGCCAGCCCAGAATTTTATACCCAGCCAAACTATCAATCCAGTATGAAGGAACTTTTAGACATGTGAGACCTCAGAAATTTTAACTTTCATACATTCATTCTAAGGAATTGACTGGAGGATACGGTCTAGCAAAATGTAGTAAACCAGGGAAGAAGAGGCCATAGGATTCAGGATACAGGAGACCAAGGCAGGAAGACCATGTAGGGAAATCTCAGGTTGATGGCTGTATACTATAAGTAGATGGCCACCAGTTCAAACAGAATGGAGCAGTGACTCAAGATTCAAACAAGTTGAGGGCAGTTATCTCCTAGATGTCCAGGCAAGCCTGACCCTAACCTTTATCTATATTTGACTTGTCTTCACCATGAACTAATATCGTTTCTTCTCAACTCCCGCTGCCTCAGTCAGCTGAGGACATTCATTTCACTCCACAGGAGTGTTTAGCCTTGGCCCATTCCTGTGAGCTATAATAGCCTTTGGTAACTTTACCACTGACTGTACAAAGCAGCCCACTTCCTCTGGCCATTTTCCTCCGGACACAGCACCTAATTCACATCAGCCCTGCCAGACCCTCCAGTTGCAATGAGCCCAATATTTCCCCAGACTCATTCATGGCATTGCCTACTGACTTCCCAGAAGAGGTCCTTATAAATTCCCAGGGAAGGAAAAGCCAGACCAAGTCCCTGAGACTCCACTTAGCTTTCCCTGCCTTGGGAATCTTCATCTAAGAAAAGGCAATAGTGACCTTTCTTTTTTTTTTTTTTTTTGAGACAGAGTCTTGCTCTGTGACCCAGGCTAGAGTGCAGTGGTACGATCTTGGCTCACTGCAACCTCTGCCTCCTGGGTTCAAGCGGTGCGATCTCGGCTCACTGCAACCTCTGCCTCCCGGGTTCAAGCGATTCTCCTGCCTCAGCCTCCCGAGTAGCTGGGACTACAGGCACATGCCACTATTCTTGGCTAATTTTTTGTATTTTTAGTAGAGACGGGGTTTCTCCATGTTGGCCAGGATGGTCTCGATCTCCTGACCTTGTGATCCACCTGCCTCAGCCTCCCAAAGTACTGGGATTAAAGGCTTGAGCCACCGCACCCAGCCTAATTTAAGTGACCTTTCTTTACACAGCTATTTTTGGCTTGCTACTCAGTTTTTCAAAATAGAACAATACATTGTTTGGGGATTTATTTTAAAAGATGCTAAAACATTAAAGAAAGGCAAAGAGATGATTTACACAAAAGTCAAGCCAGTGTTTACCTCTAGCAGTTGCAGTTAAAGAAGGCCCCAGGTACTGGCAACATCCTGTTTTTTAACCTGGGTGATGGGAACAGTTTACACTATACATATGAAATATACACACTCTTCTGTATGCATGGTGCATTTCCCAATTTAAAAAATGTTTAAGTTAATATTGTTATAGGAATCAGGCAATTCAGAGCTCAGTCTGACACCTCAGCCCTATCAACTTTAACAGTTGCATGAGTCAGACGGACAGCTGGTATTACAGCTGGTGTTACCAGCCTCAGGTTTCCTAACAACTGCTATGCCCAACTGAGCAAGTTTACCACACAAAGCCCCCACATTTTATGACAGACAGAGAATAGCACAAGCTCTGGAGGAAAACAGGCCTGGATTCAAATTCTAGCTGGGCCGCTTCCCAGATGGGCGATTTGGGCAGTTTCTTCATTGTTAAGAAACAGTGTAGTCACACTACACCCTTGTGAGGCTTAAATAAAATAATACAGGGAATGGACTGGGTACAGTGCCTGGCACACAGTAGGAATTCACTCAGTCAATAGTAGCAATGGGTATTTTTGGAATTTAGTTCTTTAACTTGCATTTTGTTTCATTCCACAGCATTTTCTGTCCCTAACCTGCAATCAATGACAACTACTTCTTTATAGGAAATTAAGAGGCCATTTGGGAAGACATGTTGGTTGGATATACCACAAGCACCATCCAAATGAAATCAGTAAGGCTACTAAGGGAAGGCCACCAAATCAGAGTCACAGAATGTCAGAGCTCAAAGGGAGCTCAGAGAGAGCTGGATTCTAAAGGCTTAAACCTCAGGCAGTGCAATCCTTTAAAAATCTCCTGCTCTCCTCAGATCTGTTGTCTCCCATCCCTGCTACCCACTCAGCTCAGTCCCAACCTTCAATGTTTGCTTTTGCTGTCTATTTAGCCCTTTCTTAAGATGAATTCTTAGCTCATTAAAATTCAGCCTTAGATGGGCGCAGTGGCTCATGCCTGTAATCCCAGCACTTTGGGAAGCCGAGGGAGGAGGATTACTTGAGCCCAGGAGTTTGAGACCTCAACATAGCAAGACCTTGTCTCTACAAAAAAAAAAAAAAATTAGCCTGGTATGATGGTGCTAGCCTGTGTCCCACCTACTTGGAAGGCTGAGGCGGGAGGATCACTTCAGCCCAGAAGTTCGAGACTTCAGTGATTTATGATCGTGCTACTGCACTCCAGCAGCCTGGGTGACACAGTGAGACCCCCATCTCAAATAAATAAATAAACAAATAAATAAACAAATGCCTTCCTTCTTTCCTAATCTAGGCACCTAAGGTTGTAAATTTCCCCCTATGTCCTGCTTTAGCTGCATCCGATAGATTTTGATAAATAATATTCTCATTATTGTTTGGTTCTGAATATTTTCTGATTTCCATCATGATTTCTTCTTTGACCCATGAGTTATCCCATTTCTTTTCTTCACCAATCCATGTACTTCCTCTGTTCACATCCTGTCTTCTCTGGGCCCTAGGGATCTAGGCTACCTTCTCCAAACCCCTCAGACCATCTGTACCAGATCACATTGCTGAACTTTTAAAGATGACAAGACACAATCTTGTAACTTCTCAGATGGGCTGATTCAATTCCCCTAACAAATTATAAGAGAAACTAAGGTCAGTCCAATAACGAATATGTCTTCTGTACGTGCAACTAATCAGAGAGGACTGCACCACGTCTGCTCTGTAAATACCTAGCCATGTGAGCCAGCTTTAGTGCAGCCTTGAAGACAAATTTATTTATTTCATCAATCTCAATCTAGGGTTATCCAGACTCATGTGAACAACACATACATTTTTGGAAAACAGACAAAAATAAAAACTAAAATGTTCCCCAATCCAGCCCATTTTAACACTGCAGTGTCATTCTAATTCAATCATTCATTCAGTAACTCACTTATTTCATCAACAAATATTTATGGAGTACCTACTGTGTGCAAAGCTCTATGAACACAACAAACTTTAAGCAAATATGTATGAAGCACCTAATAGATTCTGGCTGAATAAATGAATGATGGATGAATAAGTCAATGACCAGTGCTGGCCAATTGGTCCAGCACTGGCCCCCTCATTAACTACTGTGAGCTTATTCAAACTACTTTCCTTGGTCTCAACTTCCCGATTTATAAAGTGGAATGTTAGTGATTGTTCCATCTGCCTCTCAGGAGCCCTAAGAATCACTATTTGGAAGAAAACAAAAGAGTTTCAAAAATATTCAGTGGTCATTTCTCTGACCTTCTGGTCTCTGCTGAGTTACTACATTCTCAGGGGCAGTTATATACCAACTCTGAACATCTATGATCTAATGCAATTTCATGTCAGAAATCCTACATAAACATTTAAGCTATATTAGTTTATAATATGCTATGTTAATTATAAAATAAATTCAATATACTGCAGTGTTATGGTCTGTTGTGCTGTTAATTTAAAACAGACAGAAATAAAAGTGTACGAGTACAGAGTATCACTCATAACAGAAATAATAAATAGCAGCCAGTGGTAATAGACACTATCCTAAGCATTACCCAAATTAACTCACTGAATCCTCCCAAGAGCCTTATAGGATAGGCACCATTTGACTATTAACATTGTTTTATAGATGAGGAAACTGAAACAAGGGAGACTGAGGCTGGAGAGGCTCCATAGGGAAGCCTGAGATCACACAGGGTTGACCTTGAGCCTGCACCATTCTGGCTCCAGAATCTGAGTTCCTGGCCACCACACACTTCTTCTCGGCAGGAGTGTTCTGTTGGCCAGGCAAAGTGGCTCATGCCTGCAATCCCAACAGTTTGGGAGGCCAAGGCGGGAGGATTGCTTAAAGCCAGGAGCTGGAGACCAGCCTGGGCAACACAGCAACACCCCATCTCTAAAAGAAAAAAAAAAATTAGCTGTTCATGGTGGTACAGCACCCGTAGTCCCAGCTACTCTAAGGCCAGAAGATCACTTGAGCGCAGGAATTCAAGGCTACAGTGAGCTATGATTGTGCCACTGCATTCTAGCCAGGGTAACAGAGTGAGACAAAGAAAAGAAAAGAAGAAAGAAAGAGTTGTATGTTTCCTGCCAAGAGTCAAGAGCAAATTTTACCTGCCTGGCTACCTTTTTAGGGGAAATCCCACGGACCAAGTTACCCCACAGGCTGACTTCATGAGGACAAATCAGTCTTGGTGACTAAGCACCCCTTTCCTGGGAACTCTGTGATGCACGCCAGGAGTGCCTCACCCTCTGGGACGGTGTGAAGATCGGCAACCTGATTTCATCACATTCATACTGGCTGACGAAACCCCGCTCCCATGCCAGGTCCAGCATGTTCTCCACATGGCTGTGGAGCCTCCTGACAATGGCTGGCCGGTGACTCTGCAGGTCTCGGGCTGGGTGGAGCGAGTGGGGGTCCCAGCAGCCATGCAGCTTGGGGGACTGGCTGTCGGCCTGGGCTTCTTGGGCAGCCGCGATAAGCTTCTGACAGGCCCAAGTACCCTTATTCCAGACGGTGTCCAGAAGGCGCCTGGCCAAGTGGGAGAGAGGCTGGCCCAGGAGGTGGAAGCCCTCGTAGTCCTCCCAGGAGAGGACCTCCCAGGACAGCAGCCAGTCCAGGACACTCTCGAAGCCTTCCAGGGACCCTGAGACCAGCAGCTCGACCAGCTGGCTCCTCTGTGCCTGAAAAGCCTCCTGCGAGCACATTTCACAACCTGGGGAGGAGAACAAGGTCAGTGCGGGACTTCTCCAGAAGCCAGATGCAGGGTGGTCAGGGAAGGCCAGGGCAAGTCAGCCCCAGCAGAACCCGAGTTGGCCATGGTTCTAGCCTCAGACATTACCCAATCCAAGCTCCCCACCATATAGATGTGAAAATTGAGGCCCAGAGAAGGCAAGAAACACCTCAAGGTTCCACAGAGTTTGAAGCAACCAAGAATTAAATCAAGACCCCTAACTCCCATACCCATGCTTGGTCTCCGGCTTAAAACGTTTAAAAAGGCTTGAGGTAATATTAGGAGCAAGAGATCTCCCAAGGTCACTTGAGATCAGGAGCGCTAGACCAGCCCAGCCAACACGGTGAAACCCTGTCTCTACTAAAAATACAAAAATTAGCCGGGCGTGGTGGCGAGCGCCTGTAATCCCAGCTACTCAGGAGGCTGAGACAGGAGAATCACTTGAACCTGGGAGGCAGAGGTTGCAGTGAGCCAAGATGGCACCATTGCGCTCCAGCCTGGGCAAGAGAGCAAGACCCTTTCTCAAAAAAAAAAAAAAAAAAAAAGAGAGAGAGAGAGAGATCTTCCAAGCAATCAGGGAATTCATTCTCTTCGAAGCAGGGTGAGAGGGGCTCTTTCATGCTGGCTGGATTCAGGCTACAGCAGTTTCAGTAACGGCTAATATTAATTAAGCATAAACTACACACCAAGTGCCATTCTAAGTGCTCTCCTGCAGGAATTCACTAAACCCTCCCAGCCACTCTGAAGTAGTGCCTATGATCTACCCATTCTACAGAGGAAGACACTGAGGCACCAAGAAGCTAAGTGATTTGTACGATGTGTCACAGCTAGACAGGCAGAGTCAGGATTTCAACACGAGCCATGTATGACTCTGGAATGCATGTCTCTAACTCTTACATTTGGGATCCCCACAGGGGCCCCAAGCCCATGCTGTGTGTTTTGCACACTGCTACTCCAAGGGATAGACTCAGAATATTGTTCTAAAGGTCCTGTCCTAGGCAAAGTGAAAAATTACAGTGCAAACTTAAGTTGTTTCCGAGCGTTCTGGTGCCTTGTCCCCCATCAACACTTCCCACACACACTTGCCCTAGGGCCCTCACCTCCCTCCCACGCCCTCGAAACCACCGTGCACAGACTGCTGCCACTGCTATCATCAGTGACCTGCTGTGGGTTCTGGGAATTTGAGGGCAAGTGACCCTCCAGGAGCTTCAAGCCCTGGGAGGGTCCCTGAGCAGCCAAGAAAATCTCTCAGCATGGTCAGTTCTGCGATTGTCATGGGGTCCGTGGACAAGGGCTGCTGCAGTGCCCCGAAGAAACGAAAGTGAAAGGGTGTAGGCATGGACAACAAAGAGGGCCATCAGCTTCTTTTTATAAATCAGGGACATTCCCAGACACTCAAGGGAGCAGATGCCAAGTGGCCTGGGGATTTTACCTCTTTCCTGATGGTTGTTTATGTGTCTTTCTCCCTTCCTGGGCCACGTGGAAGCCTGGGTCTTACTCGTCCTGGCATCCCTGAGCCTGGCACAGCACTGTCCCCCACAAAGACACTGTGGGAATGTTCATGAATCAAATATCCCCTGGGCTGGGGGTGGGGGGAACACTCTGTATCTGTCCTCATACGGTAGCCAAGGTAAGCAAAAGGAGAAAGCTCCAATCTCTCAGAACGCTGCTGGGGCACAGGGGACTCTGTGCTGGTCAGATGGGGAAACTGAGGCAATGAGGTTACTTGTGTGTCTGGCTGCTTGGGAGAGAGGGTGTACCCCCCTGCAGAGGCCACTGGAAGCCAGGATCTAAGGTAGTTCTCTCAGGCCAAGGAGTTCTCCTCCTTGTGCCCACATCTAAGCAGAGGAGCCAAGAGGGTGGGGTGGCCAAGGACAGGGGAAGAGAGGACAAAAAAGGGGTAGAATAAGCTCTGGGCTTGGCTCTGGAGTGGTTCTCAGCTGTGGAAACACCAGCCAAGGATGCGACAGCAGCCCCCACCATTGCCCCTGCCCAGGTCCTGGGGAAAAAAACCGCCCACCCATTCTCCCCAGAAAACAGCCCAGAAACAGAGTCAGCACTCCCCATCTGACCCCAGGCCTGGGAGCATGTGCGCGGCCAGGGATGAAAGAAGGCTGAGAATCAAGCTGAGACAGGACAATGCCTGCTCCTCTTACCCAGAGAATGTCCGAGGAGGACACTTGCTCTTTCCTCCTCATCGTGAGAGACTGAACCACCCTCTTCCCCCATCAAAGCCCATTAGGCTGGGGGAGCAGGCATGGCATCTGTGGGTGGGCCTTGTGCAGAACGCCAAAAGCCCAGTGGCACAGGACTGGTGAGCCTGGATCTGTCTACCAACCCCACCTTCAAGGGAAATTCCCAAAGGAAAAGCCAGAGGCCAGAGTTGGCCAACCAGCCTTCCAGAACTAGGTAATTCCAGGCAATTCTGGCACAAAGCCTTGTGCATCCTGGAGACCATGACCCTCACTGAAAAACCCCACTGGGGACATGAGACACATTCACGAGGGGACAGGCCACAAGTAAGTAGGGGCCCCTCCCTTGCACACCAAGCCTAGGGCAGCCTGGCCTACGTGTGAGCCATACACACCCCGGCTAGTGACGTTGGGCTTCTGTGGACACCAGGAAGGGGAGGCCCGCCCAAGCCACGTGACTCGGAGCTCTGTCCTCCCAGCAGCTGCATCACCACACCTCTGCCCTGGCCTTCTTCCAGAAACCTCAGAGCAGAGAGAATCCTGAGGGCCAATTCAGCCAGCCCCTGTCTCTGAGCAGGCATTGTCCTGTCTCACCTTAACCATCTGGGGAGGAGAACCTGGCCTTAGTGCTGTTCTCACTAACCAGCTCAGGAAGCTCACCAGCTTGGGAAGTTAATCATTATGTCTAGCTTCAGTTTCTCCTGCTTCAGTTTAAATTGGGAAAGAGAGAGAAAAAATATTCACTCATTATCTGTTTCCTAAAATTGTCCTTAACATCCTTCCTCTTACTCCTTTATTACCTGGTCGGGCTTCCCCTCTTCAGGCGAAATCTGTCAGTCTATCTGCATTGCCTTTTGATCTCTACTTCAGTTACTACAACTTCAAAGACACCATTGTCCTCCCCAAGGTGAGGCCCATGTAGAGAAAGGATCACTTCCTTGCTGAAAGAGAGGGTCAAGGGGCGACCCACGTGGGCCCTCCCTGAAACCCAGGCCCAGGCCTGAGCCTGGACACCTCCTTCCTTCCTGAGACCACAGCCAGCCCGGTTTCTCTGGGGCCAAGAGCAAATGCTTTGCTTAAGTGCTGAAATTTCAGCCCACTGACCGCTTGCAGACAGGAGAGGAGGGGAAGCCCAGGGAAGCTCAACTTCCCAAGTGTCCTGAGTCTCTGCTGGGGCCAAGCCCCCCACCCTCCCCCAGCCATCCTGCATTCTCCCTCCCCAACACTGTTCTCTCCCTAAGAGATCAAATCCCCCCACCAGTGCACAATGCACTCTAATTCTCCACTGTAAAAGTAAAGCACTCTCTTGACACCCCCCTTCTTCATTTGGCTCCAATCCCATTTATCTGCTCCCTTTACAGCAGGCCCCCTTGTCTGTTGCCTGTACTGCTGTCCCCAAGTCCTCCCATCCCCTCCCATTCCCTCAAGTTCCCCATCCAGCTCCAGTGAAACTGTCACCAGTGACCTCCCATTGCTCAATCCTCAGCCCTCAGCCTGCTTGCTCTGCCAGGGGCATTGGTCATATTTGTTCCCTCCTTCCTCTTTGGGGCATTTTCTTCATTTCCTCCAGGACACCCCGACTCTCTGATTTTCACTCTTTCTGTCTTCTTGGCTGGTTCCTAACACTGGGGGCCCCAGCACTCAATGGTTAGACCCCTTCTCTTCTCCATATCACTCCATCCCTAGATGAGCCCACCTGCTCTTGTGGCTTTAAATACCAGCTATATGGTGATGATGCCCAAAGTTTTATTTTCAACTCCAACCTCCGCCCTTAACTTTTCCCAACTGCTTACTCATCATTGATGCCTAATGGGCAGCTCAAACTCCACAAGCACAAAACCAAACTCTTGATCTCCCCGCTAAGCAACTCCCATTTCAGTTCATGGCAGCTTCAAACCTCCAGAAGCTCGAGCCAAACACTCAGAATCATCTTTGACTCTACCTTTCTCTTGCACCCCAAATCCTATCGACACGGCCTTTGAAATATATCCCAAATCTGAATGTCTGGGTTTCTTTGTTTTTAACCACCTCTGGGCCATGGGCAAGACACCATGGTCTCTCCCAAGAATGACAGCAATGATCCTCTCACCGGGCTCTCCTTCTGCCCTTACCCCACCCCCCATGATCCATTCTCCACCCCACAGCTAGATGGGCCTGCCAGACCCCAAGTCAAAGCAGGTGACTCCTCTGTTCCAAACCCGTGCTCCCATGACGCTCCAAGTGAAAACCAAAGCCTCCCAGTCCCCCAGATACTCACGTGGCTCACCCCTCAATTCCTTATGACTTTGCCCAGCTATCGTGGTCTTGGGGAAGCCTTCCCTGGTTGTGCTATATACAATGCAATACCCAGCCCCAGCACTCCATCCTGCTTCCCAGCTTTGTTTTACTCGTAGTACTTCCCGCCACCTGCTATGCCATGTATTTACTTATTTCATTGCTGTCCATTCCTTTCTAGAATGTGCACTCCATGAGGGCAGGGGGTTTTGTCTGATTTTCCTATTGCTCTGTCTTGTGTCTCATTCAGTGCATGAATGATGACTGCTGGAAAGAATGAAAGAACTGATGTGCTCTGCATGGCTCCGGGAGACAGACATGGAACCAAAGTGTAGAATCTGTAAGCCACAGATTTTAGCTAAAGGAAACAAGAGCTGCAAGGCACTAAAAAGCCACCTCATCAGTAATAAGCTCCCCACCACTGGGCATGTGTCACAGAGGGGCTCTGCACTGGGTAGGAGGGGGGTGGGCTGGATGAGGATGCTTCCAGCCTCAGATCCCAGGGTGCAGCGAGGCAAAGGGGCCTTGAGCAGCCAACAGACTCAGGGGCCCCAGCAGCCCCATGGCTGAGTGATCGGGACAGGCAAGTACAGGTGGTGGGGATGTCACTCTAGTCTTTTTCACTAAGGGGTCAGGGGAGAGTGACAGGGCAGGTGTTTCCCCTCTGTAGAACAAGGACCCTGGAGGAGGCTAGGTCACAGCCCATGGGGAAACCAAGGCCACGGCAGGAGAGGCTCAGAAAGAGCAAACTCAGAAGCAGGGGTCCAGCCCCCAGCCCTCATGCAGCTTCAGGAGGTCCTCCCCAGGGGGATTGGGGTGGAGGGCTTTTCAGTTTGTTGGAATGAAAGCAGGACCAGATGGCTGCTCCATCAACCTGAGAAGCAGAGGAGAGCAAACAGCTGGGGGATGTGGCCTCACAGGTCCTGGTGTGGGCTGTCTGGGAAGGGATGGATTTGAACTTAGATCTCACACCCAACAAGGGAGAAGGAGGAGGCAGGAGATTCCCATAAGAGGTACAGAGAGCAGCAGTAGGATCCTCCAGGCAGGCTCTCTCACTTATACCCACCCACTCACTGGCATGGTGAAGCTGGGGAAACTGAGTCCCACAGAGAGGAAGGAAATCAAAAGAGTGGCCCAGGGGCCTCCCCAACCTCGAGATGCCCCCTTTCCGTCTCACTTCCCATCTACATTCTGGGACTCCCCCAGGAGAAACCGAGGCAACCCTTGCCCAAGCCCTGCGGCCAGGATGGCTCAGAAGCCAAGTGTTGAAGTCCCGGGGGTGGGACCCTCGGCGCCCACAGTCTCCCCCCAGCCCACCCCCAGGCGCTGGGCACAGCACTCACCGCGAGCCGCCTGCGCGCCGACTCCAAGGCCCACTCCGGGCCACGACTCCCGGTTCCGGCTCCGGCTCCGGCTCGGGCTGCGGCTCCGGGTGCGCGGGCGCTCGGCTCCGCCCCCGCCTGGACCCCGCCCCTGCTCTGCCCGGACCGCAGCACCCGCTCCTGTCCCGTGGCCCCGTAGCCCCGCAGCCCCGCAGCCCCGCAGCGCCGGCTCCAGGGCTGGCCAGGCTTACCTGGGACAGGGCAGGACCGGGGCTTCCTGCGGGGCTGGACGGCCTTGGCTGTGTGCCCTAGCCAGTGTGCCTCTCTTTCTGGGCCACGTTTCAACCAGGAGGGAACCGGGGAGTCCTCGGAAAAACCCGCTTCCCAACACATACACATACACACACACACACACACCACACACCACACACACCGCTTCCCAGCACACACGCGCACACACACACCACACACACACCGCTTCGCAACACACACACACGCCCTGCTTCCCCCCAACACACAAACATGCTTCCCAATACACACACACAGCCCTCGCTTCCCCCAACACATACACCCTGCTTCCCAACACTCACATACACACATACACACACACACTTCCCAACACACACACACACCCTGCTTCCCCCCACACACAAACATGCTTCCCAATACACACACACAGCCCTCGCTTCCCCCAACACACATACCTTGCTTCCCAACACTCACACCTTGCTTCCCAACACTCACATACACGCACACACACGCCCTCCTTCCCCCCCCACAAACATGCTTCCCGATACACATACACCCCCGACTTCCAATACACACACCCTGCTTCCCAACACTCACATACACACACACACACACCACTTCCCAACACACACACACCCTGCTTTCCCAACACACACACCCCACACACACCACTTCCCAACACACACACTACACACCCTGCTTTCCCAACACACACACACCCTACACACACTGCTCCCCAACACACAAGTGCACATACACACACCCCACACACACACCACTTCCCAACACACACACACCACACCCCACACACACCACTTCCCAACACACACACCGCTTCCCAACACACACACCGCTTCCCAACACACACAAACATGCTTCCCAATATACACACACCCCACTTCCCAACACACACACATCGCTTCCCAACACACACACACCTCACTTCCCAACACACACACACACACGCACACACAGCCAAAACTAGCAAAACTTTTCCAGAGTGTGACAGGTTACATGTTAGGTAAGAGTGGACTGGTCATTTAAGGTTCTTTTTTTTCATTTTCCTTTCAATTTTTCCGTTTATGTTGAATGGAGTTTATTTTTCAGTTTAGTACTAATAGGGTTTGAGTACCTTTCTAGCACTGCCTAGATTACTTGGCTCTGAAACTATCTAATTAGCTTTAATAGCATTGTTTTTGTTTCCATTAAATATATTTTATTTTACATTCTTCTGTTCTCTGGAGCAAATGACACCGGTTTTCCATTTAACGTGTTAATGTAAATGTTCCTTTTGAAACTCATATTTGGTTGTTTTAAAAAATGTGAAGTCAATTTTTAAAAATAACGAAAATAACTGGCATCTAGAAAGTGCTTACCATGTGCTAGTCTTTACATACAGTAACTCAGTTACTTCCACCTCTAGGGTATTGACTATTATTGCCTCTAACTTATAGATGCAGAAACTGAGGTACAAATTTGAACTTGGATCTCACGCCCACCAAGGGAGAAGGAGGAGGCAGGAGATTCCCCTAAGAGGTGCAGAGAGCAGCAGTAGGATCCTCCAGGCAGACTCGCTCACTTACACCCACCCACTCACTGGCATGGTGAAGATGGGGAAACTGAGTCCCACAGAGAGGAAGGTACTCAAAAAACAGTGGCCCCCTCTGAGACCTGAAGCCCGGGCTCCTCAGGACTTTTCACTCCTGCCAGGGGCCTCCCCAGCCTCGAGATGCCCCCTTTCCTCTGGCACCAGAGATGGGGATTTGCCCCAGGCCTCTGGCACAAATGAATGCTCTAACCACTACCCCATACAGCTTTCAAGTAAATACCTGTACAGGTGGTGCACAGTCAGCCAAGGTTGGAAAATGCTGCATTAGAAGGACTGAATCTACCCTAGAAAACTCATTCTGGGCAGTGCACAGAACCATCTACAAGGATGTTCACCACCATCTTGCCTATAGCAGTGAGAAGCTAGAAACCTCCCTAATGCCCAGTAACAGAAAATTAATTAAGAAAACTGACAGAACATCTGAACCTAGAACACTTAACCCGACCCATCTTCTCTCAACCCCACTATCCAATCTGGGAGCAAATTTTTCAGCTTGGCCTTCAAATATTTCCAAGATGCAGCCCATTTTTCCCATATACACCATTACCACCTGGGTCCACATCTCCATCATCTCTCACCTGGGTGATAGCAGGAGTTCCTGGCCATTCTCCACGCCTCCAACTACAGCCCTTCTTCAATCCAGCAGCCAGAGTGAGTCTGTTGGTTTTGTTGTTGTTGTCGTTGTTGCTGTTTTAAGTCAAATTATATCACTCCTCTGCTGAAACTCTTCTGTTGATGGCTCCCATCCCAAAGTAAAAGCCAAGGTCCTTACAATTGCTGTTTGGCCCCTGGCACCCTCTCTGCCCACCTCTTACACTCTCATCTTACTCACTCTGCTCCAGCTACCCTGGCCTCCTGGCTGTTCCTCAAATATGCCAAACCTGCAGTTACACTCAGGCCTTTGCCTTTGCTGTGCCTGGAATGCTCTTTCTTTAGAAATCTACATGGCTCCCTCCTTCCTCTCCTTTGGGTCTTTGCTTCCATATGACTTTCTCGGCAAGGCCTCCCTAACTATTCAGTGTACAGCTGCAACACCCTCCAATCCCTTCTCCTGCTTTATTTTGTATTTTTCTCCATAGCGCTTATCTGCACACAACACATTATGTATTCTACTTATTTATTGTCTTTGTTGTTGGTCTCTCACCCAAGACAGCATGAGCTCCAAGGGAACAGGGAATTTTTGCCTTGTTCCTTGCCTTCTCCCAAGGCCTAGAACAGGACCTGGCATGCAATAAATGTTTGTTGAGTGAATATACTAAAAATAATGCTGTGGTTCTAATAACCAATGAAAATAAATGAATCACTGAACCCCCACGAGAACTGCAGCCTCACAGACATAATGTTGGGTGAAACAGGCTGAGTGCAAAAGCGTGCATACGGAATGGTATCGTTTCTATAAAGTTCAAAAGCAGGCAAAACTGCATTACAGGTAGGAGCCAAGATAGAGGCTACCACTGGGGAGAAAGTTGGAGGTAGTGACTAGGGGAGGAGTGAAGGGGACTTCTGGGGTGCCAGTAATCTCCTATTTTTACTCTGAATAGTGGTTGCATTGATGCAAATACATTGTGAAACTGACCAAGTTAAACACATGATATTTATATTTTCCTTTATGCTTGTCATATTTCAATAGATATTTATTTTTTAAAGATGCTATAAGTATGTTTATCAGATAGAAAGCTGCCTAGAATATATAAGGCTAAATTTAGAAAGTAGACTGTTTTTTGAACGAGGATGCCAAGATAATTCAGGGGGAAAAAAAGTGGTCTTTTTAACAAATGGTGCTGGGAAAACTAGATGTCCACATGCAGAAGAACTGAATTTGGATTCCTCCTTCAGGCCTTATACAAAAATTAACCCAGAATGGATCAAAGTCCCAAATGCAAGATTTAAAATATAAAAATCTTAGAAGAAACATAGGTGAAAATCTTTGTGACCTTGGATGAAGCAATGATTTCTCAGATTTGACACCTAAAGCACAAACAACCAAAGAAAAAAATAGATAAATTGGACTTTATCAAATTCCAAGCTTTTGTGCTTTGAAAGACATGATCAAGAAAGTAAAAAGACAACCAACGGAATGGGAGAAAATAGTCACGACTCATATCCAGAATATATAAAGGACTCCTGAAACTCAATAATAAACAACTTTTTAAATGAGCAAAGGATTTGAAAATGTTCAGAGAACGTATGTAAGTAGCCAACAAGCACATGAAAAGATGCTTAACATCATTAATTGTTAGGGAAATGTGAATCAAAGCCACCATAAGATACCACTTTACACTCACAAAGGTGCCCTTAGTCCAAAGGACAGAAAACAAGTGCTGGAAATAATGTGGAGAAACTGGAAGCCTCATACATTGGTGGTTAGAGCGTAAAGTGGTGAAGCCACTGTGGAAAATAGTTTGTGGGTTCTTCATAAAGTTAAACATGGAGTTACCATATGATCCAGCAATTCTACTCCTAGCTATACTCAACAGAATTGAAGCATATATGCACACAAATGCTTGTACACAAATGTTCATAGCAACATTATTCATAAGAGGAAAAAGTGGAAGCAACCTAAATGTCCCTCAGCTGATGAATGGATAAAGAAAATGTGATCTATCTGTGCAATGGAATATTATTCAGCTGCGAAAAAAACAAAGTACTGATACATGCTACAACATAAATGAACCTTGAAAACATTATGCTAAGTGAAAGAAGCCAGTCACAAAATGACATCTATTGTATAAGTCAGTTTACATGCAATGTCCGGAATAGGCAAACCCATGAAGACAGAAAGTAGATTTGTGGTTGCCAGGAACTGGGAGGAGGGAGGAATGAGGAGTGACTGCTAGTGGGCGTGAGGTTTGGTTTTTGTTTTGTTTTGTTTTTTGTTTTTTTTTTTGGCATGATGAAAATATTCCGGAATTAGATCATGGTGATGGTTACACAACCTTGTGAATGGACTAAAAACCAGTGAATTACACACCTTAAAAGGGTGAGTTTTATGGTATGTGAATTATATCTCAATGAAAAACAGTTGGGCTGCCAAATGCTTTGTGTAGAAAGAATATAAGGCTAAATTTAAAGAGTAGGTTGTTTTTAACAAGGATGCCAAGATAATTCAAAGGGGAAAAATGATCTCTTTAACACATGGTGCTGGGAAAACTAGATATCCACGTGCAAAAGAAATGAATTTGGACTACTACCTCATACTTTATACAAAAATTCTGTAATAGATATGTGTGAATATATGCATTGAAACATCTAAAAGACAAGTTAGGATCGGATTTTAACTGGACTTTTAAAATTCTTCTGTGTTAACCTGTATTTCCTAATAAGCATAATTTACTTGTTTAATAATAATTTTTTAAAACTTTCCAATGAGTTAAGGGATATTGATTAAAAACTCCCTGTGTGCAGGGCCCTCTGCCGAGACAGGCAATTGGGATGCCCTGGAGACATTTCTGTCCTTGAGTGCTCTGACATGGGCACTGGCCAGGAAGTGCTCAGAAGAGGCGGAGGGAAAATGCTTCCAGAATCCCCCGGGCCTCAGAGGAGAGAAATCCTTGGGTTGTGTCATTCAAAATTCTTCCAGGCCGGGAAGCTGCCTGTGCCTGAGCACTTCCCCCAAGAGCGAGGACTGCCCCCATCAGCAGGCCTGGATAGTAGGAGCTCAGCCCAGGACCGGCGGCGGCTGCTGTTGCTGACAGTGGTGGTAACCCGGCCTCATAGTGGGCTGCAGTCTCCACGCTGGTGGTCCTCTGCTCCAAGCAGCCCGCCCACTCACCAAAGTCCAAACACTTCCACAAGCTGGCCCAAATGGATGAAGACAGGAATGGCTTTCCCTCCCCACATCTCTGCACCCCTAGCTTCACCAACTTCCCGCAGCTCTCAGTACTCCCACCTGTGAGCTTCTGCTCACTCTGTGCCCCAGGCAGAGGCAACAGGTGGCAACTGCAAGGACTCTGGCCCCAGCGAACTTGGATTTGAATTCCAGCCCTGCTCCTTAGCGGCTGTATGCTCTTGGCCAGTCATTTCATTTCTCTTGACCTCAGTCTCCCTCACAGTTAAGTGAGGATGACAGTCCACTTAGATCTTGTCATGAGGGATGCATACACTAGGACTCGGTGCCTGGTAAACAGTGAGCACACCACAGTGTGAATATGTTATTGAACACTTGCCATATGCCACGCCGTGTACTCTCACAACACCTCTATGGAATAGGTTCCATTCCTCATCCCCATCTTTGAGAGGAAGAAACGGAGGTTTCAAGAGGATCATGAATTTCCTAAGATGACCCAGCTATGGAATGGTGGGACTATGAGTCAAGTCCACGTCCTTCTCTACCCGCTTTTATCTGGACCTTCCATGCCCACCTCCTGCAAGGAAGCTCTCCAGACCCCACAGTCCCTGTGGGCTCTCCCAGTCCTCTCAGCTGCAAAGATCAGCCTGCCTGTTCTCCTGTTGGCCATCAGCCGAGACGGTCCAACACTGTTGGCCCAAGTTCCATGTGTCCGTCCTGTGTATCACCAGTCTCTGAGGGTTCAAGGTATCCCTTCCTTGTCTCTTCCTTGTTGCTGGACCTCAGCCTCTGGCCCAGTGCTTGGCCAAGTCTGTTTTCAGAGTGACTTTTTTTTTTTTTTCCGAGGTGGAGTCTCACTCTGTTGCCTAGGCTGGAGTGCAGTGGCACCATCTCAGCTCACTGCAACCTCCGCCCCCTGGGCTCAAGCGATTGTCCTGTCTCAGCCTCCCAGGTAGCTGGGACTACAGGCATATGCCATCATGCCCAGCTAATTTTTGTATTTTTAGTAGAGATGAGGTTTCAGCATGTTGGCCAGGTTGGTCTCAAACCCTTGACCTCAGGTGATCTGCCTGCCTCAGCCTCCCAGGCTAGGATTACAGGCGTAAGCCACTGTGCCCTATCCATGGGTGACTTACTGACAGAGGGACAATGCTTGAAAGAAGGACACATTGGAGCAGGCAGCTCTCCACAGAGCAGCCTCCAGCCTGGGAACCTGACGTGCCTGCATCTCTTGGGCAGCCTCTGAGGTTGCCCCATGCCTACCTCAAGACCAGACCCAGCATTTTGTCACTTCCCCACCTCAGGTCCTAACCCAATTCCAAGCTCATCAGTACATTGGGCAGGAAGATCAGACACCTGAAAACACAATCCAGCTCCCTGCCTAAGCCTCCTCCTGAGACCCCGTGCTGTGCCTCCTCTCTCTCCTTCCCTTCCGCCATATTGTTTCTAGAATCACCCCTCTGTTCTCAAACCCTGCCATTCTAGCCCCAAGCTTACAAACCCCACTTCAGCAAAATAAAATGTTCCATTGGCTGAGGGTGTTGTCTTTGAAAATCAGTTTCTCACTCATCCATTATTAATTAACTCACAGAAGACCATATCATTCTTCTTTTCCAACGTGTTGACACAAGTTCCAGCTTCATCTGCATGGTCAGAAGTGCCGGGTTGGAACAGAAGAGCCAGGGCTGGATTTTTAGCATTACTGCTGCCTTTTTCTTTTTTTGAGGTAGAGTCTCACTCTGTCGCCCAGGCTGGAGTGCAGTGGTATGATCTCAGCTCACTGCAACCTCTACCTCCTGGGTTCAAGCAATTCTCCTGTCTCAGCCTCCTGAGCAGCTGGGACTACAGGCATGCACCACCATGCCCAGCTAATTTTTGCATTTTTAGTAGAGACCGGGTTTCACCATGTTGGCCAGGATGGTCTCGATCACCTGACCTCGTGATCCGCCACCGTGCCCGGCCCACTGCTGCCCTTTTTTAGGTCCTCTGTGCAAGGCACATACCTTAAAATGATTTACAATGGCCCTGATGGCCCTTAACCCCACCCAAACTGCTCATCAGCACCTTTGCCCAAACAGATGTCGCAAGAATGGGAGGTGTATGTTCTCCTGATCAGAAAAGTTGGATTTGCTCCTAATCTTAGCCATGAATCTTTACACAATCAGCAGTTCTGACAGTCCTGAGGTTGACAAAGACCAGGAAGTTCAGTAATGGTGACTGAAGCTCCCGCGGCCTGCAATGCAGAAATAAATGGGCCTGTACCCAGCCCCACCCTGCCATGTCTCAATATAACCACAGCGGTGCCCCACAGTGCATTCTGTCTGCAACCCCAGTTTTTAAATCCTGCAATATTAAGAACCTTTGAAATTTAATAAAAAGCTATACAGGCACATCCAGCTGCAGAAAAACAAGATTGACAAGATCAAATTTTGTGTCACCTGCGAAAAACACCTGGCCAGTTGTGGTTTGCTCTACCAGCACTGAGAGGCACACCTGGGACCGATACACTCTTGTTGAATTTCTCAAAGAAGGCGTACCAGTGTTGCAGTTCCAAGCATGTCAGGCATCCAGAGCGGTAGTGAGGGGTAGCTTCCAGTACTCAATTGTTTGCTCGATGTAGAATGCTTTGGTGGTAAAAGGACATCATTTAATTTCATGTTGCAATTAGGGAAGCCAAAAATCAGACAGGGTGGTGGCCTGCCCAGAATCACACAATGAGTCAGGGCTGAGCTGCAGCCACAGCCTGGGTGACCACTTCTCTGCATTCACCCCGCCATTCATTCATGCACACAATGACTTACTGAGCACCCACTATGTGGCAGGCACTGTGCTGGGTGCTAGAGACACAGATAATGATACAGACAAAGTCCCTGCCATTGTGGCATTTGAGACAGGAACTGCACAAGTATACGAATAAGCAAAACAAGGACAGATCTCGACAGAGGGGTCAGAAGAAGGCTGCATGGAGGAGCGACAGTGAAGCTGCTGCTTCATGAGATGAGATGATGAGATGAGATGAGATGAGATGAGATGAGATTAGATGAGATGAGATGAGAAAGCCAGAGATGGAAAAACCAAGCGGAGGGTATTTCCAGCTGAAGGAACTGCAAAAACAAAGGTACGTTTGAGCAACAGAGAGCAGTCTGGGTTGGCTGGTGTGTGGTAGGTGACACTGGGAGTGGACCGAGTGACAAACGGTAAGGCAGACAAGCGGCAGATCATGGAAGCCTCAGCAGAGAGTTCGGATTTACTCTGAATGTGGTGGGAGGCCACTGAAGGGTCCAAATAAGATGGAGAGGTGCTCTGATTTTGAATTCTAGGAGAGGCATCAGATTCTGAGACACTACTAGTATTTCCCCTTTCTCACTCCTGGTGCCTCGTGGTGACCCTCCTCGCCATCTGGCTTCAGCGCTGCAATGGAGGATGCCCACTCCTGTGTCCCCCGCATGACGATGGGACCTTGTCTGCCTGTTATGAACTGAGTATGTGGCCTCCAAGTTCATATAGTTCATATATTGAATTCCTAATGAAAAAGGTGAGGCCTTTAAGAGGTAATTAGGCCATGAGGTTAGAGATCCCTGAGCACTCTCTAGCCCTCATTCTGCCATGTGAGGATAGAACAAGAAGGCAGCTATCTGCAAACCAGGAATCAAACCCTCCCCAGACACTGAATCTGTTAACACGTTGATCTTGGCCTTCCCAGCCTCCAAAACTGTGGGAAAGAGATGTCTGTTGTTTAGGCCGCCCAGTCTGCGGTGTGTTGCTACAGCAGCCCAAGCTCAGACACTACCTATGCCTTCTGCCTCCACCACAGAGAACTCTGGCTGCAGAGAAAAAGCAACATCCAACAGGTGGCCATGCGTGGCATCTTCCGGTCACTCTGGCTCAGCTGGGTCCTACCTACATAGGCCAGGCCCCTCTCCATCAGGGGGTTTCCAAGAAACGTCTCCTTTCCCCATAAGAGGAAGTGGCGGCAACCACACATTTTCCCCCTGTGGTTGCCTTCTGCAGCATGAGAGGCTCACAGGGCTGCAGAGAAAGGCTTAGAGTCCACCCTGGTGTCTTGCAGATTCCAGGCCTGGGCAGAGAGTAGGCGAGAAAACTGGAAAGTTACGGGACACAACCCAGGGAGGAGAGGGCATTCCAGCCTCACTGTATGCAGGGAGCCACACCACCAGGCCCTCTGCTGGGCAGGGGGAGGCGGAGATGACCGACCTATGGCCCCTGCACTTACGGGGTGCCCCAGCTAGCAGGCCAGAGGCACACCACTCATGGCGCTCCTCGTGAGCTCTGCCCAGAGACAGACCTTTGCAGATGTGGAGGTTCTTAATGACAGTGACGGCACTGCAGAGAGGTGGAATTGCAGGGCCATGTCAATAAGCAAGGTCAATAGGTAAACAGGGACATTATAGAGCCTCCAATGAAAAAGACAAGCAGCAACGGTTTTAGAATAGTAAGAACTGCCAGCACTTGTACAGCTCGGAACAGTGTTGTTCTAAGTGTTTGGCTCATCTGAACTCCTCTTGAGGTTCACAAGCCTATGAGCTTGTTGCAGAAGCAAATACAGGAGAAACCTTCATGCCCTCCAAGGATGACACTGGCTCAAGGCGGAATGTTTTGGCACTAGGAGGACTTCATTAAATTTCATGTTGCAATTAGGAAAGTTGAAATTCAACCATATCAAAGGACTAATATGGTTCTTTAAAGTTGACAACTTCTATTCGTCACAAAACTCCATTAAGAGAGTACAAAATGCAAACTGCAGGATGGAAAAGGATATTGAGAAGCACATAAACCCAAATGAATACATAAAGAACACCTACAAACCATTAAAAATAATCAAGTCAATAATGAGCAATGACCTTGAACAGACACTTCATTGGAGAAGGTATAAGGATGGCAAATAAGCCCATGAAAAGATGTTCAACATCATTAGTCCTTAGGGAAATGCAACTTAAAACCTTGATGAGAGACCACCGCACATTAATGCAGTGGTACACTGAAAAACACTGACCAAACCAGACACAGTGGCTCACATTGGTAATCTCAATACTTTGGGAGCCCAAGGCAGGAGGATTGCTTGGGGCCAGAAGTTCAAGACCAGCCTGGGCAACATAGTGGCCATGATGGTCTATCCCTCCAGAAAAAAAAAAAAAAAAATTATTAGCCAAGCATGGTGACATAACTGTAGTCTTAGCTACTCAGGAGGCTGAGGTGGGAGGATCATTTGAGCCCAGGAGTTCTAGGTTGCAGTCAGCTATGATGGTACCATTGCACTCCAGCCTGGGTGATAGAGCAAGACCCCATCTTTAAAATAATTATAATAATGACCATATCAAGTGCAGGTAAGAAGGTGGAGCACCTGGAATTCTCATATACTGCTGGTGGGAATACAAAATGGCACAGCCACTGTGGAAAATATTTGGCGTAATCTAGCACAGTTGAAGCTATCTATACTCTGAGACCCAGCAATTTCACCTCAGATAAGTACATGGACTTGGATAAATGTGTAAGAATATCATCAGTGGCATTGATCATGATGGCCATCCTAGGAACAACCCAAGTGTGCATCAAAAGACAAAACAAAAAATGACAAATGGTGATGTATTTAAATAATGCAGCAACAGAAAACCAAACACAGCATATTCTCACTCATAAGTGGGAGTTGAACAGTGAGAACACATGGACACAGGGAGGGGAACATCACACGCTGGGGCCTGTCAGGGGTGGGGGCCAAGGGGAAGGAGAGCATTAAGACAAATACCTAATGCATGCAGGGCTTAAAACCTAGATGATGGGTTGATAGGTAGAGCAAACCACCACGGCACATATATACCTATGTAACAAACCTGCAGGTTCTACACTGGTATCCCAGAACTTAAAGTAAAATAAATAATAATAATAATGGAGCAACACAACAATGGAAATGAAAAAAAGTATCTACACAGAAATGCATCAGTGAATCTTATACCCATAAATGTTGCATGAAAGAAGCAAGGCACTGGAGAATACACACAGTATGCATGGTTCAATTTATATAAGATTCACAAATGAGTAAAATGAAACTGAATTGTTTGGGGATCTCATAGGTGGTAAATTTCTAAGGAAAAGCCAAGAAGTAACCCCCATCTGAATCAGGACTGTGACTGCCTCTAATAGGGAGGAAGGGAATCATGGCTCAGAAAAAAACACATGGCAAACTTCTGGGTGAGCCAGCAAAGTTCTATTTTTTTTTTTTTTTTTTTTGTCTGATTTCTGTTTCTTGCCTTCAAGGCCACAAAGATGGGTGGGCATGAATCACACCACTGCCCTGGGGTTTCGCTTCCCTGGGACTTTCTGTTGGTGGTGATGGATACAGCTTTGCTCAGAGAAAAGGCACCAGATGGAACTGTAATTCTACCCCACTGCTCTTCTATGTCAGTCACTGGCTCTGTGTCCCACCAGCTCTGTGATCCAAGCCTCGGTTTTCCCATCTGTTCAAGGGGCATGACGGCCCCCATCATGCCTAGCTCATAGAGTAGAATAATGAATGTTAAAGGGCTCTGGGAGCTAATGCCTGAATTCCAGAGATCAACGGGGACTCGAAGGACAGCCAGACCTCTGCAAGGCGGCAGGGAAAGTGAGGCTGAGCTAAATCCCACAGGGCTGGCCCCACACCGCCTTGCCCTTCCCTGCGCTACCCGGAAGAAGAGGTGGGTACAGCTGGCAGGCTGGCAGTTGAGTTCAATATACCATGTTTCACCAGCCAATGGGCTGGGGCGATCAGAAGCAGGTCACACAGCCTGTTTCCTGTTTTCAAACGGGGAACTTAGAAAGTGGCAGCCCCTCGGCTTGTCGCCGGAGCTGAGAACCAAGAGCTCGAAGGGGCCATATGACACTCCTCCCGGACCCCTGGACACACACAGCCCTGGAGACTGGAGGTCAGTATTTGATTCCAAGCTCAGCTGTCCTCTGCCTGCTGTGGCCTGAGTCCCCTTCTCCTGGGGCCCTGCCTGGCACCTGCTGGGGGCAGGGTGGGAGGGGGAAGAGTTAGTGACAGCCGCTGTGTCTGGAGCTCTCCTTAGCACACTGAGGCAGAGGAAGGGACAGCTCCTGGACCCTCCATCACCTCCATTCCTTTTGAAATGCTAGGCGCTTGTACAACCCATCTTGGGCCTGGAGAATAAGTCACCACACCTGTGTTTCTCAAAAAAACAGTGTCAGGGAACCCCTGCCTCAGCATAGCCTTAGAGGACTCATGGAAAATGCAGAATCCAGGCCTGTTCAATGGCACTTTCCTATGTTAGCAGCCAGGAAACCTGCTCTTGAACAAGCCCCTGGGATCCCACCCCCACCCCACCAGGGGATTCTTACACACACTGGGTTGGGAGCCCCTGGCTTTGGCAAGGCTTCTCAGGTGAGCGTCCAGTTGTTGGAGGGTACCCACCCTTTCCCCAAGAGAGGCAGCCACACATCCAACATCCTGGGAGCTCTGTCTCCCAGAGTGGGCCACGTGCTTTATTTCACCCCCTAGAGGCTCATCCCCCATGAAAAGTCCTCTGCAGGCCCTCAGAAAGATAGTGTGGCCTCTGTGTGCCCAGCAGAAGAAGGACTGGACTTGGTAGTCAGCTCTTGGAGAGGGGGGTGGTTAGGACACCTGGGGACAGGAGGAGGAGAATGACTGTCTGTGCACACAGGGCTGGAAGGTAGAGGGGGCTGGGAAGCTGGTCTGTCCCCTGGGCCAACCAGAGGCCCCCAGGCCAACAGCAACAACACTTTTAGTATTTTGTTATAAAGTCAAGAAATCTTTGCTACAGAGGGTGAGGAGAGGGGAGGAAAGGGCCATGGAACCGTCTATGTGGCTATCCCCAGGGAGCTTTTAGAGTGACAGGATTGCTTTCCCATTTCACAGATGAGGAAACTGAGGCCTGGAGAGGGATGGGAAGCTACCCACGGCCCCATGGATACACCAGTGCACAACTCTTTCCTTCCCCCTCCTCTTTAAATGGGTGACTCCCAGTGAAACCTGTAAGAGACAACCATAAGGGAGCTGACTGTGGCTGCTGAATTTGATTTTATTCTAAGGCCTGGTTTTATAATCAGCTTTCTCAGTCTTTACTGGAGTGTCAAGCCGAGGCATCATTTCTAGGGTCTTACAGGGTCTCTGGGCCAATAGTGCCCTGCTTCTGACCTGGAGCCAGCTGCCTGGTCATGAAAGCAGATCTGCAAAGGCTGGGGCCCCTGAGGCCAAGGCCACTCGCCATCACCCATTTTACAGAAGTGCTGAGCATAGGAGTGCCCTGGGCCCCCAAGAATCCCAGCCACCAAGAATCATGTAAACCATCCACTGTCTCACTTAGGCACCAGTCAGAATGTAGGGAACCCACCCCTAGTCATCCATCATCTTATCAACAGGACGGGGCTTGTAGCCACATTTATCAGGTGGGGAAACTGAAGCCTAGAGATATTAAAGCACTTGCTTAAGGACACACGGTTGGTCAGGATGGAAGGCGATGTCTCCTGACTCCCTGACAGGCACAAGAGACAAGCAAGAGGTGCCCGTGACGGCATGCTCAAGAACATGCAGCCCTGGGCCAGCCAGGCCCCTGCTCCGTGCCTCTGTTTGCCCATCTGTAAAAGGTGAGGTTGGATCGAGGGTCCCTGAGGGCCGTCCACTGGATGGCTGTGCAGAGCCATACGGAGAAGGCCCCAGGGTTCCTTTCACCCGACACAGCAAGCACTTCCCCCTGAAGTGCAGGCTCCGGGCCCCAGCTGACCTCCCCTCTCCCAGGCCAGGGGCTCTCACCCCTGGAGCAAGGGAAAGGCGCTGGCTGTGCTCAGGGACATGCATGACTCCCGCCCCCATCTGTGCTCAGGGGGTGCCAGGGAGGCACTGGCTCTATCTTTCTCTAGGCCGTAGTCAGCCCAGGGGTTCAGACCAAGAGCCCAGAATCCAACAGACCAGAGTTCAAGTCCCAGCTCTACCTCTGTGTTCCACTGGCAGCTTCCTCAGGTCATTTGCACCTTCCTTGTCTTGAATTTCCATGCCTAACCAGTATACCAGCTACTCCCTCCAGCCGAGCTAATGTTTTAATTGTCCCTTTTTCTAAGTTGTCTCAAACATTTGTAATTCTATTCCAATCCACCTTAATTTAGTCATTTATTTCACAATTATTTCTGGAAACATCTAGCACTTACCAGACACTAAAAGCAGGGGTACTACACAGTCCCTGGGATGGACAGGGCCCTGAGCTGAGGCTTCAGAGTCTGCCTGACTGAATCCTCACCCCAGCCTTGTGAACGTGGGTTCTGTTATTATCCCCAATTTATAGGAAACAGAAGCACAGAGAAGTTGAGTCACTTGCCAGCTACCAGGTCATCCCTTCCACTTATCCGGGTCACAGACAGAGTTATTATGTAAACCGGATCCCAGCTGCCTGTTCTCCCTCCCTGAGTAAGGTGGAGAGAATTCTGAAGTCAGCCCAGCCTGGGTCTGTATCCTGCCCACCACTCACCAGCTCCTCATCTTTGGCAACTCTAAGTCTCAGTTCCCTTATCATAAAAGGGAGATGTAAACAGTCCTGAGTGCAGACAGTGTTCAGGTTAGTGCAAGAGTGTGTGTTGGGTGTGAAGTGCACAGCCAGCACGTCACAAGCACTGGAGACAAATTCAGCTTTGCTTGTTGTGCACACTCACCAGCTGCGTGACTTTAGACTAGACCTCAGTTTTCTCATCTGTTATGTGGCGGTAATGATAGACTTTTGTGAGCATTAAACTAGATTAGGGGCTATGGAGAACCTAGGTGGGTATGAATTGGGTATAATAAGCTATCAGTTAATTTTGCTGATAGATAGATAATTGATTGATTGATCGATAGAAGATTCATACCAGTATCTACCTGCTCTGAACACTGACCTTTCTTTTTTTCTTTTTGAGATGGTCTTGTTCTGTCACCCAGACTGGAGTGCAGTGGCATCATCATAGCTCACTGCAGCCTCAGTCTCTTGGGCTTAAGGGATCCTCCTGTCTCAGCCTCCCAAGTAGCTGGGACCACAGGCGTGCATCCTGGATAATTTTTTTTTTCTAGAGACGGGGTCTCACTACATTGCCCAGGCTGGTCTCAAATTCCTGGGCTCAAGTGATCCTCCTAACCCAGCCTCCCAAAGCGCTGGGATTACAGGCATGAGTGGCCATGTTCAGCTTGAACACTGAGACTTCATTCGCATGTGTAACATAAAACTGAGTATCTAGACAAGCCAGCATCTTTCTTTCAAGTAATCACTAAAGCCAATACTTTTACTTGAAATCATCTCATTTAAAACTCTGAGCAATACGTAAGGATCACCTCAATAACACATGGATCATCACAATAGGTGAAGGGTCTTCTCTGCCTTGGAGTAACCTGCCCAGCAAAGGGGCAGACCCAGATTTGGGATCTGGCAGCTGGGAGAGTGGGGAAGGTTGAGCCGTGGGGCCCTTGTCATTCCCTCTGCCTGCCAGGAGGGGGCATGACACAGCTCCTAGGCACCCCAGGAGCCACCGGGAACCCCAACTGGAGGGTCCTCACTGTTCTCTTGTTCCTCTGGCAGCCTTGGAGCATGGCAAATCCAGAGCACCCTGGGAGCCCTGGCTGCATGGGACCCATAACCCAGTGCACGGCAAGGACCCAGCAGGAAGCACCAGCCACTGGCCCCGACCTCCTGCGCCCAGGACCTGACGGGCACTTAGGTGGGCTTGAGGCTTGAGACTCGGTCTGGGGGAGAGGTCTGAAGACATTCAAAGTACAAATGTGGGTCACTTTGGGGGATGCAGCAAGAGGCCCGGGAAGCTCTTGTAACTTGGGTTATCCCAAAGCAGACACTGAGACACAGATCTAGTGCAAGCTGTTTATCCAGGAGACGGTCCTAGGAGTCATGGCAGGGGAGTGGGAATGGAAGGAAAGGGCAAGAGGCCAGGGCAGGACATCAGTGAACAGATAGGCACGGTAGGTGGCTGAAGCTCAACCCCAGCGGGGGTCTTCTGGGAGACCCTGGAACATATCTCTGGGTTGTCCTATCCTAGGGGTGAGGAAGCCGGGCTGTTATCTACCAGTCCTGCCCTGCATAGGAGAAGGGACTCTCCTGGGCCTGCTGCTATGGCCCTAGAAAGCCCTCAGGGAAGCCAGTGGCATGTTCTGGAAAAGTGGGTGCCAAGAGGGCATGGTCCAGCCTGGGGCATGGACAGCATCTGCTGTAGTGCCATCTCCCAGAACAAATCTTTTCTTACAGTCCTTCGAGATGCCCTATTCAATACCTGCTCTGTTCCTGGCCCTATGCAGGGCACTGGGGAAACAGAAACAGGAACAAATCAAACACTGCACTAGTCCTGAGGTTTGGTAGAGAAACAGATCAGTGAAAAATAGTTACACGTGCCACGAGAAATAAATAAATAAAATAAAAAAGCTGTAGGAACAAGGTGGGAAGCTCTTACTCTAATGCTAAGGGGCATTTGCAGTGACGTGGGGGCTGGGTCTTGAAGGGTAGACTGGAAAAGAGCTGGGACCCATGCCCTTTGCAATAAAATGCACAATTATTTGTGCTTCTTAAGAAGCTCAGAGTGGCGCAGGGCTCAAGTGGGGTTTAAGAAACACTGTGTTCGTTTTTCAGGCGTGGAAATAGACGGTTGGATGCAAAGCAGAGCAGTGCATGTCCGAGAAGAGCCCGGCATGTAGGCAGTTAGATGAGAAGGTTAGGAAGGGCCAGCCCGCTGAGGCTGGAACATAACATCCTCATCACTGCCTCCCCTGCCCACTGATGTGTGCTCAAGGAGTCGTGGCGACAGTCACGAAGTCAGGGCTGCAGGGAGCACAGAAACACACAAGCCACCGTCTCTGCTTGTCCAGAGCAGGGATTTCACCATGGCCAATCTACAGACCAGAAGTGGACGATGCAAAGTGCCCGCACCGCATTCCACAGCTGTGAAACCACTTGGGGGTGATGGGCTATTTGAGATTGTCGGTGGTAGGGTGGATTCTGCCAGGCTGGGCACAGAGTTCTGTCTGATGCCCCAATTGGGCCCATAAATGGCGGGGTGGGAGAGAGGGATATTCAATACTCTTCAGGAGTTCTGATATGCCATCTCAGATAGACCCAGCCATCTCCCCAAACCCATGCCTCGAAAGTGCACTGACCGGGTGCAGATCCTTAAGGGTGTTGTCCTTCCAGACACACACAGCGGCCTGAGCTCCAACTCCAGCATGACCACGCGGGAGCTTCAGCAGTACTGGCAGAACGAGAAATGCCGCTGGAAGCACGTCAAACTGCTCTTTGAGATCGCTTCAGCTCGCATCGAGGAGAGAAGAGTCTCTAAGTTTGTGGTAAGCAGAGATTGGGAAATGGTGGAGCCTCTTTCACTCTGCTTCCTTCCTGGCCCTGAATAAGTCTTGTAGAGCCTCAGGTTTCCCAACTATGAAATGGGTCAACACACTAACTCACAGCGTTCTTCTGGAGAAAATGGCCAAAGAGCAAGATTTCAGGCTCAGCACCTGCTAGGGTCTGTGAGGATTCGAACCATATAAGTCATATTTCTTGGTCCCAAGAAGGAAATAGCCCAGTTTAATCCCATCTTATCAGGTGTCGGTCACCTGTGTCCTTTCTTCACCAATTTTGCCATATCACTGTATCCGTTATAATTATTATTATTTTTTTCTTTAAATTGGATCACTTTTTAAAAACATGAGGCACATTTATTTCAAAGAGAAATACCTTAAATGGAAAACCAATATCACATGGCACAAAGCAAAAGTAACATACTAGAAAAGTCGATACAAGGAAAGTCAATACAAGGAAAGCTATGTGCTGTTATTAAATTCTAGCTGGTTACTGTGGCTTCGGGAAAGCCCTGCGCCTGGGAGCTGCTCCTCTCCCTGTTAGAATGGAATTTTAGTTTGTGTTAAGGGATGTTAAAGACTGCCTAAGAGCCACACTTCATCCTTCTCCTTCACTTACCTGGGACCAGGATAAATAACATAGCTACCACTGAATGCCAATGGCATGCCGGGCACAGCTCCATGTGGTTTCAGTGCATTAACTCATTTAATCCTCACTGGGTGAGGTAGGCACTATGCCTATCCTTGTTTTATGAATGAGAAAAGTGAGACTCGGAGAGGTTAAATTACTCATCTAAAACCACACAGCTAGACCATGGTAGGGCTATAATTACAACCCATGCAATCTGGCTCTGGAGTCAGATGCATGGGTTATAATGCCCTTAATATATAATTGCCCGTAATCAGGATTCTCTTGAAAGATGATTGAAAAGGATTGATCTTCTTACCATATAACGGCATCACCAGTGTACCTAAATGATGTTATATTGTACCTAAAACTAATTCCCAAGTGTGAAACATTTGGAAAACACAGCATCTCAGTTCAGAAAACAGAGGCCCAGTTTTAGCAAGTAAAGCCAAGAGGGACCCCAGCAGCCTGCAGGGCAGGACCCTCTGCCCTTTCTCCTCCCAGATGTCCCCACCTTGCTGTGTTGTTGTTCCAGGGTTGACTCAGCTGATGCCAATAGCAATTTAAAACAGAATTGGGCCAGGTGCAGTGGCTCATGCCTGTAATCCCAGCACTTTGGGAGGCCCAGGTAGGAGGATCACTTGAGCCCAGGAGTTGGAGACCAGCCTGGGCAACACAGCCAGACCCCATCTTTTAAAAAAAAATCAAAAAATCTGCCAGGTAGTGGGTGTGCCTGTAGTCCCAGCTACTCAGGAGGCTCAGGTGGGCAGGTCAATTGAGCCCAGAAGTTCAAGGTTGCAGTGAGGTATGATCGCATCACTGTACTCCAGCCTGGGTAACAGTGCGAGACCCTGTCTCTATAAACAAACAAACAAACAAACAAACAAACAATTGCATATAAGGATCGCCCGTTTTCAGGGCATGCTTTACACCGGCCTGGTTAACTTTACTCTGGGTGTGCTCCGTCCGCCGCAGCCCCCGCCGGGAGGTGGCCACAGCTCTCTCTGGTTGCCCCCTAGGTGTACCAAATCATCGTCATCCAGACTGGGAGCTTTGACAACAACAAGGCCGTCCTGGAACGGCGCTATTCCGACTTCGCGAAGCTCCAGAAAGCGCTGCTGAAGACGTTCAGGGAGGAGATCGAAGACGTGGAGTTTCCCAGGAAGTACCTGACTGGGAACTTCGCTGAGGAGATGATCTGTGAGCGTCGGCGCGCCCTGCAAGAGTACCTGGGCCTGCTCTACGCCATCCGCTGCGTGCGCCGCTCCCGGGAGTTCCTGGACTTCCTCACGCGGCCGGAGCTGCGCGAGGCTTTCGGCTGCCTGCGGGCCGGCCAGTACCCGCGCGCCCTGGAGCTGCTGCTGCGCGTGCTGCCGCTGCAGGAGAAGCTCACCGCCCACTGCCCTGCGGCCGCCGTCCCGGCCCTGTGCGCCGTGCTGCTGTGCCACCGCGACCTCGACCGCCCCGCCGAGGCCTTCGCGGCCGGAGAGAGGGCCCTGCAGCGCCTGCAGGCCCGGGAGGGCCATCGCTACTATGCGCCTCTGCTGGACGCCATGGTCCGCCTGGCCTACGCGCTGGGCAAGGACTTCGTGTCTCTGCAGGAGAGGCTGGAGGAGAGCCAGCTCCGGAGGCCCACGCCCCGAGGCATCACCCTGAAGGAGCTCACTGTGCGAGAATACCTGCACTGAGCCGGCCTGGGACCCCGCAGGGACGCTGGAGATTTGGGGTCACCATGGCTCACAGTGGGCTGTTTGGGGTTCTTTTTTTTTTATTTTTCCTTTTCTTTTTTGTTATTTGAGACAGTCTTGCTCTGTCACCCAGACTGAAGTGCAGTGGCTCAATTATGTCTCACTGCAGCCTCAAACTCCTGGGCACAAGCAATCCTCCCACCTCAGCCTCCCAAGTAGCTGGGATTACAGGTGCACACCACCACACCAGGCTAATTTTTAATTTTTTAGTAGAGACAGGGTCTCTCTGTTGCCCAGGCTGGTCTCTAACTTCTGACCTTAAATGATCTTCCTGCCTCAGCTTCCCAAAACACTGGGGTTACAAGTGTGAGCCACCACCCCTGGCCTGGGGTTCATTTTTAATGGGAAAAGCCACTGGGGGCTCTAACTCGCTGGGTGACTTTGGACAAGCCCCTCCTCTGGTCCTCAATTTCTCCATCTGTATTGGACAGAGGTGCTCCTGGGACCCCTTGGAAGCCTCTGCTTGTGTCCCATGTCCTCTTGATGCCAGGGCCACTTCATCTCCAAAACACAAAACCAACTGCCAAAACCGTCCAGAGCAGTGTCCACCCCACCAGTGTCTTTGTGGGAAGCTGGAGAAGAAGTTTACCTCACACATTCTAGACAAAACTTAGTCCATTTCCTTGAAGACAGTTCTCTCCAGCTGCTCCAAGGCTTTTCTCTCTGTTCCTTCCACCTTGGAATTGCTTTAAAATATTTCCATCCATTATCCTAATACTATCTTAGTATTCTAGCCCTTCCCCCTTACCATGTAGACCTGACAAAGCAAAACAAAAGCTCACCTAATGCCCTCAAGAACAGCCTCTACACACACACACACACACACACACACACACACACACACACACACAAACGGTGGGAGTTGTATGCCATCCTTTTGAAGGGTGGGAGGACCCTGGACCAGAAAGCAATAATGGCATAAGATTCTGTGATACCAGGCATTTTTGGCAAGGAAAGTTGCCAACAATTTTTCTGGCTGGGATGGCATAGCACATTGTCTAGGGGTGGATTTTCATTCACAAGGCAGCTGTTCCCTGAATGGCTTCCCTGGGTTATGTAGAAACAGCCCGGGGAGGAGGTGATACAACATACTTAATGGGGCCTCTGGGCAGAAAACAGACTGAATCCTCAACACTGCCCCTTTTGAGGGTCTGTGATCCTGGAACCTCTCTGATGGACTGGGATGCCCTTAACTGAGGTCTGCTGTCTGGAAAGGACACCACAGGCCCAGAATGAAGGGGCATCTGGACCAATGACCTAGATTCAACACAGGGCTTGGAGCTGGTGGTACAGGCTGGTTTTGGCCCAATATGTGTTGGAGGCTGGAAGCCCCTGAAGACCTAAACTGCTTGGATGAGCTTATTAGGGTGAATTAATGAGTCTGTAATTTGGGAACCTTAATGTGAGACACCACTTAAGGAGAAGAACTTGGCCCAGCAAGTGATCACTCTAGAAGTGGACAGCTATGCACTAGACTGCACCAGAATCTGTTCAACAGCGACACCTTGTGGTAACAACTGTAGACGCCCCATCAGGCTGGATGGGAAACTAGAAACAGACTGTCTCATCTTTGGACAGATATCCCTCAAATCTCCCAATCTACTCCAGGGAAAAGACACTTCAAGTGAGAGATATTGGACTTCTTGAAAATCTAGGCCTATGGAAAATTAAAGTGTTAAATGGAAAAATTAAAGAGCTATGAGTCTATTTGTAATGATGAAACAGATGATATTGATTTTGTCAGTTATTTCTTCAAATCTAAAATGCTATCAACAATATGCAACAAATGTTTACTAACAAAGAAAAAATACCCAACATGGACAGTTTAATGGGATATTCCAGCAAAAAAGCTGGAAAACCGAAGAGTTAGACCCCCAATATGAGGGTTAACACCAAATAAGCCTGTTGTACAGGAGGGGACATTAAGGAAATTTGCACAAACTAAACTTGGCACTGGGTGGAGTACAGGGAACTTCCTCTGAGAATTTGAACTGCAAGCGGGCACTCACCCATGTTTTAGGGCTGAATACACACAGCATGGGCCAAAATCCCTCAAGCAGAGAAATCATGTTAAAGTGGTCTCAGGTGGAGGTGTTCCAGGTGCCTCAAGACCTGGAGATCTTTAGGTCTTCCCTGGGGCTGAAGGATGTCAGCATCAAGCCAGGCCTACAAGAAGTGTAGGATCCTGTTGAGTTCAGAGGTGCTGAAATGTGAAAAAAAAGTCATCTCAAAATCACAGATAGATGATATGTGTGGGGTGTTGTGGGGGGCGGGCTTCCCACACAGTGCACAGGAAATGGATTTATTCAGGCTTCCCAAAAAGGGACTGGCCACATGGGGCAGCTTCAGGACCATCACCTTGCCTCTTCCCGATGACACTCAATGCTGCCCCTCCTCGTGCTTCTGGCAGCCTTGGCCTGAGCATCCATGGGAGTTTCTTCTGGCCATGGACACTGCATCTTCATCCACTACAAGTTGTCTGATGGCCTGGGATGGCCTGCCACAGCCAGCTCCTCCTGGCATCTCCCATATGCTGCAGCAGTTAGAGCCCACTCGTTCCTGGGGTTCCTGGAACAAGTCCTTGAATTCCTTAGGCCCCCACCTCCAGCAAGCTTTCCGCGGGGCCCACTGCAGCCCCACCGGGGTACCCCACCTCCCTGTTTGCCTGGGCCCTCTCCCACGCCACCTGTATTAGTCCTTGTTTCTAGGGGACTTTAGAGTAGTGGCAGCTGGGACTGAACATTCTTCTCCTGACCCCTCAAAAGCTGGGTCCACAGGAGAGGTGAGGGGGTACCTGACCTCCATACCCAAGATGGAGCCTTGTTAGGAACACAGAATTTCAGGCCCCACCCTAGACCTGCTGAATCGGAGTCTGCACTTTAACAAGAGCATCCCCCACTGCCGCAGGTGACTCTTACCTGCATACCTCAAAGGTTGAGAAGCCCAGTGTTGAACTGACTTGAAGGCACCTCAGTGAAAATCATCCATGGAACTGGGCCGTCTGTGGTCCTGGGTTCATCCCCATCCTTCTCTTCTCTCCACCCGGGCCCTCTACCGTACAGGTGCCTCATCCCAGGGGACTGCAGATGGGACTACCATGCCAGCCTCACAACCATACCTGCAAAACCACTCTGGGCATTTGGACTGGAGCTTAAAGGGGTTCATTCCAATGAAGCCCTCCCTGCTGCAGCAGCCACTCCCCCCCACTGGCTGTGATGGAGTCCTGGGGTCTCCACTTTGAGCTGGAATTAGGTATCCTCATGAGACCCTGTCCCCTGGGATGCCGGCAGTTCCCTGCCAAGCCCACAATTGAAAACAAGCTCTGCAAGCAGCTCCCTGTGCGGTAAAAGTCAGGGCTCCCCAGGCCTACTGTGTGACCAGGCACTGCCGGGCCATTGATAGCACCGTCACTCCAGCTCTGCTTGGGACATGTTCCTATCCCATTTTTCAGTTGAGGAAAATGGGATCATTTGTAACATTGTAACCTGAGGGGGTTAAGTGACTTGCCCAGGGTCACACAGCTAATAACTGGACCAGGAAATTAAGCCCAGGCTTTAATTTGACCCAAGCCCTACTTTCCTTGCTGAGCCCCACATTAAAGGATGTGGAGGAGGGGGGAAGGGATATGTTCCTGGTCCCCTCACCGAAATGGGTCCTTGATATGGTTTGGATGCATGGTGGTCACCTCCAAATCTCATGCTGAATGTGACTCCCAGTGTTGAAGGTGTGGCCTGGTGGGAGATGTTTGGCTCATGGGGGCAGGTCCCTCATGGATGGCTTGGTGCCCTCCCCGTGGTAATGAATGAGTTCTCACTCTGTTAGTTTACATGAGAGCTGGTTGTTTAGAAGAGCCTGACATGGCTCTTGCTCCCTCTCTTGCCATGTAAGTCACGAACTCCCCCTTCCCCTTCCACCATAAGTGGAAGCTTCCTGAAGCTTCACAAGAAGCAATGCTGGTGCCATGCTTCTGTACAACCTGCACAACTGTGAGCCAAATAACCCTCTTTTCTTTATAAGCTACCCAACCTCAGGTATTCCTTTATAGCAATGCAAAATGGACTGACACGCCTTTAAAGATCATTTCACTCACCTCTGTTTACAGATGGGGAAATCAAGGCCTGGAGAGATGACTTATCCAGGGTCACGTGGCGAGACAGGGACAGCACCAGAACCAGACCCGAGATGTCCACGTCAAAGTGACATGCTCTGAGAGGCAGCACACACAGAATAACCCTGCATCCAAATTCCAGGAAGCTCTTAGGGGTCATCCAGCTGACCCTAGGGGTGCAGGGTCAGCGCTGAGGCCTGGGCAGGGCCGCTAGCCTCCCTGAGCTTTCTGGCTTCAGGCTGGGAGGCACAGTTCAGGGTGGACTGTGACCCCTTGGCCTAGAATGCCCTTAGCTCTGCTCTCTAGTGGCTGTCCCCATAGCTGGAACTCTGCTTTGGAGCAGCAAAACCAGTTCCACCTGCTGGTAGGGGTAGGTTGGCTCTCAACACATCCCCAGCAGGCCTCTCTTGGGCTCAAAAGCCAAGCTGTGCCCAGCCACGTCTCCAAATGCTTCCTGGCCCCCATGCAGCAACTGCATTTAGCTGCCTTCCCAGAACTTCCTGCATGCTCACACTGCCCTTCCCTCTGGGGCCCAACAATGCCACAGCCTGTTCTATCAATCACCAGCTGGTTTCCTTTGAGCAGTCTCCTTTTACTTATGCACATTTACTTGAAAAAGAAACTTCCTATTACTATCCTAAATGGAAACTCAGAATCACTTGCTATAATTAGAAAGTAGCTATAAAAATAAACACAATGAAACCGATCACTGTTATTATACCCTAACCCGCTTTTACCTGAGACAGGCCCTGAGCCTGAGGCCGCTGGTAGACTTTTGTTAAAAGAGAGAGAGACAGAGACAGAGAAATAAGCATTAGAGACCTGCAATCACCAAGCTGAGACTTCTCCTTGATTTACTCAGAAGGACTGGAAAATGTTGTCCTGCAAAAGGAGGTAAGTTTCTCACCACGTAGCGCTGATCATCCCGTGTTGCCTGTGCGTTGCTGCAGACCATCTGGGGTCTTGCCCAAGCACCCTGGAGACTTTGCTCCCTGGTTTCCTGGTCCCCAAGTCGAGTGTTCAGCCCTGTGTGCTCTCCAGCTCCTAAGTCGTGGGCCTGGTTTCAGCTTTGATTGCCCACTCTTGGCTTTCAACCCGTAGGCTCCGGCTCCTGACGCCACACCCTGATATCAAGACCCTCAGATGGAGCGAGCGTTCTGGGCTCGTAGAAGCCTGAAGCCGCAGTATGTCCTTGAGTGGGTCCCCCCCACCCATATAGCTGTTGTCCCCATGGTAAGATCAAGAAAATGCCCTCCCCTCCAAAAGTCCCCACGCCGAGCCCCCATCTGTCAGCTCCCAGATTCGGCCCCCTCACTAGCTCCAGGCTGGGAGGCACAGTTCAGGGCAGACTGTGGCCCCTCAGCATAGCATGGCCTTAGCTCTGCTGTCTAGTGGCTGTCCCCATAGCTAGAACTCTGTTTTGGAGCAGCAAAACTAGTTCCACCTGCTGGTAGGGCTAAGTTGACTCCCAACATGTCCCCAGCGTGTTGGTGTTGGGAACCTTGATCTAGCTGCTCATTTTCTCAGTAACCAAAGATCCCTGGCACTCCTACGATGTCTCAGGCCTTATCTAGAGCTGGGGATACAGCAGTCACCAGGACAGAACTGGTCCCTGCCTCATGGAAGTGAAGTGTCAGGAGGCCACTCCCAAAGCAAATGGAAGCTGGGACAGAATGATGTCCTCAGCCAGGTGGTCAGGGAAGGCTTCTCAGAGGGGGCGCTGTTCAAAGAATCACAGAGCATACAGAGGAGCTGGCCCTGGGAGCACAGAGAGGGGAGAATTTTAGGCAAAGGGGTAGCAGGAGCACAGCCCTGAGGCAGGAAACTACCCCCCCACCACCCTCGGGATCCTCAGTTCTGGTTTGCACCCAGAAAGGGGGTAGGTCCAAGACACACCCGGACTGATGTGTCACACTGGCTGTGCCAGCTGAGAGAGTGGGCTTCAGGCACCACTAACAGAGAAGCCTTGCAAGGCAGGTCCATGCACCGCCCGCCTCCAGTTACCACTCATTGCAAAGGAAATGAGCTGGGAGCCTGTGTGTGGGCCGTGCAGACCCTTTTGGTTACAAGCCACAAAAACCCAGGTTAATCTGATGAGGAAGGAATTTATTATCTGTAAAGTCCAGGAGCAGGCTAGCTTTACACTAAGCAGGATCCAAGGACCCACACTTTGTCACCTCATATCTCTCTCTCTCTCCCACTTTCGCTTTCTCTGTCTCTTCTTAGTTCTGCTTTCCTCCACTGTGCCTTCACTCTCAGAGAGAGCTCTCCCCTGGCAGTGACAAGATGGCTGCAGCAGCTCCAGCAACCTCAGAGGACTCCCCCATCCAGGGTCCTTGTGAGCTCCTCATCTGTAGGATGTGCAGTAAACACTCACATGTCCTTTCCTGAGGAGCCCAGTGGCTGGGGTGGGGGCTGAGGGGCAGCCCCTATGCCCTCACAGTGCAGCAACCTTGGTTAGCTCACCCATCAGGGCAGACTTGGGCAGAAATCATGTCTTGGCATATTGTTTTGTAATCTGCTTTTTAAATTGTCACTATATATTATGAGCATTTCCCTATAATATACAATATTCTTCCACATTATGTTTAATGGTTTCATTGTATTCTAATGCATATTCTATAGTTATTTTAACCACCCCACAATGTTGCAAAATGTCCTTATTTGGGACAACACTGCTGCAAACACTTTGACACATATGTCCTTTTTGTGTGCACTCTTATGGCAACTTCTAACGGTGGCATTTCTGAATCATAGACACTTTTTTGACTTCTAGATATTTTATTTTTTTAGTTGACAAAAATTGTATTTATGAATCATAAACACTTAATGATTTTGCTATTACTTAATTTTTCTTTCTTCAGAAAGGCTGTATTCACTCCTCCCCCAGCTAAGTGTGAGAGAGGCCCTTGAACTTTGCATAACAGTGGCTGTCGGCATTTTAAATTTTTTTTTTTTTTTTTTTTAGATGGAGTCTTGCTCTGTGGCCAGGCTGGAGTGCAGTAGCACGATCTTGGCTCACTGCAACTTCTGCCTCCTGGGTTCAAGTGATTCTCCTGCCTCAGCCTCCCAAGCAGCTGGGATTACAGGCGCCCGCCACCACGCCTGGCTAATTTTTGTATTTTTAGTAGAGACAGGGGTTTTACCATGTTGGCCAGGCTGGTCTCGAATTCCTGACCTCAGGTGATCTAAGCTATTTTTACTGGTTTAATCTTTTTCCCTTTACACGGGGCAGGTCTGGAGAGACCGAGAGGATCTGATCCTGCAATTTAAAAAGTAGACAGCAGATGGCGCTGCCGCCTCGGCGGCTCCGAACGCATCGCCGCGGTGCGGGCGGAAAAAGCTGAAACAGCTGGGAAACCGAAACTTTCTTCAGGCTTCTGAAAGCCCTTAGACGGGATTTGAAATCATGCTGGAAAGAGCTTTGCTGCCTCTATAACCTCTCCCCAGCAAGTGTTTTGGTGGGGGGTCCCCGGGCGACCTCCACTTGGGGTTTGGGACCTCACTCCCTTTCTGCCCCTCCATCCTCTTCCCTCAGCCCAGAGGCCCCAAAAGGCGGAGGCCGCCGCCCTCCACTTCCCGCAAGCGGAATCCGCAGGGTTTCACAAGAGAGGGCGCTGCAAATAGCCAGTATCAGCGCCCCCAGGAGCAGACCGGCCATGGCTTCCGAGAACGGGCCTAACTGCGCCTCTCTCGGTCTGCGGGGAGAGGCCCTTCCCCAGTAAGGCCCACGCCACGTCGCTTTCCAGGGGGAGAGATTGAATGCCCTGCTCCTCCCAGATCCCATCTCCCACCTTTTCAGGACCCAGATGGCGTGGGGGGCTCGCCACCCATCTGCCTACTGAACTGGGGGAGTGAGAAGAGGACTCCCAGGGGACACCACTAGTGACCTTTTAATTCACCAGTAGACACACAAGGCTATAGAGACTGTGAGTAATGTGGGTTGGATAAATAAGTAAAAGAAAGGAAAATGGAAGGAGGCTGGGAGGAAAAGAAAAGAGAAATGACGTTCCCTGCTTGTTAGAGCATAAATGGTACAACCACTTAAGAAAACCATTTGGCACCATTCCTCAAAGCTGAACGTAAACTGTCCTATAAGTACCCAGCAATGCCGCCCTTAGGAATATACCCTGTAGACAGATAGGCAAGCATGCTCACCAAAAGACATGTACCACAACTGCACAGCAGGGACCGTTCCTGATACTGTCCCCCAGCTGGAAACAACCCAAGTGTCTGCGAACCATAAAACAGAGAAGGGACTTGTGGTATTCTTATGTGGAACATGAGGCAGTTATGAAACAAGCTATGCTTGGACACAAGGAAGTGGATGAACCTCACGAGAGACTGCATGAAAGAAGCCAGACACAGACGGATGCAGCCTGTGTGGTTCCATTTCCTGAAGGCCAAGGGCAGGTCGGACTCAACCAGAGGGCTGAAGGATGCTTGCTTAGATGGCAAAACTCCTGTACTAGGGTTCTCCGGAGAAAAAGAACCAAGAACAGAGATAGATATGGATATGGACATATAGTATATGTCTATATATTTGCATATAATGAGATTTGGTATAAGCGATGAGCTCCTAGAATTATGGAGGCTGAGAAGTCCCAGCATCTGCCATCTGCAAGCTGGAGACCCAGGAAGGCCGGTGGTGCAGTTTGAAGGCCTGAGAGCCAGCGAGCTGACAGTGTAGACTCTAGTCCAGGTCTGCAGGCCTGGGAACCAAGAATGCTAAGAGCAGGAGATCCAGGCTCCAGCTTGGCGATCAGAGAGGAGGCAAATCCAACGGTCCTCTGCCTTTTTTGTTCCGAACAGGCCTTCAGTGAGTTGGAAGATGCCCGTTCACATGGGGGAAGACCGTCTGTCACACTCAGGGCATCAACTCCAATGCTAATCTATCCTAGCAGACATACCCAGAAATAATGTTTAAGCAGACATCCGGGCATCCCATGGCCCAGTTAAGCTGACATAAAATTAACCATCACAACTCCTGAAATTAAAAAAAGCAGAAAGGGTTACTATAAAAGTTGAGATGGTGGTTATCACTTCGAGGGGGTGAGGAGGTTTTGATCGGGATGGGGACAGTGAGGAGTCTCAGTTCTTACTCTAGGGTGATGGTTGTAAAAGTATTTGCTTAGTAATAATTTGCTAAGCTGTACACTTTTATGCACTTTTCTCCGTGTGTTCTATTTCACAATAAAAATATCTTAATAGGCTGGGTGCAGCAACTCACACCTGTAATCCCGGCACTTTGGGTGGCTGAGGTGAGAGGATCACCTGAGGCCAGGAGTTTGAGACCAGCCTGGCCAACATAGTGAGACCCCGTCTCTACAAAAAGAAATTAAAATTTAAAAATGTTAAAATTGGCTGAGTGCGGTGGCTCATGCCTGTAATCCCAGCACTTTGGGAGGCCGAGGCGGACGGATCACCTAAAGTCAGGAGTTTGAGACCAGCCAGGCCAACATGGTGAAACCCTGTCTCTACTAAAAATACAAAAATTAGATGGGTGTAGTGGTGGGAGCCTGTAATCCCAGCTACCTGAGAGGCTGAAGCAGGAGAATTTCTTGAACTCAGGAGGCAGAGGTTGCAGTGAGTCGAGATCGTGCCAAGGCCCTGCAGCCTGGGCAACAGAGTGAGACTCTTGTCTCAAAAAAACAAAAAAACAAACAAAAAAACAACAGAAAACAAAAACAAAATGTTAAAATTTAAAAATATAAATATGTTAATAAAAGAATAAATTGGGGCAGCAAATATAAAGTCAATATTTATTAGGCACCAAGTATGATAGCAGTCAGACAGAGCTAGAGTTTGAGCCTGAGGCGAGCACAGTGTTCTGACCCCAAAGCCCCAGATTCCCTAAGGAAAGAATCAGGAATAGCAACCAGCTAGGGGGCCAAAAGTTCCTCACAGGCACCTCCTTAACATACTAGTGTGTGGTGAATTGCAGGGATGGCCTGGGTCTTCATCCCTCGTCTCCATGCCATTTGCCACACACATTTGCAGTTCTTGTCACTAAACAAGCAGGGTTAATTTCCCTCCCCTTTGAGTCCGGGCTGTCCTAGACACTGGCTTTGGCCCATGTCATGTGGCAGAAGGGACAGTGTGCCAGCTCCAAGCCTTGGCCTCAAGAGACCTCGTGCATTTCACTTGCCCCCTTGAGCTTCTGTTGTTGTCATGAGAAGAAAATGCCCAGGGTATCCGGCTGGAGACACAGGATGAGGTGACACATGGATCTGAGCCAAGGGCAGCTGAGATCCATTGACGCCAGCCCATTCCGACATGCGGGTGAACTCAGCCAAGATCAGCCAATTCTCAGCCATGTGTTTTGTGAACTCAAATCAGATGTTATTGTTGTTTTGGGGCTGTTTGTTATGTAGGAATAGCTAGCTGATACATTGTCTGTAGACAGTAGTGAGATCTGGGGATGTGTTGGCACAGGGTTCCTGAAAGGACCTGTCTGGGATAGGAAGTGATCAGCACCAGTCCATCCAATGCTCCTGCCTTCCCTGGATTCGCTTTGAGACTCCAAGCAGCCTCCACATAAATATAACCACCAATTACCCATGCCTTGTATGTGGAGGGCACTCATGCCAGGCCCTGGCTCAGTACCTTATGAACTTGGCCCACTTAACCCTTACAGTGGCCCTATGAGGTAGGCCTTATTACTGCCCCCATTTTAAGGTGAAAGGACTGAAAACAAGAGCTTAGCCCACAGTCACATGGCTTGTAAGAGACAGAGCTGGGATCTGACTTCAGAGCCTGTGCTTTACCCACTGTGCCACCCTGCCCGCCCATCCCAGCCTGCTCTCCTTGAAGCCTCTTCCCCAGCCTTGGGATGCCAAGCCTCTGGGCTCTCAAAAGAGCACCACCTCGTCCCCCTGCTTGCTTTCTCCTCTCTCCCAGGGTCCCCCAGGGCCCCAGCATGAAGATCGTGCTCAGCAGCATCACACCCCAGAAGATGAAGGCTCCTGTGAATAAACATGAGGCCACTCTCCAGGAAGCAGTCAGCAGAAAGAACACTTAGTGACAACCTCTAAACAGGACAAAGGCTGTTGGAAGAACATTTGTCATTCTGATGGAGAATCTTGGAATATTTGGGTTGGAAGGGATTACAGAGCTGCTGCAGTGCAAGGTACAGACTTTTTTTTAAGCCACAGAGTCTTTTCTTCAAATGGAATTTGATACAGAAACTCAACATGTAAAAGAGGCCAAAGCCAAGTTTTTCTAGCTGGGAAGCAAGGGAGCTCTGCCTTAGGCCTATCGAGGGCACCCCTAGGCTTTGATGGAGCACCATTTGGGAGCCACTGGGATGATTTTGCTGATGGAAAAAGAGCCTCAGAGCCACAGAAGGAATGAGTAGAAGAGCAAAGACTTGAACTCAGCTCTCCTACCTCCTGCCTCTAGGGTTGTTTTCCTATTCCAAGTGTTTAGAAACAAAAGCATGCACCCCAAAAGAAAGGTGTAAACCTGATTTCTTTCTTAAACATGAATTTTTCAAAATGACGCATGTGGAGGCCAGGTACCATGGCTCATGTCTGTAATTTCCAGCACTTTGGGAAGCTGAGGTGGGAGGATCCCTGGAGGTCAGGAATTCAAGACCAGCCTCAGCAACATAGTGAGATGCCATCTCTACAAAAAATTAAAAAATTAGCTGGGCATGGTGATGCACGCCTATAGTCCCAGATAATCGGGAGGCTGAGGTGGGAGGATCACTTGAGCCCAGGAGTTCGAGGCTGCAGTGAGCTATGATTGTGCCACTGCACTTCAGCCTGGGTGACAAAGCAAGACCCTGTCTCAAAAAAAAAAAAAAGTCTTGGAGTCATTGGGATGAAATCATCCAGTCATGAGATTTCAGGACCCCACTTCTATGCAGCATCACCATGTTTAGCAGGGGGGTCCACTGAGACCCTTGGCTGTTTTCCTTGGCGGTCATCTCTCATGACTCCTCTCCCTGCACCTCACTGCACAGCCCTTGTGTAGCAGGCTTTCGGCAGAGCAGCTGCCGCCAAGACAGCTTTTCTCCTGTGTCTTTGCAGCCTCTTTACTCCGGGGCTATGGGCAGGCTGCAGGGGTTGGTCTACAGGTGTGATGAGATGCTCCAGAGCATTCCCCAGGTGGGGAGGAGCCAGAGGCGCCCGGGAGGGAGCACTGAACGGCGAGTCATGCATTAGGTGTCTCTGGGTTTTTCCTGCCTGGCTCTTACTGGAAATAGCAGCTGGTTATTCTTCTTCAGGAGGACACCCCTCCCTGATTTCATTCCACAGGGTTTAGATGGACTGGAGCACCGGGTGCACTTGGGCCAGTCCCTCCACTTATTGGGGGCTCCATTTCTCTACTTGTAGATTGTATGTTTCCTGGGGCTGTGGTAACAAACACAAACTGAGAGGCGTAAGCAAGTTCTGGAGACTAGGTGTCTGAAATCTAGGTGTTGGTGGGGCCATGCTCCCTCTGATGTTTTAGGGAAGAATCTGTTCCACGCCTCTCACCTGGCCTCTGGCAGCTTCCAGCAAAACTTGGCGTTCCTCGCTCTGTAGCTGCTTCACTCCTGTCTCTGCCTCTGTCTTCACATGGCCTTCTCTCTTCTGTGTGCTTCTGTGCCCGAATCGCCCTCTGATTTTTTTTTTTTTTTTTTTAGAGATAAGTGTCTGGCTATGTTGCCAAAGCTAGTCTTGAACTCCTGGCTCAAGCGATCCCCCTGAGTAGCTGGGATTACAGGCATGAGCCACCATGCCTAGCAAATTCCACACCCAGCAAATTCCTCCCTTCTAATAAAAATACCAGTCACTGGATTAGGACCCACTCCAAGCCAGTATGACCTCATTTGAACTTGGTGACATCTTCGAAGACCCTATTTCCTAATAAGGTCATATCACATGTAGCAAGGGTTAGGGTTTGAACATATATTTACAGGGAACACAATTCAACCCACAACAGAAACGAGAGGGTTGTCCTAGGAGCATGCTCACCTGACATCCCCGGATTTTCTGAAATAAGTGATGTTTCAGGGACTGAACCAAATGGTAGTTGATCCAGCCTTATCTGCAGTGTCAAAGCTCTCACCCTTTCCCAGAGGGCCCCACAGCACCCTGTCTGGGCCACTCTTAAAGCACAGCTCCCTTTCTACTTCCTTTCCCCTATTAGAGGGCGGGATGGGTCTGTTTCACTCCTTATCCATTGGCCCCAGGACCCACATCCGGGGGTGGCGGAGCAAACACCAGGCCTTGAATCCACCTCCCAGTTTTTTCAGTCCTACCTTCCAATATGGCCCAACTCACCCCATCCCCGCCTCCCCAGTTCCACCCCGCCCAGGCGCCACTGCCCCCAACTCTAACATCTCCCTCACCGTTTCCTTCCTGCCTTGCCTCCTCCAATCCATTCTCCACACAGCTGTCAGACAGCCCTTTCAAAATGATAAATGGATCATCTCACTCCCTGGCTCAAAGCTTTCACGGGATTCCCCTCATTCTTAGCATAAAGTCCAAGCTTCTCCACTCAGCCTCCATATCTGGCCTCATCTGGCCCAGACGACCTCTCCCACTTGTGTCTGCCATCTTTTTTTTTTTTTTTTTTTTTGAGACAGAGTCCCATTCTGTCACCCAGGCTGGAGTGTAGTGGTGCAATCACAGCTCACTATAGCCTCAATCTCCCTGGCTCAAGTGACCCTCCCACCTCAGCCTCCCAAGGAGCTGGGACCACAGATGTGCACCACCATGCTTGACTAATTTGTTAATTTTTTAAAAAATTTTGTTGTGGAGACAAGGTCTTGCCATGTTGCCCAGGTTGGTCTTGAACTCCTGGCCTCAAGCGATCCTCTGGCCTCCGCCTCCCAAACTGCTGAGATTATGGTTGTGAGTCACCGCACCCAGTCTGTGTTTGCCCTCTTGATCCTCAGAAACACTGACCACTTCTATGGGGTGTTTTGCTCCTGTTGCTCCACATGCTGGCTGCACTCACGAGGCCTTCCCTGACACTTCTCAATCTTTTTTTTTTTTTTTTTTTTTTTTTTTGAGACAGGATCTCACTCTGTCGCCCAGGTTGGAGTGCAGTAGCATGATCTCAGCTCACTGCAACCCCCACCTCCCAGGTTCAAGTGATTCTCCTGCCTCAGCCTCCCAAGTAGCTGGGTGCACCACCACGCCTGGCTAATTTTTGTAATTTTAGTAGAGACGGGGTTTTGCCATGTTGGCCAGACTGGTCTTGAACTCCTGACCTCAAGTGATCCACCCACCTCACAGCCTCCCAAGGTGCTGGGATGACAGGCGTGAGCCACTGCACTCGGCCATATCTCCATTTTTAACAAGAGGGAAGCCCCCTCCTGCTGCTTAGGGCAGGCCACAGTGCCCAGCTAGAATCGATGGCCACGTTGTTTTTCACTGTATGTATTTTTGTGATGGTTTTTCTTATTTTGAGCTGATACCATTTCTTTCATTTATGGTGGTGACAGAAATGTTCCATATTAAATGGAAAGCAGGGCCAGGTGATGGTGGATATGGCAGAAAATGTGAAGGAGGCCTGAGGGAAAGAAGGTAGATTCTGAATTCTGATCCGGCCCCTGATCCGGAATGGATGCTGAGGCTCAGAGAGGGAAAGGACGGGTCTGGAGTCACACACAGTGCCAGGGGCAACACCAGTTCTCAAGCTCGCAGCCCAGCACTCCTTCCTCTGAGCGTTCAGCTGTACTGGGCTCCAATGCATAATGAATGGAATTCTGAGCTGCCGCTTTCCTCCCAGAAACCCCTCCCATCAAGTCCCTTGGGGACCCTCTCCCCACCTCGGGGTCCCTTGGCCCATTTAAAAACCCAGGCTGCAGGTGAGTGTGTGGAGTACGTCCTTTTTAACAATACTCAGACAAGCAAGTCTGGTGCCTAGAAATCATGTTTCTGCTTTGAAACCTGCCACCGACTGCCTTTCCCACTTTCTGCTTAGCAAATCTTCACAGGCCGTGTTTTAAATACTCTTCCTACTTTTGCTATGATCAAAGGAATTACTTGTTCCCCTGATAGGTGACAAAAGATGTCAGAGAAACGAATGAGAGAATGTGGTTGCAGCCCCCTTTCCTTCGCCTGGAGGAAGGAGAATCGCAAGGCATCTTGGGCTGGGTGGCTTTTAGCATTGAGTAGGGTGGGGGTGCAGAGATAAGGGAGGAGGCTGCAGGCAAGGGCAGAGGAGGGGTCCTCAGGCAGGCTGATAATTTGGCGCCAGTAGTTGACATCAGTTGGGTGGGCTGCTCAGCCTGCATTTCCCCTTCTCCCGGGCAGAGCTTCCTAATTTTGCTTTAGGGTACCCACCCTTCAGGAGGCACTGACTCCATCCCCAGCGCTGGGGCTGTGTGTATGACTCAGACCTGGCCACAGTGATGGACTTCAAACTGGGCATGTGACCTAATCAGAACCAAACAGGAGCAATCTTGGGCTTTTTGAGATTGACTGCTCAGAGAGAGAGAAGACGCCCCTTCCTGCTGGGCTTGGGGTAGGGCTGTGAGCCTGGAGCTGCAGGGAGTTTGGCCAAGAGGAACTTCGGAAATGGAGCCAAAAGATGGGGTGGGAAATGGACAGATGCTGAGTCCTGTCCTGATGATCTCAAACTCCTAGATCAAGCTGCATCTGACTATGTAAACTGTCTTTTTTTTTTTTTTTTTTTGAGACAGGGTCTCAATCTGCCACCCAGGCTGGAGTGCAGTAGCACCATCTCAGCTCACTGCAACCTCTGCGTCCCGGCTCAAATGATCCTCCTACTTCAGCCTCCAAGTAGCTGGTAGCTGGGACTACAGGCATGTGCCCCCACACCTGGCTTTTTTTTTTTTTTTTTTGAGACGGAGTCTCACTCTTGTCACCCAGGCTAGAGTGCAATGGCGCAATCTTGGCTCACAGCAACCTCTGCCTCCCGGGTTCCAGCAATTCCCCTGCCTCAGCCTCCGCAGTAGTCACCACGCCTGGCAAATTTTTGTATTTTTTGTAGAGACGGGGTTTCACCTTGTTGCCCAGGCTGGTCTCAAACTCCTGAGTTCAGGCAATCTGTTTGTCTTGGCTTCCCAAAGTGCTGAGACTACAGATATGAGCCACGGTGCCGGGCCTGAACTGTCTTTTTTGATTAACCTGTTACTTCTTTTCATTTGTGACAAAAGACAGTCATTTCTGATGATCTTTTATCACTTGAACACGTATCTTCAGGCACCTCACCCCCTGCAACAATCCCTAAGGACTTGGCAAATACAGTTTTTTCTACCTCTAGCCACATTTCTAGGCACAATTTCAGCCCCTTCCAGGCTCATCACAGGCCAACGCTGGAAGAGTCTCTATTAGAGGCCGCAAGTACAGACTGGGAAACTGAGGCCCTGTGTTGGTCCACTTTGCGTCACTATAAGGGAATACCTGAGGCTGGGTAATTCATAAAGAAAAAAGATGTATTTGGCTCAGCATTCTGCAGGCTGTTCAGGAAGCATAGTCCTGGCCTCTGCTTCTAGGGAGGACCTCAGGAAGCTTTCACTTGCAGTGGAAGGTGAAGGGGAGCGGGCATCCCATGGTGAGAGAGAGGGCAAGATAGAGACAGAGAGAGATGCCAGGCTCTTCTAAACAACCAGCTCTCCTGTGAACCTACAGAGAACCTATTCATTACCATGGGAAGGCACCAAGCCATTCATCAGGGATCTGCCTCCAGGACCCAAATGCCTCCCACCAGGTCCCACCGCCAACACTGGGGATCACATTTCAGCATGAGATTTGGATGGGACACACATCCAAACCTTATCAGGCCCATTCAAATGGGATACCACAGAAAGAATTCCTGTCGTAGGTCACGCCTTTGCTGTGATCTCAGCCTGGGTGTCTTCCCACCCAGCAGACAGCCTGAAAAAATGATCAAAAGTCCTTGCAACCCTGTGAGTCCTGCAACCAATGTCCCTCTCCTTGAACCTGACAGTCCCACTATACAGGTTCGGGAACTGAGCCAGCAGGGACAAGGAACTTTGGCATGCCTACTCTCACCTCCTTATCCTGGCACCCACTCAGTGCTTCCTCCTTCACTTTTCAGCTAGGAGAGAGGGAGACTGACAACACTGATTATGCTTCTGGATCCAGCCATGCCTGAAGGCCCTAGAGCTAGCTCCTGGATCTTTCCAGAGCCAATCAATCCTCTTTTAGGCATAAACCACATTGAATTTGGATTCTGTTACTTGCAACCAAAAGAGTCATGATTATGTAGCTGCCTTCAAGTCTCTGTGGGGCTGTGTGTCTGGGACAAAGACAGCAGTCCTGAAAGTCAGGAAGGCCTGACACAGGGAGATCAGGCTGCCCTGGACCACCCCCACCCCCTCACAGTTATCCCAGTGGGTTACAGGCCCTGGTAGCAGTTGGGGTTGAGGAAAGGCTGGCAGCGTGGGGATGCAGTGAGGATCAGAATGAGCAGGGTGGGGCACCAATGCCAGGGCAAGGTGCTCTGGGAGAGGGGCTGGTTTTCCAAGAACTGGGGGCATAGAAGCCTCAGACCAATGGTTCTCCAAATATGGTCCTTAGATCAGCAGCATCAGCATCATCTGGGAATTTGTTGGAGATGCACATTCTCAGGCCCTGCCTCAGACCCACTGAATTAGCAGCTCTGGGTGTGGGGCCAGAAAGGTGGGTTTTAACAAGGCCTCTGGGTGACTCCAATGTTAACTGCTGCTTGAGCGCCACTGCCTCAGACATTAAATGAATTAAATATGCTCAGAGAAGAAAACAAATTATTTAGTATTGAGAACAGATGTGGGGGGCCCAGAGTATACTGTTCACAAGTGTCTAGGGGACCCTTCACAGCTACAGAGGCTGGGCTGGGATAAGGACCCCCACACTTCTCCCCACAGGCCTGTATCAAGCAAGGTGGCAAAGCAAGGAAGGGCCACCACCTCCAAGTCCCTCCAGGCCCATTCTCCTGGGCCTCCTCCTGAGGACCCTCCTCCACCAAGGAGACCCCATACGACAGCCTACCTTGTCTGGCACACAGAGAGGAGGGGATGGCCCAGGGGCTGTGGGTGCCAGGCAGGGGTTGACCAGATGACCCTGAGCCTGTCAAACTAGGATCACACCAGCCAGATCCCTGAATCCAGCCCTCCCTCCCTCTCTAACTCCAGTTCAGAAACTCTGCCTTGTAGTCAGAATGGGCTGGGTTCTGTGGCAGGAATGTAAGTCTGCATACAGACAATAACCTTAACTCTCCATGGCTTCACGCATCACAGGGTACTTCTCGTGCTCACAAAGTCCAGGGCAATGCAGGCGACTCTCCAGGATAATTTCTTTTCTTTTCTTTTTGAGACAGGGTCTCACTCTGTTGCCAGCCTGAGAGCAGTGGCACAATCACGGCTCACTGCAGCCTCGACCTCCTGGACTCAAGTGATCCTCCCGTCTCAGCCTCCCGAATAGTTGGGACTGACACCCAGCTGATTTCTGTAACCAAGACCCTTTTCTTCCATGCCACAGCTCAGCAAACCAGGCTCCTCCTCTCTTGCAGCTGTGCCATGTCAACACGAGGCTTTAGGGGCAGAGAGAACTAAAGAGACACGAACTGGCTCTTAAATACTTTCATCCAGGCACTTCCACTCCCAGCCACAGGCCAGAATGAGCCTTATGATCCCATGCAGGCAGGAGGAGCTAGAGCGCAGGGGGAGTGTGTGCAGAGCCAGCGATCAATAGAAATCTGTCACCTGCCTGCTGGATGCCACCAGCTGCGGTCCACTCTGCCACCTCCCATGGGATCACTACCTCTCAAAACACCTGTTGGGGACTGACCTGACATAGACCTGGCACTGTGCTCAGCACTGGCTCTCCCATAATGACCAGGACAGACATGGTCCCATCCCATTCCTTAAGGGGCTCATATCGGAGAAGGGAGGGGATTGAGCAGACCCTCCTCAAAGTTCCTGGCCCCCATTTCTGTGTCCCTTTTTTGTGAGCATCACCATCCTTCCTGACTCACAGACCAAGCTTAGTCAGCTCTCAACCCTGGAATGAGCCTCAGTTTTCTCATCTGTACAATGGGGACAAAAAGAGACTTAACAGAGGTCATCTGATGATCATGAGAAAGCAAGTCTCCAATTGGTGCAGCCTAAACAGCCACCAGGCAGTGGGACCAGGATTCAAGCTCCATCATCTGATTCCATCGCTCGAGTCTCTTCTGTGGCCCTTCCTCTTCCTCCTTAGCTGGGTGGACCCTGCAGAGTTTGCCTCAAACATTGAAGCTTTTGCTAAGAAGGAGGGGATCTGAGAGTCCAACTTTCCAGCCACAGCCAAGGTGAGCCGGGCCTGGTCTTGAGCCAACTTGGTCCCCTGAAGACTGCCTGAACTAGCCCAGCCTGATCCCCAAGGCATCCCTGGAACTGGCCCTGGCTCAGGTCATTCCAGGAGGGCCACAGCAGCTGTCCTTCAACCCAGGACCCAGACAGGGCCAGCTCCAAGCCCCTCACTCCCACCACCCTTTCTCCACATGTAGATGTGGTCAAAAACCTTACCATGGGACTGGTAAGGCCACCACGGCCACCATTAGAAACCTGATCCCGAGTTGCTGATTAAAACCTGGAGGGGGTTTTAATCAGCTGAGGCCATATGCTATTTAACCAAAGATGAAAGCACGAGTGATAAGCATCGTCTCAGAAAGGATGTCATTAAAGGAAGAGCAGAACAGCAAGAGGCAGCTTTTATCATTAGAGAAGCCCCTTGCAAAGCTCTCGTGAGGGGCTTCGGGGAACATCTGGGCTCGGTCTATTATGCAGTACTTACAACGTCATTGTGTTTGACAACGGCTCCTGAGCCCACGCCACACTAAACTTCTAAATATACAATTAATGTCTATTAATTATAGTTTTCAAATCAGCAAAATGAGCCTTCATTAACTTAATCGCCTCTTCTACTTTATCAGGAAATTGTACTCTTGGTGTTCATAATCCCCACATCTGAAACCCCCCTTTGACAGGCGGCATGTGATGCTTGGCTGACTGTTTAAGGGAAGGCCTGCCTGTCCTCCCCGCATCTAGACACCCCGCCTAATCCACCCTCGGTCATGAGATGTGAAGCCACTGAGGGCCTCCGAAGTATTCCAAAGGGTTTGTGAGCAGGCATGTGGTCCGGGAGATGGTGTTGGAAGTGAGGCGGCAGCTGCCATCATGGTACCTGGTCAAGCTGGAGCCCAGCTCAGATGGAACTGAATCTGAACCAGTATGTGTTGGGGGGATGATGTGGACAGGAAACTGGCCACTGCCTCTTGCATCTCTTTGGACCCTAGGCAGCCCTCCTTCTCACTGTCAGCAGCCTTGGGGATTATCTCGCTGCTCACAACAGCCCGTGTCTTATGATGTAATTAACCCCATTGCAGACACGGGTAAACTGAGACTCACAGAGGGGAAACGGTTTCCTCAGGACTGCAGAGCAAATTGTTGGCCATGCTGAGCCTTCAACTCAGCTCATCTAATGCCCAAGATAGGGCCTCACCCTGAGTTTGCATATATAATGGAGGTCACTGTTTTTCAGTGGACTTTCATCTTCTTCTCTCCCCTTGGCATGAAGAGTGCTCCCCTACCCCATGGCTTTTGGGCTTGGCCATGTGACTTGCTTTGGCCAATGGGATGGGAGTGAATGCCATGAGCTCAACCATGTAACTTGCTTTCACCAGTGGGAGAGGAATGAATGCAATGAGCTTGGTGGTGTGGCTTGCTTTGGCCAGTGGGATGGGAGTGGATATGATGAACTTAGCCATGTGACTTAGTTTGGCCAATAGGATGGGAGTAGATAGGATGAGCTTGGCCATGTGACTTGCTTTGGCCAATGGGATGGAAGTTAATATGATGAGCCTGGGCCATGTGACTTGCTTTGACCAATGGGATGGCAGCAGATACCATGGGCTTGGCCACGTGACTTCCTTTGGCCAGTGGAATAGGAGTGGGTATGAGATCCACCATAGCCCCTTCTTCTTGGGTGATCAGGAGATGTGCAGAGAAGAGGGGTGGAGAGAGAGAAAGAGAGAGAGAGAGCAGGTGAGAGAGTCTTTGGACCTAATTGGGTCAAATGCCTTAGACAACTTACACAACTTCCCAGCTTTACCATCCTCTGGAATAAAATGGACGTGATAGAAAGGCTGCCTCCTAAGGTTGCTGTGAGGATGAAATGGGCAGTGCTTTGCCTGGAAGGCTGGAGAGTGGCTTTGCCTGGTGGGATTCTGGCACCATGGCACCTCACACCTCAGAGGGCCCAGAGCAAGGAAGTGGCTGTACCCCAACCCCAGCTCCGTGGGTCGGCAAGCCCTGGACTGTTCAAACTCTATTACAGCCTTCTATAAATGCAGATCGTCTTTATAGTTCTCTCCCCTTGGCTCCAACTTTGTTTCCATTGCCTTATTTTAAGCCCATCACCTCATCTCATTTATGCCTTATAGAAATTTATGGCTAAGTGGGGACAGCAGACAGGCAGCTGTGATCTGAGGCCTCTGCAGGAGGCCCAGGAGGGGCATCTACCCAAGGCTTGGGGGTCAGGGAGGGCTTCCTGGAGGAGTGGGGTCTTGAAGAAGGAAGGGGGCAGTTGTACTAAGACCCACGGCCACCTGTCATTTCAGCTGCAGCTATTGAGGACAGTCTAGCAAGCACAGACTCACCTCATCCCAGCGGAACTGTACCTGGCCTTCCTGCCCATTCACTGGGGCCTTCTCCAGTCCTGCAGGAAGTGAAGGGGCATCAACACCCCCAGAGACACCCCCAAGACTCAGGCTGGGGCCAGTGGACACATGCTCCAGCCTTTCGCCCTGCAGCCAGACACCCCAGGGTCACTCTGTCCTCATCCTAGAGGGCCACTTTCTCTAATGGTGACCTCAGCAAGGCACCCTCATGTCACCTTGTCACCTGCCATCTTGCCCTCCTGCCCCATCACTCCTCTCTTGAGCATCACCCTACCAAAAACCTACCCCCAAGTCTCTGTCTTAGGCCAGGCCTTGGGGAACCCAGGCTCAGGCCAGGAGCAGCTTGGTGAGAGGTGAGGACAAGCACTGCAGGGAGAAGGAGCAGCATATTCTGGGCTGGAAGAGAAAGGAAAGTCCTCCATTGTTTAAGGGTTGTCAGGGAGCACAGGGCAGTGGGTCAGAGGGGAAAGGCAGAAAGTCATGGAGGAGACAGGAGACAGGGAGCTAGTGGCTCCTGAGGGCCTGGTCTACTGGGCTGGGAGCTGAGCCCTTGTCCTGAGGGCAATGAGATGGGTTTGCAGTAGGAAGTGCCATGGTCAGATTGGCGTTTTTGTTTTTGTTTTTTGTTTTGTTTTGAGACGGAGTTTTGCTCTTGTTGCCCAGGCTGGAATGCAATGGCGTGATCTCAGCTCACTGCAACCTCCGCCTCCCAGGTTCAAGAGACTCTTCTGCCTCAGCCCCCCGAGTAGCTGGGATTACAGGCACCTGCCACCATGCCCAGCTAATTTTTTGTATTTTTAGTAGAGACGGGGTTTCACCATGTTGGCCAAGCTCGTCTTGAACTCCTGACCTCAGGTGATCCACCCATCTCGGCCTTTCGAAGTGCTGGGATTATAGGTGTGAGCCACTGCACCAGGCTGGTTTTTTGTTTTTTGTTTTTTTTTTTAACAGAGTCTTGCCCTGTCTCCCAGGTTGGAGTGCAGTGGTGTGATCTCGGCTCACTGCAAACTCCACCTCCTGGTTCAAGCGATTCTCCTGCCTCAGCCTCCTGAGTAGCTGGGACTACAGGGATGTGCAACCACGCCTAGTGATTTGTTGTATTCTAGTAGAGACAGGATTTCACCATGTTGCCCAGGCTGGTCTCAAATCCTGACCTCAAGTGATCCACCCACCTCGGCCTCCCAAAGTGCTGGGATTACAGGCATGAGCCACTGCACCCGGCCCAGATTGGCATTTTTAAAAGTGCTTTTTGTCTGCAGTGCGGGGACTGATGGGAGACAGCATGGCCAGTGGAGGAACCGTCCCCAGGCTGGGGAGAGCTGACAGGACTCTCTGCTAGGGTATGGAGGGGATGGGTAGAGTGGAAAAGGTCTCAGTAACTGGAGTGATGAGGGAAAGAGGAGTCAAGGATGGCACCCAAGCTTCTGGTCTGGGTTACTTGTTGGATTGTCTTGCCATCTGCTGAGCTAGGAGCAGGTTTTGGGGTAAGATGATGAGTTTGTTTTGAGGCATGTAGTTGGGACTCGTTGGCAGCAACCTAGAGACAGTCATGGCAGTGGACGAGATCCCAAGAAGTGAGTCCACGGAGAAGGCCAGGCAGCCAGCACTGAGATCTGAGCAACGCCACTATTTTCAAAATTTTTTTATTTTGAAATAATTATAAATTATCAGAAAGTTGCAAACAAAGCCCAGTCAGGTCCCATGTACCAGTTTCACTGCCACCATCTTTAAAGGAAGATTAGACGAATCTGACTGCTAAAAGTGGCCCAGGGATTCTGGAGAAAATCCAACAGGTTTGCTATCAGGAAAGCAATTTCACTTACAATTCAGGTTTGACTGCAAGTGAAAGTGGTTGAAACAAGTGAGAAGTTGATTGCTTCCTCATATAATAGTCTAAATGTAGGTGTCCAAGCCTGGAATAGAGGTCCTGGTCCTCTAAGTTCTCAGGAACACAGGCTTCTTTTAGCCACTCCACATCTCTAGGGTGTTGTCCTCATGGTCCAAAATGGTGACTGGAATTCCAGCCATCACATCTGCTTTCCAGGCAGCAAAATGGAAGAAGGGGCACAGAAGAACAGAGATGACAATAGGTATAAACAAGCTCTCTTTTTAAAGGAGATTCCCAGGAGCTGCTACATGACACTTACTGTTGACGAGAGTTTAGTCACAAAATTTATTTGCGAAGGAGTCTGAGAACTGTAGTCTTTATTCTTGGGCTCAAAATCAGAGGCTCTATTACAAGGAAGAAAGAGTGTATTCAGGGGAGCAACTAGCTTCCTGTGCACAGAATCCAAGGGCAGAGGGTGTTCTGAAAGGGGGGATGTGTCAGTATCACAAAAACAATCAAGAAGTCAAGAAAGGTAGCAATGAAATGCCCAGTGGATTTAGGGGCAAGAAAGTCCAGTGGCAACTTGGTGAGGATGATGGCAATTATCCATCTGACCCCAGAACCCTTGATTCTGAGTGCCTAATGTTTTCCAGAGTCAGCTTTTGTCTAGTGGATGGGGCAGAAAGACAGAGGTGTTGGAGTTGAGGGTGTTGGACCAAGAGTGCAAATCCAGGCCACAGGTGACAGTACAGCAGCAGGAAGTGGAAATGAGGGAATGAAAGGGACTCTAGGAAGAGCCAAGAGGGACTGACTATGAGAAGGACAGGAATGAGGACAGAAGGAGACAGCAGAGTGTGTGGCTTCCATGGTGTGGCATTTCTGGGTTCACAGTGGGGCCCAGGAGTGAGTGGCTACAGAAGAGAGAAAAGGAGGCCTTCCTGGTGGTGGGGGCCATAACATTGAGAGATCGGGGTTCAGACACCTGCGGAAATCACCCAGGATGCTGGCAGGGTGTCAGGTAGAGGTGGACGCTGAGCCTCTGTGGAGTTTTCCCAGTTACTTCAACACCACTCCCAACTTTGCTGCCAAAAGAGCCTGTTTAATGTTCTTGTGGTTGACACCTGCCCCAAACACTGAATGGTTCCCCCATGGATTCTCAGGAAATGTCCAAACCCCTCACCTTTTCCTTTGAGGTCCTTCTATGATCACCTGGGATGGGTTATGATGCTTTCAACTCTAAGCAACAGGAACCCCAAGTAACAGACACTGCCTGTGCCTGGCTTGTATCCCCTGTAGGAATCATTTGTGTTTGCTGGTCCAATTTCCGACTGCCAGTACCTACAATTCTGCTGAAGCCTATGCCTATGCACAGAAATAGCCCTTGACCAATGACTGACAAGGATGGGTGGGTAAATACCTCAGCTCCCTCCCTGTGCAGGTGGGACAACTCTGAGGTATGTTCCACGTGGGCTCCTGGAGTGGAACTTCCCTTCCTTTTCTGCCTCACTTCCCCACTCTCCTCCCTGTCTTTCCCAGGACCACCTCAAAATCAACAACTTGCTCCTGAGTCTTCATCTCAGGATCTCCTCCTGAGAAAAACCAAATAACTAAAGTGCAGATGCTGGGTGGCTGCCAGGTCATGTATAAGTGCTTGCTCAACATCATTCCCAAGGACCCAGCACTCTCTGTGTGTGCTCTGTGGTCCTCAGGCTGTAGCAAGATGGCCACCACCATGACATGTTACAAGTTCCTCAACAGACTTCCCTTCAGATCTCATTGCCCAGAATAAGGTCACACATGATCTTTCCTGAATCAGTCACTGGCAAAGGTGAGGGCTTTGCCATGTCTGGCTTAGACGAATCACCTATGGACAGAAAGGATGATGGGGTCAACTACAGAGACCACACCACCATCCCATCACGTCTTCTAGTATGACTCTACCACTGTAGATATGTAATATAGTGAAAAGAAAGAGCTGGTTGATGCTCCTTGCCAACCAGCTGTGTGTTCTCACATTCATTCATTCATTCATTCATTCATTCAACATGCACATATTGAATGTTGACTGTGTCCCTGCTAGTTACTGGGGCTGGGGATGTGGGAGACAAGAAAAGCACAGAGGGCTGAATGTGGTGGGGTCTGGGCGGCAGAGGCATGACCCCGGGGATATCCTGACCCAGCTGTTTTGCCATCTGAAATGTCCCACCCCACTGTCTTCCCTTCAGGATCATACCTGCCCCCTAGAGCCCCTCTCCTCCAAGAGGCCTTTTCTGATTTTCCCAAACCAGGGGGTCCCATCCTGCCTTGGAGCCCCCTTGGGTGTTCCAGGGTGTTGTTCTGGGCTGACACTGCCTTGGCTGGCTCTGAAGTGTCCTTTCATGCCCATTATGAGTGACAGTGTTCTTGTTTTCCCCCTTAAGGCTCCTAGACGGAGGGCACTGTGTCCCCAGGTCCTGAGCAACAGCCAGGCAGCTCAACCCTGCAGGGCTGACCCACAGCCTGGGTGGACCCGCCCGGTCCCAGTCCCTGCCTCCCAGCACCTGCCACAAGGCTGCCTCCTCCCCACGCCATGTCTCCCATCAATTTCTTATTTCATAAAAATCAATTTCTGTCCCGTTTTTGCCATGTACATAAAAGACTGTGGCATCAATTAGCCTTCGTTCTCTCTCTCCCCCTCTCTTTTTCTTCCTCGTCTTTTTTGGAAACCTCTTTGTAGGGAAAATCTCATATTTCAGCAATTTGCATTATCCACACACTCAGCTTTGAAGTTCTAAGTTATGGTAAGAAAAGGACCCACTTATCTGCCCATAAAAAATGTTCAAAGCTTATAAATTCCCTGAAACAGATGTACATTATCATTGGATTTGCCTTTCTTTTTGCTAGAGCATGCCTAATAGAGTTTCGGCCGCCCCCTGGCCCCCTTCCCCCGCCCCCGTTAGCATCTTGTCTCCACAGAAGCCCGCTCCCCACTGGGCCAGACCGACTTCAAAGGTCCCAGGCTGTCTGTTAGAAGCAAAGCACAAAGTGGGAACATAGGGGCCTTTTAAATCCCCCACGTTTAAGTCAATATCATGCCTCCCTCCTTTCCCCTCTCCTGGCAGAGGGACATAAGTCAGCCCTTCCCTTTCTGCCTTCACGAGAGCCAATTCAGCAACTACTAGAGAGAGGAAATCGGGGCCTCTTTCTCTCCCAGTCTCTCTGTCTTTGCCCTTTCTTTCTTGCCAACTTTTCTTTTTGTTCTTTCCCTCGCTTAAGAAGATGTTCGGCAGCACGGAAGGTAGTGCTGATCCCACATGTAAGCAAGCAAGCGGATCCTTGAGCGCTTTCATGGGTAAGAACGTCATAAACAACGTGCATCCATTCGGTTGCCGTGGGATCCTACCAAGAGAGCCTCCTCTCCGGGCTACTGTTTCCAATCCCTTCTCTGCGTGGTGGTGGCTAGAGTGTCACATCCTCTCTCTCCCGACTGACCTTCTAGCTTCCTGATGTGTCTCTTGGGGTGACGAGCAGACTCTCCACCATTCAGGCCCCCAGGTCCTGCCCATACCGGGCCTCCTCGTTGCCAGCTGTACCTGGCCATACAGGCCTGCACCAGTTCATCAAGCATCCACCCTTGAGGCCCTTGTACCAGCTGCTCCCTCTAACTTTCCACCTGGCTAATTCTTCCTCACCCTTGAGGTCACCCCCTAAATGTGGCTTCCTGGAGAGTCCCTCTGCAGTCCCCCATCTCCATCATGTCCCCTCTGTTATTCCCTCCCATGTCTCCCCAGAAGTTATCGCAGTGGATAAAAATGTCGTTTCTGGGTGGAAGCAGTCCCCCCGTCCCCCACACTAGATTAAAGCTCCACAAAGGTAGGTAGAGATGATGTCTGTTTTATCGAGTGCTGAGCATGGTTCCTGACACATAGTACTTGATCACTAAATCTTTGAAAGTACGGATGAACAGAAAGCCTGGAGATGACGGTGGTAAAGGCCAGCCAGGCCTGAGCAGGTCCTTTCTGGGCAGGAAGTGCCAAGTGTGGGTCTCTCTTTGCTCTGCCCACGTCTTGCCCAGAAGCTCAGTTTTGGCAGCTCCTTGCCACTGGGGGGTGGTCACACCACAGAGACTGGCCTGCAGTCTAACTAAACTGCTTAGCAAGACGGGGTGAGATACTCGAATGCCAAATTCTTTCTCCCCAGTGAAGAAAGGAGGGAGGAGGGAAGGAAGGGAAGGCGGAAAGTTCACATGCACCACACTGGAAATATTCTGGCCAGGAATTTCTGGACCAAATCACAATCAGATGCTGCCTTTTGAGGACAGAGTCAGAGAAAACAGAATCAGGTGACGTTGGCTAAGATGGCCAGGGGCCCATCTGGAGAGGATCTGGCCAGGGGACTTGAGCCACTCAGAGTCACCCTGGGCCCCAGTACCTAGATGTGCTGAGAGCCCACAGGCCAAGCCCAGTGACACCATCTGAATATCCCCAGGGGGTTCTGGGTTTCCAGTCTGTCTGCATGCTGTCACCCTTCTCTGGTGGCAGCATCAACATTCCAACAACTCTCAGCATCAGGAACCCGCAAGAGGGGTGCCCCTTTTCCCATCTGTCTTTATGAATTCTATCAACAAAGACACATGGAGTGTCAACAGCAGGCCATGTGCTAGGTCCCGCTGGGGGCGGGTGGGGAGGCCAGGAATGTGTTGTCCTTCAGTCGCTCAACAGACATTGAACAAGCACCTGTCTTTGCTGGGCCTTTGGGATTATAAGATAATCTGGTGAACAAGTGCTTTGGTGGAAACCAAATAATTAGAGGCATAGATAAGTACATACGGTGGATCCTCACCCTCCGTGGATTCTGTATTTACGAAATTGCCTATTCACTAAAATTTGTCTATCACCCAAAATCAATACTCATGGTGCATTCACTTCATTCGTGATATGTGCAGAGCAGTGAAAAGTTTGAGTGGCCCGACAACATGTTCTCAACTGAGGTCGAACAAGATGATGCTCTGCTTTCGTGGTTCAGTTCTCATCCTATATGCAAACATCCTTCTCACAGTCTGTTTAGCATCATGCTTTGTGCATGTTTGTGCTTTGTGTTGGTGATTTGGCTGCTTAAAATGCTCCCCAGGCATGGCGCTGAAGTGCCATCTTGTGCTCTTAAGCACAGAAGGCTCTGATATGCCTTGCAGAGAAAATATGTGTGCTAGATAAGCTTCATTCAGTCATGAGTTATAGAGCTGTTGGCTGAGTTCAATGTTAACGAATCAAGAATATATAGTAAATTAGGCATCTTTAAACAGAAGCACACATAAAACAAGGTTATGCACTGATTGGTAATGAAAATGTTGTCACCAGAAGCTTGCAGGAACCTAACCCTGTATTTCCCCTAGGATCAATAGTTCAGTATGCGCTAACTCAGTGTCAGAGGTGACTTTATAAGATGTAACTACTGCGATGAGTGAGAATCAACTACAGTTACAAACATGATCAATGTTATGAATGAAGGGGACCACAGGGCACCCTGAGAACTTGGGGCACCATCTTGCTGAAGCTGAGGTCTCGGCCACACCAGCAGCCCCAGCTCCCCTTGCCTCACGTGTCCCTGGACTTGGCTGGAGTAATGGCAGACAACGGAGTAGGACTGGTCTTTGTCAACCTGTATCAATGCCAGCAGGCTCCTGGAAAGGGAGGGTCATGTGGCTAGCATATGTCAGGCTTATGTTTAACCCTACCATGCGTTAGCCACAAGTTAGGTAAGTTCCTTAACTGAACTGTAACTCTGTTTCCTCGTTGGTTTCCTCTCAAGGCTGTTTTGAGGACACTAGTGAATGTGGGCTGGGTGCACAGTAGGCACTCTGTAAGTGGCAGATATGGCAATGTGGACTCCTCAGCGATCCTGCAGCTTAGGAGTTGGGCAAGGACAGACCCAGATGTAGGGTAGCGAAGCATTGCTCCAGAGGCCACCTCTTTCCCCAAGGAAGGCAGTGCTGGCATGGCTTTCAGGCTGCCCATCCCCACCACTACCCCTACTGTTTGTAGGACTTAGAGCTGCCACCCCCATAGTCTAGCTTCAAGCCAAGGGCAGTTTCATAATACAAATATGGTACTGAAGGCCAGAGACAGCAGGAGCTTGTCCAAGTTCACACCACAAGTCGGGTCTGGAAGGAACAGAGTGATCCCATCAAACTTGAGAGGGAACAGTCATGTCCTCAAGTGTTTCTTGAGTGTGTAGCAGAGGCAGCATGCCACAGCAGCTGTCTCACTGGGGGCTCTGCAGCCGGGGTGGAGGACAGGTACCCTTCATCCATCAGGACTGCACCTCCTTTCCCATGAGCCTTCTGGGGTCACATTCTCCTAACTGCAGCTACTGTTGCTGTTTTACTTATCAAGGGCCTATTACGTGCCAGGCTCTGTGCTGAACGCTTCACGCCCACTGGATCATCTACTCATAACAGCTCAGTGAGGTAGTTACCCCAATTAGCCCCATGTTAGAGAAAAACACCAAGGCACAGAGAAGGTGAGTCACTTGTCCCAGGTCACACATCTAGGAAGTGGTAGAACCAGGACTCAGCTCAGGTCCAAAGTCTCAACCATGGGCCAGTCTGCTCATCTTAGCCAAACCCCCAAGCTGCATTCTGTGGTCCAGCTACTGGATCCTGCAACCTTCTCAGACTCTATCCATGAAGCCAAGTGCACAGGATCTAGGACATCAGGTCCAGAGAATTTGGGGCCACATCTTCCTGGACCTGCAGATGGGCAAGGACCAGACTCTAGCCTGAACAGTGAGATGCAGCCCAGAGAAGTGGGAATCCACAGACAGAGCCTGGCCTGAGACTCCTACTGAGACTGCCCATGTGGCCACTCGGGGAGTTCCCATCCCCTGCCTGATCAGCAGTCTTTCTGCTTCCCCCTCCAAGAGAGCTGGGGGCATTCATCCAGGAAGCCTGATATGTAACAAACTCCTTTCCCATTTCTTGCTTTGCTTAAATCTCCAAAGTCCCTGGAGCTGAAGCCAAGCGGGCCTCATTAGGTCCACTTTACAGAAAAGCAAACTGCGTCTCAAAGAGGGGAAGTCACTGAGCCGGGTACAATCCAGCCAGTCTTTTGAGTTGGGGCTTTCCACCTGTCTTGGCTGTTTAAGGAGTGCTGGGCGGGGTCTCACACAGCCTGGGACCCTTTGCTGGGGGTTCCAGCCCACCTTGCCCCATCTAAAGGAGGAGTGGGGCCACATTGTGAGGGTCTCCAGGACTGCCCCAAAGACTTCCCCATGAAAGTCCTCCCATGCCTGAAGCTGCTCCCTTAGCCATCCTCCTGTCTAACGCTCTGCCCTGAACAGGTTTTTAAGTGGCATCACTGACCTCCAAAACTTAGGTGCTTGAGGCTGCACAGGGGTCATGAGCTGAATCGCATCAAAGCCAGGCCTCAAAATCAGGTTGAGAGGGGCTCCGGGCGCAGGAAAAAAGGCATGTGCACCATTGGAAGGGGCAGGTGGATTGCAGCCATGTGGGAACGGGAGCCTGGGGTAAACCCACTTTCTGATTTTTATGAGAAAAGCCAAACATCCAGGTTTTTAGGTGAAACCCTCAGATTTTGGAAATTAATTAAAAATTTTTGAAACCCTTGATGGGTCAAACATGACACATCGATGGGCCAGGCTAGGTATGGTCCCAGTGAACAGAGGATTGACTTCTGGAGGCTTAGAGTGGGCAGGGGACAGGAAGGCAGGGCAGAGTTCCAGACTCCACAGCTTCCTGGGGAGTGTGGCTCTGAGCAAGTTGGCCTCAGGCCCACTCCAACCCCTCTACCAGGCACCAAGAGACATAGTTCAGCGCCGACCATTGAACTGGCCATGACAGGCCTGCTGATACAAGCAGACCACCCCCGCCAATGGCCTCTGTGGAGTTACTGACCAGTGTTGGAGGTTGCAGAAGCCCCCTCTCCAGACATCAGAGATGTCAGCCTCCCCCAAGTCCTTTGCAGACAGCTGAGGCCATGACTGGAAAAAGGACCTGCAAGCCGGTCTGCGCTCAGCTTTGGGAAGAACTGTCCATTTGGACTCCACACCCCCACCTGGAGTCTCAGGTCTCCCGTCTCTAAAATGGGAAGAGAAATTCTAGCCCTACTACAATGTGTGGCTGACCAAATTTTCACTGATTTCCAAGGAAAGAAAACGAAACAAAAACAAAGACAACACAATGAGGTTGTTTTTTTTTTTTTCTTTTTAACTTCTTTTGGTTTTTCTTTAAACAGTAAGGGACTGCAATTTTCTATTCTTTTTCTAATATCCTTATTTAGCAAAATTAAAAGTTGGCGATGATGTGTTGCTTTCCCAGACCTTTATTTGAAATGTGACTGCTTTGTAAAACTCCAGAGTCAAGGACTCATAGGCAGGAGGATGTCATAAATTAACAGGAAAGGATGAGAAATCTCCACTCCACTCCCTCCTCCCTCCCTTGATCGCTCATTCCCTCTCTTCCATTCATTAACCACCCACTACATGCCATGCCCTAAGGAAGCAGCTATCTAAGAAGTCCCTGCCTGCAGGGGCTTTACAGACCAGGAGGAAGGCAACCCACAGAGCCAGGATCCTGATAACCACTGCTGACTGCCCCTCTGCCTAGGCACCAGCTAAGGTGGCTCCAAAAAGTGAGGCCTTGTTGGGAAGGAAAAAAACAGCAAAGGTCAGCTTGGATGAACCCACCCAGAATTTTGCAATCAGAAAGATCTAGAAAAGAGTTATTTTAGAAGAACGGGGATGCCAGGGCTTGGGGATGAGGAATGATGTTTTCAGTGCTTAGGGCCCCTGAAGGTCTTGGTCTTCCTGCTCAGAAGCCCAGGGGGTCCCAGGTTGCCTTCTCCAGTGCTCGCCCTTGGTTCCTGGCAGTTCCTCCAAGGCTGCTGTACTTTAGTCCTTCTTCTAATCCTTGAATGCTCCTCCCTACCTACCTCTCTCCCTGATGTAGAGGCTGGGGAAGAGCTCTCTGAAGGGTCTGACCAGATGTGACCCCAAAACAAACCCTACTAGGGGAAGGACAGGGCCCCCATAAGCTTGGAACCAAGCCTGAGTTTGCAGTACAGCAAAATGAGACAGCTGGTAGTCGCAACAAGCCCTAGTCCCCAAAGCTGGCCTTGACCAAGGACCCCCAAGCAAAGTGGGAAGACTGGGAAGAGAAGTTTTCAAGAAAGACATTCATATCTCCCTAATTTCACACCCTAGTCCTGAGCCAGAGGAGGGAAGAGAGTGTGTGGTCCATGCACCAGGGGCCACTGTGGACCCACCCTAGTTGGAGGACCTTAGGGGTCTCACTAAATGTGGCCGTCTTTCGCCATCTGTAATTTTAGGATGAGGGAGGAGAGGTGGGTTATCCAGAGGCCAGATGACAGGGCAACTAGAGAAAGAACTCAGCCCAAACACAGAGGGCTCTTACTAAATCCGCCAGCCTCATCCTCTGCTGCAGCATGGCTGCTTGCTCTAACATCCATGAAGTTTTTGGAGGTCCCCGGTGGGGCAGGGGGCAAGTGGAGCTGTCTCTGTCTCCCCTACCACGTTAATGCACATCCTCCTCAAGGCAGGGCCACTGGGATTCCACCCCACATGCACCAAGGCACAGGCAACAGGACTCTCAGAATGTTATCTATTGGCCCAACCACAACACCATTTCCTGGAGGTGTGGAGCTTGTGAAAAACACTGATCCCTGCGCTTCACCCCTGACCCACCTCAGCTCATCTCTGGGGGTGGGCCTGGTATCTGCATTTCACATGCTCCCTGGGGGATTCTTACGGCCCCTGAAGTTAGGCATTTCCCTCAAATCGGGCCCTCTGAGGTCATCTGGGGGAAAATGCAAGGCTCTAGGGGCTTAGCTGGGCTGCCTAAGAAGTCACCTGGGGGCCTGAAACATCATGATGCCCGGGCCACACCCCAGACCCACCACTCAGCATCATCAGAGGTGGGACCCCTGCACCAGTATTTTATGAACTCTCCCCAGGTGATCCCAAGCATTCAGGGGATGAGAATTACTGGTGTGAGCATTCCCTCTGCCTCCCCGACCCATTGCCAACAGGCTGGTCAATGCCAAAGTCATGTCTAAAGGGCCTCATGTCTAGATAGGGATCTGTGCCAGGCTCATGGGCTAAATGTACCAGGATTCTTCTACTTTGTGGGAGACAGTGGAGGGAAGAGGAATCCCATTGGCTGGTCAGCTGGAGACAGGGAGTCTCCAACAGGCTCTGCCATTTTCTCCCCAGGGTCCCCGTCTGCTACTGGCAAATGGGTCTCACCTATTCCCCCTTCTCATGCTGGAGGCAGATGCTAGGTATAGAAAGCCCTTTGTAGGGAAATACATAAATCAGGAAAATCATTTGGGGGTATGAGCCCCTGAGCAGAGGGTTGGGGTACAAACGACTGCTGGTTTGGGAGATGACGAGACCGAACATCAGATCAGAGCCCCACACAAAGGTCCTGACTGTGGCAAGTGATCAAACTTTTCATGACTGTGGAAGAGTGTCCTGAGCACAGGTTTTAGAAGTTAATAAAGCGTGTGGCTGAAACATCTGTCTTTGCTCTGCAAAATGAAGCCCTGCACACATCTGGAGAAGGGGTGCGTGTTGGGGGCTGGGTGCAGCTGGTCTGGGGAGGCCGAGGCAGGGGCCAGGAGGGTGGGTGCTGGCGTGTGGCTGGACAAGGGGCAGACTGCCTTGGGGTCTTTCGGGTGTGCAGCGACCAGGTGTCTGCTGTGTGGCAGGTAGCACCATCTTTAACGAGGAGGTGAGGGTGGTGGGTAGAGAGCATTCACAGCCTGCTGGTACTGAGCACCTCTCAGGGGTCCCCTTTCATTCCTGAGAGCACTGACAGGCCTCACAGAAGCCAGGTTATTAGTGCTGGCATCTGACAGACACACCAAGATGCAGGCAGGCTTCCCCTCCTCCTGCCACACTTCAGAGGCTGCCTTCCCTCTAGCCCAGTAATAATTTGAGGTCTAAACACTGAGAAAACGGGGCTGCAGGAGTGAAAGAAACTGCTCCTAGCTGTTTCCTTTGCCAAAAAGTGTAATTAGCATGGCTGGATGTGAAGTGCAAGAGTCCCCTAGGCTCCTGACCCCCAGGCACTCCCAGGAGATGACAGCAGGCCCCAGTAGCTGGGATCCTCACCTGGCTGTCTGCCTTAAACACACCCAGTCCTCGGTACCCAGTGACAGATCAGCAGAAATCGGCATCCTTTCACCAGGAGTCTCCCCAGGGGAACCCCCATGCTCAGAGCTCAGGGGATGGGGCAGTGGCAACTGCTCCTCTGGAATGGCCTTCAGAAGATTTGCAAACAAGACCAAACCTCTCACCCATACCAGCCTGCAGGAAAATGTGCTCAAAACCTCACCAGCAATCATGGTTTCCCCTTCTAATTTTCCCTCCTTCCTTCCAACCTTCCTTCCTCTCTTTCTTCTTCTTCCTTTGATTCCTCATTATTCAGTATAACCTCTTTATTTATTTGAGATGGAGTCTCACTCTGTCGCCCAGGCTGGAGTACAGTGGTGCAATCTTAGCTCACTGCAATCTCTGCCTCCCAGGTTCAAGCGATTCTCATGCCTTGGCCTCCCGAGTAGCTGAGATTACAGGCACGCACCACCATGCCCAGCTAATTTTTTGTATTTTTAGTAGAAACGGGGTTTCACCATGTTGCCCAGGTTGGTCTCGAACTCCTGACCTCAGGTGATCCACCAACCTCGGTCTCCCAAAGTGTTGGGATTACAGGCGTGAGCCACCGTGCCCGGCCAGTATAACCTCTTTTAGAGGTCATGTACAATCTCATCAAAATTGAAATCACACTTGCTCTTGAACTCTGCAGTTCCACGTGGAAACTTTCTGTCGCCTGTGTTCCTGCCTGTGGGCACCGGGAGAGCTGTATGCAAGGACTCTCAGCACAGTGTTCGCCAGAGCCTGGGATGAGAGATGACCCTTATGACCACCAGGAGGGGATGGGGCAAGCTGGTGACAGCACCTCTAGTCACAGAAGGCTGAGCAGCTGTTAGAGAGAAGGGGGCAGAGCTCTATGACCTAGGGAGGGAGATCTCCAAATATATTCAGTTACTGAAAAAAATAGCATAAGTATGAACACTATGCTCCTTGTGTAAAAATAAAAGGGTGGGGTGGGAAGAGGATTAAGCAGTAACTGCAGGGTTCCCCCGCTTAAAAATAGATCCGAAATAAATATTGCAAAATGTCAGCATTTGTAAATTCTGGGTGGTAAGTTCACAGTTAATGTTACACAATTTTCTGTTTCAAACTTTGTGTTTGAAATACTTTAAAAATTAACAAAATGCATATGGGAAGATATAGAAATGCATTTATTCTGGTAAAGAACAGCTAACACTTTCATAGTGCTCACAAGGGACAGGCACTCTCATGATCCCCGCCTTTATAAAGGAGAAACTGAGGCACAGTATTTCAGTTGAAGCACAGAGCTACAAAGAGGGAGTCAGGATTCGAACCTAGCAAGCTGGCACCAAAGTCTGTGCTCACAACCCCTACATTACACTGAGGGGCCCTAGGCCACACCCAGAAAGTCGGCATCAGGGATGCTGGCAGGCCTGGGATGGAGGGGAGTTTACTTTTTACTGTACACCTTGTATATATACTATTTGAATCTTTTACATGTGCACATTACTATTTTTTTAAATAATGTTTTTAAAGTTGGGCAAGTCCCAGTTACCAAGAAGTAACAGAATCCTGACAGGTGTGGAGCTTAGGGAGGCAGAGGAACTGCTCTAAAACCAGTAGTCTCAACTCCGGGCTGGCCTCCAGGGTTGCAGCAATTCGGGGCCTGGGATGCCATTACTTCCTGTGCGATCTGCACCCCTCCCCTCCTGTCTTCCGGTACAGACCCCACCCCCTTGCGGCAGGTTGGCCACGTGACCACATCTGGGATGTCATGATTGGTCCAGCTATGGGTACCAGATTGACGCCCAGCCAAGCAGAATCCTGCCTTGGGCTTTACACTAACGGAAGGTCCTTTTTCTTATGGTTAGGGGACCCAGAAGGCCGGCAGCAGGGTTCCCTGACAAAAGCATGTAGTTGAGTACAAGTATCAATCCGAGGGACAAGAGGGAGAGACAAGAACCAGTCTCAGCTGCATTCACATCCTGGACCCTGTCATCTCAAAGCCAGTTCCCTCCCTGCCTTCCAACTTGGTTTCATTCACTTTGGATTGAGTTGCGTTCTCACTGAACAGAAACCCACAACCCAAAACAAGGGCAGCCCATGGCCGTGATTAAGCTCTGCACCAGTGGCGAAGGGATCGAGTGGGAGACCAGAATTCCAGCTCTGCCCTCTGTGCGGCCTCAAGGGAGTTATGAACTTCTGAGCCTTAGACATGCTTCCTGAGCTGCCACCAAGCTGCCTCATGGGGCTGTCCTAAGGATTAATGTATTAATCCAATCCCAGGCACATCAGTCATTAATAAAATTAAGAATACGGTGACAACTAAGCCCACTACCTTTGGAAGTAACTCCTTACTAACTACATTAAACCCAAACTCGAGGCTCTGGAAAAGAGGATGCCAGCTGGGAGACAAAACGGCAGAAAGGAAGGTAGCTGGAGTCACTTCTCCCTCTTGAGTCTCCCTAGATTCACTCTCCACTCTCCTCTCTGACCTGGGAACATGCCCGTGTGACCCACATCAACAAGCTCCCTTGGCCCGGTGGCTTCCAGCGGCCTCAGCCAATGGATTGAGGGGGCTGGGGGGCAGGAAAGCAGGTCAGGATATTAATTTCCCTGGAGGGTCCCCATGACTGGCTGCATCCTTTAAGCAAAGGTCACAGCTCCTTCAGGTGCCCCTCTCACTCCTCCAGCAATCCTCTGTCTGCTAAAGATAACTCCTTCCCCACTCAGGCCCAGGGGTGGGAATAGCGCCCCACACTGCTAGCCCCAGGGTTCTGCACTCTCATGGGAGGCTTAGCCCACACTTTGTAAATACTGCCTTTATTAAGCTCTGCTCAAATTACCCAATTTGAGTGTGTAATCTGCTTTTCTCTGAGACCCTGGCTAGCTGACTGGTTCTTTTTCAGGTTTCTCCAGGCTCTGGCCAGACAAAATCCTTCTCTGCAGAGGATGCTGCTCCAGGGTCCCAACTCTGGCCACAGTCCCCTTTTCCCACCAAGTTTCTGTACCCCAGCAGTTCTCTCCAAAATCCATCAGACCCCAAAACCCGAGAATGGACCTCTGATGAAAGCATCTGAGAGCCGTCCAGCCCCAAAAGGAGACAAGCAGGGTCACATCTGGGTTCCAGAAGCGTCCAGGGAAGCAAACCACTGATTTATACACACCAGAAAAGATACCTGAGAGTGTATATTTATAGAAAGATACATAGAAATGGACAGATGGCATCTATCTATAGATACAGAAGGCTCTGTTAGAGAACCGTGTAGGTACGTATGTATCTGCCACATCCTCCACCACAACCAACAGCACACAATTGCCTGGATCTTGGAAAACCACGCTTGTTTAAGTGGTTGGTTCCCTCCCTAGCAGTTTCCAAAATGAGAAGGATGGTCTCAGGGATAGTCCTTAAATACGTGTGTGTATCACTGTAAAGTAGAGAGGAGAAGAAGGAGAAGGAAGAGAAGTGGATTTTCATGTCGTGCATGGCAGAAGAGATGGGACTCTTGGGGAAAAGGGCTTGATCCCACTGGAAAAGCATGAAAGACAACTCCAGAAAAGACAGCTAAGGTTTCTAGGTTGGGACATAAAAACACAACAGCAAGACGTTCGCACTCTGCAGTCCACTGAAATCCCTTGTAGCATATAACAATCAGTTAAGGGCAAAATAAAATCAGAATAATACTAAGAGGTAGCAGCTGTTTATCTTCTCGGAGATTTCGAGGGTCTCTGGAAGCCGGGCCAAGTAAGGGTGCTCTCCTGGAAGAGGCTGGGGTGGGGCAGAGTTGAGGCTAAGGGCTCCCTGGCTCTGGGAAGGGTGTGGGCTGATCCACACAGATGCTGCAGATCCCGAGCCCCGAGGGAGCCTCTGCCCATTACAGGCCACTCAGAACCAGAGTCATTTCCTGGGCTAGTTATGCAGTCCCCACAACATATAAATAAAAGTTTAGTTCTGTGTTTCCATAGATCTTCTACATGTAGGCTAGCTAAATATTAGTGGAGTAACAATAATTATTAATAACAATAATCATCATAATAACAATAATTAATAGAATAATAATGCCTTGGGGTGTCGGGGGTGGGGTCCTTCATATGGCAGGGTGGGGCCCTGGGGAGGGGCTCTATGTCTGGTAGAAGTGGTGGTAATGGTGGTGATGTTCATGGTGGTGGTGGTGCTCATGTCTCTGGACCGGCTGCCCGGCCTGGCTCTCGTACACCACCAAGGCGGGCAGCTCCCGCAGGTGCTCCCGCCCCAGGACAGGGCCACCTGAGGCCAGTGGTGCCTGCAGGCCCCGGCAGCCCTGCTGGCTCTCCTTGGCTCGGTGCTTGTGCTTCTTGTGCCCGAGGGGGGCTAGGGAGGGGAGGAGGGCCGGGCTGGCAGCCAGGTGGGCGGAGGGGGACACCGCAGGGATGGCCGGTCCCAGAGGGGGCTTGTTTCTTGCCCCTCTGGCCACGTGGCCCACACCCACACTCTTGCCCTGGGCCTTGGGGGACCTCACAAAGTGCTTGCTCCCGTCCTGGGTGCCCCGGAGCCGTTGCTGGAGCTCTGAGACCTTGGCGATTGGGGTGTCAAGGAAGTGGAAGGAGGCCGGGTCCACGCCTTGGGGCTTTCGGTGTGGGACGTGGATGGCTTCCGGCTCATGGGAGCGAGATCGAGTGGGATTGGAGGTGCGGGGGGGCAGTTCTGACTTCTGGGCCACGGAAGGGGAGCCTAGGAACCAATTCAACAGACATTTAATGAGCACCTACTGTGTGCTGGGGCTTGCGCTATACCCCAGACATCACCCCCGCCCCCAGTTCTCCAAAACCAGAGCTACCCCCCAACGCCCTGACTGCCCCTCACTGCCTTGCAGGAAAACTCTCTGAAATGGAACTTTCCCATCTGCTAAGTGGGAAGAACTGGTTCTTTGGTAGGTCTTCAAAAATACTCTCCGAGAGGGAGCCGAGAAAGACAGATGGCAGCAGAGACCCCGAAAACTATCTAAGGTCACTGGGGCAAGAAAGAACTCTAAGTATATTGCTAAAAACATACAGAAGTAACTCATAGAGGAATTAAACATATGAAGAGAAAGGGGAGAAGGGAGTTGTGGGAGTGAAATTGAGCAAGAGGTCAACATATGTCAAGGCTGATAAAGACACAGCAGTGCTGTACTTAGGGAAACCGAGGTTCTTGCTGGAAGAAACAGCCAGGAGAGGTCAAAGTGGTTGCCCCAGGAACAGGGCTTGGGTGGGCTGGGATGGGGCACAGAACTGTTGTTTGTCATTGGGTGCTAAGCCTTTAGATACTATTGGATTTTGTTCGATTTCGTGCATGTATTACTTTAATTTTGAAACCATTTTTAACGTCACTTTCTCCAAGAAGTCTTTGACCTGTCCCATAATAGCTGTCTTACCGAAGCCTGGGGTAGCAGTGAACACCACCTGCATGGCCCGCCTGGCCCGTCCAGCCACGCCCTGCCCTCATCGCCCATTGCAGGGTGCTTGAGTCCCTTACCAGGCCCAAACTGGGACGTGTAGTTTTCTATCCCGGCGAGATCTAAGTAGTGGTTTCTCCTCTCGATGTTCTCATCTACGCAATGGTGGTAGCAGCCAGACTGCTCCAGGCGGCTGTCACCCTGGAACCTACGGCAGGGGAGGCAAGTGAGTGGGATAACACCAACCACCAGGTGGGGGCAAGCGCACAGGCAACTAGGAAGCCCCCAGAATGAACTCTGGACCCTTCATTCATTTCCTTCTTGGCCTTCGGAGAGGGTGGGGAGGAACAGTCCTCTATACAAACTGTGCCTCCATTTCCCTCCTTGCCGATGGAGAGACAGACCATAGACCACAGCCCACAGCCCGACCTCCCCGCAGCTTCTGGGAGGAGTGGACGGGGTTTTGCTCTGAACAGGTTCAAAGCAAACGTGAGAGGTTATTGGTCAACTTCTAAGAATGCCCCAGTGCCAGGCTTCAAGCCATATGTGCCCACTGCAGGTAGGCGGCCTAACCCCTGGCCTGGTTCCTCAGGGGGTGTGGGCAGCAGAATCCCCTTAAACTGTTGGGGTTGGGCCAGGCAGACCCCATGACCTGCCCTACGGCCCAGGATGGGCCTCACCAGTGTGTGAGTGTGTGTGTGCACATGCATGTGTGACTTACACAGTGTGTATGGAGGGGTGAGGAGAGATGCTGCCAGAGGCTTTCTTTTTCCCCTGCAGGGCTCAGGGCTCCCTAGCCCTCTCCTCCAAGGACCTCTTCGATCTGCTCCCTCCTGGCTTCCTTCCCACACAACACAGTACCACCTTCCCCCAGGATCTCCAGCCAGCCTGGGTCCCTCTGATTCTCAGCCCTGTCCCCACACCTGGCTGTGACCCTGCTTGAACTGTTTTTTCTTTCCCCTAGCGAGTACTAATCCAGCTCCGATCATTCCCTTACCATTTGCACACTAGAGGTTAACACAGCCTTATGCCTGCCGTGTTACTGTTGTTTACTCAATCCCTTTCTTTAAACAATCTCTCTTTCCTTTCCTCCCTTCCTCCCTTGCAGCTGAAGAAGTAACAGGTGAAAGGTAACTACAGCCTCATAATTCCTTATCCACCATTCTGAAGTCCAAAAAGCCTGAAAACTAAGAGTTTTCATAACCCACGTGGCAGCCAGGCCCACCCTAAAGGGATGGGAAGGCGTTTACGGTCTTTATCTCACTTAGTGTGAATATTCAGTCATCTCCCAGCAGAAACAGCAACGCGTCAGAGCCTGATGCACTGCTGAGAGCACCTTTCCAAAGCCCAAAAAATGCTGGCCTCCAGTCCTGTCTGCCCAAGATGTGTTCCATAAAAGGATGTGGACTACATGTAGTTATTTGTTAAGATTTTCATTTGATTTATGAGTCTGTGCATCAAAAGTGTTGGCTCCCTGAAGAGAACACAGACCAGAGCAAAACTTCCTGCTCTGAATCCTTCAGAAGCAGGTACACAGCTGGTGCTCAACATATGCTCATGTGCACCATGCCCACATACCTGAGCGGGGCTCGCTGCTTCTTCTCCCAGCTCCGCAGGTCCTCAGTGGGCTTGGTCTCTGCTCGGGGCCTTGCGCTCTGCAGGTCTGAGTCCGGCCCGAGAAGCACAGGAGACACCAGGTGAGCCGCCTGCTCCCACCCTCCCCAGGGCTGCCTGGCGTGCAGCTGCTTTGCAAGGCCACTGTGGGAGGGTTCCCTGAGCTGGGGCTAAATAAAGGGGTCTCACGGCTACCTGCCCTGGACACATCCCCATCTAGCCTCACCTCCTCCCCCAGACTCCCCCTCCAGCCTCACCTCCTTCCAGCTGGCCTCAAGGCTTGCAGACGCCGTGCTGCCTATAACACCAGCCTTCACTCCAGCTGCATGGCTCTGCCTATATGAGGCCTCTCACCCAGAATCCCTTCCCTCCCCTTCCCACCCTTCCTCCTACCCTTTCAAGGACCCATTTGAACCCCATCTGTCCACAAAGCAGCTGCCCCAGAAAGCCCACAGGTTCCCTTCCGGCCCTCCCAGGAAGGCTCTGTTCCTTCCTGAGATGGGAGGACATTGTTTCCCAGGCTCAGCCCTGCAGCCCTCACCAGCCTGATTGACAAGGACGCTCCTCTTGCTCTGGCTGCCATCGGGGGCCACGGTGAGCTTTACCCGCAGCATCTTGCTGGATGTTGGGGAGTGGTTGACAGAGGAGTCCACCACCTCATAGATGGTGTGCAGCAAGCTGGTGATGTCCTGAATGGGAGGGAAGCAGAGACCCATGCAGGGTTTCAGTCACAGGGCCTTGAAAATACAAACCAGAGGGCCTGGTAGACGCTGCAGGCCTGAACCCCTCTGGCTGCCCCAAAGCAGACCTCAGGCAGAAACCTGGATGTCTGAGGTTCGTTTGGGAGGAGATCCTAGGAAGCAGAAATGAGGGAGCAGGGAGAGAGAACAGGAAAATCCTATAAGAGAAAAGGAAAAGGGCAGGTTACAGCCAGGGACAACTGGGGCTCAGTCGCACTGGGGCCCTGGAGGGAGTGTGTGGAGCCCACCTTGGAACAGCCTCATCTAGATAGAGGGAGGGTTTAGAAATGGACTGTCATTCCTCACTGCCTGAGAGCTCCCCAAGGATGCTACTACATTCCCTGTACTTTGGATTTTTGTTTGTTTGTTTGAGATGGGGGTCTCACTCTGTCACCCAGGCTGGAGTGCAGGGGTGTGATCATGGCTCACTGCAGACTTGAACTCCCAGTCTCAAGCGATCCTCCAGCCTCAGCCTCCCTAAGTGTTGGGATTACAGATGTGAGCCATGAGCCACTGTGCCCAACCCTCCCTTGTGCTTTTGGGCTTCCCTGCAGGGGCCAAGCCAACTCCTTGTACCTGAGAAAGCTCTTACAGTGGGCACCATCCACCATGGCAGCAGGTGAACTTTGAGGTGGACCCAGGGAAAATGGAGTTGGGGCATCAACAGCATCTGCTTTGGGTTCGAAATGAAAAATGGAAAGGGAGATGTGTCCCTGCTATGGGCTGAACTGTGGCTCCCCACTCACTTGCAAATCACTCACTTGCAAATCCACAGGTTGAAGCCCTAACCCCCAATGTGATTGTATTCGGAGTAAGGAGATAACTAAGGTTAAACGAGGTCATGAAGGCGGGACCATGATAGGATCAGGGCCCTTAGAAGAAGAGGAGAGCTAGGGATATGGCTCACACCTGGAATCCCAGCACTTTGGGAGGCCAAAGTGGGAGGATCACTTCAGCCCAGAAGTTCAAGACCAGCCTGGGCAACATAACATTCTCTACAAAAATAAAAAATAAAAAATAGCCATGTGTGGTGGTGCACACCTGTAGTCCCAGCTACTTGGAAGGCTGAGGTGGGAGGATCATTTGAGCCTAGGAGTTTGAGGCTGCAGTGAGCCGTGAGCACACCACTGCACTCCAGCCTGGGCAACAGTGCAAGATCCCATCTCTTGTTTTAAAAAAAAAAAAAAAAAAAAAAAGGAAGAGACACCAGAAGAGGTCTCTCCACCACGTGAGGGCACAGTGAGAAGGTGGCCGTCTGCAAGCCAGGAAGCGAGCCCTCACCAGGAACTGAAGCAGGTGTCCCCTTGGTCTTCGACTTCCAGCTTCCAGAACCGTGAGGAATAAATTTCTGCTAAGCCACCCAGTCTGTAGTATTTTATTACGGCAGCTTGAGCTGGCTGAGACTGTCCCTAAAAGATAAAACTAATTTGTGAGAACTTGACCAAATCTCATCTCCTCTCCGAGCCTCAGGTACCCCTCAACCAGAACAGGGGTGTCCATACAATGTCTTCCAGGTGTCTCAAAACCCTTCTGATTGGGAATGGAGGGCACCGATTCTCCTCACTAGGCCCTTTCTATCTGGGTATCTGCTGTGGTCACTTGTCTGGTGTTGGGGTGCAGGGCAATGTCCTGCTTTAAATGGCATTGGAAACCTCTGGAGAAGACATTTTTTCTCTATGAAGCAGACCCATCCATGGTCAGTTACCTGCCCAGCAATCCTTCACCTCCTGCCTGTAAGTCCCACAGGCTGAAGCAGCTGAGGCAACCCCAGCACAGCCCCAGCCAGGCAGGCATGTGGGTGAGTGGTCCAGAGTAGTGGGGGCCGACAGAGGCGCTGACCCTGTCCTGGGAGGCACAGCCGCTCAGCTCAGTTGACTTGTCCTTTGACAATGCAGGTGGGAGGGGGTCACACAGAAAAGCCAGAAATCCAGGATCTTCTGTTAAATCTTCAAAATTGCTGATCTTGGCAACTGATTTTTAACAAAACCCTTTGCGGGACCAGACCAGAACATCTGGGGGCCAGACTGAAATTGTGGGGGCCATAAGTTTGAGACCCAGGCTCCAGGCACTCCCTAGCTGCCTTGCTCATCTCGGGGAGGGATCCCACTTCTTTCGACGAGGCCCACAGAGGACTCTCCTTGTGCCTCCTTTTCTTCCCTCTGGCTTCTCCATAAGGCCCCATTTGCTCACTCTCTCTATCTTGGGCAGCCCATGAAGGAGGTTTCATTATATAGATGAGGCAGCTGATGGCTGCTCACTTCATCCCCCAAACTTCTGATACCTTAGAGGACCTGGAGCCCTGGTGTGTGATCAGGGTGGGGGTGGTCCCAGCAGACCGAGGGTCTCAGAGCCTATGTGCTTTGGCAATTCTAGCTTGAAAATCAACCTCACTGACTACACAGGGCAGACACGTAGGAATCGGTGTGCTCAGTATTTCCTGCATGAACGAACGCCTGAAGGAGGAGCAGGTCTTCTTTCTGATTGGAAAGCTGGCCCACACCCCAGCTCTGGGCTGCAGATGCCGTGAGGTGGGAGCCCATCTGCCCTGGCACTCAGAAGGCTTGGAAGGGAACTGTATTTACAGCCAAATTTGAGGGGTGGCGTCAGGGCTAAAAATAGACCAGGGAAACACCAGACCAGTCCTCCCTCCACTCAAAACCACTCCCTGGCTCCTCGGTGGGAGGAAGACGTGACCCAGTGAACACTTTCTCCAGGGCCGGGCTGGGCCACCTTCCTTGGAAACCCTCTCTCCCTTCCTCTCATTATCAAAGCAGTGAAGGACAACGCAGGTTGAAGCTGTCAGCAATCATCTTGCTACTGCCACGGGGAGAGTCTGCCTCACAAGAAGGGAAATAGAGCTGAGGAATAGAGGAAATAGACTGAGGAAACAGAGCAGTGATGAACACCTTGTCCTGAAGCCACCGAGCCTCTGGGTCAAGCCATCCCCAAAGTCAGACCCCGGACCAAATTTCAGTTACATGAGCCAATCTATTTCTTTTTTTTTCGAATACAGCAGTTGGAGCATGTATTCTGTCACTTACATGTCAGAGTCCTGGGTGCTTAAAAGTCACAACTTCCTCCTCCAACCTGTTGAAACAGCCCGTAAACCACAGCCTGAGGAGGAGGTGACCTTGCTAACCCAGAATTCACATATGGCAGCATAAAGGTGAACTTCTCCTGCACTATCCACAGAGAAGAAAACACTCGTCCTGACCCAGGATGAGGAGACCAGTCAGCAAAGCTTTAGTGTCTCTCTGGGAACATGAGGCCCCCACATGCTGGACAAGAAGCAAGTGGAGCCCAGACGTGCTAACCTGCGACTGCCGCGCAGGTGCATGTAACCTCAGATCTATAACAGGTCTCATGCCTGAAGATGGGGTCCTCTCGGGGAGGGACAGGTCCTCAGAGAGGGACAGGGGAGGAAAAGGAATGAGGAAGTGTAAGGAAGGATACCTACCCTCCAGCGGTGCCCTCAGGACCTGAAATCAAATCCAGGTTGCCTGCCAGGGCCTCCAAGGCCCCAGAAGTCTGGCCCTGCTGGATCCCCAGCCACATCTGTGTCTCTTCTGCTGATGGGCCACCACGGCCACCTCCTTCAGTTCCTTAAACACCCTGAGCCCCTGGCGTCTGCCTGCCCAGGACTCCCCCAAGGCTGTGCATGCTGCATGGCTCAGCTCCCTTGCCGCCTCCTCCAGGAGGCCTCCCCTGGACCCTCCAGCCAGTCTCTGTCACAGGACCTGTTTATTTCCTTCACTGAACACATCACCGCTCACAGTTATCCTACAATTGTTTGGATCTGCCTCTTGTCAGAAGGTCAAAGCTCCAGGGCGAGGAACGTGTCTGTTTTGTTCCCTGCTGTGTCCTCATGCCTAGTACCTAGCACCCAACAGATGCACACAGTTGGTGCTCAATATGCAAAGACACAGGCAGGAAGGAGAGAGCTGCAGGAGGAGGGCCCTGAGCGAGAGAGACCGGCCTGCAGAGGGATAAGGAAGAAGAGGTTTGGGACGAGGCTGTGACCAGAGCTGTGACTGCAGAGCCGCTGGCAGGGCCCTTAGCACTGGAGGTGCTCATTCCTGTAGCCTCAAAACAAGGCGCTGTGTGGCCTCTTTGTGCCCCCACCCCCAAGCTCCTGGGCAGCATGGCTGAGCAAGGGAGGTGGCCTGTGGTGGTGCCAGCCCCACCCCTAGAGCTCTGGGACTGTGGAGAGAGGGAAGCAGGACAGGACTCGGTTGGGGCCTTGGGGCCATCTCCAGAGAGGCCCTAGGGCTCTGCCCCTGCCCCCCCAACTTCTTTCCCGGGAGGGACAGTGCCTGGGCTGAGAGCAGGGGAGCTGCCTTCCCTCCCTGTCCTCTCTTCCCACTTGCCCGCAGCTCTGGGATGCCCCTCCAGATCTCGCAGGAGCTCCCAGCAACTCCCTGGCTGTTACGGCCTTCCCTGAGGGGCCGGACCGATGCAGGGGTGAGAAGTGGCAGTGGCAGGGTGCTGTGCCCAGGCCCTGTGCCTGCGGGTATGATACACGGCAAGAGGCCAGGCAGGTGCACTCACCTCTCGGGTGACCTTGCCGTTGTTGTCAAAGTCATACAGGGTGAAGGTCCACTCCTGCCGGCTGTCCTCCTCCACGGACACGTCGCACTGGAGCTCCTGGATGCAGAGAGACGGGCGGGGCTGGTCCCCTATCTGTGGCAACACTGACTGGGTAGTGGAAGCCTGGGCCTAGAGGCCAGGCCAAGGGGCGGCCACCTGTCCTCTGCCCTCCCCAGACCTTGAGTGGACAGGGAGCACTTTGGCCAAGACAGAACTGGCCCAGGAGGGCAGCCAGGGCCCGGGCAGGGGAGGTTTGGCCTGGGGACGGATGCCTGCAGGGGCGCCTGGTGGTCTGTGGGTCTTCAAAGACAAAGGAAACACAGGGGGTTCTGAGAAGAGGCACTGTGGCCTCAGAAAAGCTGAACTTGGACCAAGGGCAAGAAGCAACTAGAAGGCAAAGGAGCGGCAATCTGGGAGCCCCAGGAGGATGCCAGGGTAGGACAGCATGAGCATGAGGGGTTCGGGTGTCGGTCAGCCCCGGGATCCAGCCCCTGCAGGCCCCTCCACAGCTGTGTGACCCTGGGCATGTCACTGCCCTCTGCTGTGCCTCAGTTTCTCTTTGTATACATTATGGAAGATGACAGCCTCTCTCCCACGAGGTTGCTGGGAAGATTAAATGCCCCACCCACATGCCCTCAGCCCAGCTGTTTCCCTGCAGCTGTGGTGGGGACAGTTCCCGACCTCCCACCTCATGTACACTTTTCTGTCTCAGGGCAGCCCTGAAGAGCCTGGGAAGGAATGCCCAGAGGCAACGGAACAAGGGAGGGACAGGAGGCAGTGGAAACGCCAGGCCTCCTCACCCCTCCCTGGGACAAATCTGAGCGCATGCTACATGGCTCCTAGGAGGCTCTCCAGCAGGCAGAGCGCACAGATGAACCCAGCCTTCACTGGCTTTCCTCCTTCCTCACACCTGCGCCCCAGGATCGCCTCCCCTACACACTGCCTGCTCCCAGTGCCATGTGGTCAGGTCTGCTTACGGGAATTGGAAACAGGAAGTGGAGGGTAAATGCTGGTGTCCTTTACACCCATGCTTGGAGCACTGTCTGGCACATGGAAAAGCTCAATCAATGGTAGTAGCTGTTATTTTTGCTGTAATGATTAACAGTCATTGAAATAATTATTTCAATCAATAATCAATGAAACAATCATTTCATTATTATCATTTTCAGGAACCTGAAGTCTCTGACCCCAGGGAATGTGAGACGCGAAGTGGTGAGCTGGTCACCGGAGGGCTGTGTGCAGAGGCTGGCTGAGTGTCAGATAGACAGTTCTAGGAAGCATGCTGTTCAGCAGGAAAGGGCTCCACAAATGGCCTTTCAGATCCATAAGATTCTATGGAAACAAGACCATTCTGTTCCATGGCATGCCAAACTCCACCTCTCCTTCCACCATCAGGAAGGTGGCACCTGGCTGGCCTGGCAGGAGGAAGGCTCAGCTCCCCAGAGAGGGAAAGGCACCTGCCTACAAATGCTAGTGGAGTGAGCCCCAGCACGGCGTCCTGACCCTGGCTGCTGCAGCTCTAAGCCATTTCCCTCCAGCAATTCTCGGGCGCCCACGCTGAGTTCAAAGCCAACCTTGCTTCAGCCACGCCCGTCTGATAACTGCCAAGGGCCCTCATTGCTCTCTGAGGCACTGTTTCATGTGGCATGACACACGTGCCTACATACATACCCCTACACACACACACACACGCATACCCCTACACACGTACCTACACACACGCATACCTACACAGGTATACCCCTATACGTGCACATCCTACGCTCACATACCTGTGTACACACACACACACACACACACACACACACACACACACACAGCATTTACCTGTTTCCAAGACAGCTTGGGTCTGAGCTTCAGAAACATGAGTTGAGTAACTGGCCACTTGTCCCACCTGTCACATGCGGGTCTCCTAGGCCTCTCCCACACCCCACCTGGGCTTCTCAGTTGAGTCCTGCCCATGGACCACAGCTCAGTCCCAAGTCTGCCCCTCCAGAAGCAAGCACACTTGGGCTTCCAGGGAGGCAGGATGCCTGGGCCTGGTCTTCCTTCTGCCACTGAGTTCAGCCCTGGGCTTTGCCAAGCTCCCCAAAAGACCCTACAAGGACCCAGGTGGGCTTAGGGCGGGGCTGGGCTCCAGGAAGAAGCTGGCAGCCCTAACTCCTACTAGATACTACCTATCCTCCTCAGGCGAGCCTTCAAGCCTCTTGGAGGCTGGAGTGCTGGTGTGCTGTGTGGGGAGAACAAGCTGTGTGGTGTGGCCTGTGCAGGATGGTGGGGCATGGCAGGGAGATGACACTGGAAAGGGGGTAAGATCGGTCACCAGCGACCCTGCACACAGGGAGCATCCCCCATGTCCCACCATCCAGCACAGGCCACATCACGCCACTCACTCTCTCCACACAGCACGCCGGTACTTCAGCCTCCAGGCCTTTGCTCCTGCAGCTCCCTCTGCCTGATAGGCCCTTCTCACCCCAAAGGCTCCCCTGTGCACCCCTCTCCCAACTCCTACCCCTATGCTCAGAGCCTCACCCACCTCCCCAGTCTCTATCCACAGCCGCTGTTCCCTCCTCCAGGCACCGCACAGAGCCTGGAAATGCCAAGTGTCCGTTACCCCACACCCCTCGGCCTGACCCCACTCCAGGCTCCCAGATCTCATCTCATCACTGACTGTGCAGCCACTGGGTTTGGGGCACTCAACTGTCCCCTGGTCACACTGTGCACTCCTTGACGGCAGGAACCACACCCAGTCTAAGCTGGGTACCCTGGCAATTAGCCGGTGCCAATCAGCATTGGTCAGAAAGAGGGGCACCCTCTTAAGCACTTTAGACCTTTAGGTGCACGAACTCATGCTGCTGACAACAGCCCAATGCGACAGACATCACCATTATCCCCACCTTACAGGCGAGGCACGTGAGGCCACTGAGACTTTAGGGAACTTGCCCCAAAGTCTCAGAGCTACTAAGTGTATAGCCAGGATTTGAACCCAGGCCTGCTGACTCTAGAGCTATGCCCTGGTGGTCTCAGGAAGGCAAACAGAGGGAAGGAGGGAGGGAGCAAGGAGGGCAGAGCAGTGGGGAAGCTCCATGCAGCAGGCCTGGGCCTGGCTCTCAGCACTGGCCACTGTGCTGGGTGCACAGGAGTGTGCTACACTATCAGGCGGTGGGGAACAGACTGTGCAGCCACTGGGTCTGGGGCACTCAACTGTCCCCTTCTCACCCCAAAGGCCCTTCTTTTCCCAAAGACTCCCTTGTACATCCCTCTCCCAACTGCTACCCCTACGCTCAGAGCCTCACCAACCTCTGCCCACAGCTGCTACTCCCTCCTCCAAGCACTGCACAGAGCCACAGGGAGGCACATCCTTGGTGGTGCCCACATGGGGAAACTCAGGCCCAGAGAGCGTCAGGGTCCTGCCCGTACCTCCTGTTCATCCATCCCACCTGAGATCCCCCACAGGCACCCCCAGAACAGCCTCAAGAGTTGGAAGGGAAGGTTTCACCGAGGAAACTGAGGTCCAGAGAGGTGACAGCAACAGAAGGGCCAGAGTCCTGCCTCCCTCGTCTACTCTCATGCCCTCTCCCAAGCTGCTGGGCACACCCCACATGGAGGGGCTGGGACTGGGCTGAGGGGGTGGGCAGCGGTGAGTCCCTGGGGTCTGCCCTGAGCCAGGACGGCCCCAGATGTGGCAGAAGGAACCTCCCACAGAGGGTGCTGTTCATGCAGGGGAGGGGCCTTCCTGTCTGGAAGAGCCTCAGCTTCCCTCCTCCCAAAGCCCCAAGCTGAGAAAATCCATCTCATCTCCTCAGGACCCAGCACCAAAAGGAAACTTACTTCAAACTTCAGCTGCTTCTTGGAGCCTGGGCAGGGTTCGCTCACTCTCTCCATCTTCTTCTCATCTCCGCTGCCCAGCCCGTCAGTCTTCTCAGGAGGCAGGGCCACTGTCGGGGAGGCAGGCGAGGGAGCATGAGGAGCAGGGTCCAGACGCCAGGCAGCCACGCTCACTGCACCTTTGTCCTCCATGCCTGGCCTGGACATTCTCGCCAGGGGGCTGGGCCCGCTCCTGCCCTGCCCATTTGCTGGGGTCAACATCACACTACTCTGGCACCTGGTACTGCCTGGGAAGACCTTCCCCCAACATGGTGCACCCACTTGCACTGTGGGGGGCCCCCTCAGGCCCCCACCAGCCTATGACTTCTGCCCTATGGAGGCACACAGCCACCCAGAGCAGTGTCAGGCCAGAGGGCAGATGTGAGAGTGGAGGGGTGCTTCTGGAGCCCAGCGAGGGAGCTTAGGGACCATGGCCATTTTCTGCAGTCTCACTGCCTTCTGTGTTGACATTTTGGCCTCCTCAAAGGTGCCACCCACCTGAGCACAGCCTACGGCAGGCACCTTGGTGGATGGCCAGGAGGAGTGCCAGAAACAGAGTTCAACTGGGTTGGCAAAGAAGTGCACACACGCACTCGTCCACATACATGTATGCACAAGCACACATGGACACACATACACACGCACATGCACACATATGTACACTCATGCATCACACCTGCTTGCACACATATGCACACTCACACATGCACACACACTCACACATACACAAAAGGCATCTTCAGGGAGCACGCTCATCCTGAACCTTGCATTTGGCCTCTGCTCACCCCAGGTCCTCCCCTCTCTGCCAAAGGTCACGGTCCTGTGTGTGGCCTGCCAGGAACTGTGGGAGGGTGAGTGTGAAATCCCAGGACCTACTGACACTATTTTCCTGAGGATGCCAGCTCAGGGTAGCATCATCGTCCTTGACCTAGGATCCAGACTACAAAGTGCCATCAATTCTTGGAATGTCCCATAAGCCTCCTTTAGTCCCTTCTGCCATTTTGTCTCTGTCAGATAGAGGGGCTGGGGTTTGCCGGAGACATCTTTTCCAGGCCACACTCACAGCTCCTCTCATCTGATTCCTTCTGTTGCCCTGGGGTAGTAAATTTGTTGTCCTGTTTTAAAGGTGAAGAAACAGCCTGGCTCCTACTCCGGGAAGGGACCCTGGCCCCTCCACCCTGACCCAAGGGTGGCCAGGGGTTCATGTGAGGAGGTGAGACTCCCCAGTCAGAGAGGAAGGCAAGGCAGGACTTTCTTGGGAAGTCAGCAGCCTGGAGAAATGAGGCCGCTGGGCCAGGAAACTAGATGGGGGATTTGTGTCTCTCCGATCCCACACTCCCACCACACTCACACACCCCAGCTTTGCAAGCAAGGACCCAAGCGCAGTCCCTGGGCCAGGCAAAGTGGAGATGCCCCCAGTGGGCCTGAGCCCCAGCTCTCCTGCTCTGCTCCGGTCCTGCGGGCTGGGAGCTCTCTCCTCTGCAATTAACTAAGGCACTTCCCCTGGTGTCCTTGCGCCTTGGCACCACTGTATATAAAGATGAGGCAGCAATGACTAAGCACTTGCTGTTTACCAACTCCATCCTCATGAAGCCCTGTGAGGCAGTTATTACGATTACCTCCATTTTCCAGATGGGGAAACTGAGGCTTGGAGAGGATAAGTGCCTCGCTAGTAAATGACAGAACTGGGATTTGAACCCAGGTAGCCTGAATAATGCTCACAGTCAGTCCACTAGGCTGCCCCTCCATGCCTTTCATGGCTCAATTCGGGAGACTTGGTGCTTCTCTCAGCCTGCCTCTCTCTGTCTCATGGAGGCCAGCCAGCCAGGGCAGTGGTCATCTCCACGTGGGTTCTGTTCTCTGGCACTGTGTGACCCTGGGTGGATCACATACCTTCTCTAGATGTCTCAGTTTCCCCAACTGTAAAATGAGGAAGCTACCAACCCCTTCCCCGGAGGATTCTTATGTGGATCCAACAAGCTCTGATCATAAGGGGCTAAGACCCCCAGTGCACTAGGTCTGGCCATAAGTAGTAACAGTCAGGAGACTGATGGCCCCACCCCACTGACTCCTGGGAACAGCTCAGTTAGCAGCTAAGTTTTCTCAAAACTGAGGCTTCAGGAATGCAAATGGACACAGAAGCATTATATTAAATACAATACAGCCTGTGCGGGCAGCTTTGGACAAGGCCCTTGACTCCTCTGGACCTCAGTCCCCTTGTCTGTAAAATGGGAATATGATGGCCTCACTTTCACAGGGCTGTTGGGAAAGGGCAATGAGGAAAGTGCTTACTGAGCACAGTGGCCGGCACGCAGTAAGTGCTCGACAAATGCTGGCTTTGCCAAGTATGTCTGCCAGCTGACAGCCCAGATCCCAACGATCCTGCTTGACCCCAAACTGCCCCACCGGAGAAACCAGAGTAATATCATGGCCTGCAGCATCCTCTACTCACCCCTCCTAAGCAGGGGGAAAGAAGAGAAAGAAAAAGAAGAAAGAAAAACAAAGCCCAGCTCCATCTTCAAAGCTGCTGCCTCTCTCTGCAGAGGTCCTGGCTGGAGATGCAAGCTGGCCAGGCTTGTTGAAACCAAACTTCAAGTTCAAAGGGAAGTTATCAGAAAACCACCTTCAGGTTCAATGTTGCCTTTCATGTTCCACTTGATAAAATCCAAAGAAAAGGAACCTCTGTCCCTGCTCTCTCCTCCTCTGGAGCACTCTTCCTCCACTGTGCACGGACAGCCTGTCTTCCCTCAGGACCTCCCCTTTCCTTCCTTTCTCCTCACCTGAAGGGGCTGGAAAACATCCCCCTCGACCCCTCATATGTCTTCCCCAAAGACCATTGTGGCCCGGATTGTCCTCTCTTCACCAGTGGCTCCCTCATCCCATCCCAGCTCAGAAAGCCACCCGGACATCCACAGGTCAGACGACGGTCAGTGAACCCGCCAGGGGCCCCTCCCAGCATGGGGCCTGTGATCCATCCTGCCCTGGGGCTGTGGGGGTCAGGAACAAGGACAGTCAGCACTCTCTATCCCCACCAAAGAAGGTCATTCACCCTCTTATTGTCCCCTAACCAGTAGCTAGAAGAGGTGGCAGAGAACCGGCCATGCAGACCCCAATGCCAGGGGCGGGCGCCAGGCCTCATCCACATATGAGCCCTCTGAAACTAAACTAAGTCAAGCCACCACAGCCCCCAGCCAGCCCTGTGAAGAAGAAACCACCCTCCACCCATCAGTGAGTGCAGGCCCACTGGAGGCGGGAGAGGCGGACTGGTGCTCGCTGCAGGCCACCCAGGCCACGCCAAGGGGGATTGCAATGATGATAGTTGAGATCAGCTTTGGCACCAGAGTCTGAGTCCATTCTCTGCCTCTGATTCCTGTTTAGCCCAGCCATTTTTCCCCTTGAGAAATTATCTTTTGGGGGCCTAATTTCAGGGGGTGCTGATCATACTGATCACTCTTCAATTGAAAGTCTGAGGAACTATAGGAGACACTGCTCATTTGGAAGAAAAAAGGAAAGCAGGGGACCAGGTGGGGAAAAAAGGCCTTTCACTTGCCTAAGAAGCACTTTTGGGTGACTTAGAGCAGGAGGTGGCAAACTACACTTGCTGAGCCAAACCTGGCCCACCTCCTGTTTTTGTAAATAAAGTTTTATTGGGACACAGCCATGCTCATTTGCATTGTCCATGGCTTCTTTCACTCTGTGACAGCAGAGTTGAACTGTTGCAACAGAGCCCACAAAGTCTAAAATACATACTATCCGGCCCTTCATGAAAAAGTCTGTGGATTGATTGCTGCTTTAGATGTGTGCCACCCTCCACTTCCACCAGGATATGTGCTTGATGAGCAGGGCACAGACAGTTTCACCTATTACTTGCCTGCTTGGCTGGAAACCCTTGTGCAGTACACAACCTGCCCAACCATACAGTGGCTGTGGAAGAAAGAAAATGTCAACTCTGCTTTCTTAAGGCCTATTGTCAGCCCATATGAATCTGGGGGGTTGGTAATGGTTTGTGGAGCTCCTTCTCTTTGGAAACTGCTCCCTGTCCCTCCTCACACCACAGCCACGAGGAGTCAGCTTGCTGTGTTTACCAAATGACGGTTCTCTCCCCATTAGCTCCCAGCCTGGCAGCTCTCCACCCTCAGCAACTGCCAGATTAAATGCATTACTTGACCATCTTCACCCGGCTCCCTTTGATGTTCCCTTCTCAAGCTTCAAAATACCTTTTGGAGGGAGATCAGACAGCATTAAACAGAATTACTAATTAATTAAGCAAAGTTAAATTTTAAACACTGTTTGTTGTGTTAGCCAAAAGCCTGAACAGAACAGACTTTTTTCCTCCGCTGAGATCAAAGACAGTCTCTTCCCTCTCCCCTCCCCCAGTTTAAAAAAGGGAGGGGTGGGGAGGAAGAGAGAGCGAAAGAAGAGAGTGAGGAAATACCTGAATGGTGACAACTTTGATTGTGGGTCTAGACACCCCTCCCGCCTCCCCATGGGCCCAATGGGAGGCTCCTTGGGGAACGCATGCTGTGAGAGCCACAGTCACTCGGGACTGTTTACCCTGGCAAATGGCAGTGACCCAGGGAGCAGGATGGCACAGCCCACCCAGCCCAAGCTGCTGACAGCTGGCGCCACCCAAACAGCAACAGAAGAAGGCCTGTGAAATAAAACAGACCTGTCCTCCTCAACAGTACAACAGGGTGAGCTCCTCGGGGCTCTTCCCCCTGGTCTGGGGTCACTTGAGGTCACTAGGAGACAGGCTCCAAGAAGCAGGCTGTGCACTGTACAACCCCAGGTGGTGCCACTCATATGACCAATACCCTAGATATGTGTATTGCTTATGACATCCTTTGGACAGATGGCAGAAAGGTGTCTTGAGGAGGGGCAGCTTTTTTCTAATTTGCATGAATGCATCCGGAGCTAGTGGGGTGCTGTCTCCCGCCATTCAGTCTAGCACTTTATTCTGTACAGTCCTATCTGGGACCTTCTGATTGCTTCACAGGAGCCTCCACATCTGCACAGCCAGAAAACAAGTTTCTTGAGATCTGGCGCTTTCTAGGCTTCTGCTCCCGGGTTGCCCAATGCCTAGCACTTCCCATACGTGCACAGGGCAGAGATTCCGCCAGGCCTGCTGAACTACAGCACATTCTACAGGTAGGCATAAGGAAGCTTGGCTACATAACAAATATGCCATACCTTCTGCCTTGATGGAGACTGGGAAGTGCCATGGGGAGGTGGGGAGTTGAAATTTACGTAAAAATCCAAACCTGGGATGATACCAGTAAATGCCAGCTTATCTTAACACAATCCAGAAAGGCCTGGTGCATATGAAACTTGGAAAGAAGAGACAAATTTGAAACACAGTTATGACTAAATCAGCCCCACTAAAGACCAGAAATTGCTAACAATTCAATTGCATGGCAGACCCCTCTCTTAGCCTAGTTACCTGGCAAGTTCTTCTCAGTGAATACAATGTAAGATTTAACACAAGCCAGAACTTCCTTGCTAGAGTCTGGATGCTCGCCCTGACATATCCACAGTCCTTTCTCAATCGTCCACGTACAGATTATCTGCTGCAAATATTTTAGTCTCAGGGTTGCTTGCCAAGATGTTTGAGTCCACAACCTTCTGACAGCAGCTGTTCGAGGGAATGCAGATGAATTTTAATATTAGCCTCTGCCAAATATAATTAGGCGGGTAAATCTGCTGCCAGTAAAAAGAGAAAGATATCATATGTGCATTCCAGGCCAAATGGTTTCTTGCAGTATCTGTATCAGGCTCTCCTTAGGGAATGAGGGTCCTAGCGATCCCACCTCTGTTTGTAAACACAGCCACATACTGTGGTGGGCTGCACGGAGAGGCTGGTGAAGTTAGTAGTACCACACATTATTCCATTAAGTCCTCTTAACACTGTGCAGGGTATGCTACTGTTGGCATCGTACAAAAGAGGAAACTTAGCTTAAAAACCAAAACTGATTATGCCGTTTCCCTGCTTAAACCCCTCCAGTGGCCCCCTTTCCCCTAAGGAGGGGTCCAAAGGCTTCCACGACCCGGCTGCTGCCACCTCTCAGTCCCGTCTCTCTGTGGAACTGCTTTCCCTTTTCTGAGCCTGCCATGCTCTCACGCTGTTATCCCTGCCAAGAACACTCTTTCCAGCTCTGCAATTCCCACTCATCCTTCAGGTCTTCAGTTTAAGCCTCCCTTCCTCTGAGCAGCATGCTGTCACACCCTCAGGGCTAGGTTAGGTTTCCCTGCTCAGTGAGCCTTATTACACCATCATTATATCACTCATTTAATCATCAGAATCTTCCGTCAGCCCAATATCTCTACCCTGAGATATATATGTCTATAGTGCGGTGTCTATCACACTATAGGTGCTGCATCATCAGCAGCATCATCAAAATGAAACAATGGTAAGTAGCAGAACCAGGATTTGAACCCAGAAGTTGTGGAACAAAGAGAACTAAATCCCAGTTTCCCAACTCCTCAACCACTGGCCTGTCCACTCTCTCAGACCACAATAGCTGACACCTGTTCCTGCCTGTCCAGCAATCCTTCCAGATGATAGCATCTGGCTTTCCTCCCCAGAGCTACTCATCCCCCACTCTCAGTCTATCTAGTTTATGGAGACTGATCCCACTCCAGGGTTGCACTGCACTCAGTACCCCCACCTGACCCAGCTTGTTTCATCCTGAAGGCCACGTGGCTGGTCCTAGGTCAGTATGAAAGAAGAGTTTATGAAGAAGCTAATGAAGCTAGGCTTCTGGGCCCTCTCACCTACACGGGCCCTTTCCAAGTCAGGATGGGTCTTTGCAAGGTGTTTATGTGGTCATATGTGTTTGTATTTGTAACATTTTCCAAATTAGGCATTTTATCCTCAATCTATTAAGATTGTCATCTAACCATTCTGACATCCTGTGCCTGTGTGAGTTGATACTAGGGGAAATACAGGCATTTCTGGACATGAGCTAAGGAGAGACTGAGTTGGTGAGATATTTATTTTGGTTTGGCCCCAGAAAGCTTCAGGTCCCACAAAACCTAGATCTACCCTGGTCAAGTGATCAGTAAAGTGGTCAGTAAAGCGAGTCCAACATGTGCAAGAACCCCTGTGACCTGGGAACTTTCTTCCACCTGACAGGGCTGTGCTCATAGGATGGGAGTGCCCAGAGCTGGGAACTGCCACCCTTGCCCCCTGTGGGGGAGAAGCCACCAGGAGACAGAGGGAGAGATGATGGAGAGGGAGAGAGAGGGGCAGCGAGCGAGACATGTGTGTGAATGTGTGAGTATACGTGTGTGTGTGAGTGTGTGTGTGTGTGCGTGCATGTGTCCATGACATGGTTTTAGCTCCAGAATCCAAACAGGCCTTTTTAGGCAAGATCTACCCTAGGATTTTTCAATTTCATGAGCCAAAAGTTTAAATGAGTTTCCAAAAGAACCGAAAGAATCCTGACTTAACAAATCGTCTCTCTGAGATCCTGCTTTTTAGGAAAAACCACCAGCACCAGCACCACAGCAGTAATTCACTCACCCAGGGCAGTCCCTCTAGGGTGATTTCCAGCTTTTTCACCTGTGGGTGTCTGCCCCTTCCTGAGACCAGAAATGCCACCAGGGACTTCTCCACCATCCTGCCTCCCAGCTGCATTTTACTGCCACTGGATTTTGCTTATGGACCAATTGTAACTGAGGGGAAACAAAAAAGGGGGAAAAGGGGGTGGGGGAGGAAATCCTTCTCAACAAATAACATTCTGGCCTTTTTTTCCTCATCAGAGCATAAGGCTGGTGGCCACTCGGCTTTGAGATCTGAACAGGATTGAGACGAAACATCTGTTCAGGGAGGGAGGGGGAAGCCCCGGGAGAGAAGGGGAAAGGGGAGAAAAAGCCTTCTGTGGGCTAAAAATATCACGTCCCTTCCATTCTCCCCCGCCCGTCCCCACCCAAGTTAAAACATGTGATGAAATTCGGCTTTTACAATCTAACCCCGAGCTACTTGAAACTATTAAAGCCTCTCCGGTATCTGACACAAGTCAGAATTTCCACTGTTCCAGCTGAGCTTTTATGAGGAGCAGACTTGAGAGAAACTGCCAAGGTAACAAAGTCCGCTTGTTCTCTGTCACCGCTGCAACTCAGCTTCTGGGGGGACTGTAGGGGAGTGGAGAGTCAGGGCCGCTGACACCCCCCGACAGGACAGGCTCTGAACTGAGGGAGAGGAGCCGGCGGGGCATGGGCACCTGCCCCTCCATCTGGGGGTCCCTGCTGCCCTCCCATGAACTCCTCTTCCTCCCAGCCTTCCTGGGAAGCCACCGCCAGCCCTGTGTATTGAGGAGCCTTGCCTGAGAGTCCCGGGCAATGTCCATGGCTACTTCCTGAGAAGTCTTGACTCGCTCTCTCTCTGTTTCTTGCCCAACTGCTCCTTGAACCCCAAGCTCCAATCACCAGGTATCCCACGGCCTCCTCGGTACCTCTCCTTGGATGTTAAATGGGCATCTTGAACCCAACTGGTCCAAAAACGGGAGGCTTGATGGTCACCCGCCAAAACCTCCACCTCAGAAGTGACACCGCCAAATCCTTAGTTCCTGAAACCAAAAGTCTAAGATGCATCCCTGATCTCTTCGTTCCCTCAACCCCCTTCTCACCAGCTCCAACCTCCAGCCCCATGGACCTCTCCCCAGCCCCAAGCTCCCAGGCTAGGCCAGCACCATCTCCTCTCGCCTGCGACCCTGCAGTCACCTCCTGGTTTCATTGCCCTCTTCCTCCCTGCCCATGGGCAGTCCCTCCCAGAAGCCAGAATTCACTTCTTAAAACAGAGGTCAGAATCCAGCAGTCACCCACCCAACCATCTGGGCAGAACCACGCAACCTAAGGGCGTGGTCCCACACTAGCCGACCACCCCACTCTCATTCCTGATGCCACATCAGCCTCCTTTCTGTTCTTCCCCAAACACCAAGTTCCCTCCACTCTGGGGTTCTGCTCACTCCTAGCTGCTCTCCCCCTACATTCTTCCATGGCTGGCTCCTTCCTGGCATCTACATCTCAGATGAAACATCACCTTCTGAGAAAAGCCTCCTCACTCTACCTCTCCCTGGGTTTTACGTCTTAGCAGAGAACCACTACTAGAAACTTCCATGCTCCTTCGCAGATTTATGTATTCATCCCTGCCTCCCTCCTGTGAATGTCGTGACTGCTGGGCCTGCCTACCTTGCTTGTGCCTGTGAACCCAGGGCCCAGTAGAGCCCCTAGCTGCAGCAAATGCCCAGCACATACTGAATGGTGAGGAGTGAGGGGCCAGATTCTGTTCTCAGTCTGCTGTGTGACCTTGGACAGGTCACTTCCCTCTCTGGGCTTCAGTTTTCCAACTACAGATGAAAGGAAGTACAGGCCTCCCAAGTTCCTTTGCCCAACATCTGACCCCTGGGAGCCTGGACAGACTGGCCCAGGCCCCAACACAGGTACACAGGTCCTGCCTGAGAGGCCGGAGGGAGGGGTCACCTGCTTTCAGTGAGGCAGAGGGAGAGGTCACCTGCTTTCAGTGACTACAGGGTGTTGACTTTCCTTCTTCAGTGAGTGTTTATTTATTGAGCACATACAGCATGCCAGACCCTACTCCAGGCACCAGGAGTACGGGGAGGCCTTTGGAGATTCTAACAGGATTAAAGAAGCTTTGCAAAGAGGCTCTTTGATCTGGGCTAGGTAAATGATTATAAACATGGGCTGACACCTCTTCAAGAAAACTGAACCCAGAAAACAAGAATCATGGCAGCTCAAGTGTGCTGGGCACTTACTCTGTACCAGGGCCACCCTTGGGACCTACATCCATCACCTCACTGTCTTCACAATAACCCTGGCAAAGAAGTGTTACAAGGAACCCAGTGAGGAAATTGAGCCACAGGGAAGTGACTCGCCCAAGGTCACACAGTGAGTGTGGGTAAGCCAGGCTGGAATGGGGTCTGAGCTGCGAATTCATAGAAAGTCAGAATCAAGGGAGGAGAGATGAGGAAGGCAAAGTTAGGGACCATTGCAGAGCTGAACAGGCCCCGAGCTCCCAGAGTGCTGCTCAGCCCCCACCAGGCCTCAGTCTTAACACTGCTCCCTGCTGGGCAGAACCACCAACTCCAGGCACATCCACCCTTGGGCTGAGGAAGCAGAGACCACCCCACGGGCTGCCACAAGCGCACGCCAGGCCAGTGGGGAGAGGGCAGCAGGGCCAAAGCAAGGCCTGCCCTGGAAGCTGGGAGGCCTGGGCCTGGTCCCGAGGAGGAGGGGCTGCCTGACTTTAGTGGCTCTGAGCATCTCCTTTAGGGAGCAGGGACCCTGCAGGCTGGACCGCGCCCTGCAGAGCAGCCTTCCTAAAGATGCCGGAGAGTGGAGAAATAGAAACCAGGCACTTGAGGATGCGGAGAGACAACGAGCAAAGGCCCAGAGATGAGACACAGAGATAGCCAAGAAGCTGGGCGGGGGCAGCGTTCACCAGGTGAGAGGCAGGGGGGACCTGGAGAGAGGGAGATGGGAGAGGGGGATGAAGCAGTGGCTGCAGCACGCTCAGACACAGTGACTCCTGGAGGCCATGCAGGGGAACGTGGCCTGGCCACCCATTCTCCCCGTGGGGCCCAAGCCACAGGCTGCGACTACCTGGAGTCCTGCCCAGCTGTGGGGGCAGGGAGGCTGGGTGTGCGCTGAAGGTGAGCATGGGGTCACCCCTCCCTGGTCCTCAGACCTCAGCTGGGTCAGCTGAGGAGGGGTCCCTCTCCCCTTCTCCCCACGAAAGCCTCACCTCACCAGCCCTGCCACGCCCAGCCAGCTCTCAGAGCTTGGGACTTTTGATGTTTACTTTGTTCTTTCCCCAGTTCAAAAGGAGCTCTGCAGCCCTGGCCCTCGCACCAAGCCCAGCCTTAATCTCCCATCCCTCCCGCTCCCAGCTGGCCAGTTAAGGCGGTTAAGACGCTGGATTAGGGCCGGCTTTACATAACAACGCGGGAGCTAAAGCCATCCTCTCCTGGGATGGCTAAAAGACTTCTTTTTATCTTCACGCCTCAGATGGCCTTTTTTCTCTCTTAAACAGCTCTCCAGCCCGCCAAGAGGCAATGAACTTGGCCAACAGGAAGACAAAGAAGAGATTCAGGACTCGGCTTGTTCTCCCTTAGTCAGTAGCACAGAGGGACCCCCCAGTCCCAGGTCCAGAGCAGGCAGCTGGTTTTCTGTGGCCAGAACTCAGTAGCACCTGCTCTCACCAGACCTAGCCATGCGGTGGCCTACCATCCACACCATATCCCCCACCCTGGGGTGGGAGGCCTCGGGCCACAGGACCAAGGGTGCCAGAGGACTACAGATGGTCACTGGACCCAGGGTCCCTCATGGGGTCTTAAGGGCCACACGGACAGGTCCAGATGCTCACCCGACTCAAACCAGAGCAGCTTCACTCCTACTGCCTTATTTACGGTTTTCACCTTTAAATACTGACATTAGTTTTTAATTTCATAAGGAATACATAATTGTGGTTTTTTGATTTTTTAAAAAATATAATTTTAGAATTATTGATAATAGAGACAGGGTCTCACTATGTTGCCCAGGCTGGTCTTGAACTCATGAGCTCAAGTGATCCTCCAGCCTCAGCTTCCCAAAGTGCTGAGATTATAGGTTTGAGCCACCATGCCCAACTATGTTCTTATAAAAGTTTAACCATGAAATGCAGATAACACAGACTTAAGTCTCCTCCCATGTTTGGAAAGAGCTATGGTTATCATCTGTCTAGGCCTCTATCCACACAGTCATATGCATATGTGGTACCCTAAGAAACTCCTGAGGATGATCTGGTGCCTTTTTTTCACATAAAAGATACCAGACTGTATGCACACACAAAGCTTTCTGTTCATGGGACTCCTCCCCCTTGATCTGGGGCCTGCTTACATTTGAGTAAAGTTTGCTAGATACCTGGCTCTCCAGCCTGCCTCCAACTTCTAGGCAACGGAGTGAGTATCTTCAAACAGTGTTTCTCTGAGTGCAGTGTTCATGCAAGCCACCTGGGGAGCTTGTTAAAATGCAGATCGGATTCAGCAGGCCTGGGCTGGAGCTGAGATTCTATATTTATAACAGCTCTCAGGCCAGATGTGGCCATGGTCCTCAGGTCTGGCCCATGCTCCCCTTGAGAACTTCCCAGAACTGTCTGCTCTCCTCTTGTGGCCCTTCAGACCCCTGCAGGGCTAGATCCCCCTCCGCAGACCCTTGCACCATGGCCCCCCAGCTCTCCAGCCAGTTGTCTGCCCTGGTCTCAGCAGAGAGGTCCTTCCTTACTCTTATAAGGCAGCCCCCCGTTTGGTGATTTCTTTCCCTGTTTCTGAATTTAAAATCTCCCATTCAGGAAACACTCTGCTTCACGCTGTCATCCGTTCCTGGCACCAACTCTGGGAGCCAAGCAGGGCAAAGGCCCTTGTTCCCATTCTATAGATGTGGAAACTGAGGCTCAGAAAGGTGGGGTGGCCTGCCCAAAGTCAAACCAGCACACCAGCAGCCAGCAGACCCTCTACACTTAAGCGTCCTGATTCTCTCTACAACACGGCACTTCACCATGAAGAAAGCAAGCAGCGGCCAGGTGCAGTGGCTCACGCCTGTAACCCCAGCACTTTGGGAGGCCAAGGTGGGAAGGTCACTCGAGGCCAGAAGTTCAAGACCAGTCTGGACAACATAGTAAGACCCCATCTCTACAGAAAAATTTAAAAATTAGGTTGGCATGGTGGCATGCAACTGTAGTCCTAGCTACTTGAGAGGCTGAGGTGAGAGGATCACTTGAGCCCAGGTCAAGG